>NC_090937.1:1245207207-1245832207 GCF_040938575.1 Ambystoma mexicanum | reverse complement strand
CCGGAGTTTTCTCGGCAGCAGCAGTTCTCGTCCTCAGTTGGCATTAGCTCGCACCGATTGCATGTGCACCGGGTGGAGACGCCGTCCATTCGACTAGGCCCAGGCTCTTCATCTGTTGATTCATCCTGCCAACTGCCGTCCGAATCCCCATCGTTTTCGCGTGCTTCCCTTTCCAGTAGTTCCTCCTCGGTATACTCGGGCTCGTACATGTAGGGCATTATTGTAGCCATTGTGTGGTAAACAGAGTAAAATAATTTACCGAGATGGTACAGGTGTTCACACGGGCTACAAGCGGCGAAGGTAGCTGACCAGAGCACTGAAACGAGTCACAGAATTCTCAAAGTAACACAGAGAGAGGAATGTAATCGAAAATCTGCTGCTGTGTGTTGTGAAACGGTCTGTTTATACTTATTGAGGAAAGAGGCGTCCTGCCATTTCCATGGTGACACGTCATTAGCTGAAGCGCAGCGAATGTTGACACGTGACGTGCTTTGGCGTTGGGAAATGGGCGGTACGAGTCTGCTGATGACAGGCTCAGGGGCGGGGGAATTGATTTAGTGCCGCAAAAGCAGGTCAGCCAGGGCGATGGGGGAAAAGATAGGATTATCAGAAAATGGCGGCTCCCTGGTGCTTGTTTTCGCGTGCGTTTAATGGGCGAAAACTCGGGTAAGGTCCATAGGAAAGTTTTCTAAAATCGAGCCACTTAGGCTTAAAAAAACATGGCCGACCAGTAGGGACAATAACATTTTTTACTAGACCATGCCTTTAACATCTTTCCATGTTGTGCTCTTTGTTGGGTTGTGTATTTTAGAATGCTTCAATGGTGCCAACAATGTATGTTTTGTATTTTCCTGTGATTTCATTGTCATGCAAATTATTATTTTTGAAACTTGAAAAATCCTACATCTTTTTGGTCACAGAATGTTGGTAAAAGTAATTACTGCTTACAGGAAATACCGGAAAACCTATAAAGCTGGCCTTTGATTTACAATCAATGGAAATCTATTGGGTAAGCCATAGATCTCAACTCACACGCTTTTGGCGGGTGTCACCCGCCTTGTAAAGGGCTGACTCACCCGCCAAACCTCCTGCACGCCCATATATTCCAATGGGCGTCTCACCCGCCAAAAACAAAATCGGGTGATTTCACCCGCCCTTGCAACACAAATGGTTGAGAGCTATGGGTAAGCTCAGGCATTACTTTTGTGCAGAAAACGTACGTATAATGCTGATTAACTTGAAATTTATAAATTTTAAATATAAAAATGAAATAAAAAAAATAATAAAAAGGTTCACTGTTTCTAAAGAAATACTAATTCAAACGTCTCTGTTGAAGTTTGCTGCTGAAAGACTTTCTCAAAAACGTGTTTCCGTTGTCACGTTGTCATGCTCCCTAGTGCTGCCGATAGTTTAAAAAATGGCTCCTGCGCCTGGATTTGAAACATGCTGCACACATTCAGCTATTTTCTTACATGCAATTAAATGTCGGTGACCCGCCAATACCTTGTATAGCTCCATTAATTGCTTTCTGTGTGTGGGTTTTCTAATTAAGATTGTTTGTTGTTGGTAATCCTTCATAATTATAAGAAGTTGCCGATTCGATAATTTGTGGTCGAGTGCTTCTCAAGTGTTCACTTTTGAGTAATCCTTTTTTTAAAATTTTTTTTTTTACGAAAGGTCATTGCTTTTCGGTTATTTAGAATGCGGCATTACCACTCGCACTGTATCATTATTAAAAAGCGTAAGTGGGCGCTGGAATGATTTGTCGTGTTCCAATGAGGCGCACTTCCTCTGCCCTCTGTGTGCACTGAAAAGCGAAGGCTTCCCTGTGACGCATGCGCGCTTGTTATTGTGCGTCCCCTGGTTTTTCTCTTTTGAGCCTGTGTTTATGCTACACTCTTCAGCCTCTTGCGTGTGCTTACATTATGCATGCTCATGCAGAATGCTGTGTACCGATTTACCACATCGAACGCAGGCTGGACAGCTGCACATTTGATCCTGTTTTTGTGTGTGCTGTGTATTTGTATAAAAGGTACGGAGCAGTAGGATTTTGTAAAAGCTTGCTGAATTGGCCAAGCCGCTGTCTTCGGCTCTCTCTATGCCTCCATTAGTCCTTGGTGCCTTTCCAGCTCCTCTAACGAATGGCCGAGCAAATGCTTTGCATACAGTTTAGAGGCTACATCAAGCTGATTGATTGGCAGTTACAGTGCTGGGGCTAACCTATTTCCTTTTATGCAAATTGGCAGAATTGTGTTTCCTCTGTAAGATATAGTGCATATTGACCTCAACCACTTGAGATAAATGGGTTTTAGTGCTGACACCCAGAAAACCTCTTCTCTTGACATAGGAGTATTTCAGGATGCATGACATGTTGCCTATGCACGTTCTGTCTCTTTATGTAGTAAAGGCACATTTACATCGTGCGCCATTGTGGTTATGTTTTCCTCCATTTACTAATCACGTTTCAATGCCTTGCACACAGTGGAGTAACTTTGCTGAAAATGTTGAGGTCGGGGAGGACATGGCATCTAAAGAAAAGGGCCCCCTGCCAAATGAGAGGGACAAAATGGTATGACACGAAAGTTGGGGGGACAAACACCTATGTTCCCCCTAAAATTACACCCATGCTTGCACAAGTTATTCTTAGGTGTAGTAGTTGCCATCTGTGTGATATCTCTGTAGGCTAATGTGCCTGCTGCAGAGATCTGTAGGATGAGTCACACTTTGATTAATGTACGGTTGATGCCAGCGAGTTGGTTAACAGTGAAGTTCTCTATAAGGGCACTGGCTTCTCATCAGGATTCCCTCACACCACCTGGTTGCGTGATACACAACACATTCATTTATTTGTTTAGCATTTCTTTTTTTTTAAACTCTTTTTTATTGTGGCACTAAGACCCGAGGCGGCGGGCCAATACCGCCCCAGGTAATGCCCCCGGGGGCGTAGTTAGACCGGGGTACTAATGGCATTTTTTTTCTGTTTCGCACGTTTCGAAAGAGAAAAAAAAAAAGTGAAATAAAATGGCCGCCGGGAAAGGGAAAACGTAGTCCATTTTCCCTTTCCATGGTGGCCATCGGGAGCGGACATGCTGGGAACAGAAGTATTTCTAGCGCATTCGCTCACAAGACCAGAAGAAAAAAGAAGGTAACTGGGGTTGGGAGGTCAGAAGGGAGGGGAAGGGGAAGAAAAAAAAAAATACGTACCGCTGTCTCTGGCGGGGGACGATGGAAGCCTCCAGCCGTGTGGAGGCTTGGAGCTGGGATGGCCCCGCTCAGAGTCTCCACACGGCTGGAGGTTTCCATCGTCCCCCACCGGAGACCGCAGGATAGAAGGTAAGTGGGATGGGGTGGGAGAAGGGAGGAAAGGGTGAAAAAAAGTCTTACCTGAGTCCCCGGCGGGGGACGAAGGAAGCTTCCAGCCATGGAGAGGCTCGGAGCAGGGATTGCCCCATTTCGAGCCTCCTCATTGGCTGAGGGGCTGCCACGCCCCTCGCTGGTAACAGAGTACCCGGCAGGCACGGTGTACAAGGGAATACCGTGTGGTATGGCTCGCAAATGAGCCAATCACCAACTGTATTCCCGTTGCACCACGCGTACTGGGTACTAATGGTTTATATAAACTCAACAAAAAGAAAAAGAGAGCAGTTCTTTCCAACACATACAGAATAAAGTAGTGACATGAGCAATGATATCTGCACTGACAATAAGGTAAAATACTAACTTGAGTCTCTGGACGTACGGGTGGAGTGACAAACATCAGACAACAGGTACGGCACGTATGGGCTCCATATGTTGCAGCCTTGCACTGATTGAGGCAGGGTAGCAAAATATTCAACCTCCACATCATGACAGTATAACATATCGTCTTTCCACTCTTCATGCAATAGCGGCCGCCTCTTGCCTCACCCCATAGCAACTCTTCTTCTTACTAGCACCAATAAGCGGCTCAAGAGACGCTTGACATGTCCTGCTACTTCCCTTGTGGATCCCAACAGGGCTACCAATGGGCAAGAGTTAACACTCTCCCCTTCGATAGCACTTAAAGGGGATGATTCATGGAATTATTTGCGCCGAAAAACAGAGATTTGTGCGCCATTCTGCCCGCAAATCCCCATTTGTTAAACAGGGATTTGCGGGCAGAATGGCGCACAAATCCCCGTTTATCGGTGCAAATAATTCCATGAATCAGTCCCAAAGTCTCAAAGATCTTGAGCCAGAAATCATAGACCCCCTGAGCATTACCAAGACCAGTGCATAAATGTTGCCGGCGACAAACCACACCTCTGACATGCCTCTGATACCTCAGGGAAGACTGTATGCAAATCAGCAGGGCGTAGTAAAACTGGAGCAAAATGTAAAGTGGATTAATGTTAATCTGCTGTTGAGTGCCACTTTGTTTGCCTGGGTGCAACAGTATTGCCAACAAGGTGTCCCTGATTGGGACCCCGATGGAACTTTCCCTCTTTTCTCGAGAATCGGCTGCCCAGCCCACTGGTGTTTGTATCATTTTTGCATACAACCCTGATACTAGTTTCCCGCCACCCGCTGCATTGATCACACCTTGCAGAACAGGGTCAGTTGCTTGGCTCCAAGGGGGAGACAGGAAACCATTCCTTCAGCACATTTTTCAGCCTGAAGTATAAAAAGACATCAAGTGCAGAGGCATCACCCCTCCCCCTGAACTCCTCAACCAGCAAGAATTGTCCCCCTTGGAAGACATCCCTCCAGCAGGTGATGCCTAGCATAGGCATACATTGCACACAGGTCTTTTCACTTATGACCTCCCTCCATGACATCCCTTCAATACGCCGCCAGGCCTTGCAATTAATCTCAACTACGTTATTGGCCTTGGCTGTACGCTGCTGGGAGGTCATTATCGCTGCCCTTGGGAGAGCCAGCGCCGCCAATGCCTTTTCAGTCTGAACATTTGTTCTGTCAGGCAGTGGGTCATACAAGTAGGCAAGGAACGATGCCTGTGCCACTATTCACTAGGATTCCAGGTCTGGCAGCGCTAGTCCCCCTTTATGCAATGGGGCAATCTGTTTACTCCACTGTATGGTGGCCTGCTTCCCTTGCCAAATAACCCTAGAACTCAATGACTTCACCTTCTTAAAAAAGGAAAGAGAGACCATCATTGGCACATTCAAGAACGTGTAAAAAAATCTGGGGAGGATGACCATTTTCACCAAAAAGATCCACCCGTACAAAGACAGAAGCAAGTGCCTCCATCTTTCCAGCATGTAGTCGGCAGGAGTATGTTTCGCTGCATAATTTTACCTGTGGGGACTGCGCTCTCACAACCCCCAAATAGCGGGTATGCTCCTCGTGCCATTGAAAACCAAGCCCCTCAATGTACTGCTTTACACCCTGAGTCAAGGGGAACAAAACTGACTTCCCTGGATTATTGCAAAGCCCAGAGTATTGCCCAAACGTAAGTATGTCTTCCTTAATGGGCACAAGGCTCGATCTTGGGTAATTAACAAACCGGATTATATAGTCCTCACACAATGAGACTACCAA
The DNA here is from genome assembly GCF_040938575.1 of Ambystoma mexicanum. NCBI lineage: Eukaryota > Metazoa > Chordata > Amphibia > Caudata > Ambystomatidae > Ambystoma > Ambystoma mexicanum. Next base: position 1,245,826,687 of record NC_090937.1, on the reverse strand, counting down.
CCAATATGTGAACAGGCTAAACCCCTTGTGCATGTGCTTGACCCTGACCAGCTCTGCCAGTGGCTCAATTGCCAGGGCAAATAGAAGCGGGGATATGGGACATCCCTGCCTCATTCCCCAACCCATCCCAATGGGACCAGTCAGTTGACCATTTACCCTCAACCGTGCCACCGGTGCCTTGTATAAGAGCGCAACCAAAGACACTCCCTATGTTTCTGAGCACCATGAATAAGAAGGGCCACTCCACAGAGTCAAATGCCTTCTTGGTGTCCAGGAGGGAAGCTGTAATTGGGGCCTGTCGATCCAACACTGACAATAGACCAAACACTCTTCGCAGCCCATATGAAGTGGACCTCTCCGGAATAAATCCTGCTTGGTCCCCCTTAATGACATCAGTGGGGCCAGCCTGGCTGCGAGAACGCTTGCCGATATTTTGTTATCCAAATTAATAAGGGAAATCGGCCCATAAAACCAGCATTCTTCCTCATCCTTCCCGGGCTTGAGAAAAAAGGTAACCACGGCCTCACAAACCGATTCCGGAAGACTATCATTCACCAACGCCTGTTGATACATGTTCAACAGGTGAGGCATCAGTATCATGGCAAATGCCTTATAAAAGTCATCTGTGAGCCCATCCGAGCCCGGCGCCTTCCCCTTGGTTAATGCCTTAACTGCTGCATGTATCTCCTGTGCTGAAAGTGGTTTGCCTAACCAGTCCTGTGCTCCTTGGGTGAACCAGTATAACCCAACCTGATCCCAATATTCATCCCCTTCTGCCCGACTCACCACTCTTTTAGCTCAATACAGCACACTATAGACGTCCACCAGTGCCCCTACAATGGTCTCATCCGTATGCAGAAGGGGCCCTGCCAATGACCTTATAGCCGAGATTTGGAAGCTAGGAGACTCCACCCTCACAACATGCACCAGCAACCTCACAGGCCTCTGTCATTCACCATATTGGCGTACTGCAGCACGTCTATGTAAAAACTTGACCTCCCTCCCTGCCACCTGCCTAAACCTCTCCAACTCTGCACAAAACCGTGCCTGCAACTCAGGGTACTCGTGAAACCCATATGCTGTTTTCAAGCCACGCAAGAGCGACTCACTATCAGCCATCTCAGCGCTTATGGTCTTAAGGGTCGCTGCCTCTTTGTCAATGCAGACCACCCAAATCACACAATTAAAGGCCTCCCTAGTAGGGAACAGGAGGCAACCGACCCCTCGTTGTCCCTGAAAAAATGGAGAATACCTTCCCTAACCGCCTCACGGAAGGCTATGTCACGGAGGCTCTCATTCTTGAAAAAACACCCTTTCCTTCCCCCACACCTTCCTGGAATCGCCACTGTTGCTACCACCAGGGTGTGATCTGACTAGGAGTACACCAAAATATTATAGTCCGATACTCATCCTGCCCCCCCTCTGTGAAAGTAATATGTAATCATCTCTACACGCTGTATGATCTACAGTAGACCTAAACTTGTAACCTCTGACCTGCCGGTGATGCTCCCTCCAAGCATCCAGAATGTTCCCACTCATGCAGATTTGGTGGAGTTTGTGCGTAGCCTTAGATGCGGGTCTAGTGACACCCCAGACCTATACAAGTCGGTACTCAAGACCATGTTGAAATCCCCTGCCCAAATAATGATATTCTCTGTGTATTTCCTAAGGGATGCCTCAATGAACACTAGGAATCAATGTTGTAGCCATAATAGTTAACAAACGTTATCTCCAGGCCCTGCAGAACTCAGAAAAGAATCACTGCCCTTCCCTCTGGGTCCTTCACTGGGTCCACATACCAGAAGCTCTCTCTTCCTTGCATTGCTATACACCCCCCCAGAGTACCTTAAAAGGGAGGAAAAATATCTATGGCAACCCCAGGATTTAGCAAACTTCACTTCATCCATGGGCAAGAGGTGCGTCAACTGCAGGAAGGGCATGCCAACTTGATGCCTCTGCATCTACAATCATATTTCCTCGATTTGGAGAGGCGGTTTAGTCCATGCACATTCCACGTCATGAATTCAACCCCACTACTAGCCATGCGTACCGCAGAAGGCCATCCTGAAGACAAGAGTATCATAGCTAGCCACCCCAGACCAAGGCCCCTTTGTTTAGCATTTCTAAAGTGTACTGTTCAGTCTTGGCTATCTTGATGCTGAGGAAGCGCAGGTTATTAGGCAGAGGCAATTAGTCAGTGGGTGGAAAGAGACACGTTTTTACGGCCTCCCTTAATTCCATCGTGGATGAGTGATGGAAGAGAGTTCCAGAGTTTTCAGGCCTGTACTGAGAAGAATTGATTGCCTTCTCTTGTGAGGTGGATTTTAGGCGGTACCAAAAGTCTTTTGTTGGCGCAACGCAGTCTTCGGTTAATCATTTGAAATTTTTTTATTGATAATCAAACTTGGACCTGTTGCCTGAGGAAGTAGGGGTGGTCGAGAGGTTCAACAATGCCTATACATACCCTCCCAGCAGGTATTTCAGATGATGGACAGAGGCACCATGGGTCCTTTCAGATGTCCACTGGACTGCAAGCCAGCCAGTTTCTGAAGTAAGATTCCCTCTTTACACCCACACTGGAAGAACATCTCAATTGACTTTTGAACTCAAGGTCTCCTGTCAAAGGAACAGAATATGCTTTCTGCTTAAAGGAGGTCTTCTGGCTCTGGGGCACAGCCAGTTCTGGCTGTCTCTGGGCTCCATGTCTTCTATAAAGGTGCACTTCTTTCAAGTAAATCTTAGGACATTTCTATTTGTTGTTTGCCTTTGCTTTCAATGTGATTTCGATTGATGGAGAAGCACAACTCATTGGTTTGATGGTGGTGCCTCCCTCCTTGTCTTTTCTGTGATTTTGCTCCAGGGGAGCTTTGCCATTCTTCTGCTGCTATTTTCTTTGTTAGGTTGCTACACTGCAGGTTCCATGGTAGGCACTGTTCTCTGAGATTATCCACCCGTCAATAGCTCAAACTGATTACATTCTTAACATTCCTGTACCCTTCATGATAGACTCAGTATTTGTATTGGAAGATATCGGTTGCCTGTGGTCTGTCACTAGATAAGGTGTTATGTCTAATGGCAGGAGTTTTTCCTCAGTCTCTTGTGTATAGTCTGGGTTGGGTTCTTGAAATAGGCAGGCATGTCTCTGTAAGCTGTCCTCTGCTCACCCCTTAACGTAGTAGTAGTCAAGCAGGCTAGGCCAGGCTCTCAGAAGTGGGATAGTCTGGATGAGATACATGGTAAACATGTATCACATTGAATACACAGACTTTCCAGACAGAGGTACAGTATACATATGCTATATATCTTACAAAGAGGACCTGTCAGTTTTAGGGTCAACAATGGGGTCACTGAAGTAATAGGGTATACTGTTGCTGAGCAATTTCCAGATATGGTTACAGCGGCACTCCGGCAGGTATCAGATATTACTTGGGATATTTAAGTTATTTGACGACATTGATTAGTGGGAGATTTTGCAGTAAGTGGTCATTTGTGCTAAATTGGTATAGTGCTAGAATATATTTATTTATTTAATTGTTCCTTTATAATGCGCTTAATACCCACGAGTGGTTTCTAAGCTCGGGACCGGGATTCAAACCTGTGTTGCGCTGCATTGTTTTGCTTCCGAGACAAACGTGTTGCCCCTGCTCAAGTGCAAAGTATAAAGTTGGGATTCCTAAGGAAGCATGAATTGGGGTATGCATTATTCCTTGCTGTCCAGCAGGGCTGGTGCAAGGAATGTTGCCACGCTAGGCAACGCGTCAGATTGGTGCATCCACTCCAGGTCCTAATCCGTCTCAACCAATTGTCCCTATTGTATTACCGATTGCTGCAACCCATTACCTCCACCAAATACATTGCTCACGTTATCTACTGCAGATGGATCCCATTGATTGCCCTTTCCTCATCCTCACATCCACTCACAGTGTTAGGTTTCAGAAGGCAAATTAAAGCCAATGTGTTTCATAAATACAGTTTATTAAACCAGTCAATGATACTATAGCAACCACAGATACAATACTGAGGCATGTGGATCTAATCCTTTCTGTATATTATATATAAATAATACTATACAGACAGTAGAAAAAAGTATTTTGGTAACACATACTAGACACCTGTAAGCGCATAAGCATCACTACCTCGTACAAAACACTAAAGCGGTCCTAACACTAGCTAAGTGTGAAATGTATAAATTCAACAGTAATTTGAATATGTGTCTTATTAATAGTCTTAAAACACCTAATAAAGTGAAAAACAGTGAGTGACACTCCAAAACCATCCAAATATCCAAGAAACATTGGAGCAGAAATGGTGGGCCACTGATTAACAAAAATGTGCCTGGGTCACCAAAGCAATCATGTAAAATATATAATGCCTTTGGTAACCCGGACATGTAAAACATACATATCTAGGCCTGCATGTTAAAATGTGTTTAAATAAGTGAAAATGCACATTCATTAGAAATTAACTTTCCAAGCTTCAATGTTTGGAAATGTAGACACACGCCTCTTGATAGCAGTGTTTTGAGCAATGTCATGCTCTATTGACAAGGTTGCTATCCCAACAAGTCTTTCTAGCATCATTGAAGATTGAATATAACTTTTGATCAACTTTAGATTTGAAAAGCTTCTTTCACCACTTGCCATTGAAAAAGGCAGGGTCAAGAGAATCTGGAGAGCAATACACATGTTGAGAATACTCCCCGACATGTTATTATTGTTTACACATTTCAGTACATCTTGTGATGATGTACAATTTGGAACTCTTCTTGCAATTACTTGCAATTCATTGCACAAATCTAATGCATCAATGTTCTTCCAGCCCTTATTTTGTAAAGCTTTCTCTAGCCTCAAGCAGTGGTAAAATATTTAATGTGCCACCTTAGTATTCAAACTGTGTATGTTATAGTGGAAGCCAAACACAGAACTCAATTGTTGCATTTGATTAAATCTCTCTTCTACAGATTGAAGGGCTGTGTCAAAGATGGCAAAGAAAATGTTCACTTTGAATATTTTCTTGGGGCTTTCAATAGGCTCATTATCTGCTTTATATGTGAACTGCTTCTTCTTCCTTTGGAAGAATTCAGGAATTTCCAACTTTTCTGTTAGTTTACGTGCATCTACAAGTGCTTTCTCAAACCCTTCATCACTCCTGCACCCACTAAGAAACTTGTTGGTTTCTTCCATTTGTATTATAGCATCATGTCTTTGCCTGAAGTTGTTTGCTTGTCACATTTATCTCAAAGAGAATGTTATGCCACACAACAAGGGAAACTACAAACCTGAAGCTAGAAATACCCTTTGCAAGACGTTGGGCATCTATGCAAGAGATATTACCAGATTATCCTGATTGCGTAGTGTCATTTGATATCTCAACTAGTGGATCATACACATCACCCAACTGATAGCGGAGAGGATTCAAGGAATGAATTTGACTTTCCCATCTTGTGTCACTCAGTGGTTTCAATGCAAGATTTTTATCATGGTGCTTTAGAACTTCCCCACGGCATGCAGAACCAGAGAAATACACATAAATACGTTGTACCATGCAAAGAAAGTAGTTGCCTCCAAGCAACAGTTAGCTGCATCATCAAAAACCAAATGTAAAGAATGTGCACTGCAAGGAACAAACAAAGCATATCCCAAATTCTTCATTGTACACAATTTTCTTTCCCCTTCATATTGCTTCCATTATCATAGCCTTGGCCACGCACGTTTTCAATGGGCAAAATACATTTCTTGTAATTGGTGGATAATAGTGTCTGTCATACTAGCTCCAGTTTTCTCTTTTAGTGTCGTAAATCCTAAGAAATGTTCTTTTATACACACAGGATCCCAATGATCAGAGTCCAACACTGACAAGGTGGTCACATAGCTATTTATCAATGTCATTTGTTCAACATGGATGACATCTGGTGTGCAATCTAGAATGATTGCAAAGTACTTGGCAGTCCAAACCGAGGTTAGGATTTCCTCTTTAAAGGAATAGTGCGCTCAAAATTTGTATTGTCCCGAGTGTTCAGGCATGTGGTTTTAAGCAAACTGTGATTGATCGTAAAAACATTTCCTATGCACCTTACCTTAGTATTTCCGCACTTTTACACATGCGAAATCAACGAGCGGGGCGTGACCATCTTGTGATAATCTTATCCGCCCTAAATTCAAGTGCCCTTGTGGCACTAAATCATGTCACCCTTCCCTGAAGCTGACATCACTATTCCTAGCAATATTCTCCACCTATTTTCATGACTTTAGTGGGCAGCGTAGCCAAACACGTCCAGTCATCACCTACATCTTAACGTCAGTTGAGACAGAACCCGGAATATAAACACACACATTCTCTCACAGCACTGCGCGTCCCAAATCGGAATAGAAAACACTATTTTTTAAGGAAACATCAATACTCTGCAATTTACAATGTGCTTTTATTTCACAAAAATGCTTGGAGAACATCTGGTGATTTCAATTTACCATCAATTATTGAAGTCCTTGGGTTATAGTATCAAAACTTTATCATGAGTCACACAGTGTTCCTTTCGGGAGAAGATGTGCATTCGACGCACCTTGAATCGCAAGGCTTCGGCATCAGCTTCTTGCTAGACCACCTTAAACAATGACAGGTTGCTCCTTGTCGCTGGTACTGCAAAAGGGCATACCAGTCCCAGGCGATCGTCGCACATCAGCGTAATGGAAATCTATCCGTTTAGGCATATCTACCACTGCTGGATGAAAACTCCATTTGTTGGAATCTGGAAACTATGGAATTCACAGAACGGCAAAATATTGCTGTGTAGGAAAAATAATAAAAATATATTTTAGTAGCCGTTCTTTATTCAGATTTATCCATTTACCCTGCAATTCTACACCAGGTGAAACCTATGTTAGGCACGATTGTATGCAGGGCCCTTTGGGTGCAGTACAACAACTCTGAACTCCTGGCAATAGGAACCCAACCTTTGATATAAGCTTGTACTACACAGGTTGGTAGCGTTTTCAGCAGCCATGCTTATCTCAAGAGGGGTCACTGTGAGCTGTAGGGAGGTAACACAGAGATTCACAGTGACAAGTATTCAATTAAACTCTTACACACAAGGTTTCTTGAATAAACAATTATTAATTTATTTATCAGTCAGTTAGGGTAAGCCTTATTCAGAAGGGAGCAATATAACAGTAACACTCAAATATACTTCACAAAAATACACACTCTTAATATTTCTAAATCAGTAAGTACCCTTTTGGGATGGCCCACAGACACAACTTACACCCTCAGGTCACTTCATTAGCTACGGTGCTGGGGACATTAATATATCACTATTGCATTTAGAATAATTTAAGAGTAAGTCAAAGAAAAAGGTTATTAGAACATATAAGAGATCACCCATATTCTTTAAGCAGGCAATTACTTTCAGATACTCCATAACAGGCTAAGCCAAAATCAATGGGAAAAAGTCTATATGAGCTGAAGTACTTCTTTGCAGGTAAGAAAAGTCTTTGCACAATGTTTTAGAAGTCTTAGAAGAAAAAGAAGAATCAATGGCCCTCATTCCGAGTTAGGACTACACCATGGAGTAAATAGCTCCATGGTTGGCAACCATGGAGCTATTTACTCCATGGAATACCGGCATGGTGAATGGAGTAATTACCGGTCCATTCCAAGGTTGGATGGACCGGTAATTCCTCATTCACCATAGCCCTTCCCCATCCCCATTTCTGCCCCCATAGGGCTCAATGGGAATGGGGAAGGAGGTAATTACGGCACCGTAAATTACGGTGCCGTAATTTACTCCAAGGTCACTTTGCGGGTCCCGTAATTTACTCGTGCTAAAAGCAGGAGGTAAAGAGGGACCCGCAAAGGGAACTCGGAATACGGAGGTAAGGGATTACCGCCATCGGTGCCCTTACAGGTGCCGGTAATCCCTTACCTCCAACCTCGGAATGACCCCAAATGTAGGGCCACAAGCTGTTAGACTTGTGAGTTGCAGAAGATGCAAGCAACTCTACAGCAAGAGGTAAGTTCTCTCAGACGTTACAGTACCTTTGTATTGAAGAAAAAGTGCAGCAGATGACTTCTGTTCCTGAGCAGCTCTGCAGATCTCACTGTTCCTGAGCCTCAGCCGCGGGGACAAGAGGGAGGACTTCTGGAGACTCCTGCACTGCAATAGGACAATCACCGTTTGCAACAGAAAATCTTCAACAAGTGGCTGTTCGGTGTTTCAGCTCCTCGCGTCTACCGTAAATAGCAACACTGAGGTTCCTGGCTGTCGAGATGGGCTTTCCTTGCTTCTGGGTCCTGCACTCTGTTGAGGGGGCACAGGCTCAGTCAGTCCTGCTTCTTGGGAGTCCAGAGGATCTTCGTGGAGCTCTTGGCCAGCTTAAAAGCAACACAATCTGGTTTTACTCTCCCTGGTGTTTCGGTTTCCAGCAGCAACTCTGTGGAAAGCCAACCAGCTCAGAGAGAATGTCCACTTGGCTTACTTTGGATTTGATTGGTCCCACCAACTCAAGGGGAGAAGTCGTCCTTACAGGGGCTTCTCTGTCGATACAAATTTGGAGTTTCAGCACAGCAGCAGGACTTCACCGGGCAAACCAACAGTCCAGGAGTGTCAGCAAGCGTCTTCTTCAAGTTCTTCTTCAGTTCCTTCGTCCAGTGGTCGACTCTGCCTTCCAAGCCAAAAGCCTCGCCGTTTATTCAGGTTTCTCCCATTCATTCCAGCCTAGCTGTCAGTCATCCAGCAGGGTGGCTGTCCTTGCCGGACCGCCAGCCGGCCAATCACTACAGAGTGCATGGGAGTTCTGGGCACCTCCGTCACTTCCTGCCCACCCCAGACACCCTGGAGCCAGAGGCGGGCTAAACACGTGAATTCCACCAAAGGCAACGCGAACAAAGGGACCAAACCTGGTTTGGTGCGCAGAGTAAATCTCAAGAAGGACCTTTTCACGAAGAAATGGCAAGAAAAGAAGACCAGGGGCCATTTTGACAAAAGTGGCACCCTTGGGTGCTTTGCTGCAGGTGCAAACGCAGCCCGTGGTAAATGCACACTGCAGTAGTTAAAAGTAAACCACTGCCACCAGCCATTCATCAAAGAAAGGGTAACTTAAAATTGTTACATGAGAAGCTAGACAAGGGGATACTAAGTAACCCCTCCAGCACCCTATTGTAAGATAGTGTGCGCTGGGTCTAGAAAGTTATAAATGTAAGTAAATCAAATTTCACTTTACTGCTCTGGGAAACAGTAGTTTTCGCAGAGAAGGTATTTAAACCTTTGGGAAATCTGGAAGACTTCCCTGTGTCATGCACTGAAGGTGCTGTGTGACACAATGTAAAAGATGATGCCTATGGAGTTTGTCAGACTCCACAACCAAAAGAAACGCAGTGTTAAAAAATAACCTTAAGATACCTGAGAGAGTGCGACAAAGTGTTTCACTCTCTCCAGTTTAAAAAATCAAGTCCTCAAAATCCAGCAAAGGTGCTGGGGGTCTCTAAGGTGGAGGGAATGAGTACATTTCGGGGGAATTCTCCCTAACACTCTTTGTATGTGTATTTGTATTTGTATTTGTGACAGGAGGATTTAATCCACCCCTGGATGAATCTCCTTACTCAGTCGGTCATACTTTCTGGAGAGACCATCAGCATTTTGGTGATTACACCCTGACTTGTGTTCAATGGTAAAATCAACCCCCTGTAGGCTGATTGATCATCTTAATAATTTAGGATTCTCCCTCCTTCATCTGCATTAGCCATCTCAAGGGTTGGTGATCTATTTGAATCACAAAAGTAGATCCATACAGGTATGGTCTAAACTTCTTCAAAGACCACAGAATGGCAACATATTCATGTTCTATGGTTGCCCACCTTGTTTCAGGTTCCTTCAGCTTTCTACTGATGAAACAGATTGGGTGTTCCCTGCCTTTCTCATCCAGCTGACTCAGAACTGCACCTATACCTGTATTGGAAGCATTTGTATGTACAATAAAGGATTGATTGTAGTTAGGAGCTCTTAAGACTGGAGCTTGACAAAGGGCTTTAAGTCCTTCAATGCCTTAGTGCGCTGCTCATTCCACCTGACCTTCTTGGGGAATTTGGGTGAGGAGATCACATTCAAGGGAGAAGCTATGGTCCCATAGTTCTCTATGAAGTTCCTATAGTAACCTGTGAGACCTAGAAAGGCTCTCACCTGGGTTTGAGTAGTAGGGGTCGCCTAGTCTTGTACAGCTTGTACGTTGCTAGGCAAGGGCTTTATCTCACCTCCTCCTACCTCATGTCCAAGGTAGACCACTTTACTCTGACCAATTTGACATTTACTTGCCTATATGGTCAGATTAGCCTGCTGAAGAGCCAGAAATACATATACTATGCGGTCAATATGTTCCTTCCAAGTAGGGCTGAACACTGCATCCATCCCATTCAGAACATGATTCACCATCCTTTGGAACGTAGCAGGTTCATTCTTTAGTCAAAAGGCATAACCTTAAACTGGTAGAGGCCTCCTGGGGTTGCAAAATGCAGTTTTTATCTCCTTGGCATGGTCAGTCAGAGCTATTTGCAAATAGCCTGAGGTTAGGTCAAATGTACTGAGGTACTTGGCTGAACCAAGTTTGTCCACCAGCTCGCCTGTCCTAGGTAAAGGATGGGCATCAGTCGTGGTGACTGCATTAAGAGCTCTATAGTCCACACAGAATCTCAACTCCATGGATCCTGCCTCGTACAACTGGACTAGACCATGGACTTGTAGAGGGCTCCAGGGGTCAAGTCCCAAAAAAAGAAGTGACATCGCCATAAGTGACATCACCGGAATTGACGTCACCGGGCGTGGTATCGTTGGACGTGACATCGCCAGGCGGGACTTCGCTGGACGTGACATCGCCAGGCGGGACATCGCTGGGCGGGACGTCAGTTGCACTGTGTGCTTGTTATGGGGTACTACACAAATCTGGCCACGGTAGGCTGCATTTCCTGTGGTGCATCAAAGCCAGAGAAAATATTAGTTGGCACAGACTCTGTTCTGTTTCACTCAAACCCACAATAGGATAACGTATGCGGGCCAGCTAAATGTTACAATTTTAAAATAGATCATCAGCACTATTTATATGGTCGATATCGAGTCTAAGCTGGAAGGCTGATTCTCTCTAGTAGTCACCAAGCTGCACTGAGACCGAGGTTAGATTTATTGAGCACTTGCCATAGTTACACCACTTATAGCTTGCTAAAGAGGACCATACAAATCAGGTTCCATCAAAAATAGGCAGTGAAAACTGGATGAACAAACACCAGGACCCTGAGGATATTTGGATGATCAGAATGTTCTAAAGTAGTGAGAGCACTGTGATGAGGTGCTGCATAAATGGCAGGCCAGCAAGGGGACCCAGGGGACCTTTGCCACATGCAGATGCCACAAACACAGAGAACCCTTTATTGACATATACAATGTCCTTTCTTACTGTCAATTAGGAACTTGTCAGAATCATAATGCTACATCTATACCCAATGAAATGTATTCGTGTTACTCACAGAGCCCACAACTGCAATCAGTTGTTTTGGTAGTTTTAGCAGAGAGTTACATTGCTAGCCATCTTTACCAAAACAATTGTTGTTTGTCTGCAATGTAATGTTCAGTTTCTCATTTAACCTCAGGGCCTACAAAATTTGCACTCACCACTATCTATTGGCAGATTAAAAATGGCAGGCTCTGTGGATGTGGTGAATTGGCTTTCATAGTGGGGCGAGTGACATTTAGGTCTGTCTAGCAAGAAATGTGTAACTGGCATTCACTTCACCTGCCAAAATAATTGTCTTTACCTGTAACATAGTGAACAGTTTTCTCAGGTAAACGCAGAGCCCAAAATTGCAATCAGTTGATTACGGATCGTTATGGATCAAATCACTTTGCAGTGTCCCCATATTAAGTTCTCAGGACAGCAATCACCAATTTACTGACAGTCAAACACACAGTACACACCACCCAACACGCTATTAAAGCTATTGTTACAGTAAATCTCAGCTCTGCCAAAGCATGTTATCCTCCTGCAATTTAATGTGCCTGAAAAGCAACCCAGTTGATCATGTAATGTTCAGACTACAGTCAACCAAATCCCAACTACCTGCAGCACTTTGCAACCATGACAATGTCAATTAGGCGCAACAAAAATAGAACATACAGTGATGTAAACCGAGCACCAGAAAGGTACCACATGAAACACACAGATCTGTGAAAAGTGCCGCCCTCCTGGGCCTGCCTCCCCTTCAAGTCAGCGCCACAGAACAAAGATAGAAACACATTCAATGAAAGGAATGGTGGAGCAATGCATAATTGATCTACAGCAGACACAGGCTGCACCACCGTGCTTTGAACAAAACAAAAATAATCGAAATTAATTTTGCAGTGTTTTTAAAAAAAAATAGTAATTACTGATTTCAACATCACAGCCTAACAAATGTCTTGCAACTACCATTACTTTCTGGCATCTAAGTCAGAGTGAACATTTTTCCATACCATGTAAAAATTGCTATTCAGTTTACAGAATTGAGCACATTTTTATAAATTGCTTTTCATGGAGGCAGGGATGGCCACCAGCTTGCTGAATGAATCGGGTGTATTTAGCAGGTGGCCTTTCGCCTGCAGCACCCGATGAAGAATATTAGGAAACATGGACACAAAATGTCCCAGAAAAAGCAGGAAACCTGCTGATCAAGAGGAAGTCTGGGCATTAGGACCATAAGGACTTCATCCCGGAGACAGCCAGTGCGTACTGCAACCACTGCAGCCCCATTTTAAAAAAGCATCCTAGGCTGGCGCAGTACTGTCTTTCCCACACAATATTGCGCAGGCATTTACCATGCCAAGTTTGGCACGCTGTCCATCCCCTCCACACAACACAATCACATGAAAGGGGACAGTGAACTCTCCCATGCCCCCACCCTGCTTCACGGTTTCCTGGAAGGTGTGAGGTTCCCTCTTGCACTCCCCCACCTCCAACCCTCCACTTGCCTCCTTTGGGACTTTCATGTCCCTCTGCATCCTGCACGGTACTCAGGACACGGACACTGCTGCACAGCCAGAAAACCAGCACACCCTGCACACCTGGAGGGGTGGAAATGGGGCACCCAGAATCACAAATTCCAGTAAATCGTGCCTATGTTCCAACAAGCCATAGATTTGGAGCAAGAGAAAGTCTGCTGGTGCAAGTTTGCTTTTTTAAAGAATTTCCCATTAAAGTTGTCATCAAAGTTTAACGCCATTTTTAGGGAAATATGTTCCGTTACACTTTCTCATTTTTGTGGTCTTACGGTTTGTTTTTTTGCATTCCAGGGAGTGGCACCTAAAAATGTATTTTGTGCTAATCTTAGCTGTTGGGCACAACTTACTGCACTGCCAACTAGCAAACACTGCATATGTAATGCTTTGTGAATCCCAATGTAAAAGCTAAATGAAGATGGCCACAATCCCAATTTGCATGTGCCACAAATTGCAGCCACAAATGGCAATGCAGGTGAATCAGGCACCTGGTATTTAATATGTAAGCACTAAGAGACAATTTAAAAGTGATTTGTGCTATTTGCAACTTCAATGTTAAATCATTACTATTAAAGGGCTATCACTGTGGAATTTCTAATAAACACCATCAAAACCCTATCATTTCATTAGTTCCTCGGCGTAAAAACTTGTTTAACAATGTGGGGATTTGCACAATCTCTCAATCTTAAAGCGCCCAATGCAGCAAGAGATGTTGATTAGGAGCTGTAGCTGAGAACAGCAGCGATTCCTTCAAACATAACGGCCTCCATACTCTCAAAGAAGAAATATATCATTCTGAAAACATAGACCCAAGTCACACGCACCTTGAGAGGGCTGCATGCACACACGTACATGAAGAGACTGTGTGCTGCTTTACTGTGCAGTAATGGTGTTACAGAGATGGCGTGACTGAGACTCACTTTCACTTACCAAGTAAGAGGAAGGCCATACGCAGACAGGTCCGCAGTATGCTTCTTCTGTCTCGGCGCTGGAGAGTCAGGAATTTTGGCTGAGGCGCATGCTGGCTCAACTATGCCAGATCCAAACACACCCTGGCTCACAGCAGGGCCTATGCTGTTAATGAAATCTGCAATGCCATGGACCGGACGCACTACATAAAGTGAAGACGGGTCTGCTATGGCTCGTGTCGTGTGCCACTGCGCCAACCCCTGTAAGAGGATTCAATTCAACACTACAGCTAAGTCAACGCCTAGTCTAGAATACTGAATGAAAACCCTTATTGATATATCTTTATGTCCAGTTCATGCGTTCTGGATGACTACCCCTATATAACACCCCTCTCTTGGAATCCCCCTGACCCCACTGAGCCAAGAAGTAGTTCTGTTTTGCAAGTTTAAAAGGTTTATTTGATAATTGAAACAATATATATATATATATATATATATATATATATATCACACTTTATAATAAATTAATAATTGAATATCACACTTAATCTGAGCAGTAATCAATAATGGATAGTCAGGCACTAGCACACTTCTTTATAATCAATGATGAGTGGTTATAGGATGGATAAGATAGCAACACTGGTAAATAGGGACAGAAGAATAATGTGGTAGAGAATGCTTTATAGGGTTCAAGGAAATGCAAGGTTGAATGAATGAAATGCAGTATAGAAATACTCAATATGACTTCAACAAAACAAGGTAATCACTTTTCTCTGGCAATCCCCTCCCCCCCTTTAGGCAATGCAAGGAAATGGAAGGAAAGCACACAGTTCTCAGAAATGCAATCAAATGTAATTCAGTTCACCCCAGCAAGCTTAGACTAAAGAAGTTTGAAACACAGGCCCAAAATGCTTTTATATGTGCTGGCAATGAAGTGAAAAATATGCTACAATGCTTTTATATGTGCTGGCAATGAAGTGAAAAATATGCTACAATGCTTTTAATTCCCTCTAGAGGTTCAGGGTGAGTGGTATATAGTTAATATTAGTCCAGGCTCACTCTAGCAATGATTCAGGGATGGTTCTTAAGAGGCAAATGAATTTTTAGCAAGGAAACTGCTGTTTTCACACGTGGAGAAATTTGCAAATCGCGGTAAATTCGTGAGTGCGTTTTTCACGATTGCGGCAAAAGTATCGGGGGTAGGAATGCGGTTCCAGGTTCGTAGAAAAGCCACGATTCCCAGCTTTTAGAGGAAAGTTACTGCAAGTCTCTAAGACAAACGGTCACGGAGATATGAGCGATATGGTAAAGGTCGTTTTTTAGATTTGAAATTTTAAAGTTCAAAAAGACAAGTGACAGCTAGCAACTAGAAAATGACAGGTGACAGCTTTACAAATGACAGGTGACAGTTAGGAGGCAGTTCTACTTAGATTAAAATAGATTGAATTATATTATTTTAACTAAGAGATTGGTTCTGCACAGTTCTGCTAGGTACTCACACTATATTCTTGAATTAGAATGGGCCTCGCCACGGATCTGGTCAGGTTTTAGACTGGACTCTGGTCTGGTCTCGGCACTTCACAGTGATCTGGGTCAGCTCTCTGGTTCTGCTAACAGTGGTCTGGGTCAGCTCTGCGCTGCTGGTCTAGCCTCTCTGGATTCTGGATACTGCTACAGGTTCTGGAGATTGATGGATTTGAAGTCTGGATCTCTGGATGTGGTATGGTCCGGCAGAGCGCGTTGCAGCAAATGGAATTGAATGTCCCTATCTGTCCGACTGTCTGCTTTTATGTGTTTTGAAAATGGGTGTGTGTGCAGCATCACTAGGCTCTACCCCTCTCCACTTGTCATTGACCACTTCATCCTCTTCCCCTTGATTGGGGGAATGAAATGAAGTGTCATCATGATGAGGTCTGTTTATGATACAGAGAACCCACCCCTGTCAAATTACACACAATCTATATTTTGACCCAAAAGACATATTTGCACAGGTACACATTTGTTTAAAATTACATGCACCCATCACATATCACAGGAGGTATACCCTGTCCAAATCTGCTCTTCCTGGGAGCTTGCATTCAGAAATGGCAACATATTTCACTTTTTGGTCAGGTTACCAATATCAGATTCTTACTCAATTTTACCCAAATGTGTGCAAGGCATGCAGGCATTAATTGATGAAGTATCAGACTTTTCACATGCATACATTTTAAGTAATACCCTCTTAACTGCTAGTTTGCCCCCAGATCATGCCACTGGTTCTAAAAACCTCTTAAAATGTGGGCAGAAAAATCACAAGAATTATGGTATCATTTAAATAATTATGACAAGTCCGTACTATGAGTTATTCATCTTTTTCTAAAACCATATTCTGGCTCCAAAGGGGTGTGGTTTCCCCCCAGCACAAGGTTGAATTTCTGGTTTTTCCAGTTCTGCCAAGCCAGCTTGCTCTCACAGGCAGTGCTCCTCCCCTTTCCTTCCAGGAGGAAGCCACTTTTTACGGCCCCCATAATAAAACATTTGCCTGAGTCAGGACAGGGCTTTGTTCAATTTCCTGCAGAGCCCAGGTAATTCAATCAGGGAAGTGTCATATCCCTTTTGGTGGGAGCAGCAAAAGGCCTGGGAACACAGCTGTTGTGCAAGTCTCATCTCCTGTCGGGGGTAGCTGGTGGGCAGAATTCAGTTCCTTAAACCAGGTTTCAGATAAAATGTCACTTTTGTTCCCCAGTTTAAGTCAAGACAATTTTTTACATATGCAGCTAGGATGCTGATTCTAAATTTAAACTATGACATTTAAACAATTGCAACCTATGTGACACTCAAAGTAGGTCACTCATTTCTTTTAAACATTTAGATTTTTAGTGTCTTTCAGTCCAAATTTACTTAAACTGTTGAAATCCACAGCTCAGACAGTCTTGTTATAAACCTTCAAGTCACTTCAGAATATAACTTTAGATTGTATCCACCTCTCAGTAAGTCTTTCTTTGGCCTGCCTTGGGTTCATTTATTCAGTTTTACACAAAAAAGAAAAAGTCTGGTGTTGTTTTAAACCGCCGGCTTTCTGATAGTGGTGAGTACTGGTAATGCACCCATTTTGGGGATTTAAGAAAATGAATTCCCCACAATTCTAGGTTGCTTTTGGCAATCAGCATTGCCATTCCCAATGGTTTCAGACTACTGTGTGGGTAGTCCAATGGTGGTTTTAGGCAGTGCCCTTCTGTGCCCATAACATCGGCAAAAATGAGTGGCAGCCTATTCTTCATGCATTTCCCTGTGCATTTTCTGGGAAGCTCTGGCCATCATGATGTTTTCCATGTCAGTACTGCACAGTTTTTGAGGTAGGGCTCGGATGTATGGGTAAAAACATCCCACAAGCCCCCCTCTTGCGATGGCCATTCTGTTTCACTGATGGAACTCGCAAGACCTGGGATGTTTCCTCATCTTCTTCCAATAGATGGCACAGTTCAGCATCTTTTCCTCCATCCGGTACTGATCGATCGGTTCTCCTCGCCGGTCCTGATGGGAATATTGGGCGGTACACTGGGCCCCTTGCGTCTCTGCTCCCGGTCTCCGGATCGTCCTCCTTGGCCCGTCTCCAGGTTTTCTTTTTCCTAGGACGACAAAGGAAGAGCGGCAATACCTATTCATAGACATTTTTCCCCCACCATTGATATAGTGGGATGGCATATAAATTTATAGTCAAAACATATGAACATGCACATTTCTTTTTGCATTCAAAAACAAAAACACCCACATTGAGAAACTCAGAATTTGATAGATGATATGTAGGATATTTTAAGTTAGAACTGAATTAATCTGAGACAGTACCCTCTAGGATTCCAGAGGATTCCTCCAGTTGTTGCAGAGTGTGCCTGGGATGGCAACACTTCAACTGGTTAATGTGGACCCACTTGTCTTCCCCCTCTGCCAAACCGCCTTTGGGGATGCGGATCTTGTAGGCCAAAGGGGAGATTTTGTCTATAATCTCAAAGGGTCCCTTCCATGTAGGCAAAACTTTTCGCTGTTTTGCCTGGTTCCTTTGGAAATTGTATAGATAGACCCGGTCCCCCACCTGATATTCCTTCCTGGAAGTCTTCAGGTCATAGTGGGTCTTCATGCTATCAGCTGATCTTTCTAGATTCCACTGAGCATAAGCAAAAGCATGTTGAAGGTGTTTCCTTAAATTCTCCACATACTCATGAGTTGTGGAGGCATTTATCAGTTTCTGCTCTTGGGTCCTGTAGAGCAAATGCTGAGGAAGCACCATCTTGCGCCCAGTCATCAACTCGAATGGTGACATTTTGGTTGCAGATGAAGGGGTAGATCTGATGGCCATTAGGACCAGAGGTAATCGGATATCCCAACTTGGCCCAGAATCTGCCACAAACTTCTTTAATATGCTCACAATGGTTCGGTTATATCTCTCTACTGCCCCAGAAGAAGCTGGCCGGTAAGCAATATGCAACTTCCTTTTGACCCCCAGTATCTCCCACATCTTTGTCATCACTTCACTGGTGAAGTGGCTACCTCTGTCTGACTCAATCCTTTGAGGTAGACCAAAACGGGAAAAGATGTGGTTAATCATCAGGGCAGCTTCAGTTTCTGCCTTGCAATTTGGGGCTGGGAGACATTCCACCCACTTGGTAAACAAGCATGTCACAGTCAACATGTACTTATTCCCCCTAGCAGAGCGAATCACGGGGCCTACAAAGTCGATTTGTAAATCTGACCATGGCAGTGTCATCCCCCTCTTTTGGAGAGGCGCGCGGTGTGTGAGGGACTTCGGCTGAAATTGCGCACACACAAGACACCCCTTCAAGTATTGGTTGAGGTCCTGGCCCATGTGTGGCCAGTATGCAACCTCTCAAGATTTCCAGTGTTGTGTGAAACCCCCTATGACCGGCGGTGGCCGCATCATGGGTGTGACTTAACATCAGGCTTCGGAATGAGGTAGGAACCACCCACTGATCGTGGCCAGCTTTGGATTTCCTTACCAGCAAACCGTCTTGGATTCGGAACATTTTTGGACATTTCATCAACACTCTTAGGTCCTCTTTCCCAATATAATCGGTATCCGTCAGGGGAAAGTTCTCAGGGTCCTCAAGGTGCTGGTAAAATTTACCAATTATTGGATCCCCCTTCTGAGCGGTAATCAAATCAGCATCAGGGGTCTCCTTACTCTATTGTGCAATTGAAAGGTCGTTGTGAGCATTTGTCTGGGACCTAGTGATAGCAGTGACCTGGATTTCCCCCAACAGGGACTCAATCTCAATTAGATCCCCTTGGATGGCCCCGGTTTTGGCCAGCTGATCAGCTAAGTCATTTCCAGTTTTGTCTGGTCCCTCTACTTTGGAATGACCCTTGATCTTTTTCCAATAGATGGTCATCTCATTCGAGGTGACCAGATCATCAATGTTTTGGATCAACTTCCCATGTTTCAAGGGTTTGTTGTTAGCACATAACATGCCTCTGGTTTTCCAATTAACCAGGTGCTCCACGAACCTGTTCCGTACATAATCCGAATCTGTGATTATAACCAGTTCGCGGAGTTGATGCTGGACAGCAGTGAGGATGGCCTGATGCACAGCCATCAATTCTGCCACCTGACTACTTCGGGGACCAATTTTGTATCCAGCGGAGGGTTCTGGGGTCTCATTCACCCATGCATTCCCTACGCCGGCCACCAGTTCTTTCTCCCCGTCGTTTTCAACATGGTAAGAGCATCCATCCACATATACAGTGGGCATTCCCTCACACTTGTCTTCTTCAAAGACTTTGTGGGGGGAATTAAGGTATGCCTCCATGTTGTCCTTTATTTTTAGACTTTCGTCCTCGAGACAGTTTTCTCTGGCACAATCATGCAAGTCAGCCAGACCTTGCGCGAGGGGACTCTTCTTGTTTTGGCCATATCGGACCTCCACAGGAAAGCCTTGCATTGACAGAATCCAGGAAGTAATTCGGGAATTACTCACATTTCCGGCCCGGATTCTGTCACTTTGGAGATATTGCAGAGGCTGGTGTGGAGTCTCCACTATGATGTGTTCCCCATGGATAAACGGGCGGTAATTCTTCAATGCCCACTCCGTTGCCAGGAGTGCCTTCTCACAATCATTGAATTTTTCCTCCACAGAGGATAAAGTTTTGCTCGCATACTTTATTGACCTTGTCATGCTTTTGGTATAATACTGCCGTCAAGCACGTATTAGAGAACCCCGTCTCCAGAAAGAACTCCTTGTTTCTGACAGGGTAAGCTAGGCAGGGCGCTTGTGAGAGGCTTCTTTTGAGTTGTCTTACTGCCTCGGCTTGTTCTGGACCCCATTCCCACTTGACCCCCCCTTCAGGAGATGAATCAGGGGTCTGGTGATTTCTGCGTAGCCCTCAATGAACTTTCTGCTGTAATTAGTCAGTCCAAGGAGGCTCCTTAGTTCCCGCAGAGTTGTGGGGTCTTTCAGTTTCTGAAGTGCTTCCACTTTCCTTTCCTGGGGACAGAGACCCTGAGGAGTAATCTCATGCCCCAAGAAATTAACACGGGTTCTACACCACTGTGCTTTCTGAAAGGAAAGTTTTGCTCCGGCGGCCCTCAACTGCGTCAGAATATAACGGATCTCCGCTATGTGTTCCTCCACAGATGAACTTTTGATGAGGACATCATCTACATAAGCCAGGTTACCCCTCGCCCCCAGGTCGGGCATGGCCTTGTGTAGGAAAATATTGAACTCATTACCGGAGTTAAGGTATCCGAAGGGAGTCCGGGTCCATGTATCCTGCTGGCCCCCAAAGGTAAAAGCCAGCTTGTATTGGTCCTCCCTACTGACAGGCACAGTCCAGTATCCATTGGTCAGGTCTATTGCAGTGAATACCTGTGACCCCTGTATCTGGGCCAGCCCTTGGTCAATGTAGGGAAGAGGCCATCGGGAAGTATGGACCCGTTTGTTGAGCTCCCTAAGGTCAGCGCAGAGTCTCCACTGGCCGTTTGGCTTTAATATTACCAGCACCGGATTATTGAAGGTGCTGTGGATGGGACGGATTATTCCCCTGGACTCAAGGTTCTTAATTATTTCAGTAAGGGACTCCATTGATGCGAGAGGCAAGTGATATTGCTTCACAAACACAGGAGTCATGCCAGGGTCCGTGGGGATTGTTGTTGTGTGGATGTCAGTGCGACCACAGTCATATGAGTCTACCGCAAAGAGATCTTGGAAATCCAAGAAAACTTGTTTCAACTTTTGCTTTTGTTCCAGAGTCACACAGGCATCAGCTAGGTTGACTCTTTCTTCCACCATCTGCCTGAAGCCTGGAAAGACTTCTGGTTTGGCTATCTCCGCGGCCTCCTACAGCTGGGTGGAGAAGTCCATGGTCAGAGTGCTGATTTGGACCGGAGGCGTCAGGTGGGAAAGGCAGCCCTCATGGACCTGGAAAATCACCTCATCCCTCCTGAAGTCACAAGTCACATCTTCCTTGCCATAGGGGCAGGAAGTGTACACCAGGAAGTTCCCCCCATGCCGGGTAAAAATCCTGTCTGGTGTTGTATTGTCATCACTGTCACTGTCAAAGCAGTCCTTGGGGATTGGCCCTAATAGTTCATTACCTAAGTATATGGAAAAATGTCGGTCATCAACCGCCATTCCAATAATGGTGTCTGCGGCTAGAGTAATACTCTTCAAGTCGCTGTTATCCACCTCTATTAGAATGGTGTCATGTTCTATGTTGACTAATGGAGTTGGGTTTACCCCCAACCCTTGCTGTTAGAGAGAAGCGTTTAGATGTATGTAAGCATCAGGGTTTTGCAAATATTGTCCTCTTTTAACTTTCACTTCCAGGGAGAATTGTCGGGTCCTTTCTGGGATGGTGACTTCCTCTTTTAACTGAATTTCAACTGCATAAGGTAGCAATTGAGCTGACCTAAATGCTTTTTCTGGATCATCAAAGCCCATGGGATTATCCGCTAATCGGGACCAAGCTTTGAAGTTTATTAGGTCTAAACTAATGGCAAAGCGATTGAGAATGTCACTGCCTAAGTAAAAGGCGGCAGGGACGTCTCGCACGAACCAACAATTGTGGACTATACTCTTGTTGCCAATGGAGATTTTGAGCATACACCTGCTTGGCAGGAGATGTTTGGAATTAGGTGCTTCCAGGTCCATTTCCCATTTGTCTATCAGTTTGAAGGTGGGAATGGCTGGATCTTTTGGGAGTTGGCGGAACATGGCTTCGCTGATGAAGCTCTTACCGTTGTTCACACACACTCGAGCGAGAACAGAGTCCTTCCCATCATTTAATTGGACAGGGATGAACAACTGCTCTCCAATTTGCTGAATATCAGCCAGGCTCTGAGCTGATTTCACATCTTTCTGGACTATAGGAGTGGGAGTTTCTGATTGTGGATTAGTATAGAATCTCAGAGTGTTTCCTTCCAGCGTGGAGTACCACTTTAGACTGGAAGGAAGGTTGATTTTCAGAAATAGAGAGGACCCCCCATCACCAGTCTGTTGTCCTACTGCCATTACTGTCACGTCTGGAATTTGGCTATTCTGGAAGTGAAATTCTACTTGGTCAGATTTTTGTTCAACCATGTGGCAGGTGCCGTTTAAACTAACATGGTTGACACTCTGTTTTAATTTTATTGGTCGGCTAGTCTGGGTCCAGAGGACCTTGTTTACGCAATCTATTAGGGGTGACAACCTTCTCAGGAGGACATTCCCTAGTAAACAAGGGGTGCCCTCTGGAGTCACAACTATGACCGGGTGTTTCAACTTGTGTCGCCCAATTTTAATGTCCAACTCTGAAGTCCCCTCAACGGGAATTTCCTTCCCGTCAAAGTTCTGCAGTTGTCCAGGAAGAGAGGTGAGAGGAATTTGGTAATTCTCTCCCCTTCCTGCATTCAGTTCATCAAAGGCCCTTCTGGACAGAAGGGTAGCTTGAGATCCAGTGTCCACCAGTGCCAAAATTGTACCCTGCCCCTGTACTTGTACCGGGGCATAGTATCTTCCCTCCTTCTCCTCAACGGGGCACAGATAATGCACATTTTTGGACAACTGGTGGGCTAACTTTCTGGTTTTGGACATCGCTAGCGAAGAGATTTGGGCAGAATTCTGTGGAGAGCCTTGGGAATCTGAAAGAAAAAATTGGCAACTGGAGATCAGAGCCATTGTGGGTTCCCCTGGCTCCGGTTCCGGGCGCCCCCCCCCCTTTTTGGAGGCAGTCACCAGGATGGGTTTGAACCAGGGGATTTTCTTGCTGTTGGTTCTGGGATGAGATGGTGGGAGGCGGTAGCTCAGTCTCCACATCTCCCTAGTCTGGATTTGCATCCCTAGGGACCCATTTTTCTTTGGGAGGAGTTCCCCCCTCTCTGAAGGAGAAGATCCTTTTCCCAGGATCTTCTGAGGATCCCTCTCCCTCAAATTGGAAGATCTGTACCTCCTCCTCAAACTGAGTCTGTTTGGGACTTTTGTTTCTCCTACCCCCCCTCTGCTCCTTGGGAGGCGGGCTTTCAGGGGCAGGAGATTTTGTTTCTGGTTCCTGGGTTTCCAGGGGCTGTTTACAAGTGAGGAAGGAAGCTTCCTCCAAGGCTTTACACCCCCCTTCCCCTGGTGCCTCCTCCCTGGGAACCGGTGAGTTATCGGGGTGCTGCCCCCGTCATTGTTCTGGAGCACCAGGTCCAGAGTTGGGTGCGTTCTGCGCCGGCATGCCGATCTGAGGGTTCTGCTGAGCCCTCAGTATGTGACCCAGATCCCGCGCCATGTTTTGAACCTGGCGCTCTAACTGGGAAACCCGCTCAGGCTGATACGGGGCCCTGTTTTCTCCCCTGGGCTGATCCCGGGAAGGGTAGCTATCCCTTCTTTGGTAGTACCCCTGGTTAGGAAGATTTGGATACCCCTCCACCCTTGGCCTCCCCTCTCCCGGATTCGGTTGTCTGGGCTCAGGGAATTGGGGAAAGAAGGGTGGAGGATTTTGGGGCTGGAAGTTGGGTGGATACCTGGGGAAGAAGTTCTGCCCAGGGTTTGGTGAGTTTCTGCCCTCCTGTGAGAAGTTGGGAGGGAATTTCTCTAGGTTAGGTGCTTGGCTGGGTCCCCCCCCCCCTTGGGCTGGAGGAGTCCACACATAACCCAGGATGGGTCTGTTTCCCTTGTAACGGAGGCTTACATAATCAGGAGAGCGAGGGACCCCATTTGTGGGGCTGCCTCCCTGGCTCCCTGTCTGTGACTGGCCCGAGGACCTTCTGGGCCTAGCATTATTAGGTGCAGGTAAGTTTGTAGGCCCCCCATCTCCAAATCCAAAACGGGGGCAACCTTTACCTCTGCCACCTTGGCAGCAGCAGGGGTGCTGTTAGATTTGGGGTTTTTGGGCTGGTTTTTGTTTTCCACCGGTTTCTGCACCTCGTAGATGCGGGTGGCTTGTTCAATGACCCATTCTAAAGATCTTTTCTCGTGAAAATCCCTCACGAGCTGAGTCATTATATATTTGGGCAAGGCATGGAAAAATGTATTGACAAATTCTCTGCTGTCTGTGCGCACCCTTCTGGTGGTCTGCGCAAAGGCCCGTTTCAGTTCTTGCACGAATTCTTGTGGGGCCTGATCCTCCCCTCTTGAGGATTTCGGTGCACAGAGAAATGTTTCAAGATGGCCGCCTTATAGGTGGACTATCTTAAATGATTTTGGTCCTCCAGCCCCGCAAAGAAACTGGAGTATTCTGGGGAGAATGTTCATTTGACGTACTGGATGCAGCTACTGCTGTCCTTCAACTGGAAAGTCTCCATCATTTGCTCATATAGCTCCAAGTGTTCCCAAACAGAGTACTTGGCGTTCTTATGATAAGGCGTGATGACACTCCTGATTGTCTTAATCTGCTTCAATGGGTCCTTAAGCAAGGCCCTTTTTGCCTTATTGGCCTTTTTGGTCCGGGTAACCCTGGTCCATTCATCCTCTGACTCAGAGGCACTGATCCCAGAGGTTCCTGTCTGATCTTCCAGGTTTTCCCGGATTCTGCGAGCCTGGGAATGGCTGGCAGAATGTGGGGACCTGGTCTCCTGTGTCCTGTACCATTCAGAGGAGTCTTCAGATTCCTCTTTGCTGCCAGGATTTGATGGGTACCCCCCCCCCCCACTGACCTAACTGGGCAGAGGTTTTCAGGATGCCCTTAATGGGCCTACTCTCCTGGGGTTCCCCACTAAATTGCACTGTGCTTGGGTGCCCATACCCGGATGCCCGCCCCTCCATTCCTGGGTGGTACTGGCCTATGAGCCCCATGCTTCTGGCTGGATAGTAATCTGCCATCCCTGTGGCCCTGTGCTCATGTGCGCCAGGGGACATGGGGGTGCCAGAGTCCAGGGACTGAGCGAAATAAAGGCCTCTGGTACTAGGGCTCCTGGGGTTATGCTCAGGAGTTTCTCTTTCCCAGCGAACCTCATCTCTATCCGCCCCTGCTCCCTGTTGCAATGCAAGAGCCTGCGCCTTCAGTTCCTCAGTTAAGGCCTTACTAGACTCTATCAGTCTCTCCTGCATCACTACCTGTTGTTGGAGTCTATCATTGTGCTGGCAGAGAGCCTCATTCTCTCTCTGCGTTTCCTGATTGGTCCTGGAGCACTGGGCCAGTCTTTGCTGCAGGAGGGTTACCTCCTGAGCTGTGTCCCTATTGGCCTGCTCCTGTCTTGCCAGAGCCTCCTCCACCCTCCTGGTGTGCTCTAGCAAGTCCTGGTGTTCTTTTTGGAAGTCACCCAGTCCCTGGTGGGCCAGGTGATTTTCTTCCATTTTTCTCCTTAAGTGGCAGACTTCCTGGCCTAAGGTGTCCCTTTCCTGACCAAGAACTTGAATTTGTGACGCCAGGTCGTCCCTTTGCCTTTGGAAGGCACCAGCTTTCTGGCGCTCCTGATCAAACTCTGCCTGGGTATCCAGGTCTTTCAGGATCAGTTTATTGCTCTCCTCTTTCTCTCTGTCTAGTTGGATTTGCAGGGTGGCTACCTGCTCTGTGCATGCCCTGTTGAAATTGATCTGTTGCTCCAGCTTTTTCTGGCTCTGCAATAGGGAGTCCAAACTGTCTTGGCGTTCCTTCTGCAAAGCCAGAATTCTGGTATCCTGGTCTGTCTTTTCCTGTTGCAGTATATCCATGTCCTCTTTTATTTTAATGATATACTGCCTACTATCATTTTCTGACTCCTGGCTCCCCTGCAGCCTCTGCTCAGAAGAGACCAGGTCAGATTGGACCTTCTCTAACGCCATCTGTCGCTTGTTCGCCAGATCTTGGCTTTCCGTACATTTATCCTGCATGTCTCCCATATATAGGTACAGGTATGCCGCTATCCTAACCATCTTGTCTTGTTCATCCTTAGCTTTAGGAGCCATGTATAGTTCACTCAGGGCCACATGTAGGGGACCCTGATCTCCCCATATATCTGACCCTGTTTCAGTGACCTGTTGCGTCATGGCCTGAAACCAGACCATGCGGTCCTGGTGAGTCCACTCACCTCTCACAAATAACTTATGTAAGAAGTGCTCTCTGGCTATTTTCATGTCTACTAAGGTCGTCATTCTAGAGATTGGTCTCTGTCCTGACTTACAGAAATTAGTATTTTATTTTTGCAAAACAGACCTTTTTCTTAGAGCGTTCCTTTGAGGAGTGCTTTACAGCGTAACACAGCGTGGTGATCCGACCGGATATGTGTATCTGGTCAGCTGGCACACTGTATTAATCTGCACAAGTGATAGATCTAACCCAAACGTCCGGCCCGAGCCCCCAATTTGTAAGAGGATTCAATTCAACACTACAGCTAAGTCAACGCCTAGTCTAGAATACTGAATGAAAACCCTTATTGATATATCTTTATGTCCAGTTCATGCGTTCTGGATGACTACCCCTATATAACACCCCTCTCTTGGAATCCCCCTGACCCCACTGAGCCAAGAAGTAGTTCTGTTTTGCAAGTTTAAAAGGTTTATTTGATAATTTAAACAATATATATATATATCACACTTTATAATAAATTAATAATTGAATATCACACTTAATCTGAGCAGTAATCAATAATGGATAGTCAGGCACTAGCACACTTCTTTATAATCAATGATGAGTGGTTATAGGATGGATAAGATAGCAACACTGGTAAATAGGGACAGAAGAATAATGTGGTAGAGAATGCTTTATAGGGTTCAAGGAAATGCAAGGTTGAATGAATGAAATTCAGTATAGAAATACTCAATATGACTTCAACAAAACAAGGTAATCACTTTTCTCTGGCAATCCCCTCCCCCCCTTTAGGCAATGCAAGGAAATGGAAGGAAAGCACACAGTTATCAGAAATGCAATCAAATGTAATTCAGTTCACCCCAGCAAGCTTAGACTATAGAAGTTTGAAACACAGGCCCAAAATGCTTTTATATGTGCTGGCAATGAAGTGAAAAATATGCTACAATGCTTTTATATGTGCTGGCAATGAAGTGAAAAATATGCTACAATGCTTTTATATGTGCTGGCAATGAAGTGAAAAATATGCTACAATGCTTTTAATTCCCTCTAGAGGTTCAGGGTGAGTGGTATATAGTTAATATTAGTCCAGGCTCACTCTAGCAATGATTCAGGGATGGTTCTTAAGAGGCAAACGAATTTTTAGCAAGGAAACTGCTGTTTTCACACGTGGAGAAATTTGCAAATCGCGGTAAATTCGCGAGTGCGTTTTTCGTGATTGTGGCAAAAGTATCGGGGGTAGGCATGCGGTTCTAGGTTCGTAGAAAAGCCACGATTCCCAGCTTTCAGAGGAAAGTTACTGCAAGTCTCTAAGACAAACGGTCACGGAGATATGAGCGATATGGTAAAGGTCGTTTTTCAGATTTGAAATTTTAAAGTTCAAAAAGACAAGTGACAGCTAGCAACTAGAAAATGACAGGTGACAGCTTTACAAATGACAGGTGACAGTTAGGAGGCAGTTCTACTTAGATTAAAATAGATTGAATTATATTATTTTAACTAAGAGATTGGTTCTGCAAAGTTCTGCTAGGTACTCACACTATATTCTTGAATTAGAATGGGCCTCGCCACGGATCTGGTCAGGTTTTAGACTGGACTCTGGTCTGGTCTCGGCACTTCACAGTGATCTGGGTCAGCTCTCTGGTTCTGCTAACAGTGGTCTGGGTCAGCTCTGCGCTGCTGGTCTAGCCTCTCTGGATTCTGGATACTGCTACAGGTTCTGGAGATTGATGGATTTGAAGTCTGGATCTCTGGATGTGGTATGGTCCGGCAGAGCACGTTGCAGCAAATGGAATTGAATGTCCCTATCTGTCCTGACTGTCTGCTTTTATGTGTTTTGAAAATGGGTGTGTGTGCAGCATCACTAGGCTCTACCCCTCTCCACTTTTCATTGGCCACTTCATCCTCTTCCCCTTGATTGGGGGAATGAAATGAAGTGTCATCATGATGAGGTCTGTTTATGATACAGAGAACCCACCCCTGTCAAATTACACACAATCTATATTTTGACCCAAAAGACATATTTGCACAGGTACACATTTGTTTAAAATTACATGCACCCATCACATATCACAGGAGGTATACCCTGTCCAAATCTGCTCTTCCTGGGAGCTTGGATTCAGAAATTGCAACATATTTCACTTTTTGGTCAGGTTACCAATATCAGATTCTTACTCAATTTTACCCAAATGTGTGCAAGGCATGCAGGCATTAATTGATGAAGTATCAGACTTTTCACATGCATACATTTTAAGTAATACCCTCTTAACTGCTAGTTTGCCCCCAGATCATGCCACCGGTTCTAAAAACCTCTTAAAATGTGGGCAGAAAAATCACAAGAATTATGGTATCATTTAAATAATTATGACAAGTCCGTACTATGAGTTATTAATCTTTTTCTAAAACCATATTCTGGCTCCAAAGGGGTGTGGTTTCCCCCCAGCACAAGGTTGAATTTCTGGTTTTTCCAGTTCTGCCAAGCCAGCTTGCTCTCACAGGCAGTGCTCCTCCCCTTTGCTTCCAGGAGGAAGCCACTTTTTACGGCCCCCATAATAAAACATTTGCCTGAGTCAGGACAGGGCTTTGTTCAATTTCCTGCAGAGCCCAGGTAATTCAATCAGGGAAGTGTCATATCCCTTTTGGTGGGAGCAGTAAAAGGGCAGCTAGGCCTGGGAACACAGCTGTTGTGCAAGTCTCATCTCCTGTCGGGGGTAGCTGGTGGGCAGAATTCAGTTCCTTAAACCAGGTTTCAGATAAAATGTCACTTTTGTTCCCCAGTTTAAGTCAAGACAATTTTTTACATATGCAGCTAGGATGCTGATTCTAAATTTAAACTATGACATTTAAACAATTGCAACCTATGTGACACTCAAAGTAGGTCACTCATTTCTTTTAAACATTTAGATTTTTAGTGTCTTTCAGTCCAAATTTACTTAAACTGTTGAAATCCACAGCTCAGCCAGTCTTTTTATAAACCTTCAAGTCACTTCAGAATATAACTTTAGATTGTATCCACCTCTCAGTAAGTCTTTCTTTGGCCTGCCTTGGGTTCATTTATTCAGTTTTACACAAAAAAGAAAAAGTCTGGTGTTGTTTTAAACCGCCGGCTTTCTGATAGTGGTGAGTACTGGTAATGCACCCATTTTTGGGATTTAAGAAAATGAATTCCCCACAATTCTAGGTTGCTTTTGGCAATCAGCATTGCCATTCCCAATGGTTTCAGACTACTGTGTGGGTAGTCCAATGTTGGTTTTAGGCAGTGCCCTTCTGTGCCCATAACATCGGCAAAAATGAGTGGCAGCCTATTCTTCATGCATTTCCCTGTGCATTTTCTGGGAAGCTCTGGCCATCATGATGTTTTCCATGTCAGTACTGCACAGTTTTTGAGGTAGGGCTCGGATGTATGGGTAAAAACATCCCACACCCCAGCCAGTGTTAACAAATTTCATTGGCTGACAAACAGCCAATGAAATTCAAATAAATGCAATAATTTCTCTATGCAGATCGAGGCTGCAACCCGGCCTGTCTGCTATTTGATATGTCTGTACATGTTACTTTGATCAGGATTCCTGGTGTAGCGGTGAAGAGCCCGGCCTTCGAACCTGGTGACCATGGTTTGAATCCCAAGGAGGGCATGAATTCAGTTACACAACACTCATCCTATGTCTTTTATAGACAGCTTCTAAAATACCCAGGGGGGACGGCGTCCACCCTCTGAAAATAGTGGGTGGACGCCGTCCACCCACGTGTACCCTCGACGTGAGCCCTGGCGGGCTCTATCACCCCGAGATCAAGCATCTTTTTGACCTCTTCCTTTATGTGGGTCCTTACATGGTCTGACATCCTATAGCCTCTGCTTTTAACAGGTAAACAGTCACCAGTGAGAATTCCATGCTGGCCCCAAGGGGTGAAGCCTGGTGTTAGTGAAGTCAGAGGGGCAAACTGATTTAACAGAGCTTTGCACTCCTCCTGTTGTTCCAGTGTCAGATCAGAAGAGAGATTTACTCCTATCTTTCCATCTAAAGGTTGTCCTCTGAGGAGGTCAGGTAAACGCTCACTCCCCTCCTCCTCCTCCTGAGCAGAGGCTAGAAGCTCCCAGTTCTGGTCTAGAGACATAGGCCTTTAGGCAGTTGGTGTGAAAGACCCTGGGGGCCTTCTTAGGATTGCCTAAATCCACAAATAATTGGCCTCTCCAAGTTTTCCCACAACCTTGAAGGGTCTAATCCATTTGTCATGTAAGGCCCTCTGCCTTGTAGGTACCATAACTAGATCTAGCTGTTCTAGAGTAAACTCAACCATGTTGGCCTTCTGATCATGCCAATTCTTCACCAGAGCCTGACCTGCTTTCAAGTTATCTAATGTTTCTTTCATCATGTGTGTCATTCTCCTTTGGAGACCTAACACATAGTCAGTGACTCTCACAGGCTTGTAGGAAGGAGCACGTGCCAAACCCTCCTTGATTAGGGCCAATGGACCTCTAACCGGATGATCATAGAGAAGCTCAAAGGGGCGGAAGCCAACCCCTTCTTGAGGAACTTCTCTATAAGCAAAAAGAAGGCATGGAAGTAGAAGGTCCGACTTTCTTCTAAGGAGTTCTTCTAAAGCACCTATCATGCTCTTCATAGTTGTATTAAACCTCTTCACTGACCCATTGGTTTGGGGATGGTAGGCTGTTGATAACATGTAGGTCACTCCACAGTTTTATTTTGTAGTGGGACATAAAGGTGGATCCCCTGTCAGAGATAACCTCCTTAGGAAAACCCACAGTGGTAAAAATACCAAGTAGGGCCTTAGCCACTGCCTCAGCAGTAACAGTCCTCATAGGTATAGCTTTAGGATACCTGGTAGCATGGTCTATAACAACCAATATAAATCGGTTGCCCGGAGATGTTGGAGGTCTAAGGGCCGAACAATGTCAATTCCTACCCTCTCAAAAGGGACTCCCACCACTGGGAGATGCACCAATGGTGCCGCATTCTTGGCTCCACTCTTGCCAGGAGTCTGACAAGTGTGACAGCTTCTACAGAACTTATCTACAGCGGATCCCATCTTGGGCCAGTAGAAATAAAGAGAAATCCTTTCCTTGGTCTTTTTAAAGCTTAAGTGACTAGACAAATGAATCTCATGGGCTAACTGTCGAAACTGAGGTCTCACCTTAAGGGGTGTAGGGTGTCCTGACCCACGTTTAAGCTACCCTGCTACAACATTTGGTGCTGTGGGCTTAGGAAATTCAAGATGGCGGAAAACCCACATGTGCGCCGAAATCCAGGAAAGCTGCGCAGTTGTGCGCACACCAAAATGGTTACCTAACTTGCCACCCACCAGGGTAAAGAAAGGTCTTTGTTAACAAAATCCACTTTTACTGATGTCAAAAAGTTGCTGAAATCGTGACTCATTGGACCACTTTAAAGATTCAACCCTTTTTGTGGGGTTCCACATAACCATCTTACTGTAAGGAGCCCCATCAAAACAATGTTAAGCAAGGATTTACTACCATGTAAGAACCATTCCTGTTTAGAATGCATTAATCCAAGAAAATCCCAAAAATGGGTGCAGTACCAGTACTCACCACTATCCAAAAGCCGGCGTTTTAAAACCCACTGTGTGTTTTTCTGAAGGCAAGCAAAATGCCTATTTCAAACCTTGCAACATGTGCAAAATATTCACTGAACACCAGCAGACATTTGGCAGAATGGAGTTTTGTGTGCCTACAAAATCTGGGAAATGAAGAGCCCAAAAACAATGCTTATAACAAAAATGCTATGGAGTCAGCAGCTTAAGCCTAACTGCAACTGGATTTAAAACCACCAAAATCGAAAATGTTAAATTAAATGAGTGACCTATGTTTGGTGTCACATGCCTTTGTAACTGTTGAAATGTCATAGTTTTGCACTTAGAATCAGCATTCTAGCTGCATGTGTAAAATTACAAGTTATTTTAAAAGCAACAAAAAGTTAGCTGAAGGTCTGGCTTAAGGAACTTGATTTTGCCTAGCAACGGATCCCATCAGGAGTGAAACTTGAGTCACAACTATGTTCCCAGGCCAATGTTCCTTTTGCTGCCCACACTAAGGATATGCCATCTATCTGATAATTGAATTTCCTGTGCTCTGCCAGAGAGTGAACAAAGCCCTCTCCACTCAGGCAAAGGTTTTTATTACAGACGTCGTAAAAAGTGGCTTCCTCCTGGAGAAGCTGGGAGGGGCACTGCCTGTGAGAAGCAAGCTGGCTTGGCAGAAACTGGAAAGACTGGTTTCTGTACCATGTGACCTGAAAAGACACACCCCTGCAGCAAGGATATGGTTTTATAAAAAGGGGGATAATTCATAGTGCGGACATGTGAAAATTTTATAAATGATACCATAATTCTTGTGATTTTTCTGCCCACAGTTTAAGACGTGGTAGGAACCGGTGGTATGTTCAGGGGGGTTTTAGCGGAAAAGTGGATATTACTCTAAATGTGTGCATGTTAAAAATCTGAAACTTCATCAGTTAATGTCCCTACCCCCTGCACACATGTATGTAAAGTTGGGTCCATGTCGGAAATTGAAAAAGCAGTTAAAAAGTCAATTATGTACACTCTTTGAATGCAAGCTCCGAGAATGAGCAGATTTGGACATAGACATGGCTAAATTCAGCCACACCATGTATATGTAATTTCAAACAACTGTGTAACTCTGAAGTATGGATTTTGATCATATATATATTTGGGTGCACAGATGATAAGGGAGGTTGTTTCAAGAGATCATAAAATGACATCAATCTGACTCACAGTTCAGTTTGCCAATCAAGCGGAGGAATGGAAGCCTGACCAATGACGAATGAGAGGGGCAAGTCTAGTGATGCAACACACACACCCATTCTCAAGAAACAGATAAAAGCAGAGAGTCAGGACACATAGACACATTCAATTTCATCTGCCGCTGGAAGCCCTGCCGGAAAAATCCATACTTACCTCCATCAAACTCCAGAAAGCCAAACTAGAGACTTCAATCTATCCAGAGCAGAGACCAGACCAGAGAGAAAGCAGTGCTGTGCCTAGCAGAGACCAGACCAGAGAGAAAGCAGTGCTGTGCCTAGCAGAGACCAGACCAGAGAGAAAGCAGTGCTGTGCCTAGCAGAGACCAGACCAGAGAGAAAGCAGTGCTGTGCCTAGCCGAGACCAGACCAGGCGCTGTGAGCAGAATCCGGAAAGACCTGACCAGACTGAAGATCGTGACCAAGTCGCTTTCCTGTTCAAAATCTCTTATGAGTACTTAGCAAAACTCAGAACACATCTCTTAGTTTAAATTCATCTAATTCAATCTATTTAACCTAAGTAGAACTGCCTCCTATCTGTCACCTGTCATTTCTAGTAAAATTTGTCATTTTGAAAAAGTGTGCGTTTAAAATTTACAAAACCAAAAACGACCTTTACTAAATTACTCATATCTCCGCAACCGTTTGGGCTAGAGACTTGCAATAACTTTCATTTGGAAGCTGAGATCCCAGGCTTTCCTAGGACCTCAAAACGGTAGAGATAGTCCTTGCGGTTCCTTTGTAATAGCGCTCGGCGCATCCGCGAATTTTGCCGCGATTTGCAATTTCTTCACATGTAAAAAAACTGCTGCTGCCTGATTTCATTTGCCAGAAATTCGTTTAACCTGCTAACTATCCCTGCATCATTGCTAGTGTGAGCCTGGACTAATATTAACTAGATACCACTCACCCTGAACCTCTAAAAGGGAATTAAAAGCGTTTCCAGCATATTTCTCATTCATTGCCAGCACATATCAAAGCAATTTGGGCCTGTGATTTCAAAACTCCTATCTGTTTTCTGTTGTCTAAGCTTGCTGGATTGAACTGATTACATTGATTGCATTTCTGAGAACTGTGTGCTTCCTTCCATTTCCTTGCATTGCATAAAGAGGGGGGGAGTGAATAGCCAGAGAAAAGTGATTACATTGTTTGGTTGAAATCCTATTAAGTATTTTCTGTACTGCATTCATTGAATATTGCATCCACCTGAGCCTACATAAAGCATCCTCTACCACATTATACTTTTGTTCCTATTTACCAGTGTGCTACCTTATCCATTTCATGTCAACTCATTAGTGATTAAAGAAGTGTGCTAGTGCCAGATTCTCCGTTGTTAATATTTACCATATCAGATTAAGTGTGATATTCAATTATTAATTTATTAAAAAGTGTGATATATATTTTAATTTATCAAATAAACCTTTTAAACTTGCAAAACAGAATTACTTCTTGGCTCAGTGGGGTCAGGGGGATTCCAAGAGAGGGGTGTTATACAAGGGTAGTCATCCAGAACGCATGAACTGGACCTAAAGATATATCAATAAGGGTTTTCATTCAGTATTCTAGACTAGGCGTTAACTTGGCTGTAGTGCTGAATTGAATCCTCTTACAAAGTGGGGGCTCGAGCCGAGACGTTGGGTTAGATTTACCAGTTGTGCAGCTTAATACAGTGTGCTAACTGACGGGATACATACACCCGGTCGGATCACCACGCTGCATTACGCTGTGAAGCATTCCTCAAAAGGGACACTCCAAGAAAAGTTCTGTTCTGCAAAAATAAAATACTAACTTCTGTAAGTCAGGACAGAGACCAATCTCTAGAATGACGACCTTAGTAGACATGAAAATAGCCAGAGAGCACCTCTTGCATAAGCTATTTGTGAGAGGTGAATGGACCGAACAGGGCCAGGATGTGTGGTTGCAGGCCATCACACAACAGGTCACTGAAACAGGGTCAGATATATATAGAGATCAGGGTCCCTTACATGTGGCCCTGAGTGAACTATATATGGCTCCTAAAGCCAAAGAGGAACACAATAAGATCGCCAGGATAGCAGCATACCTGTACCTATATATGGGAGACATGCAGGATAGATGTGCTGAAAGCCAAAATCTGGCAAATAGGCAACAGATGGCATTACAGAAGGTCCAATCTGATCTGGACTCTTCTGAGCAGAGGCTGCAGAGGAGCCAGGAGTCAGAAAATGACAGCAGACTGTACATTACTAAAATAAAGGAGGATATGGATGTGCTGCAAAAGGAAAAGTCAGAACAGGATACTAGATTTCTGGCCTTGCATAAGGAGCACCAAGACAGTTTGGACTCCTTACTGCAGAGCCAGAAAAAGCTGGAGCAACAGATCAATTTCAACAGGGCATGCACAGAGCAGGTAGCCACCCTGCAAATCCAACTAGACAGAGAGAAAGAGGAGAGCAATAAACTGATCCTGAAAGACCTGGATACCCAGGCAGAGTTTGATCAGGAGCGCCAGAAAGCTGGTGCCTTCCAAAGGCAAAGGGACGACCTGGCGGCACAAATGCAGGCTCTTAGTCAGGAAAGAGACGCCTTAGGCCAGGAAGTCTGCCATTTAAAAAGGAAAATGGAAGAAAATCACCTGGCCCACCAGGGACTGGGTGACCTCCAAAAAGAAAACCAGAACTTGCTAGAGCACACCAGGAGGGTGGAGGATGCTCTAGCAAGAAAGGAGCAGGCCAATAGGGACACAGCTCAGGAGGTAACCCTCCTGCAGCAAAGACTGGCCCAGTTCTCCAGGACCAACCAGGAAGCACAGAGGGAAAATGAGGCCCTCTGTCAACACAATGATAGGCTCCAACAGCAGGTAGCGATGCAGGAGAGACTGATAGAGTCGAGTAAGGCCTTAACTGAGGAACTGAAGGCACAAATGCAGGCTCTTGCATTGCAACAGGGAGCAGGGGCGGATAGAGATGAGGTTCGCTGGGAAATGGAAACTCCGGAGCATAACCTCAGGAGCCCTAGTACCAGAGGCCCTCATACCTCTCAGTCCCTGGACTCTGCCACCCCCATGTCCCCTGGCGCACATGAGCACAGGGCCACAGGGATGGCAGATTACTATCCAGCCAGAAGCATGGGGCTCATAGGCCAGTACCATCCAGGAATGGAGGGGTGGGCATCCGGGTATGGGCACCCAAGTACAATACAGTTCAGTGGGGAACCCCAGGAGAGTAGACCCATTAAGGGCATCCTGAAAACCTCTGCCCAGTTAGGTCAGTGGAGGGGGTACCCATCAAATCCTGACAGCAAGGAGGAATCTGAAGACTCCTCTGAACTGCGCAGGACACAGGAGACCAGGTCCCCACATTCTGCCAGCCATTCCCAGGCTCGCAGAATCCGGGAAAACCTGGAAGAACAGACGGGAACCTCTGGGAGCAGTGCCTCTGAGTCCGACGAAGAATGGACAAGGGTTACCCGAACCAAAAAGGCCAATAAGGAAAAAAGGGCCTTGCTCAAGGACCCCTTAAAGCAGATTAAGGCGATCAGGAGCGTCATCACGCCTTACCATAAGAACGCTAAGTATTCTGTTTGGGAGCACTTAGAGTTGTTTGAACAAATGATGGAGACTTTCCATTTGAAGGACAGCCAAAGCTGCATTCAATATGTAAAGTGGACCTTCTCCCCGGAATACTCCAGTTTCTTTGCGGGGCTGGAGGACCAAAATCATTTAAGATGGTCCACCTATAAGGCGGCCATCCTGAAACATTTTTCTGTTCACAGAAATCCTCAAGAGGCTCGCAAGGCAGCCTACAATTTGCAATGTGGGGAGGATCAGGCCCCACAAGAATTTGTGCAGGAGTTAAAGCGGGCTTTTGCACAGACCACAAGAAGGGTGCGCACGGATAGCCGTGAATTTATAAACACGTTTTTCCATGCCTTGCCCAAATATATCATGACCCAGCTCGTGAGGGATTTTCACGAGAAAAGATCTTTAGACTGGGTCATTGAACAGGCTACCCGCATCTATGAGGTGCAGAAGCCCATAGAAAATAAAAGCAATGCCCAGAAAAACCCCAAAGCCAACAGCACCCCTGCTGCTGCCAAGGTGGCAGAGGTAAAGGTCACCCCCGTTTTGGATTTGGAGATGGGGGGGCCTAAAAACCTACCTGCACCTAATAATGCTAGGCCCAGAAGGTCCTCGGGCCAGTCGCAGACAGGGAGCCAGGGAGGCAGCCCCACAAATGGGGTCCCTCGCTCTCCTGACTATGTAAGTCCTCGCTACAAAGGTAACAGACCCATCCTGGGTTATGTGTGGACTCCTCCAGCCCAAGGGGGGGGATCCAGCCAAGCACCTAACCCAGGGAACTTCCCTCCAAACTTCCCACAGGAGGGCAGAAATTTACCAAACCCTGGGCAGAACTTTTTCCCCAGATATCCACCCGACTTCCAACCCCAAAATCATCCATCCTTCTTTCCTCAATTCCCTGAGCCCAGACCACTGAATCCGGGAGAGGGGAGGCCAAGGGTGGAGGGGTACCAAAATCTTCCCAACCAGGGGTACTACCAGAGGAGGGACAGCTACCCTTCCTGGGATCAGCCCAGGGGAGAAAACAGGGCCCCGTATCAGCCTGAGCGGGTTTCCCAGTTAGAGCGCCAGGTTCAAAACATGGCGCGGGATATGGGTCATATACTGAGGGCACAGCAGAACCCTCAGATCAGCATGCCGGCGCAGAACGCACCCAACTCTGGACCTGGTGCTC
This sequence comes from Ambystoma mexicanum, assembly GCF_040938575.1. NCBI lineage: Eukaryota > Metazoa > Chordata > Amphibia > Caudata > Ambystomatidae > Ambystoma > Ambystoma mexicanum. The sequence continues at coordinate 1,245,788,784 of NC_090937.1, read as the reverse complement.
CAGAACAATGACGGGGGCAGCACCCCGATAAATCACCGGTTCCCAGGGAGGAGGCACAAAGGGAAGGGGGGTGTAAAGCCTTGGAGGAAGCTTCCTTCCTCACTTGTAAACAGCCCCTGGAAACCCAGGAACCGGAAACAAAATCTCTTGCCCCTGAAAGTCTGCCTCCTAAGGAGCAGAGGGGGGGTAGGAGAAACAAAAGACCCAAACATACTCAGTTTGAGGAGGAGGTACAGATCTTCCAATTTGAGGGAGAGGGATCCTCAGAGGATCCTGGGAAAAGGATCTTCTCCTTCAGAGAGGGGGGAACTCCTCCCAAAGAAAAATGGGTCCCTAGGGATGCAAATCCAGACTGGGGAGATGTGGAGACTGAGCTACCGCCGCCCACCATCTCATCCCAGAACCAACAGCAAGAAAATCCCCTGGTTCAAACCCATCCTGGCGACTGCCTCCAAAAAGGGGGGGGCGGCCCAGAAACGGAGCCAGGGGAACCCACAATGGCTCTGATCTCCAGTTGCAAATTTTTTCTTTCAGATTCCCAAGACTCTCCACAGAATTCTGCCCAAATCTCCTCGCTAGCGATGTCCAAAACCAGAAAATTAGCCCACCAGTTGTCCAAAAATGTACATTATCTGTGCCCCCTTGAGGAGAAGGAGGGAAGATATTATGCCCCGGTACAAGTACAGGGGCAGGGTACAATCTCAGCACTGGTGGACACTGGATCTCAAGCTACCCTTCTGTCCAGAAGGGCCTTTGACGAACTGAATGCAGGAAGGGGAGAGAATTACCAAATTCCTCTCACCTCTCTTCCTGGACAACTGCAGAACTTTGACGGGAAGGAAATTCCCGTCGAGGGGACGGCAGACTTGGACATTAAGATCGGGCGACATAAGTTGAAACACCCGGTCATAGTTGTGACCCCAGAGGGCACCCCTTGTTTACTAGGGAATGACCTCCTGAGAAGGTTGTCACCCCTAATAGATTGCGTAAACAAGGTCCTCTGGACTCAGACTAGCCGACCCATAAAATTAAAACAGAGTGTCAACCATGTTAGTTTAAACGGCACATGCCACATGGTTGAACAAAAATCTGACCAAGTAGAATTTCACTTCCAGAACAACCAAATTCCAGACGTGACGGTAATAGCAGTAGGACAACAGACTGGTGATGGGGGGTCCTCTCTATTTCTGAAAATCAACCTTCCTTCCAGTCTAAAGTGGTATTCCACGCTGGAAGGAAACACTCTGAAATTCTATACTAATCCACAATCAGAAACCCCCACTCCTATAGTCCAGAAAGATGTGAAATCAGCTCAAAGCCTGGCTGATATTCAGCAAATTGGAGAGCAGTTGTTCATCCCTGTTCAGTTAAATGATGGGAAGGACTCTGTTCTCGCTCGAGTGTGTGTGAACAACGGTAAGAGCTTCATCAGCGAAGCCATGTTCCGCCAACTCCCAAAAGATCCAGCCATTCCCACCTTCAAACTGATAGACAAATGGGAAATGGACCTGGAAGCACCTGAGTCCAAACATCTCCTGCCAAGCAGGTGTATGCTCAAAATCTCCATTGGCAACAAGAGCATAGTCCATAATTGTTGGGTCGTGCGAGACGTCACTGCCGCCTTTTACTTAGGCAGTGACATTCTCAATCGCTTTGCCATTAGTTTGGACCTAATAAACTTCAAAGCTTGGTCCCGATTAGCGGATAATCCCATGGGCTTTGATGATCCAGAAAAAGCATTTAGGTCAGCTCAATTGCTACCTTATGCAGTTGAAATTCAGGTTAAAGAGGAAGTCACCATCCCAGAAAGGACCCGACAATTCTCCCTGGAAGTGAAAGTTAAAAGGGGACAAGAGTTGAAAAACCCTGATGCTTACATACATCTAAATGCTTCTCTCCAACAGCAAGGGTTGGGGGTAAACCCGACTCCATTAGTCAACATAGAACATGACCCCATTCTAATAGAGGTGGATAACAGCGACTTAAAGAGTATTACTCTAGCCGCAGGCACCATTATTGGAATGGCGGTTGATGACCGACATTTCTCCATTGATCTTGTAAATGAAGTGTTAGGACCCATCCCCAAGGACTGTTTTGACAGTGACAGTGATGACAACGCAACACCAGACAGGATTTTTACCCGGCATGGGGGGAACTTCCTGGTGTACACTTCCTGCCCCTATGGTAAGGAAGATGTGACCTGTGACTTCAGGAGGGATGAGGTGATTTTCCAGGTCCATGAGGGCTGCCTTTCCCACCTGAAGCCTCCGGTCCAAATCAGCACTCTGACCAGGGACTTCTCCACCCAGCTGGAGGAGGCCGCGGAGATAACCAAACCAGAAGTCTTTCCAGGCTTCAGGCAGATGGTGGAAGAGAGAGTCAACCTAGCTGATGCCTGTGTGACTCTGGAACAAAAGCAAAGGTTGAAACAAGTTTTCTTGGATTTCCAAGATCTCTTTGCGGTAGACTCATATGACTGTGGTCGCACTGACATCCACACAACAACAATCCCCACGGACCCTGGCATGACTCCTGTGTTCGTGAAGCAATATCGCTTGCCTCTCGCATCAATGGAGTCCCTTACTGAAATAATTAAGAACCTTGAGTCCCGGGGAATAATCCGTCCAGTCCACAGCACCTTCAATAATCCGGTGCTGGGAATATTGAAGCCAAACGGCCAGTGGAGACTCTGCGCCGACCTCAGGGAGCTCAACAAACGGGTCCATACTTCCCGATGGCCTCTGCCCTACATTGACCAAGGGCTGGCCCAGATCCAGGGGTCACAGGTATTCACTGCAATAGACCTGACCAATGGATACTGGACTGTGCCTGTCAGTAGGGAGGACCAATACAAGCTGGCTTTTACCTTTGGGGGCCAGCAGTACACATGGACCCGGACTCCCTTCGGATACCTTAACTCCGGTAATGAGTTCAATATTTTCCTACATAAGGCCATGCCCGACCTGGGTACGAGGGGTAACCTGGCTTATGTAGATGATGTCCTCATCAAAAGTTCATCTGTGGAGGAACACATAGCAGAGATCCGTTATGTTCTGACACAGTTGAGGGCCGCCGGAGCAAAACTTTCCTTTCAGAAAGCACAGTGGTGTAGAACCCGTGTTAATTTCTTGGGGCATGAGATTACTCCTCAGGGTCTCTGTCCCCAGGAAAAGAAAGTGGAAGCACTTCAGAAACTGAAAGACCCCACAACTCTGCGGGAACTAAGGAGCCTCCTTGGACTGACTAATTACAGCAGAAAGTTCATTGAGGGCTACGCAGAGATCACCAGACCCCTGATTCATCTCCTGAAGGGGGGGGTCAAGTGGGAATGGGGTCCAGAACAAGCCGAGGCAGTAAAACAACTCAAAAGAAGCCTCTCACAAGCGCCTTGCCTAGCTTACCCTGTCAGAAACAAGGAGTTCTTCCTGGAGACGGGGTTCTCTAATACGTGCTTGACGGCAGTATTATATCAAAAGCATGACAAGGTCAATAAAGTAATCTCCTATGCGAGCAAAACTTTATCCTCTGTGGAGGAAAAATTCAACGATTGTGAGAAGGCACTCCTGGCAACGGTGTGGGCATTGAAGAATTACCGCCCGTTTATCCAGGGGGAACACATCATAGTGGAGACTCCACACCAGCCTCTGCAATATCTCCAAAGTGACAGAATCCGGGCCGGAAATGTGAGTAATTCCCGAATTACTTCCTGGATTCTGTCAATGCAAGGCTTTCCTGTGGAGGTCAGATATGGCCAAAACAAGAAGAGTCCCCTCGCGCAAGGTCTGGCTGACTTGCATGATTGTGCCAGAGAAAACTGTCTCGAGGACGAAAGTCTAAAAATAAAGGACAACATGGAGGCATACCTTAATTCCCCCCACAAAGTCTTTGAAGAAGACAAGTGTGAGGGAATGCCCACTGTGTATGTGGATGGATGCTCTTACCATGTCGACAACAACGGGGAGAAAGAACTGGTGGCCGGCGTAGGGAATGCATGGGTGAATGAGTCCCCAGAACCCTCCGCTGGATACAAAATTGGTCCCCGAAGTAGTCAGGTGGCAGAATTGATGGCTGTGCATCAGGCCATCCTCACTGCTGTCCAGCATCAACTCCACGAACTGGTCATAATCACAGATTCGGATTATGTACGGAACGGGTTCGTGGAGCACCTGGTTAATTGGAAGACCAGAGGCATGGTATGTGCTAACAACAAACCCTTGAAACATGGGAAGTTGATCCAAAACATTGATGATCTGGTCACCTCGAATGGGATGACCATCTATTGGAAGAAGATCAAGGGTCATTCCAAAGTAGAGGGACCAGACAAAACTGGAAATGACTTAGCTGATCAGCTGGCCAAAACCGGGGCCATCCAAGGGGATCTAATTGAGATTGAGTCCCTGTTGGGGGAAATCCAGGTCACTGCCATCACTAGGTCCCAGACAAATGCTCACAACGACCTCTCAATTGCACAATGGAGTAAGGAGACCCCTGATGCTGATTTGATTACTGCTCAGAAGGGGGATCCAATAATTGGTAAATTTTACCAGCACCTTGAGGACCCTGAGAACTTTCCCCTGACAGATACCGATTACATTGGGAAAGAGGACCTAAGAGTGTTGATGAAATGTCCCAAAATGTTCCGGATCCAAGACGGTTTGTTGGTAAGGAAATCCAAAGCTGGCCACGATCAGTGGGTGGTTCCTACCTCATTCCGAAGCCTGATGTTAAGTCACGCCCATGATGCGGCCACTGCCGGTCATAGGGGGTTTCACACAACATTGGAAATCTTAAGAGAGGTTGCATACTGGCCACACATGGGGCAGGACCTCGACCAGTACCTGAAGGGTTGCCTTGTGTGTGCACAATTTCAGCCATCATCCCTCACACACCGGGCGCCTTTACAAAAGAGGGGAATGACACTGCCATGGTCAGATTTACAAATCGACTTTGTAGGCCCTGTGATTCGCTCGGCTAGGGGGAATAAGTACATGTTGACCGTGACATGCTTGTTTACCAAGTGGGTGGAATGTCTCCCAGCCCCAAATTGCAAGGCAGAAACTGCAGCTGCCTTGATGATTAACCACATCTTTTCCCGTTTTGGTCTACCTCAAAGGATTGAGTCAGACAGAGGTAGCCACTTCACCAGTGAAGTAATGACAAAGATGTGGGAGATACTGGGGGTCAAGAGAAAGCTGCATATTGCTTATAGACCAGCTTCTTCTGGGGCAGTAGAGAGATATAACCGGACAATTGTGAGCATATTAAAGAAGTTTGTGGCAGATTCTGGGCCAAGTTGGGATATCCGATTACCTCTGGTCCTAATGGCTATCAGATCTACCCCTTCATCTGCAACCAAAATGTCACCATTTGAGTTGATGACTGGGCGCAAGATGGTGCTTCCTCAGCATTTGCTCTACAGGACCCAAGAGCAGACACTGATAAATGCCTCCACTACTCATGAGTATGTGGAGAATTTAAGGAAACACCTCCAACACGCTTTTGCTTATGCTCAGCGGAATCTAGAAAGATCAGCTGATAGCATGAAGACCCATTATGACCTGAAAACTTCCAGGAAGGAATATCAGGTGGGGGACCGGGTCTATCTATACAACTTCCAAAGGAACCAGGCCAAGCAGCGCAAATTTTTGCCTACATGGAAGGGACCCTTTGAGATCGTCGATAAGATCTCCCCTGTGGCCTACAAGATCCGCATCCCCAAAGGTGGTTCGGCAGAGGGGGAAGACAAGTGGGTCCACATAAACCAGTTGAAATGTTGCCATCCCAGGCACACTCTGCAACAACTGGAGGAATCCTCTGGAATCCTAGCGGGTACTGTATCAGACTAATTCAGTTCCAATCATAAAACCTACCACATCTAGTCTCTAAAATATTGTGATTTACATGAAACTGTCTCTAGTGATGCTGTTTTTTTTTTTCAAAATAAGAATGTAATATTTCGTTACGATGAAATGCATATGCTGCCCCACTATCTCAACAGTGGTGGAAAAAAAAATCGTCTATGAGTAGATATTGCCGCTCTTCCTTTATCATCCTAGGAGAGATGAAACCATGAAGGATGACCAAGAAGGACGATCCGGAGACCGGGAGCAAAGACACAACGGGCCCGGGGTACCGCCCAATCTTCCCATCAGGACCGGCGAGGAGAACTGATCGATCTGACCGGATGGAGAAGAAGATGCTGAACTGTGCCATCTACAGAAGAGGAAGAAGATTATGCGGACAGACCGGTGCGTGGGTCAAAACCCTTGGGCACGCGACTCCCCATCGACCCAAACTCAAAGTGCAGTCACGTGGGGGGGCTTGTAGGGTGTCCTGACCCACGTTTAAGCTACCCTGCTACAACATTTGGTGCTGTGGGCTTAGGAAATTCAAGATGGCGGAAAACCCACATGTGCGCCGAAATCCAGGAAAGCTGCGCAGTTGTGCGCACACCAAAATGGTTACCTAACTTGCCACCCACCAGGGTAAAGAAAGGTCTTTGTTAACAAAATCCACTTTTACTGATGTCAAAAAGTTGCTGAAATCGTGACTCATTGGACCACTTTAAAGATTCAACCCTTTTTGTGGGGTTCCACATAACCATCTTACTGTAAGGAGCCCCATCAAAACAATGTTAAGCAAGGATTTACTACCATGTAAGAACCATTCCTGTTTAGAATGCATTAATCCAAGAAAATCCCAAAAATGGGTGCAGTACCAGTACTCACCACTATCCAAAAGCCGGCGTTTTAAAACCCACTGTGTGTTTTTCTGAAGGCAAGCAAAATGCCTATTTCAAACCTTGCAACATGTGCAAAATATTCACTGAACACCAGCAGACATTTGGCAGAATGGAGTTTTGTGTGCCTACAAAATCTGGGAAATGAAGAGCCCAAAAACAATGCTTATAACAAAAATGCTATGGAGTCAGCAGCTTAAGCCTAACTGCAACTGGATTTAAAACCACCAAAATCGAAAATGTTAAATTAAATGAGTGACCTATGTTTGGTGTCACATGCCTTTGTAACTGTTGAAATGTCATAGTTTTGCACTTAGAATCAGCATTCTAGCTGCATGTGTAAAATTACAAGTTATTTTAAAAGCAACAAAAAGTTAGCTGAAGGTCTGGCTTAAGGAACTTGATTTTGCCTAGCAACGGATCCCATCAGGAGTGAAACTTGAGTCACAACTATGTTCCCAGGCCAATGTTCCTTTTGCTGCCCACACTAAGGATATGCCATCTATCTGATAATTGAATTTCCTGTGCTCTGCCAGAGAGTGAACAAAGCCCTCTCCACTCAGGCAAAGGTTTTTATTACAGACGTCGTAAAAAGTGGCTTCCTCCTGGAGAAGCTGGGAGGGGCACTGCCTGTGAGAAGCAAGCTGGCTTGGCAGAAACTGGAAAGACTGGTTTCTGTACCATGTGACCTGAAAAGACACACCCCTGCAGCAAGGATATGGTTTTATAAAAAGGGGGATAATTCATAGTGCGGACATGTGAAAATTTTATAAATAATTCTTGTGATTTTTCTGCCCACAGTTTAAGACGTGGTAGGAACCGGTGGTATGTTCAGGGGGGTTTTAGCGGAAAAGTGGATATTACTCTAAATGTGTGCATGTTAAAAATCTGAAACTTCATCAGTTAATGTCCCTACCCCCTGCACACATGTATGTAAAGTTGGGTCCATGTCGGAAATTGAAAAAGCAGTTAAAAAGTCAATTATGTACACTCTTTGAATGCAAGCTCCGAGAATGAGCAGATTTGGACATAGACATGGCTAAATTCAGCCACACCATGTATATGTAATTTCAAACAACTGTGTAACTCTGAAGTATGGATTTTGATCATATATATATTTGGGTGCACAGATGATAAGGGAGGTTGTTTCAAGAGATCATAAAATGACATCAATCTGACTCACAGTTCAGTTTGCCAATCAAGCGGAGGAATGGAAGCCTGACCAATGACGAATGAGAGGGGCAAGTCTAGTGATGCAACACACACACCCATTCTCAAGAAACAGATAAAAGCAGAGAGTCAGGACACATAGACACATTCAATTTCATCTGCCGCTGGAAGCCCTGCCGGAAAAATCCATACTTACCTCCATCAAACTCCAGAAAGCCAAACTAGAGACTTCAATCTATCCAGAGCAGAGACCAGACCAGAGAGAAAGCAGTGCTGTGCCTAGCAGAGACCAGACCAGAGAGAAAGCAGTGCTGTGCCTAGCAGAGACCAGACCAGAGAGAAAGCAGTGCTGTGCCTAGCAGAGACCAGACCAGAGAGAAAGCAGTGCTGTGCCTAGCCGAGACCAGACCAGGCGCTGTGAGCAGAATCCGGAAAGACCTGACCAGACTGAAGATCGTGACCAAGTCGCTTTCCTGTTCAAAATCTCTTGTGAGTACTTAGCAAAACTCAGAACACATCTCTTAGTTTAAATTCATCTAATTCAATCTATTTAACCTAAGTAGAACTGCCTCCTATCTGTCACCTGTCATTTCTAGTAAAATTTGTCATTTTGAAAAAGTGTGCGTTTAAAATTTACAAAACCAAAAACGACCTTTACTAAATTACTCATATCTCCGCAACCGTTTGGGCTAGAGACTTGCAATAACTTTCATTTGGAAGCTGAGATCCCAGGCTTTCCTAGGACCCCAAAACGGTAGAGATAGTCCTTGCGGTTCCTTTGTAATAGCGCTCGGCGCATCCGCGAATTTTGCCGCGATTTGCAATTTCTTCACATGTAAAAAAACTGCTGCTGCCTGATTTCATTTGCCAGAAATTCGTTTAACCTGCTAACTATCCCTGCATCATTGCTAGTGTGAGCCTGGACTAATATTAACTAGATACCACTCACCCTGAACCTCTAAAAGGGAATTAAAAGCGTTTCCAGCATATTTCTCATTCATTGCCAGCACATATCAAAGCAATTTGGGCCTGTGATTTCAAAACTCCTATCTGTTTTCTGTTGTCTAAGCTTGCTGGATTGAACTGATTACATTGATTGCATTTCTGAGAACTGTGTGCTTCCTTCCATTTCCTTGCATTGCGTAAAGAGGGGGGGAGTGAATAGCCAGAGAAAAGTGATTACATTGTTTGGTTGGAATCCTATTGAGTATTTTCTGTACTGCATTCATTGAATATTGCATCCACCTGAGCCTACATAAAGCATCCTCTACCACATTATACTTTTGTTCCTATTTACCAGTGTGCTACCTTATCCATTTCATGTCAACTCATTAGTGATTAAAGAAGTGTGCTAGTGCCAGATTCTCCGTTGTTAATATTTACCATATCAGATTAAGTGTGATATTCAATTATTAATTTATTAAAAAGTGTGATATATATTTTAATTTATCAAATAAACCTTTTAAACTTGCAAAACAGAATTACTTCTTGGCTCAGTGGGGTCAGGGGGATTCCAAGAGAGGGGTGTTATACAAGGGTAGTCATCCAGAACGCATGAACTGGACCTAAAGATATATCAATAAGGGTTTTCATTCAGTATTCTAGACTAGGCGTTAACTTGGCTGTAGTGCTGAATTGAATCCTCTTACAGGGGTACTACAAGTCTTCTGTAGTCTCCTGGGGTAGATTCAATAGGTACACTGTAGAGGAGGCCATCTCCCAGTACAACCTATGTTTCCCTGCTCGTGTCCTTCCAGCTGGGAAGCTGCCTGTTGGCGAAGTCCTTCAAAAGTAGGACACTCTCTTTGACCTCTGCTGAAGTCTGCCCTACAGGGGCCACCTTCTGCAAGTAAAGTCTGTAGCTCAGGGTGTTCTTTAGGATCCAGACCTCCAACAGGGGAAAGGCCTCTTCCAGCTCTGTGTCATCAGTAGCTGATTCACCATCTTCTGGTTGAACCTCACACTCAGTCTCAGCTGGTGGAGAAGTCACAGGTGTGATTTTGTACTGTCCTCTTGGGGATGTCCTGGTTTGATGCACAGGAGTGATAACTTTTTTGTTTCCTGAGACCTTGGGTTTCCCCTTTGTCTCTTTCTCCCTGGAAATAGAAGGTTGTTGTTCCTGTGGATTGGGTGTTAACGTTTCTTCTGCAACAACCCATTGAGAGCCATTCAAAGCGAACTTTCTGGCCTTCCTAGTCTGCTCCTGCTTCCTTTTACTGGGAGTCCTGGGGGTGCTTGATACCACTCCAAGAGTGTTTAAGTCATTCCCCAGCAGGACTCTCCCAGGCACCTCACTTTGTACACTGACAGGTATTCTTACAGTCATATTGTTGCACTGGATGAGAGCTGGCAGTATTGGAATGTTATGCTTGAGCTAAACATGGCACTGGTGAGCAGTGCATTCTGGGGCACTCAGAGCCATAATGGATATTTATTTCATGCCTCAGTGAAAAGCTGTACTTACTTTGCTCAGAGCTGAATTTGCTTTGCTGAAAAAACATGCTTTCCAAACCTGGTATGCAGCCAGTCAAGGACATTCTGCTGGGAAAGCTGGTTTTGTTATGTCTTGCTATGAGTTATGGAACTGTTTTCCGTGGCGATTGTTCTTAGGAGAGGAGGGAAGCGCTTTGCTCCTTGAGGTTACTGTCGGTTGACCCAGCTGGCAACCAACGGTCACTTATCAATGCGCAAGCGCATTGCTAGAAGGTTCGAGAAATCGCCACCCCTGTTTGAGGAGTGCATATATGCGGAACCCCTCAGCGGTCAGACGAGATAAGCACAAAGACCTCAGCGGGAAGGGGGACGCCTTTGGCCAACATACCTGTGGGCTGTTGTGCTCTCGGCCTGGCTGTTACCCGGGTCTTCCAGCCGCTTCTGGCGAGATGAGGGATTCAGTTACGCCCACAGTGATGTATTTTCTTTTGAATTCTCTGTCTTTTCTGTGATTTATTTCTGTGTTATCACTTGTTGCTTTCAAGCTATGAATAAATAGCCGTATAAGTGCTCATTATTTCACTAACTGCGTATTTGGCTGTGAGTTATTGCTTCGCCTACCTGTGTTCAAATTATTTTTCTTTGCTCTACACATGTACTGGTGATGAAGTGTCCGTGCACATTTGGAGAGCAAAACATTTTGGCGCTGTGAGCAGGGTAGACTTGCATTCCCATGAGGAAATCATATTAGACCCAAGAGGGATTGTTGTAATTGAAACAGGGATTGGAGTACAAATTCCCCCAGATTATATGGGATGGATTGCCCCTAGATCTGGCCTAGCATTGAAGGGAGTTCAAGTGTTGGGAGGGGTCTTTGATGCCGATTACCAAGGCGAGATCAAAGTCATCCTGATGAATAGTGGGGACCAATTGTTACCGATCCACAAGGGCGATCGGGTGGCCCAACTAATTATCATTCTTGTTAAGTTGTCCATGATTAAGAAGGGGGAGCCTCCTACAGTGTTAACTACCCGTGGGGATTGTGGTTTTGGCTCTTCAGATAGTATGGTACCGGGTGCGAAGGTGTGGGTGGAAAGGCCAAGTGGCCCACCAGTGCCTGCAGATGTCATTGCATCAGGCAAAGACCAAGTAGTCTTAGTGATGGAGCCCGGTGGAAAGAAATGGCAGTATGTGCCCGCAGACAAATATTACCTAAGAGAGTGATTTTCAACACTGATATCTCTTTTCTGGGTTTGCCTTGTAGATCCTGTGTCTGGCTAATGTAATTGTGGGACTAAATGGACTCAGTTCGGGAGAGTCAAACGGCATGCTGCTACCAATGAAAAATGTCACATCTGTGCCAGCGATCCATGGGAAACTGATGATGATGAGCAATGTTGTCCAAAAGCAGTCCTATGCCGATGCCGAAAAGCCAGCCAAACCGAAGACATGGATTTATGGAATGCGACAAACACGTCAGGTGCAAGTGAAAACAACATTAATCCCAGCTATGCGAGAGGCATCTTCAGGATGGCGAAAATATTCCCCAATGATCACCCAAACGGAGAATATGTGGACGTATCTGGCACAACAGGTGCTCAACATTACGCACTTTTGCCTCACTGACATGCCCAATGCTGAAGCTTTACTGACTACCTGCTTAGCAGCGGTGCCGATGCCAGTTCCGGTTCTAAAGCACATTTTCAGTGTCACGCACAATGATTCTTTGGTTCAAGATTTAGATATTAGGCAAGCCTTTTCCGTCTATGAGTACTGCAGGTTTTGCCAGGAAACGGATCGCAAATGGAGAAACTTGTCACGTATTATAGCCTACAATGTAACTCAAGGCGATGTGTGTTACCTTATGACATGCAATGCAAAAGAAATTGGCAAATGCCAACAGCTCAATTTAACCAAACAGCAAAATCAAACTGTGTTCGAGAAACGATTGTGTTCACGAGTTCCAAGCACATGTACCAGTATGAATAATACTATGTCTTGCAATCATACAGTGATAGCTGCCAGTCATCTAAATCACGTGAAACTTCCAACAGGATGGCTCTTTTCCTGTGGCAACATCACATACACTTACATTCCAGCTAACATTTCCGGAGGTCCATGTGCCTTAACTCGATTAGGACTAATGATGTTTCCTTTACACCCAGAAATATCTCGAAGCAAAAGGTCAACTTTCGAGTCTGTGGGTCTATCCCCCGACTGTGATTGTGTTCTAGCATTAACCCTTTCATTAGTGGGAGTTTGGGGTTTAGCTGCTGGGGGTTACAAATCTTTAATCAAATTAGCATGTCTAGTAGTAAAAGGACTCAATCATACTTCGCAAGCATTAGAGGAGTTACTCCTTGTCAGCAAAGTTATTAGAAAAGCAACTTTGCAAAACAGGGCTGCTGTTGATTATCTATTGCTGAAGCATAATTTAGGTTGTAACGCAGTTGAAGGTATGTGTTGTTTCAATCTAAGTGACCATTCACGATCCATTGAAAGTCATATTTGAGGTTTGAGGGATCTCATTTCTCCAGTGTCCCAAGAACATACTGGGAATTGGTGGGATTGGTTATTTTCATGGATTCCTGATATTGGGGATACACTGCGTTACACTTTTACTTGCATTTGTATTATATTAGCTATCATAATAGCTTGTTGTTGTTGTATTCAATGCATTCCCAACTTAGTTCTAATGTTTGGTCGGTTCCGGAGACCGGCTCCTCTGCCACTGGGCTATGGAAGATAAATAATTGTTATGCTTGAGCTAAAACATGGCGCTGGTGCACAGTGCATTCTGGGGCACTCAGAGCCATAATGGATATTTATTCCATGCCTCAGTGAAAAGCTGTAATTACTTTGCTGAGATCTGGATTTGCTTTGCTGAAAAAATATGCTTTCCAAACCTGGTATGCAGCCAGTCAAGGACATTCTGCTGGGAAAACTGGTTTTGTTATGTCTTGCTATGAGTTATGGAACTGTTTTCCGTGGCGTTTGTTCTTAGGAGAGGAGTGAAGCGCTTTGCTCCTTGAGGTTACTGTCAGTTGACCCAGCTGGCAACCAACGGTCACTTATCAATGCACAAGCGCATTGCTAGACGGTTCGAGAAATTGCCACCCCTGTTTGAGGAGTGCATATATGCGGAACACCTCAGCGGTCAGACGAGATAAGCACAAAGACCTCAGTCAGAAGGGGGACGCCTTTGTTCGACATACCTGTGGGCTGTTGTGCTCTCGGCCTGGCTGTTACCGGGGTCTTCCAGCTGTTTCTGGCGAGATGAGGGATTCAGTTATGCCCACGGTGATATATTATCTTTTGAATTCTCTGTCTTTTCTGTGATTTATTTCTGTGTTATCACTTGTTGCTTTCAAGCTATGAATAAATAGCCGTACAAGTGCTCATTATTTCACTAACTGCATACTTGACTGTGAGTTATTGCTTTGCCTACCTGCGTTGAAATAATTTTTCTTTACTCTACACATGTACTGGTGATGAAGTGTCCGTGCACATTTGGAGAGCAAAACATGGAGCCATCTGGGTAGGGCCTCCAGCAAGCTTAGTGGGGCCTGTGGGGGCCTTAGCAACATCCTCTGGTTTGAAAACGTTTTTATCCACCACTGTAATGCTGGCCACAGTGTCTCTAATGGCAGGAGTCTCCGGACCATTCACAAGTACACTGTCCTTGTAGTATTTGTTTGTGTTATCTGGTAAAGAGTTATACACATCTACATTCTTCTGTTCCCACAGACCCAGGGACACTAAAGAAACACTGGCAGAGACTCTAATGGGGTCTTCAGCCAATAGTTGAAAGTTTCCACTTACCATATGTACTTTCCCCTCAGGGATGAAGGCTAAGGAGGCAGTGTTGGCCCTTGAAGGTTTACCCTTGCATCTGGGATCCCCTTTCACATGGTCAGTTGACCCACAAGCATACCATTTTCCAAATGAGTTGACAAATGGGAGCTTTTGCTGACCTCACTCTGGTTTGGCAGAAGAGGTTTCACTAGACTGACCTGGTTTGGTTTCCCAAATGATTTACCCTTCTTATGTTTGTGGCCTTCTTTTGGATGGGAGGTTTTAGAATTATCTTTGTCATCTTTCTTGTGCTGTTTCCCCTCATCCTCTTCGAGAGTGGCCCCAGAATCCTTGTGAGTAGCCCTGTTGGCAACTCACAAGCCAGCAGCTTTTGCTAGTGCTGTCTCAGCTCAGGAGAGCAGGCATCAAAAATAGACTCCAACAAAAATCGATTTCTCATACCTTCAAAGGAGTTCACTCTGTAACCCTTAACCCAACCATCTAGGTTTTTCAAACATTCACACACAGGTAGCCCAAAGGGTACCATCAGTCTTTTTAAGGGTCCTAAACCTCTTAAGGTACCGGGAAGGAGTTTCCCCAAATCTAGCTATCAAAGCTAGCTTCACATTTTCATACTCCAATCTTTCAAGTTCCACCACCTCCATTACAGCATCATTTGCAACCTGGGGGAGCCTAGACAAAAGTCAAGGAATCAACTGATTCCCTGTAAAACCCTGAATCCCATAGTTATATTCAAAAGCACCTAACCAATCCAAAATATCAAGTTTCACATCATAAATGCTCACTGCTTCTTTGGGCATGCAAGGTCTCTTTGGACTGGAAGACCTAGAAGACTCTGGGATAGAAACATTTTTCAAGCAACAATTTCTACATTTCAAGAGCATGTTGCATTTCCATTTCCCTTAGTTGGATGTCCTGATGTTTGGTTTCAGCTTGGATTTGTAACTTTTTGAATTCTAACTCAAGTCTCATTTTCTCAAGAGACACACATTCTGGACTCAGTGATGGACCTTGTGGGGTCCCTGTGGCTAAATGTTGAGGCCCGTTGAGGTAAAGGGGGGCTCTCTTTCTGACTCTTCAACAATATTAGAGTTAGACTCTGAATTATCATCCTCATTATCATTTTCCACATTTTCTGGGTTAGTAGGTGTGACAGGCCTACTACCCAGACTTTGATTATTCAACAATCTTGCAATTAGTTCATTTTTCTTTCCTTTAACAGGGAGATTTTTGATTTTATACATTTCTTTAAGTTGCTCTACTGTTAAAATGATCAGGGCTTCCTGCCTGAAGTTATCCATATCTGGCATGTTACAATTGCTTTTCTAGTGGAGCTTAGCAAAGTGAAGGTATTAGTTGAACAAAAGCAAAGCAAATTCTACACTATATCCCACCGCTGCCACCAGTGTTAGACACGATTGTATGCCGTACCCTTTGGGTGCACTACAACAACCCTGACCTCCGGGCAATAGGAACCCAACCTTTGGTATAAGCTTGTACTACACAGGTTGGTAGCATGTTGAGCAGCCACGCTTATCTCAATAGGGGTCAATGTGAGCTGTAGGGGAGTTACGCAGAGATTCACAGTGACAAGTATCCAATTAAATACTTACACACAAGGTTTCTTGAATAAACAATTATTAATTTATTTATCAGTCAGTTAGGTTAAGCCTTCTTCAGAAGGGAGCAATATAACAGTTACACTCAAATATACTTCACAAAAATACACACTCTTAATATTTCTAAATCACTAAGTACCCTTTTGGGATGGCCAACAGACACCACCTACACCCTCAGGTGACTTCAATAGCTAGGGTGCTGGGGACATTAATATATCACTGTTGCATTTAGATCATTTAAAGTAAGTCAATGGAAAAGGTTATTAGAACATACAAGAGACGGGGGCGCTGTTGAGCAGCCTGCAAGATGGCTGCCTAGCTCTCTTGTTCCGTGCCCCATTTGCTGATTATCCGTCTGGATCAGCGGATCTCTGCTCCATCCGAGGCCGTGACCCTGCTCATTACACGGCTCATGGACTCCTCGACATTCTGATCCATGTCTGGCTGAAATCCGTGGCTCCGGGATTGATTTACCCTTGGCGCCCGGCGGTTGAGGCCTTCGGGGCCGCGTTTCCCAGCTGAGGCCCCCGACATCCCCTGTGTCCGGTGTGGATCGGCTTCCTGGCCTGGACGGATCGCCGGGCTCCCCTGTCTTCTTGTGCTGCGGACTGGTGCGGCGGACCGTGCCGCCTCCCTGCCCGCCCGCATCGGAGCAGGGTCCTCATCCCCTGCTGGGCGGCGTCATCCTCCCCAGCCCCTCGCTGTACCTGTGGCTGCACACTACTACCTGCCCGCCTGGCTCCTTGATCCGCCGGATCCTGGGAGCAACAGGGGCGGCGGCAACGATTCTGCAGCTGGCGGTTTCCCACCGTGCCGCGGGCCTCCCGTGGCGGCTCTTCTGCATGGGGACCTGTCTCTGGGGTGTTTCGGCGGCTCCGCTCCTGTGCTGGGCCGCCTGATCGCTGAGGCCTCGGGGCTGCATTCTGCAGTTGCGGCCCCGACCCCCCTTCGTCCTGCTGGTGCCGGCTCCCCGCTCTGGAGGCTACTGCATAACTTCGCCTAACAGCCTGCTGGGCCCCCGCGGGCAGCGACAAACACATCCTTCGCCTTCCCGGCCCTCGTTGTGCCTTGCGTGCTGCTGGAGCAGCGCTTCCTACCCTTGGCCCCTGCTGTTGAGGCTGCGGCGTCACCGTCTGCCGGCGGTGGCCGAATTCTCCCTGCAGCTCTGCGGGGGTGGCTGGAGCTCCCCTGCGGTGAGCATTCTGGGCTGAACTCGCCCTCTGGATCTCCTCGGGACGGCCTGTCTCCTGCTGTCCCTGCCTGACATTGCTCCCTCTACCCCCCACGTCCCTTGTTGGCCTTGGGATCACCTGAAGGTAGGGAGGTTGGGGTTCGGCTCACTGTGTACTACGCCCTCTCAGACCGCCTGGTCCACGGGCTGTGCTTTTCCCATCTCACATGGCGCAGTGGCCCCTACACATACCAGACATCCCGGGACCATCCCCCTCGCGCTGGTGTGACTCTGGGCATTACCCTCCTATCCCCGAACTTTGTATCTACGCGCCTACGCCCTGAGATCATCAGGCGCCCCATCTTACCTGCTCCTCCTGGTGCAGCCCCTCCTGGCTTGGGGGCGAGCGCCGCCTGACACTTTCCCTTCCAGGCTATACCACCATTTTGGACACCTCGTCTCCCCCCGGAGTGGACCCAGTGCCCTGGAACATACTGGCTGGGAGTTCTCCTTGCTCCTGCCCCTGAGGCAGCTGCTGGCCCTTTGCTGAGTGAGCGCCGGAGTCCCTACATAAACCCCCGGGGCCCCCATCGCTGACTTACTGCATTATATACCCTGCTGATCTTATTGTGCCCCCAAATATGTCCGGCAAGGCACGTGGGGCCAACAGGGCTGGAGCAATGGACAAGTTTGCCAAAACACTTGCGAAACAGGACCAGGGTGGGGCTGCCCTCCTTCACGACGACCCGGATGCATCCTCTTGCTCTCCTCAGCCAGACCTTACGACACTCATGGAGTCTATGGCCAAAAACTTTGTGTCATTTCACGAAAAATTGGACGACATAAATGCCAATGTAGCCTCACTACACACCAAACTGGATCAGCATGGCGCTAGACTGGTTGAGGCCGGGACTAGGATTGGGGCCACTGAAGATGAGGTACACGTGCTTCAGAGCACGGTCTCTGACTTGGTGCGAGACATGAAGCAAGTTAAAGCGAAATATGATGACTAAGAGTCCAGATCCCGCAGGAACAATATCCGTATTGTGGGGGTTCCGGAGGCGGCCCTCAAGGGCAAAATGGAACTTGCGGTCGAGACTCTCCTGAGAAACCTCCTGGGTGATCCTCCACTCTCCCTGTTTTTCACTATTGAGCGCTCCCATCGCTCACTGGCCCCACGCCCCAAGCCAGGTGACTTCCCTAGACCAATCATTGCCAAGGTTCTCAGCTTCAGGGACAGAGACCACATTCTCCGGCTGGCTCGCGAAAAAGGGGAACTGAAACTTGAGGCCCAGACTATCCGTATTTTTCCTGACTTCTCAGTGAACGTTCAAATGGAGCGCAGACAATTTAATGGTGTGAAAAAATTGCTTAGAGAGAGGAAGGTGGAATACACCATGTTGTTCCCTGCAAGGCTGAAGCTCACCCACCGTAATAAACTGTACTTTTTTACAGTCCCGGAGGAGGCAGTGAAATTTATTGAGGCCCATATTCCCGTCCCGAGGTCGGAGGGCGACCCTGTGGACGAGGGTTGAGCCTGCCTACCATACTCCCTTTTCTTGAATCAGTTGTTGTACCATTGCCATGCCTGTCATTTGCATTTTCCTTGTAATCTCATGTATCCTTTTTTTATGCAGTCATCTGTTTGTAACTCGTTGTGAAGTTTCATGAAGCGCAACATGGGTCACAGTTGTATAATCTTCGGTATATTGCACCTGCACTGGGATCCTGTATTTCTATACCCTATGCATACCGTACTCTACTACGGTGTCTCCTCTAACACTTAACTTAGTTACCGCTGTATGTTATTTGGTGTACTCCACCACTCAATCATTGTAAGCGGGCTCACGGCAGCAGCTACCCCCGCTGCAGTTGCAACGCCGAATTTGGCTTGTTTAGTTCACTGGCTGCTCCCCTGTTTGGTTTGGGAGTTGGTCCAGCCCCCTTGGGCCTGGCACAAAAGCCATGAGACTTTGGGTGGGTTTTTGGGCACTGCTATGTTGGGGGGGGCAGTAAGGGAGGGGGGAGGTGTTATCGGGGGATGTTATAATAACAAAAATGGTGAGACAGTGGTAGCTTTGGGTATGACACATCTGGTCGCTGTACAAGTGGCCGGCACTTGTTCTACAATATATGACACACATTACTCGGATCCCCCTAAATTGCTACTGAATGGCTATTAGGCTAATGTCTTGGAATATCAGAGGGCTCAGCAACTATACGGAGGCACGCAGGGTCACGGCCTACGTCCAGAGGCACGGGGTCAAAATACTTTTCTTACAGGAAACCCATGCCATCGCACAATTATCGTCCTCTCTTGCCCCGTCATGGGGCCCCAACAAATATTACACTGTGTTCTCCTCACAATCCAGAGGTGTCCTCACCTTGATTCACAAGTCCTTGGAGTTCTCCCTTTGTGCCAGCCATATAGATGTCCAGGGTAGATATGTGATCCTACGCTGTTTCCTCGCTAATGCGGAGTGCCTTCTGGTCAACACATATGCCCCATGCATTGATGCACCCGATTTTTTCGACCACATCCTTGACATCCTCCTTGGCTATGTTGGGGTTCCCATCATATGGGGGGGACATGAATCTCATCCTGGACTCTGACTTGGATAGATCCGGTGTTGCACCCAGGACATTGTCCAGGACCACTCGCCGCCTCCATACACACATGCTCACTGCCGGTCTGGTGGATGCCCGGAGGGTACTCCACCCAACGTCGAAAGAGTTTACATTTTACTCCTCCATCCACGACAGTCATTCCAGGATTGATCTTTTCCTTCTCTCTGCGGGGCTCATGGGCAAAACACTCACCACACAGATTCTCCCTCGTACACTCTCCGATCACTCCCCAATCACGTTGGACATCGCCTTGCACCTGGCCCTCCCTCAGCATTCTAACTGGAGGTTTAAATCCGACGCACTACACGATATAGTCTTCAAGGCTGACATCCTTGCAGATATCACCTCGTTTTTTGCTAGTAACAAACGCCATGACACAACGGACGGAGTGAGTTGGGAGGCCTTCAAGGTTTTCATCAGGGGCATGTGCATCTCCAGGGAGGCTGGGGTCCTGAAAGATATTAGAAACTCCCTGCGCCGTTCTGAGTCCCGACTTGGGGAGTTAGAGCGTGAGTATGCGGCCACCCCCTCTCCGCCCCAAACTGGCACAGATTAGAACTGAACTAGACACGTTCGAGTCCTTCGCCCACAGCGAGATAAGATATCTTGCCCGCCCCATTGCGGCCCGAAAGTATGGTGAAGGAGAGAGACCAGGCCGTACTCTTGCCCGCCTCGCCCGGGCCGAGGGGGGCAGAGCTCGAATTGATAGTATCATTGACAACGACGGAGTGCGACATTGGGCCGACCGGCCCATTCTTGAGACCTTTGCAGATTTCTATGCAACCCTTTATGCCCAGCAACCAGAGCACAGCCCGCAGGATCTTGACAACCTCCTAGACCGCATTCCAATGTCCCTTGTATCCCTCGCCACCAAAGAACAACTAGATGCTCCCTTCACCCTTGACGAGATCACTGCTGTCATTTCAGGCCTCCCTAAAGGGAAAGCCCCCGGTCCAGATGGCCTGACCGCCGAGTTCTATCAAGAACATGTTGCTCTTCTTGCTCCGTGCCTTCACGAGGTTTGGGAGGAGTCGCTGCGCCTTACCACCCTCCCCCGGTCCCTCCGTGAGGCGGTCATCACCGTGCTTCCTAAACCGGGTAAGCCTCCGGATGAGTGCGGCTCTTACAGACCTCTATCCCTTATCAATACCGATACCAAGATCTTTGCCAAAATCATAGCAAACAGGTTCCTCCCCATCATGAAATATCTGATTCACCCAGACCAGAGCGGATTTGTCCCTGCTCGTTCCACTGCCTTAAACATTCGGCGGCTATTTAATGTCATCTCTAGAATTGACCCCCAAGCCAACGCGGTGGCCGTGACATTAGACGCCCAAAAAGCGTTCGACATGGTCTTGTGGCAATATTTGTGGGCGGTGCTGGAGAGGATGGGGATTGGCCCATACATGATGTCCTGCATTAAACTGCTATACACTAACCCTGTGGCCAGAGTCCTGGTTAACTCTCACCTATCGGCTCCCTTCTCCCTCCACAGGGGGACACGACAGGGGTGCCCTTTCTCTCCCTTGTTATTCGTGATGGCAATTGAGCCCATGGCTGATAATGTACGAAACAACCACGTGCGTAAAGGGATTCGCCTGCAGGATACTCCCGAAATGATATCACTATACGCCGATGATGTGCTTTTATATATTAGGGACCCCTCAGTCCACCTCGACCCGATCATGCGTGAAATTATCAAAATTGGCACATTCTCGGGCTTCACCATAAATTACTCTAAATCAGAAATCTTTCCCCTTACTCCTGCAACCTCCCAACCTGCATGGGAATTCCCTCTCAAATGGGCTCCCGAGGGCATCAAATACTTAGGGGTCCAGGTGTCCCTCTCAAAATCCTCTTTATTGTCTGATAACTATGGGGCTGCCGCACAATAAGCTCATACCAGGAGGGAAAGATGGCGAAACCTCCCCCTATCACTATCAGGGAGACTGTCCCTAATAAAAATGATTATTGTTCCTAAACTCCTGTATGTATTCGCTAACGTTCCACTTTGGCCCGGGAAACGATACTTTATGGACTTGCACTCGGAACTCGCCCGTTTTCTTTGGCATTCCGTGCGCAGAAAGTGGCAGCATATGACCCTACCATACGAGAGGGGTGGCTTCATGCACCTGACCTCGTCCAGTATTGGATAGCCGCCCAGGCCCAGCATGCTACATACTGGTACCACCACAGGAACCCCCCCGCATGTTAAACTCGAAATCCTAGCAACCGAGGAGGTGAATGTCATGTCCTTCATCCTGTTTCACTCATATCGAACGCAGGCCCCTGCTGACCCAGTGGCCTCTACTATTAGGGCATGGCGGCGGATTCTGACGCCTGGTTCTGGCTCCCCCCCATACTACAAATGGCTTCCTTTCTGGTCTTTCCCTGGCCTCACCCCCACACAAGATAAGCTCCTCATACGCCACTGGTCAGACCTGGGATACAGATCATTCTCCGACCTGTTCCCGGATGGGAGATTCATCACCCCAGATACGTGGAGGCCGGGGCATTCCAGGTCCCCACTTGAGCTACTGCAATACCTCCGTATTAGGGCGGCAGTCCAGGACATGTGGCCCTCGTACCCGAACGAACCCCTGAGTCTCCCGAGGTCTGCTATATAGCCAATTCCGCTGGCAGAAGGGGTATCGTAACCTCCTTGTATAAAATGTTGATGGCTCGTGCTGTTGAACCCCCCCACACAGTTCGTGATGCCTGGAGCTGGGATCTGGGATTAGACATCACAGATGATATGTGGTCCAAAATGGGCATGCACACTCGCAAGGTTTCTCTTAATTCTAGAGTTAGATGTGTTCAATACAAGCTACTCAATCGCCTGTACTACACCCCTTATGCTATTGGGAAATTTGCCCGGGATCAACCCCACCCCTGTCAAAGATGTAGATCTAACGATGCGGACCATGCACACATGTTCTGGTCCTGTGGGACATTGGCCCCGTTCTGGAATGCGGTGCTTGAAACCCTCTCTGAAATAGTAGGGTTCTGTGTAGATCCTGAACCCCTGTCTCTTCTATTTGGGCTCTGGGAGGGGGCTGAAGCGAAACGGGAAGCTAAGTTTTTGAATGTGGCGGCAATTGTGGCCAAGAAGTGCATTCTGCAATGCTGGAAGCGCAGATCCGCACCTTCCATAGAAATGTGGCTGAAGGCCCTCACCTGGACACAATCCTGTGAAGAAGACTATATTAACATGCTGCCTGGTAATGCTCGCCCTAAATACATATGGACAGAGTTTTGTAGCTACTTGAACAGTAAGGTGGACTTGGAGCTCTTATCATCCCCTCCCTCTCCTGATCAGGGGGCGGATCACTCTACATGATGTATGCCTGTATTGTAATTAACCTCTGTCGAAACCGTATCTGACCTTCTGTAGAACTTATACTTCATCATTCACGCTTCAACATCTAATGTGTGTCACTGTTTTAATTCGCACTGTATCGGCAATTACTTTCAGATCCCCCAATAAGAGTCATTCAGTGGAACAGGCTAAGCCAAAGTCAATGGGCAAAAGTCTATATGAGCTGAAGCTCTTCTTTGCAGGTAAGTAAGAAAGGTCTTTGCACAAGTCTTTGAAGTAAAAGAAGAATCAATGTATGGCCACAAGCTGTTAGACTTGTGAGAGGTAGAAGATGCAAGCAACTCTACAGCAAGAGGTAAGTCCTCTCAGACATTTACAGTACCTTTGTATTGAAGACAAAGTGCAAAAGATGACTTCTGTTCCTGAACAGCTCTGCAGATCTCACTATTCCTGAGCCTCAGTCGCGGGGACAAGAGGGAGGACTTCTGGGGACTCCTGCACTGCAATGGGATGTCATCGCTTGCAACCGGCAATCTTCAAACAAGTGACTGTTTGGTGTTTCAGCTCCTCGCATCTACCGCAAATAGCAACACTGCATTTCCTGGCTGTCAAAATGGGCTTTCCTTGCTTTTGGGGTCCCGCACTCCTGGGAGACCGGAGGATCTTCCTGTAGCTCTTAGCCAGATTAAAAGCAACACACACAGTTTGGTGTTCCTCTCCCTGGTGTTTCGGTTTCCAGAGGCAACTTTGTGGAAAGTCAACCAGCTCCGAGAGAATGTCCAGGTGGGTTACTTTGGAGCTGTTTGGTCCCACCAACTCAAGTGGAGAAGTCGTCTTTGCAGGGGCTTCTCTGTCGATACGAATTTGGAATTTCAGCATAGAAGCAGGGCTTTACCGGGCAAACCAAAGGTCCAGCAGTTGCAGAAGGCGTACTCTTCAAGTTCTTCTTCAGTTCCTTAGTTCAGTGGTCGACTCTGCCTTCCAAGCCAAAAGCCTTTTATTCAGTTCTCTCCCATTCATTCCAGCCTAGCTGTCAGTCACCCAGCAGGGACAGTCAGCCAGCCAATCACTACAGAGTGCATTTTGGTCTCCTAGGAGACTAAGCACAGGGAGTTTTCGGAACCTCCCTCACTTCCTGCCCACCCCAGATACCCTGGAGCCAGAGGCGGGCTTCAATCGTGAATCTCACCAAAGGCAAAGCAAACAAAGGGACCAAACCTGGTTTGGTGCGCAGAGTAAATCTCAAGAAGGACCTTTCCACAAAGAATGGGGAAAAAAGAAGACAGAGGCCATTTTGACAACAATGGCACCCTTGGGTGCTTTACTGCAGCTGCAAACGCAGCCCGCGGTAAATGCACACTACAGTAGTTAAAAGTAAACCACTGCCACCAGCCATTCACCGAAGAAAGGGTAACATAAAATTGTTACTAGACAAAGGGTATACTAAGTAACCTCTCCAGCACCCTAGTGTAAGAGAGTGTGTGTCATGATGCCCGCTCCTGGGGAGCCGGTTCAAGCCCTGCGTCCCCGAAAGCGGACATCCAGTCCCCAAGGAAGGACCCAGCAACCCCATATAGGGGCCCTTTGGACAGTGTCCTGGCGCCTATGGCGCCAGGCTCATAAAAGACATCAGTCCTGGCGCCATAGGCGCCAGGCTCATTATGGGAGTGCTTGGGTGCACTTACCTGATGCAGACCATGCTGCAGGATCCAGGCCTCCTTGAGGCCTGAAAGGAACTACTTTACCTGTGGGACTAATTTACCATCCGGGCGTGGTCGGGGAAGGATACATACCTGATTGGAGGAAGGATACATACCTGGAACTTCTTCCAAGGCTATTTAAACCCCACCCGAACAGCCACACGTGCTTCGCGTTGTTCTGCATCTAGCAGCTGGACGCTCACCGTGTCTGCTCCTGCATCCTGACTTCTGCCACGCCTGCCAGCATCCTGGATCACCTGCAAAGGAAGAGAAGAAGAGAACAGAAGAAGGAAAAGTCCTTACCTGCTAAATCTGCATCCCGGAGACATCTCGCCGACAATCCTGAAAAGGAAGACTTTAATTTAAAAGCTCATCGCGTCGATCGCTGCAGCGCCGCATTCCACTCACCTTTACAGGGCGCCTCCATGTTCAGCAGCGATCATCCGTATTCGCAGTCACGCCCCAGCGCCTAGGGAGAAAAAGACCAGAACAAAAGGTGAGAGAGAGAAGGGAATAAGGAAAGCTAAAACTCCATGTTAAGACTTACCTGTTGATTCATTCCCTCTTCATTTCGGGTCCGCGCCGCATCCTGGCATTTCAGGACCACGGCCCCTAAGGGGAAAATGAGACATCAGCGTTAATGAGCGAATGAAAAGACATTTCACCTCTCATCTCGGGTCGGTGCCTGTTCCCCGGCATTCCGTACCCCGGCCCCTATGGGGAAAAAGACACTAGCTTTAGTACATTAATGCATGGACACAAGGGGAACCTCTTATCAAAAAACTTACCTGGAAGCCAAGCAAGTTTGGTTCTCACCAATCCGAAAAAATCCAGTGAAGTAACTGGATACCAACGCGCCCCTGCATCAGAAGCAGGATGGAGAGCTCGTCCTTCCAGACCCCAAGGTGAGACGCTACGAGAAATCACAGAAGAGTTTCGAGGAGGGTGAGAGGGGAAAGTGGGAGGCCGATTGCATTACCCCGCAGACAGTTAATCCCCTATTTTCGCCTACAGAAGGATATTTCTGGGAGCCAGGCAAGCCAGATTTGGGGGCCCGGTCCAGTCCGTCTTCCGAACCCTGCGCATCACCTTAGAAGAGGTCACAGCAGCGCGAACCAGGCCAGCGCCTCCGTGGGAGTCAGGTGAGCGTAACAGTGTGTGCTGGGTCTAGAAAGTTATAATGTAAGTAAAGTCAATTTCACTTTACTGCTCTGGAAAAAAGTAGTTTATCACAGAGAATGTATTCAAACCTTTGAGAAATCTGGAAGTCTTCCCTGTATCACTGCATTGAAGGTGCTGTGTGACACAATGTAAAAGGTGATGCCTAAGGAGTTTGTCAGACTCCACAACCAAAAGAAACACAGTGTTCAAAAATCACATTAAAATACATGAGAGAGTGGGAAAAAGTGTCTCACTCTCTCCAAGTTAAAAAATCAAGTCCTCAAAATCCAGCAAAGTTGCTGGGGATCTCTAAGGTGGAAGGAATTAGCACATTTTTGAGAATTCTCCCTAACAACCTAATAACAAACACAAACCACAAACAATGGAAACAAACAGCTGCGGACACTGAAAGTGTGAAGAAAACCCATAACAGATTATCATGCCATGTTCTTTCTAGCGAGGCGTTCCTGCTACCATTTTTTAAAATGTAAGGGAACTGACAAAATCAAATTTTGACAAGTGAACCAAGTCCCCTTGGAAAATGTTCTGCACCCGGCTCATCCAGTAATACAACGTTGATAGCACACACCGATATGCCATGGGACGAAGTGGTTTAGATATCACTAGCCTGCAAACAGGTTGTGTTTGCGGGTCGTCAATGAATAATCATCACAATGTGCTCCAATTAACAACCCATAGCAATGTAAGCAAGCAATATCGGTCAGAAAATGAAACCTTTACTCGTTTGTCTATAAACTCGTCTTTAAACTGAATAGTTCAACTTACATAATATTTGGTATTTCCATTCTCTTGGCATAACGCAGAGTGTCCGCTCAGAACAATGGTTTTCAGAGAATGAAAATAAATGTTCCAATATCCAGTTTTAAAACAGTGAAACTTACAATTTTTGCGGGTATTGAACACCTTCCGCCCTTCAAACCATAGCGAATCCTCCCTTTCGTCCAAGGTCGAATAACAATTGAAGCTTCTTTAGAACTTGTATGCCTGGTAGGTTTCATTTTGTGAAGGAAAGCCATAAATCTAAAACATACTGTACAAGATGCGTCGGTGTGAACTACCCACAAGCAACATCAAACGAAGTGACCTTCACTCCATGGGAGCGATGGGCCCGTCTGACCAACGTGGCACTCGAAATATGTTAGGAAAATAAACAAATTGTTTGCTGGCATCCACCAGTTACACTTAAGGTCAGTAAAACAGATAATACAAGCCACTGAAAGTCTGGTGTAACCTAAGATTCCATTTGAGTCTGTCTGAAACAGACAGTGATAGCATATGAAGATATTATATTGCATTTATAATGCACCAATGCACAAGTGCTTTGAGGTGCGATGAGGCAAAGCAGGGGGAACCGAGTGAAGATAGAGACAACAATCTTACTAGTGTTGAGAAGTAGACAATCATTCCCCCGTCCCCCTCGTTCGTCACTCTCGAAACATAACATATGTAATAACCAAGGGGGGATGCGTAGCCAACCCCTGCGACATCCCGTTACACGACAGCCCAACGCAAATAACACATACACTATAGTTTCAAGCCCAGCATTAGGAAACCATTTTGAAATAGCCCGAATTACATAGCCCAAATAACATATTTCTACTACGTCAGAACATTTATCTCTCTGTACCAATGCAGCTCTCCCATCCCCAGTGCCTCGTTCAGTCTGCCCACACCATCTTCTCCCCATTGCCACGTCTGCGCCCACCCTGTTTTCGTGGAAGAATATGCTCTGTGGATAATGTGAGACACTGACAAGTCATAAACCCAAGTGCCCATTCATCTCCACTGAACTTCCCATGCACTAACAACCTCCACCCAGCCAGGCCTGAGCCCACCAGCTCAGATCCTGCCGTTCCTTTCATGCTGATATCCATCTGACCCTCCCGCGCCCTGATCACTCAAGGACCCACATCACAGCCCTTATCCCATGTAGCAATATATTCTCCCAAAAAGCAACACACGTCTACCTATATCCTGAGGACCCAAGCAGGGCAGATGATCGTGCAGGTCCAGTTCAGGAGGAAAGGGAAAAAGAGCGGGGCAAAAAGTTGACAAAGAGGATACATTTGAAAAGACAATTTAGGCCATCAATGCCAGACCCATGCACTACATGTGTGGATGTGGTTTGGGTCTAGCAGCGGGATGTACAGGTACCTAGCAACCACAGACATGTATGTTATCGTTTGAGGACCAGTAATGTAAATGAAGGGAAGGCAAAAGATATAAATTAATAAATCATAAACCGGATTAAATCTGCATAATTAAACACTTCTTAATACTTTTTATAGCATTGAAATTCGAGTTTAATAGAATTCCATTGTTGGTGTACAATGTACAAACATTGGGGAACATATCCCAAAAGGTATAGTGAGCACATTAAGAACACCGCTGCAAATCATTTATACCGGGAAGTCAACTGTTCAACAAGTTCAGCTTTAGGTGGACAGGGCTTGTTTGCAATGTTTTGTGGCATTGTATGTGTCCTAGGAACAAAATCAGGATCCATTCCATGAGTATGCATGGCCAACACAGTCAAAGTGAGATATTTCACAAAATCGAATTCCATTTCCTGGTATATTTGCTTTGCCACCCATTCTTTGCTTCATTTTGCAAAGGCCAAAGTGTAACGAAGCATCCCAATGTTTCCGGCAGTTCTCGACTGTTCTCTACCCAGATTCTTGTTATGAGCTAATATAGCTAGTAATATTCGGGCTTGCATACCGTCTGTGCCAAGATGAAAACACTAGGGCCTGTACTTTAGGCACATATTGTGGAACACCTCCAAATCTCCGGTGTGACAGAATTCTGTGAGTCCATTTAGGTCTCTTGAAAAAGCACTGTGTGGAGGTGAACATGGCATCAACCACTTCTTCTTGCATTCCGGCTCCTCTGATTATGGTCTGTGTGTACATTCATGAAAATGGTGGTTTTCTGTCCATAAGTGAATGTTGGAACAGTGGTACATCAATCAGTGCCATTTTTCAAGTAGAACTTCCACAGACCATCACAAGTTTTGGAGCTCCACCAAAGATGGTTGCTGAAAGACTGAAACCACTGTAAAATATTTTCTGCATCCTTTTTTTTTACTAGCAGCTGTGATTTTTTTGCTCACTGATTTGGCAACGTGTCATACATCAAATTGATGACGAATGTTTGGAAACTGCTCTCGCATGGCCTTGGCTATTGTAACATGTCTGTCAGTGGCTCTGAGGTCTAGTTGCATTCCCCTCGATTGAAGATGTTTGAGGGATATTATGAAACCATGTTTCTCCATGACCACTGAGGATTTACATTGTGAAACCTGCACGATCTCTGAACTCACAATTTCTTTAGTTTCCAAGTCTTGAAAGTGGTATGTGCAGTACTTTGCTGAAAATTTGGTGCTCTCACACTGTTCGTCGCC
Organism: Ambystoma mexicanum; assembly: GCF_040938575.1. Lineage (NCBI taxonomy): Eukaryota > Metazoa > Chordata > Amphibia > Caudata > Ambystomatidae > Ambystoma > Ambystoma mexicanum. The sequence goes on along the minus strand of NC_090937.1, from coordinate 1,245,759,604 downwards.
AGCTAGCCAGAACCGTTGGCAGGGAATGTGCTTTCAATTGACATCTGTTCATTTTTCCCGGCTTGACTAATAGCAGGGAAAGAGAATTCCCTTTGATAGTTGTAGTACTGGGTTTTAGCAAGCAACTGAACTCCCACAAATTGACAGTAACTGGACATCTTACTGAAAGTCGAGCCACCGAAAAGTAAATATGCTGAACATAGGAGATTTCCAGCTAGCACTTTTTCCAGCATTGTTTGGGCAGACCGTGAAAATATATGATGGAGGCTGATACAGCTGGCTTTGATTTTCAGGTTAGTGCCTTGTAATACATGAGACACATGCACCAATGGCTGCCTGCATATTTTACCCCTCAATGTATGGACACATTTCAGCATCAGTACAATGTCTACCAGGCAGCTGTTGAATACAATGTAAATTTTGCTCCTTTATTAGCCAATCGTCCTGCATGAATGTGGTTTGTGACTCAACTGTGGTGGACAAATCGCCCAAACTAGCCAAAGTGAAGTTGAGATCTTTGGCAAGTTCATCGGTCGAAAGCGCTGAAGCGTCCGTCATTGTTAGTTCAGTTGTGTTATTTGCACACAAATTGGAGAAACTGTCCTTTTTTTGCGGGTCAAGTGGTCCGTGAGGAATTCCAATGCATTTTCATTATATTCAGTTTCATCTTGTCGAGCTCTCACATTGTAGCAATGGTCCAAGAACACTTTGCTGGCTTCGCCGGTCACATTCAATTCAACTTCATGCCATTAGGCATAAGCATCATGAGTCTGTTTATTGATTGGATCATGTTGAGCCTCAAATAGTAGTTGCTCCATGGTGAAATCTGTTTGGCAAGCAACATCTTTGGTTTCATTTGTTGTCTGTGTCTTTAAACTTCTTTTCCTTCTGGGCCTCTAGGAGATGTGTTGTAAAAACATGTTTAATAAATAGCACACATACAGCAGATAATATAAATACAAAAACGTTATGAAGAAAACACCAGTCCAAAACACTTCTAGAAAACGAAAATGTTTGTTAGTTACCCTTGTTTTCTTGATTTTCGGTGAAACCGTGGTCTTCTCTGTAACGACCGCACCAGCAAGCTGATCCACCACCTCTGATCCATGTGCCTCCACTTCTAATTCCACACCTTATGTACATTCCTTGAATAGAATATTCATTAAAAAAGAACAACAGTCAATCGTATTGGAAATTAAAATCTTTCATCGCACACAGCGCTTACATACCCTCACAAACACTGTATGTCATTTAGTCAAAATATACATTTCAAATTTCACCTGATTGATGGCAAGTGTACTTGATCAGAGATCACCGTGCAAAACATACTGATTGTAATGTCGCCCTCAAACATTTTGCAATGTATTCTGCATTAGGGAGGAAGTGTAAAGTTAGAACTGAAATCATAAAAGTTCGAAACAATGCACGTTTATATGAATGTCACTGTCTAATAGTATCCTATCTAGGATTTACTTTCTTTCATTCAAGGGAACTGTAAGTACGCATACCTCACACTCTGGACCAGCTACAAAGGACGATGTAATTGTAGTCGAAGTACCAGCATCCTCCTGTAACACAGTACTTGTTTTAGTACAGATGAAAACAGCGAAATAGAACAGATACAATGGGATGCAGACAATGGTACATATACAGAGAAACCCATAAATGACACTTAGTATAAAGAACCAACAGGATACATAAACAGTTTCATATTATTTGAAATATCATGCATTATACAGTCTTGTAATTGAAAAGTGAAATAAAATTACCTGATAGGCGGTTGTTGTTGCTGATGACTGCAGAAAGGAAATGAATGCAGAATTTTGCTCCTTCATTTTCACTGCATTGTCATGAAGTGGCAAAAGGGAAAATTAGATTTCCATTAGATATGTGGGAAGAACCAACTGTCAAGAATATGAACTTCTGCAAGTCTTTAGGGCTCACCATTGGTATACTGGACGTGTTGGTGGTTTCGTCACTTGCAAGGGTCTGTGCATCCATCAGTATGCTCTCCTAAAATAGCTGAGTGGGTTGAGTGCTTGTTGCTGTGATCTGAGCGTGATCTGCAGGTTGCAGGTTCGAATCCTGGCAGGGCCAACTCAGCCTTTAATCCTTCCGAGGTCGACAAATTAGTACCATTTTCGGTTGGGTGATATTGTATGTAAATATGTGCTCTGTAAAGCACTTTGTATTAAGGCGCTATATAAACAACACATCATTACCATTAAATTAATGGACATGCCAAGCAACTGATTAGAAAAACATTATGTTTCTTTTGAAGGGCACAATGGCATTGTTTTCCATGGTCATAATTACTTAATTTGAGGCTCCATAAGCCAGGGACAGATGTATAGTAAAATATGGTATAGTTAAAATGTAATACAATCTGGTAAATATGCAAACTTTAGTAAGACACATTTACACCAAAAGCACCAATCCGTTCATGAAGTTACCTTTTCAGTACCCCACCGCCTACAGCTAATTCATCATTTGGGACTCACCTGAGGCAGCGTGTGCATCAATAGTGTTGGAATTGCATTTGGAAGCAATTTACGAAACATTCTGGCTTGACGCTTTTTTGCGTACTTCGATTGGTCATACATATCTGCGGTAAAGTGCAGGCTGCAGATGCGGAATCGATTGGCCCTCAAGTCTCCCAAGACAGCCTGGGCTCTACTTTCAGTCTCGTCCGCTGCAAAACCACAATATCAAACCCATCTTCTTATTAAATCAATATCCTTCTGAAATGTATGCACAATTGTGCCCTGAATTTTGACATGGCTCCTAGAACGGCAACCCAAAACCATACAAGCAGGCATTCTTGAAAAAACTATAAGATCTGTATAAAGTAATTACAAAAAAAATTGTACTGTATGCACAAGATTGATAGAATTATATCGTAGCTTTTCATGCAATGTTTGTTTTGGTCAAAGAAGCAAAAACTGTGTAGCGTAGTCGAATATACACTTGGATAACTTTCAAACAGAATTCATTGATATGACGCAAATCGTACTCGTCTGTTAAATGTATTTTCATGCATCAAAAGGAAACATGCTTATAGACATGGTCCAAGAAAGATGCGATTCTATTACAATGGACACTGATGAAATGTGCTATATATCAAGATCAGACCACTTGAAACATTAGACAATGGTAAAGACATTGAGATGGATGAACATTACACTACTGGGTACATTCGGTCAAAATAGATAGAACATTAGAGATCAGAAAGAGATTAATATAGTGAAGTTGTGAAGTTAATATGTGACCTGCCCTTACCTTGACTAGCAAACAATTAAATTTAGCAAGCAAGGGAGTTAGTAGCAGGAGAACATTTAGCACAATATAGAGTTGACACCCAGTGCTCACAGAAGTTGTCTGGATAAATATCAAGGGGTTTACAAAGGATTTGAAAAGTGGGTGTGTATGTGAATGTGTGACATGTGTCTGGCGGGGTCTGCTAGAGGGGAGCCTGGAGACACTGGGGGCCTCATTACGAGGTGGGAGGTAAGGGATTACCTAACAATTGACAACTGAGCTAACAACTGCATGTTGAAATACTACATTAACGTAACAAGCTATAGTTATACTTTAACTTTCATATCGATTCCAAAGAACATTGATTGATGCACTAATCTTGTTTTTCCTGTTTATTTCTTGTTTTTTCTTGTGTTATATATTTTTTGGTGTTATTCTTGTTTTTGGCATGTGATATCAAATGCTCATTTATTTATTTTATTTCTCCCTCTCTTCAAAACTCCATTCTGTTGGTATCCATTTTTAGTCAAAATGTGCTCAAACTGATGTTCTTTCATGATGGATTTTGGAATTTTATTTCGAATGTGCTGAAACAGATGTTTTTTTTTCTTCACAGTGGTTTTGGGAATTCTGATTGATGAATGTATTGTTTGTTATCTTATTAATTTTTGGAATGTTGATTGATGGATCTTATTTTTTGGCATCTTACTATTCACACAAATACCAAATTTGTGAGTATTTATCGCTACTGATTTTTTTTGCTTGACTTTGGATTCTGGCTCCATGACTGTTATGGTCTGATCTATTGGATAATGATATCCTACCAAACCAATGAAACAATTTATTAACTACAATTTTGTGGTTTTAATTGTCCTTTTATTTAGGTCTGGAATGTGTTCTTTCTATCAAAACATCTTTTCAATGTTTTCACTTTCTAATGGGTTCTCAACAATGGTCATTGATTTTTTATAAATATGATGCAACATATGGATTTTGTTTCGGTGTCGGCATGACTACTGCTGATATTGCTGAGCACTATTAATTATGTGTATGATTTTATGTTAAATTCTCATCAATGGATGATGATGTGCTGGTGATTTTAATATATTTATATGTGTTCCAATGTTATGTAATATTAACTATTGGCACTTTAGCGCAATCACAAGCCTGGCAATGTCTAGAGGTATGAAAATGTTATCAAAACTCACTCTTTGTTCTGTTCCAGATCTTACTTTAAGGAGAATCTATTTGATTACCGAAATAGGTGATATCATTCAGTGTTACAAATATTGGTGTGCTCAGTTTATTTACCATCTTGGTATAAATAGATAAAATGAGGGAGAAGCTCACCCCCCGTAGTCACTTGTAGATCCTGTTTAGAATATATGGACAACCATTTCTTGATTTAAGTGTGGTTTACTTCTTAGGTGTGTCCAGCATCTTCATGGGTGGTCAGAAATTAAAGACTGTAATAAGTGTGCTGCCAATATTTCACTTGTCATATTAGTAAGTTAATCGGTATGGTCTAACATAATTACATAAATTAGTATGCTGTAAATTTAACCCAACACACTAATTATATGGATATTTTCCTCTCCAATAATATCAGATGGGTGTCCTGTCAAGATTCACCCTCGGCGTGCCGTGAGGGTGAACACATGGTCACTCTTAATAGTCAAGACATGAGACTCCCACTAGCCATACACTGGAAAGTATCACACCAAAGAATGATCTGTAAGCCACGTGTATATAGCTGGTCTCAATTGTGAACAAAAAATGAATCTTTTTTTGTAGAACTTGATGGTCCAAGAAGTGCTTATTAGTAATTAGAATTTAACAAGCACTATGATTTATCTGTTTTTATTTAATTCAGGTACTGTGACTCAATAAAAGGGCAGTTGCACATCAAGACCGGTAAACTAGCTCTTTATAGCACACCTTACTCACTAATCCATGTTAACTAAGATCAGATACATACAAGGCAACTACCTTTTAATAACCAGTTGTAATTATCTTGAATCCCAGATCTTAATATATTATTCAATGAACTACCATCTGAACAGGTTATCAAGCCTTGTTCTATCGAGAGAGGGGCGCCCGCTACCTTTGCAAACCAAATTTCAAGGAACCTGGGATTGGTAACCCTAGGTCTCCTGGGTGCAACCAGACGTGGTCTCCCTCTCACTGTGCTTAGAGAGGCATCAGCTTCACCTCACTGATGATCCCCAACAAGGGTGAAACACGAGTATGGGGTTGCTGGTGGTACTCTCGTTCAGGTTGGAATTGCCATTGCATTTCGGTGCTGGACTGCCCCTGGACAAAGACTGATATGCAAATGGATATTTCCCATCTGTGAAAGGCACAGTGAGATAAAGGCATGGCTGCAAACTCTCAAGTGGTTAATAACCACTGAACAGGTTATCAAGTCTTGTTCTATCAAGAGAGGGGCGCCCGCTACCTTTGCAAACCAACTACCATCTGTAGTTTAATAATAACATTTGTGATAGTTGACATTTGGCTGAACTGATGACAACACAAAAATGTAACTCAAGTGTGCAAGTAATTACTTACTGTAATCCAACCAAGAATTCTACTACTATCGTAATTGATAACAAAATAAACTGCAACTAAGGTGACCACTAATAAGAGCAGTTCACATAATCAATATCATCTAGGGCTAATATTGATCTATACTAACCACACAATTATAATAATTTATAATCTCCAATTTTCAAGATTTTAATCAAAATGTTAGCAGAATTTATACTGAATTATACCCACTAGTAGATACCATTAAGATATTTAAGGAGTTACCACAAGCATTAGGTAGCATTAGATTCAGACATGAGGAATAACGTGCCAAGCGTAAGTATGTTTGTTTACATGCACGCCGGAACGTGATGACGGCACATGCCTCGTGTGACGTAATCGTAGTCATGCTGTAAATATTTAAAATGGAAGCCGTGAGAAACTAACTCTCGGCACGCCAAGGGTGAATCCTGACAGAACACCCATCCGATAACGTTGGAGAGGAAAATATCCATATGAGAAGCAACACTTGGTAATTCTGGTTTGGGATGCAAGGGAATACAGGTGAAATTTCGTTTTGGAACACACATACAAATGAGATGTAAGGCTTTGCAATTCTGACTTTGAAATCACTGGGAATAAATGGGAAGTTTTATTTTTTACCTTCTACAGTCACTTGAAAGGTAGCATTTCGGATTACTTATTTTAGGACTATGGACACCCCCCTTTGGGACAGGAGTCAGGGGTTTCAGAAGGACAGTCACCCAAGTCCTTATGGTCTATATTGGCTCTAACACACTGGGCATGAACTTTGTTATTTTGAATTGTAACAACACTCATCCCATGATTTTCTATACGGGAATTAATTGATTTAACCTCAATTCAATGTGCTAAGGACCTACTCAGTTCTCCCCTTCCCACAATTTAATGGAAATGATTAAGTTAGGCTGTTCCCAACACAAGGGAATTTAAATGTTTAGGGTGATTTTCGATAGTGGAATTAATTTGAATTGGATTTATTTAATACAATGTGCCAAGGGCCTTCCCAGTTTCACCCAACTACCCACTAATGGAAAGGGATAAGTCAGGTAGCTCCCCACAAAACTGATGGGATTTGTGTTAGTCTTCTCACATGGGAGGCTTTGGTTAGGGAAAAAAGCAGGGCTCTTCTGACGACAGCGCAGATCTGGTCAAGGGCTTTCAGTCAAGTATTTTCTCCTTTACCCAGACTCCTTCTGCTGATGGGGTCCCAGCTAGCTTCTATATTTCCCTGTTACTGTCTCCAATACAAGGAGTGAGGCCTCTCTGCTAACTGTTCCTCGCAGGAGTCCGTCAGCAGACTATCTCCTGGAATAAAGTCAACCAGTCTTGTTCTGATGCAAACATGCCCTCTTATAGGGCTGATGACACTCCAACATTGTCATAATTCACCCGGTAAGGGTTGGCTGGCATTCTCCCTTCACTTCCCACTAAGACACCCACTGGCTGCTGATAGGACCATACGTTGTGAGATATCTATGATGTAGGCTCAGGGAGGAGAAAGATTCATCATCCCAAAGTGACATGTGGGTTTTACAATTTTTTTTTCTGAATAATCTCACAATGTGGCAATTTCTTTAATCTTTCAGATAACCACATGAATATATACATATTTTTGAGTTCTATATTTTCTGGCGAGTCGGACAAATACTAATTTTCTTTTGGCACGCCCTTCCTGGGCAGAGCTACCATTTTTTGCAGTTTACTGCTGCGCTAAATAGTTACAACTCTGACACTACATACTTCTCACAGTAATTTCACTGTCTAGTAGTCTTTCAATATTTCCAATGGCTCAGATTTACGAAAATGCCGGAATCATCATTCTGATCATAACTTACGATATGTACATCACAAACATTTTGTTTTTACATGGTCCCCACCCCCTTTGAAATGAACCCGGGTGGGCTCGATAGGACACACAATGCACTTTATATTTAGGAAAATATGTTCAATGTTTAATCAATGGCCTTGCTTGCTGTGCAAGGTCGTTTAGTTTCCCCTCCCAGTTTCCATTTCTCCTGAAGCATGTGACCAGCCATCTGTTCAAACCAATGTTTATCTTACCCTTTCCACCTGAGCTTCAAGGGGTCATTGTTCAGAGCTGATGCACGTTTTATGTGAAACCTAACCTTAAAGGTCATTTCTGTTGGTCTTGTTCTCTGTAAATCACATACTTTCAGTCTACTTCTTTGTATATCTCAGCATTTAAAATTGACAACCAGACCTGTTTCCTTGATGGGCCCACTCCAAATCTTCTTGGGGTCAAAGTTTCAGCTCAGAGAGAAAAACAAGTTGCAGTTCACAATTCTGAATGGCTAGCATATTGCATTTACCAACCGTGTACACATGACTTTCAATACTGCACCAGAGCCTGTTGTTCACAATAAAGCCTTTCTTTATATACTGTATATACAGAAATAAGTTCACTTACAGATGTTGTAATTTGTATGCACTGAATTAAGTGTCTTTATTTCTCATGAAGGCAATTTGTCATTTGGCTTTACTTTTCAAAGGTAAGGCATCATTCCTCCTGTTTAGCTTCCAAATGCACAGTATTCCCAAGGCATTTTTCTTTCCATGTGCACTGTTGCAGTTTTTTATCTATCAAAGTGGGCATTTACACAAATTCAGCATCTGAAGTTCCCCATGTCTTTTGGAACCCATTCGACACAGTTAACAATATTCCACTTCTAAGTTGCACTTTCTTCCGCTGAGTGCCTGTACATTGTAACAAAATGGAGGGAGGCCCATTCTCGCTCATGCACTAGGCCTCATGTTGAAATCAGTTTTTGTATTGGCTTTGATATTTCAATGGAACTCCACACTGCGCCAGCTTCACTCTCACAATGGGGCCTAGCATGGCCCCTCCATCTCTGTCGCTCTGGGGATTTCTTTTTACCACAGAGAAGGTATTGAGAAACAGCTGACAGTTCCTGGACTATGATGCCCTGGAAAAATAAATCTCAGTGTTGACCAAATGGCACAGAAAAGTGGGGAGCCCTCAAACCTTCCCACATTGTTACTTCAACAAGCCGATTCTGGTACGAGCCACTCTGCTGAGATTGGCTATAAGGGTGCAAGGATGACCTTTGAGTCCTGGAAGTGCTGGGCACTATGGACTGCTGCTGCTACAGCCCGCAGTAAGGAAGGTATGGTATCAAATAATGAAGACAGACACAAGTGATCACAGTTCAACGTTTTTTATTGAACTTCAGTCGGTTGGTTGAAGGCCTATCTATGCCTAAATCTAAGGATGGGAGCAAGCTACGACCATCAAAAAATAATAATGCAGTCCTAATCGAGTCTTTGTCAAAATGGAAAGGGACTATACTAATACACCTATTGCCAATCCTTACTTCTAAATACAAATCGTGTGCGACAATATTGTATTCACTAAGAAAAGTGTTCAAGAAATATGTCAGGATAGTTGAGCAGTTGGTTTCCCTTGCCCATGTTTTCAGAATGGGGTAAGGCGGCATGTTCGAGCTTCCCAGACACTCTGGCTTCTCTGCCATGAGGATACAGTTCAAAGAATAGATAACAATGCCTTCTGCCAAAGCCTTTTTCCCAATAACAGTCTATTGCTGTAGAGGGCCTATCATAACAAACAAGCACCCAAGTTCCTTTCTTATCTGGATTTTCACATTCACTAGTTCTCGCTTCCAATGTTCATCATGGGTCTCCGTCCTTTAGACTCGGACCCCTTTTTACTACAATGTTCACATTACTGAGTTCCTGGCATTAGGAACACTATGGCATTAGCCATGAAATCCTATGAGTGCAACCCTTGATTTTTCTGCCACACAGTGATTCACGCCTCAACCTCCTTTCATTATTCCAAGACTCTATTTCCCTACTTGACTTGGGAAAGAACCTTCGGGTTCGAAACATGTGTTGGCTGACCACTTCCTAGACTATGGGCCTCATCATGACTTCGGCGCTAACCCTTAAATCCGGCAGTAGCGCTATTACCGCCGGATTTAAGCTCTTGGCTGGGGGGAAATCCGCCGAAAATTCGCGCTATTACCACCGGCGGGAAATCCGCCGGCGGTAAGAGCACGAATTTTCCCCATTGAGCCCAATGGGGAATGGGGCATTCCTGAATGGGCTCAATGGGGAATGGGGACTTCAAGTCCGCCCAACTCGTGATCCGGCGCTATTAGCGCCGGGGGCTATGGCGGTCGCGCTAATAGCCCCCGCGCTAATAGCGTTACCGCCGAGGTCGTGATCAGGCCCTATGTGTCTACTTTATGATTAATAAAAAAAACACCTTAACACACTGCATCCCGTGTATACATCTTGTAGTCACAAGATCCTATGTAAATCACTTGCTGCAAGGTAACCAGGAAACCCTACTATTTTCATTACAAAAGGTGTTGGGTTCACCTTTTCACACCTGTGACCTTGCACAAAACAATATGAGGTGACCGGAACAACAACACAAACCAAGCTCAGCACAGGAGTGTTCTATTCTAGAGCTCACATTTCTTTTTATTTTTTATTTTTTTATTTTATTCGGTTTATACAAACCTTTAAAATCTTTTACAAACACAGCGACAAACAACATGTAACATACATCATTTTACATCATTCCACAGAGTCCTCCAATCCTCCCGCTCCCTCCAAAGTCCGTTTGATCCAACCCTCCATTTAATCAAATCTTACATCCTGGGCAACATCAACCAAACTTAGTCGCACTTCAATTGTTCTTAAGAAGTGCTTAAGAGGAATTAGCAGTTATGAGTCAGTTCCGTAAAACATGTGGCCCCACCAATCATCCGCGCACAAAGAGGGATGGCTTTCGCTCCACGGACCCGTTGTCACGATGCCTGCCACCGGAAAGCCAGACCAGGCCCAGCAACCCCAGAAGCAGGCATCATGCCACTTGAAGCATGCCCTAAAACCCCAGTTAGGGGCTGTTTGGCTACAGACCTGGCGCCTATGACGCCAGGCTCATAAGAATAAAGTCTGTCCTGGCGCCATGGGCGCCAGGCTCATTACAGAAAACTTACCTGATGCAGATCATGCTGCATACCTACCTGATGCAGACCTTGCTGCACGAAGCCACAAGCCAAATGAGGCTTAGAGGGACTATTTTACCTCAGGGACTTCTTTCCTCTCGGGTGGGGCTATGGAAGAATACTTACCTGGGACTTCTTCCAAGGCTATTTAAGCCACACCCAGACAGCCACACGTGCTTCGCGTTATTCTGCTTGCTGCAGCGTAACGCTCACCGTGTCTTCAGCAGCTCCAGTCTTCAGCCACGCCCGCTTCAGCCCTGGAACACCTGGAACACCTGGAACAAGAAAAGGAGAAGGAGAAGAGGTCAGAACAAAACCCTTACCTGAATCCTTGATCCAGCACATCGTCGATCAGGAAGAGAGAAGCCCTCACAAGTGCATTGCCACGCACCTCGCAGCGCCACGCTGAACTCACCACCGGGGGGCTGCATTCCTTTACTCCATCGCGAACCCAGCATCTCCAGGCCATTCTTCAACACCTAGGGGAGACAAGAACAAATAGGTGAGCAAGGGCAATACAAACCACCCCCAAAGACTTACCTGATTACCAGAGGTGGGTACTCACCTCATCTCGGGTCGGCGCAGTCAATTCTGCATCACCGCCGCACCCCGGCCCCTAAGGGGAAAACAAGGACAATACAAACCACCCCCAAAGACTTACCTGATTACCACAGGGGGGTACTCACCTCATCTCGGGTCGGCGCAGTCAATTCTGCATCACCGCCGCACCCCGGCCCCTAAGGGGAAAAAACAAGGACAATACAACCTAACCCCAAAGACTTACCTGATTTACCACAGGGTAGTACTCACTTCATTTCGGGTCGGCGCAGTTAATTCTGCATCATCGCTGTACCCCGGCCCCAAAGGGGAGAACCACAATAGACTTACCAGGATTTTACCAATTGCCACTTGGAACTCTTCTGGTGGTTTAAATCTGCAACCTGCAAGGAATCTGGCAGAGTAAAGATCAGACTTTTGAACTCTTACGAACCATTGGACTTTAGAGTCAATACTGGAACTCACCAATTCCTACACGCCAGTGAAGTAACTGGTCGTCTACGCGCCCCTGCGCTCGACGCAGGATGGAGAGCTCATCTTTCCAAATCTTCAGGTGAGATTAAGAGGGGACTTCAGGAGTGTTCTGTGGGCAGACAAGGGGAGTGGGAAGGCGGGTTAACGCTCAGATTACGGGAGGTTAATTCCCTTTCTCCATTGCAGAAAGATATTCGTACGAGCACAACTAACGAAGCTAAGTGTGTCTGTCCAGTCATCTCGGCTCTACGTGTTACTCTGGTGGAAGCAACAGCGGACCAGTCCAGATCGACGCCCCCGTGGGAATCAGGTGAGCGTAACACCCAAGTGCAAAGTTCTTTCATTACGAAGATTTTTGCAGAAAAGAACCAGGTGCTTCAATGTTTCTGGTTCTCTTGTGCAGAATCGACATGAAAGGTTTATATTTTTGTTACCTTTCCACATCTGTAATCGCTCTTTGGTTTTAAATAAATTCATGAGGAATAACATGAAGCGTCTGGGTGCATGGGGGTCTGGGAATAGACTGATGTAGCGTTGTGCCGTATTAAAGTCACAGGCTTCAGCTGGTACATCTATCATCAATTTCGCAGCGGCTCTTTGTGCGCAAGTTCTCTCCCAGTCTATGCGCCAGGTTTTTATTTTTGCAGCGTTCCGATTTTCTTGGAGCGCATCGATCTTGATGTCAAATTCAACTAATAAGCTTTCACATCTTTGCATCCACATAGCCACTAAGTTTTGTCCTTTGGCCGTTGCACTGTGCAAGATTTTGAACTGGAGGATGTTTTCTCTGGCACGGGTCTTTCGAAACAAGGATAACAGGTTCCAAGTAATTCTAGCCTGAAGTGAAATAAGGGATAGTTTGTATCTAATGCATGATGACATTGTTCCTCGTGGAAAAGCCCACATTTATCCTATCTGTCCCTAAATACCCTACCTGGTATTGTGAGGAAAAGGTGTTACAGGGGAAGGGATACTGTGTCTTGCCATCTGGCGTCCCACTCCCACCGCCCAAAGACCCCTCACCTAGGTGATTCTTCCGCACTGGTCCACCGATAGGTTCTGGATCCAATGGCGATGGCAGCCTGGCCACCTGAGAGAGAGATCCGCTGGGACTAGCGGGTGAGACACCTTCTGGTTTCTCACACCACATACTTCAAACAGGCCACAATCAACCATCAGAGGGTAAAGACCTTTCGCCAGGACCCGTGCAACACGTTAGGCTCGCAGCTGCAGTGACTCAGCATGGTGATGTTCTCTGTCAATGGTCAAGTTTGGAAATAAATTATAATAACCTATAGAATATTAGGGTATCAAATGTAAGTAATATTATTATTTTTGATCATGGTTGCATATTCCTGCTTGTGCGGCTGGCTATTAAGTTAGAAAGAACTATCAAATGTGTGTGATAGGTGAACATATCTGTTTTTTTATTAGTTTCATGTTTTCTAATGAAAGAATTGGCAAGCAGTCTCAAGGCTTTATGATAGCTCAGTAAGCCTACGTATTATGGCACAATAATTATAGATAACGGTGACAAAAAATGTGCTTTGCAGTCATGGAAAGTTGGGTGACTTAACAGGATACGTCTATGCTGAAAGAAAGCACACAAATCTAACATCTATCTCTCTCTCTCTCTCTCTCTCTCTCTCTCTCTCTCTCTGTGTCTCTCTCTCTCTCTTCTCGTTATAGCATAATTAACATGGCCTTTGCAATGGAGGGGACACATAGGGCACCTAGAATTTTTGCTTTGAGCCATAGTGCCCATTGAAATGTGTGCCTAATAAATAAGTAAACCTAAAGATAAAGTCACTCCCACACGGATCACTTATCACAACAATGATAAGGAAATTCACCCAATATAATGCCACGTAGCAAAAGGCTTGACACCTTGTAAGTGTGCCCCCCACCCCCTATTGACAGACCATGCTGCAAATCAGCGAGGATGACTGTGCATACCGATCAGGCAGAACATCTTATGTCGTTGGCTCAGAAAAAAAAATGTACATAGAGGGACATACGTGGTACAGTGAGAACGTCTCATACTACAAATGTATTATTTATGCAGCTCCAGGACTCTAATGCAGAAAGCTGGCATACTAAAGACTGCATTGCAACACGGCCCTCATACAATGCTGGTTAAGTGGGTGACTGTTGTCTGTCTTGTCAAGTGCCTTGCAACATGCCGTCTGTGCCTGGCCCCAGTTATAAGGTTGTTGGATGAGACACACAGAAAAGTGAGTATTTAGGCTCAGTTATACACACTGACAAACGGAAGGAAGGTCTGCAAATACAGCGACCCGGAACAATGACACATTCATTAGAAGGGAGAAGTTACTTCCACTCATTTGATCATCATTCGTGCCACAATGCTTGATAAAGGGCTTTATATTATGTATACAATACAAATCTTCAAGCACTTAAATAGCAGCATAGAGAGGAATTGCTTCTGCAGACACGATAACGTGGATGTTTAAGACAGGATGCTCCTATGCACCTCTGCCTCCTATCAAGCCCCCCCACCCCCTTAGTTAAATACACCCTGGCAAGACCTGGCTCATAGTTTCCACATTGTGATTTACAGTATTCCCACCTAAGCCCACTCTCTGTGCCTTTAAATCCTAGTTTTGGCAGAGCAACGAATCACATAGCAACTCCTTATGAAAAAGTGTATTTAAAGCAGAGTGTTATTGAATTTATTAGTTCCCCATGATGAAAGGCAGAAAGGCCCTAGCAGAGAACAACAGAGACAAGACCACAACACTAAGGACTAAGGAAGATGGGGGTGGGGCAAAATAACCACAGAAAGCCACTCCCCAGGTACAGTAAATAATTAAATAATATCTGTGTACAGTACAGCCCTGTCTTTTGATGTATGGTTTCAACTGCAGTGACACCTCAAACATTCAATAAACTTAGGACTAAAGGAAAGCATATGAGAGTGAAAGCTTTATGGGCTGCACATGACAGACCTGAGTAAACCTGAGCTCTGTGTCTGTCTTCCATGTTTAACCTTTGAAGGCACAGTGCAGCAGGACGGCTGTCAGGACCTGTGCTGTGGTCAAAGGCAAAGCTGGTGGCAGACGGCAAAGCCATTTCCTGAAGAACAGATGGACACACGCACCTCAGTGATATAAACACAGACGCAACTGTATTGTATGATTATTTAGTGGTGAGAGCCACATACTAGAGGTTTCGAAGTGTAGTAAAAAGGAAAGATAAAGAGCCTACAGGGACAATAAGCATATGTCAACAGGAAAAGAGATGGAACTGTTACAGTCACATTGGGCCTCATTAGGAGTCTGGCAGTAGCCGTGCCGTAAAAACCGGCAGGCTGCCGCTGGACCTGTATTTGCCATTCCGCCTCCGTGATTGCCGGAATCACCGGGGCATTACAACCCCAGTGACCCGGTAATTCCGTAGGCGGAATTCTGTAAATCCCCATTCCTGTGGAGTCCAAAAGGACTCCATGGGGATGGGGATCATGGAAACACTGGTTCCGTCTATGACAGAGCTGGTGTTTCCATGTCCGCATGCAGGCGGGTGGTATAAAACCCGCCAGGTCAGACCTGGTGGGACTGACTCCTCCCGCCTGCAGGACTCTGAATCAGCCAGTCCGGAAACAACGGTGGTGGTTGTTTTATCACCACTGTTCTTTCCGGACCGGCAGGGTCGTAATGAGGCCCATTGTCCGTGTCCCTCAGTTTCTGCTTTCCTAGACTGTCATTTAATGGGAAAGCAGTATTGGCAGCTATATGCAATGCATGCAGTTCCAACATTGGCCCTGGCCCTCGGCCCTTTCCCTGGGTCCCGCACCTGTCCCTGCTGACCTGTGACCTGGAAAATGGTCCAGGGGTTAATTTACAGCCCATAGCCACAGGAATCACAATGACATACACATACATGTATACACTCATTCTCCCTTCTGCTTCCATACATCTAATCTCTATCCCACCAAGTTCGGCTATTGCCGCCTTGAGCCTGAGAGGCAGACCAATTACAACAATAGTGCACCCCTCCCATGCCTGTGCTGTGCGGGTTTCTGAGATTCTCTCAGTAGGCAGAGCCACCACTCACAGCGGCAGGCTGCAGCTAGTGTGCAGGGTGGGCCATGGATGGTCCAGACCAGACAACCATACAGAAGAGAAGAAGATTTGCATGCACCTCAGTCATGAGGGCATGTGCAGTGTTAATGTGTAATGTGTAGGTGTGGCCTGAGGCCCTGCGTACAGTAAAGCGCGCCATGCCACACCCAAGGTGTGCCGCCAATGATCTTTGTCTAAATGCCAACAAGACTGAGATCCTCCTCATCGGTACACCTGCACCATCCTCTCCCCTCACTCTCTGGCCAGCCTCCCTTGGCCCTCCTCCTACCGCTACCTGCTAGGCTAAGAACCTCTGGGTCATCTTTGATTCCACACTTTCCTTCTCCACCCACATCTCTGGCGTCTCAAAAAAAGGAAAACTTCCTACTGCACCTCCTCAGAGGTACTCTGCCTTTCCTCTCCTTCCCCCAGAAGCTCATTGTCTCCCAAGCTCTGGTTCTCTCTAGGTTGGACTATTGTAACAGCCTCTTTCTAAATCTACCTGCCTCTACTCTACGCCCTTTACAACTAATCCAGAACAGGACTGCAAGACTTGTCCTTGGCATCAAGCCCTGGGATCATATCTCTCCAGCTCTGAAATCCTTTCCTTGGCTCCCAGTGGATGCAAGGTTTAATTCAAAACCCTCTGCATTGCCCACAAGGATTTCTGGGGCCTGGGTCCAAAGTACCTTCAACTATCGCTCTGAAAATACCTCTCATTTAAAGCTCTTTGCTTCTCTACCTCAAACTCTCTCAGGGTCTGTTGTTTTTCAAAGAAACGAGCTGGGGTAGATCTCTGTCTTCGGCTGGGGCCTCCCTTTTGAACAGTCTCCCTGCCACTCTGAAACCTGAGGATAACCATCTCAGGTTCCGGAAGCGCCTCAAGATCTTCCCCTTTGCTTCTGCCTTCGCCCCCCCTACCCCCTGCTGACCTGTTTCTCTCTCGGCACCATGCACCTGGCAACCCTCCGTCCTCCGGGCCCAGGTACCTGCTCACCCTGCCACCCTCCTGCACTGCCTCTGGTCCACCCCTTGCACTGGGATCTGTATCTGTACCCATACAGTCCCCCACCCCCTTTCTTTTCTTTCTGCACTTATCAGGCATAGCTGCCTTAAACTCAGCACTTACCACTTGATGGCTGTACTACCACCGTTTATTGCCTTTATTATTTATTTATTTTATTTATTTATTATTATTTATCTGTTTCTCCTCTGCTCCGCACTTTCCACTTCTCCCCCCTTCCATGCACGTTTCCCCTTTCCCTTTCACTTGCGCGTTCTCAATGTCACTGGTCCTATTAACTTGTGGTGTATGAGCGCAATATAAATAAAATATCAATATCAATCTCACACCCGAGTCACCACTGGAACCTCACGGTGCCTGCTGCACTGCCTGCTGCAGCAGACAGTGCTGAGAGTGCCACCCATGCCTCAGGAGTCGAGAGAGAGAATAATAAATAAATGTATACAAAAAATGTATAAGTGGTTATTTCCTTTGGCGGAATTTGTTGCTCTAACATTTTCACATTATAGGCAAGCGCCTAACCTTGCCTAGTGGTAGCACCGGCAAAAGAAAAGAAGTGATGGCTGGAAGGTTTAGAATTAATCTTAACCTCTAGCATTGCTCTGTACAACCCTCCAGACCATCGTTCTTTGCCTCCCAAGCCATTGGAAAAGGGGCTAGCACCGCCCCTGCTGTCCAGATCGTCACAGCCTCATGTGGAGGAATAGAGGCCTAAAGTTAGTATAAAGGAGCTAGAAGCTTCAACTATAGAGAGGTCATGCAGAGGCACTCTCAGAAAAGAGCAGACACCCCCAGCTAAAGAGTCTTGAACTTTACTTTGCATGAAGTCTCTGACTCTGAACCTTAGTTGGCATGGGCCATCCTTCCCTGACGCAGGGGTCTCACCTTTAGTTGGGATTGTGAGGTGCTGACAGTATTATGGTCATAGATGTATTCATCTGCTGGTCCCACCACAATTCTAGTCTCACTTTGGTTGGAAGTCCGGCTCCTGAAGGCGCCATGCACATCTTTTTCATTAGAAGGTCTTGGAGGGTCTTGCATGTTCTGAAATAGAATTAATCAATTGATATTCAGTTCCATTATCATCTTACTTACAGTTCAATTCAATGTTGGGACAAGGTTAATATTCCTAACTCCAATCACAGAGTTGCCTGGGGATAACCACATACTGTTGTGGGCTGCTCCTGGGCATAGTGTGAGGATGTAGATTCACATAAGATGTCAGCCATCTCAGTCACAGTGGATTCATCTGCTTGGCACGTGTGCTCCCTCCGGAAATACTATGCAAGCAAGCAATAACGTTATATAGCCAAATGCAAGTCTCACACACAGTGAAGATAAGATTAACAAACAGTTCTAGAACCTCACCTACTGACATTAGGAGGAATGTCCAATAGGCCCATTCTCAGAATACAGCCTGAACATGAAACTGCAAGCAATTGTCAGCTACCAGGATGGACTCCTCACAGCAAGCAACTCGAGTTATTTACCTGTTAGCAAATGGGGTACATTGTGGGGCTGCTGATCTCATGAATTAAATGTCACGCATGATGAATGCCATCCTTAAAAAGCTTTTGGATTAGGGCTCTTCAAGGGAAAATGTTAAAAAGACAGATAAATACCAGAAGTGGATGCAACAACTTGCTAGGACACTGTTACAGAGCCGCTGATTTGTACTACTGCTTGAATCTCTCCAGGCCAATGTCCCTGCCATTATCATGGGTGACTACAACTACACCAACATGATCAATGACCACTAGAGCTCAACTCCACTCCATCTGATCACTCTTTGGTCAAAAGGCACAATCTTCCCATCCACAGCCACTGCATTTGACTCACATCATTTTACTCTTGCCCTGCCAGACTCATGTCTCAACATTTTTCACTACTGCTTACCATTAACACCTCTCCTCTGTCCTCATTCTACTCAATCTCTCTGCTGCCTTTAAAACTGTGCAGCATCAATCCCTCCTCCAAACTCCATCATCTCATGGCTCCAGCAATGCCATACCTTACATGAGTTGCCATATATCTCCCTAACATCACTTTCTGTATATCCTGAAAATTCAAAACCTACTCCCCTAACTCCTTCCTAGTGGGTGTTCCACGTGGATCAGCTCATCCTTGGTCAAACGTATCTCATCATTCTGTCTCACACCACCGCTTCATGAATGATGCACATATCTGCTTTTATCTTTCTAATAGCCTCCTTTTCCAACCCCACTTTTGAATTCCCTCTCTCCAATCCTTCTCATCTCATGTCATCATCCAGGCCATTCAACCTTTGGGCCCTCTTTGGTAACAAATTCCAACTGCATCACTTCATCATTGCATTGCACATTCTAAATATCAGGAGAATCCTCTGACTCCCGGGTGTCTTTATATGCAGAGTCACTCAAAGGATTTAAGTTGAAGTTATTCTGCACCCGTGCCAAAAAAGGTGAGATTGACTATATGCAAGGCTTTAAATTGAACTTGCTTATGAACGGGAAGCCAATGCAAAGAATGGAGAAATAGAGAAATTCAGGCTCTCAAAGGGGTGCCAGTGGCTACCTGGGCAGCTGAGTTCTGCAAAATTTGAAGATGATTGACCAAGTATTCAGGCTGAGTTAGGTATAATGAATTACAATAGCCGACAGTAATAAGGACCAAAGAGGTGGCAACAGGGGCCCGGAGGTTGAGCAGGAGAAAGTGGAGAACTTTCTGAAGTATTTTAAGATGGAAATTGCCAGATTGACAGTCTGCACTAACCTGGGCTGTGGTCGATAGAGACGCAGACAATTTTACACCCAGGTCCTTGATGATAGCAACTGGGGAAGGGTAGTGAAGGGTTCAATCATTGAAGGCCAATCTGGAGTCCAAAGTGCGGTCGCAGAAGGAGGGCCAATTACCATCACCTCAGTTTTGTCCCCATTCAGCCTGAGCCAATTATGACTTTTCTAATAACCCTCCTCATCAATGCAACCCCTCAGCTGGACCACAGTATCACCGTTCAGAAGATTTAATTGAACAATGATCTGGGTGTCATCAGCGTAGGAGTAGCAACGAAGGCCATGGGAGTGGATGAACTTTACCAGAGGATGAATGTAGACATTAAACAGGATCAGGGACAGGGCAGAACTCTGAGGAACCCCACATGTAAAATGAGCCAGAGCAGACCTATAGGGCGATAGGGAAATAGAATGAACTTGGCCAATTAGAGTCTTTAATTGTAATACTATATAATAGTAGCATTATTGTGGCCAAAAAGGAAGATTTAAAAAAAAGAGCAACGCCACCCCCATGGTAAACAGAGGTACGATTATGCCAGAGAATGGCATTACCAGCTGGGAGGGCTTGTATCTAGGACATCATGTCATCTATCACCCCACCTGACTCGCTAGACACCGCCCACCCCTCTACTTCCCGAAAAAAGGGTACAGCTGTACCCATCCTCTGTGCCCCTCTGTTTCCTCCCCCTGCTGTGCATCTGTTCTGTTGTTACCACTAGAAGCGCTCCATTATGCATCCATATTGGTGTATACCTCTGTAAAGCATTCCGTTGCTTCTCAAAGCTAGGTCCACGCTCAATAAATACAATAGTAATAATAATAATAATAATAATAATAATAATAATAATAATAATAATAATAATAATAATAATAATTGTACTACTGATGGGCCAGATGTAGCAGATAGCCAGGTTTATGTTACACATATAAAATCAGGAGAATAATCCTGCAAAAGATCAAAACATGAAGCAATATGGGCTAGCAAACATTGTGCAACATCCGTTGAAGACAAAAGCTGAGTTGGACTTACCACAGAAGGCAGAGTAAGGCCTCATGGCAGCACTGTATTAGAGGGAGTCAGTCAAATTATGGCATCATGGGGACAGTGGACTGACAGAGTAGAAGCGAGAGAGGTCTCCATGGTCGTAATGCGCCGCACCCAGAGCCCGTCTAAGGCCTGGACGTGCACAGATTGGCATGACTTAGGTATGACTTCGGCACGAAAGGCATGTTACCGCTGATCACGCCCGCTGTGCTTCTGGGTGTCTATAATTAAGCAATATGCCCCTCACGGCGGGGGCATTAACAACTCAGGTAATGCCCCGGGGCCCATAGTTATAGGTCCCGGAGCATTACCTGAGTCGGTAATGCCCCTGCGGCGAGGGGCATATTGCTATTAGTACCCTGGCCCACAATATCTGCGTGACCGGGGCACTAAAAGCATTTTTTTCTGTCCCGAAACGCTGCAGCGTTTTGGGACAAAAAAAAATGAAAAAAAGAAACGACCATGAAAATGCCCACCGGGAAAGGGAAAGCGGAGTCCATTTTCCCTTTTGATGGCAGCCACCGGGAGCGGACGTGCTGGGAACAGAAGTGTTCCCAGTGCGTCCGCTCCCGAAAAAAAGGAGCAGAAGGTACGTGGGTTTGGGGGGACGGGAGGCTAAGAAAAAAAGTTTTTTTTTTTTAAACGTACCTGTGTCCCCGGCGGGGAACGATGGAGGAGCCTCCAGCCGTGTAGAGGCGTGGAGCGGGGATGGCCCCACTACGAGTCTCCACACGGCTGGAGGCTGCCATCGTCCCCCACCGGGGACGAAGGAGCAAGATGGTAAGTGGGGTGGAGAGGACAGGGAGGAGGGAGGAGATGGGAAAGGAAAAAAAAAGAAAAAAAAAGCCTTACCCGCATCCCCGGCAGGGGGCGAAGGCATCCTCTCAGCCGTGGGGAGGCTCAGAGCGGGGATAGCCCCGCTTCGAGCCTCCTTATTGGCTGAGGGGCTGCCACGCTCTCCGCCGAGGACAAGGCAGCTGGAATCCCGGCCGAGAATTGATCATGCTGCATTCTGCTTGACTCTCGACAGGTACTAATAAAAAATAGTATCGCCGAAGCCAATCCGAAGCCAATCCATCACCAACTGACGAATGGGCAATGAGGAAAGACAGTGTGCAAGGCCTGTGTGAGGAAAGAAATAAAACCAGCATCAACAGAGCACGAGACTCGGTGCATTATAAGAGGCCAGGCAACCTACCACTGTGCTAGAGCGCGTACATGGCACACACATAAAATTAAAACAATTAATTAAAATAATAAGCGCAACCCAAGTAAAACTGTAAATAAAAGTGCATGAGATCAATCGCCACAGCCCGGTGCCTAAAAGGAAATAAAGATAACCAAACTCAACAGAAATAAAAAAGCAAACAATGCACAGGAAGGTGTACAGCCATACTTGTTTGGTTTCTCCTGACGACTGCGGGAATAAGAGCCCACAATAGCCTTCGTCTGCTCCTGTGAAATGGGCAGTGAGGAAAGACTGTGCGCGATGCTCTCGACTCTAAGTTGCAAATATCACTAACCACATATTTACTGTCACTCTGCCAATGCACCCAGAAATGGGTTTGCTTTTGCTGTCTGTTTACTTTCTGTGCACTGCTTCTGGTAGAAAGGTCAAACTCACAGTCTTGCAGAATGTCGTAGAAACATTAATTTCTACAGGAGTGAGGCAGAAGTGTGAAGGTGATCAAATTCGAGAGAGAATACTTAGGGACAGTTTGTTTAAGTGGTGCTTTGCAATGCCCATTCTTATTTAACTGATATAACACTTCAAAGTATAGGGCTCTGAAATTGAATTCCTAATATAAGCAGCACAGTTTCCCCGAAGAAATGCAAAAAGCTAAATGTACAAACAATATTGAGCAATTTATGGATGCTATTAAAGCCAATGGCAAATAGGTTGTTTTTATGTCTCCGGCAAAACTGTGTGTGGCTGATAGAGTATTTTGAAATCCCTGTAAACTGACAGTGGGGTGCCATCAAATATAAAGTGACAGTGTTTGATAAAAAGCAGAAACTCATCAACATAGCAGGTAGAGAATACAGGTTTCATTAAAAAGCTCTGAAACCCAACACGCCCTGCATTCAAAAGTAAAATGCACACTGTAGAACAGTAGCAAGGTCATGTTCTGCTCATTTAGTGATAAAAGGCTTGCAGACATCTGTCATAAAAACGGACCTCTTATAATTCACCATTGTAACAAACATTGGCAAAGTAAAGTATTTTGGGCTTTGTGTAGGCATGGATTAGGCATTTGTCAGTCACTCCCATAATAGTGCTACCTGGCCATATGATGGCAAAATGCTGGAAAATGTTGTGATTACCTGGGCATATTGTAATGCCCATATACAAAGCAAAACTGGGAGCTGCTTTTAACTGGACTTAAGTGCAAGGATCAGATATAAATTCAGTGGGTGAAGGCTGTGAGACACCTGAAGGTGTCTCACCTGCTAGTCCCCGGAGATCTGTCATCCAGGTGGCCAGGATATGGCCATTGCCAGTGAGGGAGGATCACCTGGATGGGGAGCCTTCGAGGAGTGGAAGTGGGACACCAATGGGCAATATGCGGTACCCCCTACCTCCTAATCCATTTTCCCCTTCCTACCCCGTAGGATACTTATAAGCTACACTCTTCTGTGAAGTTTATGAAGTGGAGAAACTTTATTTTTGTTTTTTGAAGTACTTGATTGAGAAGAGGATGAGATAATGAATTCTTAAATACTTGTCCATGTACTTGAATTACATTTTTGTTAACCAATAAATCTATATGTTTGCATTACAAATGAAGAGGTTTTACTTACCTCAATTGGGCTGAACAGGATTTTCATCAGTGTCTCTCATGAATATAATTGCATGCTGCATGGCATGTCACTGCGCCTTGATAAAGGCCACACAGGCAAGGTTCTATGCAGCAGCCCACTTCCCGAACGTCATGGCAGATCTGGAGTTGTATCAGAAACAACAACATTCCCTAAACATTCCCTAAACATACAGGGGACCTGTTATGCAGACATCATTGTGACCCACTGTTGCATCTATTTACTCTGTTCCATCCATGATGCCATGGTTCTCTGCAACAGCAGACTGCCTGGATACATAGAGAGTATCGAGGAAATGGACCTAGATGCTAGGTAACTAGACATGCCATCACGCATGAAAATTGAAGGAATGACTGGGAGTAGTAGATGGCGGTGAAATGCATAAGTAATGCAAGCTCTGCACATGTCCTCTGCATGATGGATCTGCCCTATAACACACCTCAAAAGAAGTCATACCCCATCAGACACACGCCTGCATGACAACGTCAGAATCATGACACATATGCGTAATCTCACAACGACCAAAATGGAGCTACAGGTACTACCATGTATAGGGAAACTATTCAGGCATAAGCCCTTGCACAGACCTCCAGTTTAAGATGAGAGTGCATCACTGACAAGCACACTGAATGCTGCGATGAATGCTGCACCCCATGAATAGCATCACTATCATGTATGAAAGCTTAATATAGCTAATGCATGATTGCCAAGTGATGACGATCCAATAAGGATATATCCATTATCAATCTATCAAAGGTGTGTCTATAGAGGCGATGTCAGGTGGCACAGTGAAGGAGCAAATGGCTGGATTCCCCTAAAGATGTGCAGCAGGCACCCCATTATTTATTTTCCTTTGACAATAATAACTGAGAACACAAACCAAAATAGTTGAATTTGCTAAATGCCATATGCATATTGGCTTAAAATGAGACCATCACGCCACAACTGCTAAGGATGTGCGTAGATTGTACAGCATCCATCATCCATGGCCCTCATTACGACCCTGGCGGAAAGGGGAAAACGATGGCGGAAATGCAATACCGCCATCGAAAAGCGCTCGGTGCGACTATGACCCGTCACCGCAAAGTACGAAGCCATTAGCGACACCGTATTGAACGCCAACGCTAACTGCACTAAGCACGCGCGCGCGCACCATGCCAAACCGCAAACACCACCATGGTGCAACGGTACGGCAATTCCGACCCTAGCGGACATGTACCTAACGCCATCAGGCATGGCGGAATGGACCATTCCGCCATGGCTAGAAATACGGCATCGTGAACCAACCGTAAATGGCCCACTGAGTGCCTGTACTCCACTCCCTGGCCACATTGCACAACTCCTGGCAGGCGCAATGTACTCACACCATGCAACCAGTGAAATCTACAATTCACCCATGCATGCCAACGTAGAAATGCATGCAGGTGTTCGAAGCGCCCCGTGAGTGGGCATCCATGTACGGCATTTCACCATAGCCGTACTGATGCAGCACAGGCATGTGAAGGTACAAGACATCAAAATGGAAATCAAGAACACATGACACAAAACAACAGTAGTCCCCCATCGCTTGCCACCAGCGCAAGGCAACATCCAAAACAGCATCCTGAGGGGGATTGCACCAGACCTGTACTCTTGCCAGTAAACAAACCAACCATCAGCAGAAGCATGTACCACACAAGTTGGCAGAGTGACTGAGCAGCCAGGCACATCCCAAGAGGGGCCGATGGGAGCTGCAGGGCACAGATGGCATGAATACAGAAGCTATTCCAATGGACATGACCCCAGTCCCCCTCCAACAAACGCACGCAAACACAGGCACCTGTGACCAGCCACATTCTGAACATCCCATCATACCATCAATCGACCTGGCTGACAGGCACCAGTCGGCCAAAAGCCAATCCCCCGCCCCTGAACAGCACATCATGTAAACAGTCACAATGGCAGCCCCTATCCGTGACCACACTGTGCTACGTAGGCAAAAGCGGCCAGTACTGTACCACACAACTCAACTCAGAAGGCGGAACACAATGCAGATCATCTCGCAATACATACCGCCACAAATCGAAAATCGCCACATCACCTGCAAAGAATAACGCAACACGCCAAATATCGGAATACAATTTAAATGCACATCCAAATGACAAAGGCCTCACAGCAATTTGTAAAATAACACCAAAACATCCATCATCACCGAGGGCTGCATCTGCAATAATTGACCAGCTTCCACTTGTGTGACGCCCTGTACCATCATGGCACACAGGGCCAACATCAACGTTCCAAAAGGCAACATGGAAGCGGCAAGAACCGCAGGTCCGTCCCATGAGGCAGGCACTAGTCCAGCTGAAAGGCCGAAATGTTGCACCTAGCCACCAGAACAGCGTAAGGGCATGTGGCCCATTGGCGATCGTCCCATAAGATCGTAATGCTGCTCCACTGATTCACCCGAAGCTGCAGGTGTCGAGAGTAAAAACCATCTGGAGGAGTGGCGTACAGATGGCATCTGCAATAGGGCAGGAGATACCTGTCACCAAAATGAAACACAAATTAACCGATTGCACTACATGACACATGATGCATCACTATCTTCATTCAACACACCAAATCCACACCCATATGCATGCTAGGCCACTCCAAAGGAATATACACACCCCTAAATCAGTATCGATACATAACGAAACCAATCGAGGTTAATACACCATTGGCAACGTCGGTTACTGTGCATGCGTCCGTCAAGATAGAACCCATGACATGGGATTAGTAACGTGCCTAGACACAAGTGTATGAAGGCGCGTCGAGACAGGGAGGATCCGACAAGGGCAGATAGACGTAAGTCCCACTATGGCAGCCTTGCATCACATAGCGCAGGGGAAGGGGATTGAATCAAAAAACACATGTACATGGCAGACCCTAAATGGAATCATCTGTCCATGCATCCATTCATCATTCCCTCATCCCGCAATGAAAACGCATGAACATTCACTCACATAATATGTGAAACTTCCATCGCGTCTGTGCGTAATGCAGTCTGCAAAAACCACTGTGCTCCTGGCCGGATCTGTAGTGTCGTGAAGCTAGATGGACTTGGGAACGTCCTGCCTTATCGTCCACTACGCTATTGCGCATCCCATTCAATTCATGTCATTCATTGCTTGCTCGTTATGGGCCCTGTCCCAAGGACATTCAACAATAGAACGTTACATTTCCAGGCAGACCTGTGGGCGTCTCCTCACCGCTACTTCGCAACCAAAAATCCTGGCCTTCGAATTCCTCACTTGCAACATTACGTCGAAAAGGCTTCTGTGAACGCTTGCATTCACAATTACATCAATGTAGTGCGGCTGTGTGTCATAATGCTAACTGGCTGCAATCACAAATGGGACGCCACGCCCGTCGGTGAAGTACGATACTGTGCTGCATGAGGGTCGGCCATCGATCGAGCCCTACATACCACTGACTCTTCACAGGTATGTAAGCGGCTGCAATCATAGCATGTGTAACAATGGGAGCATAGCATGAAAATCAGTCAAAGTACATCACACTGCCATCGGGATTTGATACATGATTCCAACCCCAAGATGCCATGCGGCCAAATGCAGCCTTACGTGCGGGACGTGCTCGGCCAGAAGGGATTGCATCTGCCACAGATTCATTCAATCAGCACAGGTGGAGGCCATACAGGCCGACAGCACATATATAGCAGACCCAAACCCCTCCCACAACCACTCCCACTCCAAAATGCTACCGGCAGGACTAGCGATGTTGGGCCTGGGGCACCAGATAGCACTGCAAGTGCTACAACTACAAGAAGACGACGAACAACAACAGGTACAACAACCGGGCGCACAGGGGAGACGGAGGAGAAGGAGGAGGAGGAGGGCAAGGCAGGGTCAGCAAGGTCCACAAGCACTGCCACTACCACCACGCAGGCGGCCTGCAATCCCACGCCTCCGAGCTGATCCGTTCAACCTCACTGCTGAGCAGATCCACACCCTCTACCGTTTGGACCGGGACACCATAATCGCCATTGTGGACATGACACATGCTGACCTCGTGAGCATGATAGATAGCCCAACCGCCATCCCACCCCTACTGAAGGTGGTGTCTGTACTCCACTTCCTGGCCACAGGCACCTACCAGCACACAGTGGGACAGTTGCATGGCATTTCACAGCCACTGTTCTCACGGACACTCTCCCAAGTGCACGATGCCCTCCTGAAGCACGCCGACGACCACATCACACTACCACGCACGTACCAGGAGATTACCAACGCAAAGGTGGGATTCCATGCACTTGGCGGCATCCCGGGTTGCATTGGTGCCATCGACTGCACCCATGTTGAATTGGTTGTCCCACATGCCATGGAGGTCCAGTACCGCAACCGGAAACAATTTCATTCAATCAATGTGCAAATGGTGTGTGACTCCAACAAGATCTTTACGCATTGTTGTGCCAGATTTCCAGGATCTACCCATGATTCTATGGTCCTGAGGAACACAAGAATACCACGCTACATGGAGCGACACGCAGGGCACAGATCCTGGCTACTCGGTGAGTCTCATTCCATGCATGACATCGTGGCCCATTTGATGCGTCAATGACCTTGCAGGAGGGGGGGGGGGCTACTTAGCACTATCATTCCACTGACACCCTTTATTCGTCCCATACAGGTGATGCCGGGTATCCACTGAAGAGATGGCTCCTTACACCAATCCGGAACCCACAGAACCAGCATGAGGAGGACTACAACCATGCCCACTCACGTAGCCGTGTGGTCATTGAACAGGCATTCGGCCTACTGAAGGCTCGTTTCCGCAGCCTCAGCAGGTCTGGCGGGGCACTCATGTACAGCCATGAGAGGGTTTCTAAGATGGTCATGGCATGTGTCATGCTGCACAACATGTGCATACGTAGGAATGTGCCCATGCCCCCTGACGCTGTACTGCATGCACCTGAAGATGATGATGATGAGGGTGGGGATGTGGAGGGACGCCAGGGAGTCCATGAGGCACAGGATGCACGTGCAATCCGACAGAGCATCATAGATGCATGCTTCTAGCAACCACGCATGGTGCCTATTACACGGAAAGGGGACCTGTGGCACTGTGTGTGTGTAGTACAGGCACATAGTGGACTGTACGCCTATGAAGGCCTCGTACGCAAATATCAATGTCCACACATGTCATTGGATGATAATGAAGTGCTGTATTGTTAATGTGATTTGATTCATACACCCTATGGACCCGCCACCCAGTGAAGCCCAACACACCCCCTCCACCCTACTTCCTCCCCCCCCAACACCAGTGTCCAGATATGCATGCTGCCCGTGGGTAGACGCTATTGCAAGCCCCCTCTACGGGTATCAGGGGCACCCCTGCCCGTGGAGCGCAGGTTCCTGCCAGATCTGCGTTGGGGGCTGCCCTGGACGGAACTTGCCACGGATGACGTCTCTGCCTGCTCGCGTCCATGCATGTCTCTGAGGGTTTGTGAGAGCTCCGAGAGCACACGGCGCACAGCAGCAAGTTCAGCACAAACGTCTTTGGACGTCGCATGCAGTTCCCCCCTCAGGCTCTCGGTGCTTCTCTCCATTTGTGCTCTCAGGCTCTCGGTGCTTCTCTCCATTTCTCCCCTGAGGCTCTCACTACTTTTCTCTATTTGTGCCCTGAGTGTCTCGGTGGATGTTTCCATGGCTGCCCTGGAACCCCCGCATTCATTTGCATGGTCCTTGAGTAGCGTGGACGCTTCCTGCTGTTGCTCGATCAGCAGGTCGAGGGACTGTTGCCTCTGCTGGGCCATGGACATTTGCGGTGGTGTGACAGGGGGGCTGCTCAACACATGTTGCCTTGGCACAGGACTTGTGGGGGTTGGCCAGTCGTCGTCTTCAGGGTGCCCCTGCGTGGTTTCGTCATGGTGTAGGGGATGGAACATGCAGGGGGATTGGGAAAGGTCATGGATGGTACCTACGTCGCCAGCACTGTTTTCCGTGTCGGAGCATGCTGGCATGACAGCTGTGTCACCTATGGTGCTGCTACCACCAGAGGCAGTGCCATCAGATATGTTCTTTGGGGGGACCTGTGGTGCTGGGGTTGTGGACTTGCTGGCTGCTGGGGTGCCTGTTGCAGTCCCCTCCAGTGTGCTGGCACTTGATTCCTGCTGCTGCCGTGTCTTGATCCTTGCACCTGAGGTGGAGGCTCTTGGGACGTTGGTCCTGGCCCTCTTTGCAGGCGTGCTGGTAGGGGTGTCCTGCAGCTCGTCGTTGGTATCGGACCCTGTGGTGGAGTAAAGAGGGGCGAGCGTTAGTTATGGGTCTGTCGGATTTGGAATGGCAACGTGTCAAATGCATTGGGGTGGTACATGAGGCTGATATGGGACTGGGCCTTGGAGGTGGTCTCATTTTCGTGTGGATTGAGGATGCATTCATTTGGCTGCCTGCAGTTAGGGGGTGCATGCTGCACATGTAGGGGTTGTTTATGGCATCTTGATTAATTTGTTTATTCATTCTGACTTTTAGAGGGCGCTGTCAGGGCAAAGTATGTATTGCACTATGGGGTCACATGGTACTGCACATGTTCGTGGTTTGTGGATTTCGCATTGTTTCTCTTGGCAAACCTACCTGATTCTCCGGATGTCGGCACTCCTTTCTCCATCCCTCCGACTCCCTCTATGCTCTCCATTCCTATGGTGGAGGCGCAGATCTCCTCCCAGGGGGTCAACTTGATGGGCGACTCTGATCCCCCCCCGGTAGCTGTGGCGATGTTCCTGTTCGCAGAAAGTATGCTGCGTACGCGGATCCGCAGGTCGTCCCACCGCTTGCGACATTGCTGTGGCGTGCGGGGTGTTGTCCCCACCGCACTTACGCGCTGTGCCACAAGGGCCCATATGGCCTTCTTGTTGGCAAGGGCCGTCCTGGTCATTTGACTGGAGAAGACGACGGCGGCATTTTCCTGCAGGGTCTCGGTCAGCACGGTCAGTTCCTCTCGGGAGAAGTGGACCTGCCGCTTGCGATCACACGCTTTCTTGGCTACCTTTCCCATATTTATTTTTTGAACTGGGGTTGCTAACGGGTTGGGATGTGTGTCAGGGTCGGATTTTTAATGGTTGTGTTGGGATTCGGATTTTATAGTTGTGCGGCGTGCTGTTTCCCGTTCCGGCCACATGCTTTTACTTCCGTTTCCGTATATTTACGGTGCCCGTAATTTGCGGTGCCCGCTCATTACGGTGCCCGCTCATTACGGTGACCGCTAAGATGGGTGGCGGTATTGCACCTGGTGCAGCGTACGGCGGCGGTAAGGGCCGTTTTGGGGTCATTTCCGCCATCGCAGCCTTTCGGATTCCGCCATGGCGTAATGCTCGTGCCCGATGGGTCGTAATTAGCCGCACTTTGCTCCTTCGTGCAATGGCGGAAACGCTATTTACGCTGTTGCGGTCCGGTCAGTCAATTTCCGCAAGGGTCGTAATGAGGGCCCATGTCTTTGTTTTGAATGTGACTTTAGCTATCCTTAAATCCCATGGCTAATGACTCCTGATCGAATCCATCAGACAGCCCAGGGAGTAGCATATCATGAGGGGCATATCAGGACCAACCTGTGCATACAACATGCATTTCGCCTGCTAAAGGGGAGTCGTGCTACCTCTTCCAGATGGGGGAAGGGGAGAGACTCTAATGAACAGTTCAGAGAAAGTTGTAGAATGTTTTCTTGTGTGTGCCGTTCCTCACAACATGCGCATCAGGAGACATGTCCTTGGATGGTGATATGAGACTGTCGCAGTGGGGCAATGACATACTTTATGGGGGCCGCATGCCTCAATTCATTGGACCTGTGGAATGCAGAGACAGTTGCATATGCATCAGGAACTTATTGAGGATTGTTTTCAGGAAGATAGCTCAGGGGCAGGTACTCGCCTTGGAAGCAAGACAACACGGAGCAACACAGATTCGATCCCTGGGTCTGTGCTTAGAAACCTCTATGTATTAAGCATGTTATAAATAACCTATCATATCATAACATAGTAATAACACCTTCTGCATATGATTGCATATCCTCACTAAAGTAAATGTTCGACTCCCTCTCAATAATGACTTCACTCTCCCCAATTCAAGGCTAAATATGTCTTAATTAACTAACTGTATATCACCTTCGCCCCGTCACTCTCATCCCTAACAACCTTGACCTTCTCCCACCCTTATCCTCAACACACTTTCCCTTCTTCCACCGTCATTCCCAACACCCTTATATTTTCGCCACCATCATGTCCCACACCCTTGCTCTCCCTCTACCCTTATCCCATCATGAATGTCTCTTCAATGGAAGACATAAGTAGGTGAATGCTTTCACTGAGTGGGTTGATCTGCTAGTGAGTGTGAGTCTAAGCCTTGAGACCGTCAATGCCAGATCCCTGCCAGTGACTTTTCGCTGGGATATGCTGCTTTGTCAGGAGCAGTTTCCTCTGCATTGGCTTTGTGCTTGATGATATTTAAGTTCACATACTCCCAGGCCCACCACCACATTTGATGCCATCACATTTGTGAGCTGGTGGCACTGTCTGCCGACTGCACTAGCTATCCATCAAGATGAATCCTGCATGACACATCTCAGGGCCTGCAATATTCAGTAGCTTCTCTGTAATATTTTCTAGGTGCTCCTGGGGCTGCTCAATTTAAGAGTGTCCTAGGGCACACTGCCAGGGGTGTGGCCGTGGGGATGTCACATAGGTTCCTGTCCCCACCACAATCCACACATACTCATCAGTTCCTATGTCAGTGTCCTGATGCTGGTGTCACTGAATAGGTTGATTAGGTAAGAATGGGCCAGGAAGAGATTGGTCAGAATATCTGCAGGCTGGATGTGGTGGCAGGTGGGACAGATACCACAGGAGCCATCTAAGTCGTGGTTGTGGTGACAGATGCAGAAGGATCAGTGTTGGTGGTGGTGGTAGATGGAGTGGGTACAGCAGGAGTTGCGTTCACAGTGGTGGCCACAGCTGCTGAGGTGTTCGCATTCTGGCTGGTCGGTGTTGCTACCTTTCAGGGACAAGCGGCACATGTTTTTGTGTCGGGGGGTCTTTGAGCTGGTGCCAAGATTGAGTGGAGCAGCGGTGTCAGCAAAGGTGCTTGTGTATGTTGTGGTCACCTCCTTGGTGGTAGCAGAAGGTTGCACTGACCCAGATACGTCTCCCAGGGTGGCCTGTATACCTGTTTGGGGATGCGTGGCATGCATTCAGTTGCCATAGTGACTGGTCTCTGGCTGTGCATGACACTCATGATTTCGGGAGGATGTTGACCAAGAGCTGATAGGAGTCAGGAGGGTTCACATGCCTGGGTATGATTATTTAAAGATTGTTACCTGCGCCCTCTGATGTGCACACGCATATGAGATGGCACATTGGTAGGTTTGATAAGGGAGCTAGGGAGTTAAGAGTTGTGGTTGATATACCCATCCTCTGGTTCCCTCAATGGTATTAGCATGGTGCAGGAGCATCACAATGGAAGGATATCATTTCGTATTTACTGTGGTGCTCATAATGAGGAACAAAGTATTTGAAGTTGGGGTTTATTGACCGAAGTGCAGCCAGTTAGGTGCTGTTTTGTTGAGGTCAGACCTGCTGCACTATGGCCCTTGGGAAAGCTCTTGTGTTCCAGTACTTTTATCTATGTGAGATTATCTGTAGAGCTCCGATTGGCAAAGGTATCAGATATTCTCTGGGAAAAGGTATTGGGGACTTCCTTTAGACAATGAGCATCACCCAAATACTACAGTTTGCACATAGAATTAGAACTTGTATTCAGATAGCCTGCCAATCAGGAAGCTTAGAATAAAGGCACTGGATGCATTCCAAGACTCCCCATTCATTGTTGACAATGCGATTTGCTCCCTACTGTTTCCCCCGCAGGTTGCTTGTAGACCCCTTGCTGGCAAATTGCCTACCCTCCCACTCTCTTTTCACCACCCTGCTCCCTTGTATTGATTGGACATTTGCAGTGCTGTTCCTGTTAGCGCCTTCACCTGCGTATGACACAGTAAACCATTCGATCTCATTGACCACTTGGAGAACTGGACATGATGTTTATAACATGTTGGTTAAGCAATACATTGGGGGTCATTACGAGGTTGCTGGTCTGGAAACAACAGTACCGGTAAGCTTGCTGGTACCGTTGTTTCCGGACCGGCAAACTACCAGCTCTGCAAGCGGGTGCCTTTTTTGGGCCGCCAGGTCTGACCTGGCAAGCGGAAAGGCACCCGGTCGTAGACCATGTTGGATGCACCGGCACCATTCATGCATCCGACCTCCCCATTCCCATTGTGTCCAATGGGACTCGAATGGGGAGCAATTTTTTCCAGCGCCTGGCAATGAGGAATTACCGGGACTGCCAGGGCTGTAATGCCCCGGTAAGTGCCCATTGCCGGGCGCCGGAAAAAATATTACGCCGTGGTAGCCTTTCTGTTTTTACCAGCACGGCTACAGCCGGAGTCATAATGAGGCCCATTGATTACGAGAAACATACTGATTACTAGTTTCACAGCAGTGGTAAAACATCTGGCATGATATAACACTGGATGTTTTACTGTTCCCACAAAAGTGAAAATCATCTTGAACGTCAGCTTTTGAGTGGAGATAACTACCTCCACACAAAAGCATTACAACATGCAGTAATAACCACATACAGCAATATCAACTGCGGAAATATGACCTCCCCATGGAGTAATATAGGAATAACTGAAGGGTCTGCATGCCTCGCAATCAAGTTTCCGCAGGTTTCTGCATGTCGCAACAGTATCACCATTGCGGTAAACTGGTAATTAGGCCCGAAGCTAGAGGATGTGTGTGTTTTTGAGATAGGCGTTGCAAACGCTATTAACACAGGGAACCCCCAGCATTGGATTTTGGGGAATAACCTGCATCTTTATGGCTTATTTTCTCTCAGGTGACATAAAAATATGAAACTCAGCATCGCATTTGGTAAAATGGAAGCATTTATAGAACACAAGCTCCTCCAAATTTGAAAATCTCCAAAAAATAGGTTTGCCTGGACAAACGTCTAGTCCATTACCAAATGCAAAAATTGAAGTTGTAAAACACATCATGCAGCAACCCTATTGGTCCTATCCCAAAACAGCAGCTGAAAATACATATTTTATAGGGAGAGTAATATTAGTAATAAAGCATAGCCACTAACAGCTTGGAGTAGAGTTACTCCACCTTTAGCACTGCTGTAATAATAAGGGACCCTAACTAACATTCCCATGCTCACAACACGATCATTTGGAAGTCCAATGTTACAAACCGAAATAGCTGCAAAATCAAAATACCTCAATTTTAGGTAAACATCAGAATTGGCCAGAAATTATGAAACCTGTGTGAAGCTATTTTAATTGTAAAGTTGTAATACTTAAAAAACAACTTTTGACGCAATCCCAGAATTGCAACGATAACAAGAAAAGTAAGCCCTTCATGCCAGCAAACAATTTGAGACCTGCTGTCAAAGCCTTGGCCCGATTCCCATATGGATGGCTGCAGTGCACTCCTAGAAGGCCCTTGATGACCACCCAGGCGCCCTGAGATGTGTCCTACATGCTGTAGCACAATTCAACAAAGGAATCTGCAAATTCAAACACATCACCCCATTGAATTCCACTGGCTCCCGCTGCAAGCACTTATGGCCTTCAAATCCTGCGGCATCATCTACTAAGATGTCACCTTCAAGTTGCCAAGCAACCTTACTGAGAGGCTCAGCATCTCCAGAGACCTATGATCCACCAGAAGCAAGGACATGTGCAGACTTCAGCTATGGGAGGGGAAGAACCAGAAGACAGGACGTCTCTATCCATGTCCCCAGACTCTGGAACCTCCTCCCCATCAACACCCGACTCGCCCCTTCCCTTCTGCATTTCAGGAAGAAGTGTAAGCTCCTCCAAGACCCACATCCTCTCCACTCCCCACCTAACCTGAGACTGGGCAATATGCCCCCTACTGTTTCTTCTCCTGGTTGCTTGTAGAAACCTTTGCTGCCAATTTGCCTACCCTCCCACTCCGTTTTTATCACCCTGCTCCCTTGCATTGATTGCTTGCAATCTGATTCTCTTGCCGTGTGCTTCTCTGTATGACTTGTAAAGCAATGTATCGCTTCCCTGTGCTAGTTCCAATGTCACCATCCCAATAATAAAAATAAAAGGATTCAAAGAGGCAAAAAAAGAATACCTCACTTTTTGCAAACATCAACAGAGGAGAGAAATAATTAAACCTGTGCAGGTATGCTACAACAGATTTGTCACATAGTATAACTTGACATCAGCAAAAAGAACTGAGTACCCTACCCCACACGTAAAATGCTTAACCAATAACAAGTAGCAACATCATAACTATAATGGAATGTTCTGGAAAGATCATTTGCAGCGGGAGCGAAGGAGGAGTGTACATGTCTTAACATTTCAGAGATAACCTACAAGACCATATTTCACCTCAACAACGACAATTTCGGGAAACAATATTTCGTGGAACCGTTTGAAAATATTCTCTCTTTTGCATACAGTTGAAGGATTGTATACAAGATAAGCATCCAATGCTCTGAAATGGCGCACCTGTTTATGTGCAATGCAGTCTCACCGAAGAAAAGTAACAAAAAACTATTGAGCAATTTATGGATGCCATTAAAGTCAATGGCAGCTATAAAAGTTCATTGAACATAAAGGCTGCTTTTACGCCTCTTCTGGAACTATGCGTGGCTGACAGAGTGTTTTGCCAGAAATATGCGCTGGAACGGGGCCATCAAATACATTGTGAGGGTGTCTGATTAGTGTAGTTTAGTTTCGTTTATTTATTTGTATAGCGTGCAAAACCCTTACAACATAATAGGACGTGCAGGGGTGATACAACATACACAAAGTGCAAAGGCAATAAAGGGTGATCACAATAATTGAGCCTGACCCCATGTTATAAGGCAGCAATAACGAACATGCAGCGTCAAAGCAATAGGCAAATACATGGTGCCTACCCCATCAGCACACAGATGCGAAAGTCCAGCAAAGGGCAAATACATGGTGCCTTCACCATCTTACAGGGCGGCAGCAGCACACAGATGCGAAAGTCCAGCAATGGGCAAATACATGGTGCCTACCCCATTTTACAGGGCCGCTGCAGCACACAGATGCGAAAGTCCAGCAATGGGCAAATACATGGTGCCTACCCCATCTTACAGGGCCGCAGCAGCACACAGATGCGAAAGTCCAGCAAAGGGCAAACACATGGTGCCTACCCGATCTTACAGGGCGGCAGCAGCACACAGATGCGAAAGTCCACCCGTGGGCAAATACATTGTGCCTACCCCATTTTACAGGGCCGCAGCAGCACACAGATGCAAAAGTCCAGCAATGGGCATGGTGCCTACACATCTTACACGGAGGCAGCAGCACACAGATGCGAAAGTCCAGCAAAGGGCAAATACAAGGTGCCTACCCCATCTTACAGGGTCGCAGCAGCACACAGATGCGAAAGTCCAGCAATGGGCAAATACATGGTGCCTTCACCATCTTACAGGGCGGCAGCAGCACACAGATGCGAAAGTCCAGCAATGGGCAAATACATGGTGCCTACCCGATCTTACAGGGCGGCAGCAGCACACAGATGCGAAAGTCCACCCCTGGGCAAATACATTGTGCCTACCCCATTTTACAGGGCCGCAGCAGCACACAGATGCAAAAGTCCAGCAATGGGCATGGTGCCTACACATCTTACACGGAGGCAGCAGCACACAGATGCGAAAGTCCAGCAAAGGGCAAATACATGGTGCCTACCCCATCTTACAGGGCCGCAGCAGCACACAGATGCGAAAGTCCAGCAATGGGCAAATACATGGTGCCTACCCCATATTACAGGGCCGCAGCAGCACACAGATGCGAAAGTCCAGCAAAGGGCAAACACATGGTGCCTACCCGATCTTACAGGGCGGCAGCAGCACACAGATGCGAAAGTCCACCCGTGGGCAAATACATTGTGCCTACCCCATTTTACAGGGCCGCAGCAGCACACAGATGCAAAAGTCCAGCAATGGGCATGGTGCCTACACATCTTACACGGAGGCAGCAGCACACAGATGCGAAAGTGCAGCAAAAGGCAAATACATGGTGCCTACCCCATCTTACAGGGCCGCAGCAGCACACAGATGCGAAAGTCCAGCAAAGGGCAAATACATGGTGCCTTCACCATCTTACAGGGCGGCAGCAGCACACAGATGCGAAAGTCCAGCAATGGGCAAATACATGGTGCCTACCCCATTTTACAGGGCCGCTGCAGCACACAGATGCGAAAGTCCAGCAATGGGCAAATACATGGTTCCTAACCCATTTTACAGGGCCGCAGCAGCACACAGATGCGAAAGTCCAGCAATGGGCAAATACATGGTGCCTACCCCATCTTACATGGCCGCAGCAGCACACAGATGCGAAAGTCCAGCAAAGGGCAAACACATGGTGCCTACCCGATCTTACAGGGCGGCAGCAGCACACAGATGCGAAAGTCCACCCGTGGGCAAATACATTGTGCCTACCCGATTTTACAGGGCCGCAGCAGCACACAGATGCAAAAGTCCAGCAATGGGCATGGTGCCTACACATCTTACACGGAGGCAGCAGCACACAGATGCGAAAGTCCAGCAAAGGGCAAATACATGGTGCCTACCCCATCTTACAGGGCCGCAGCAGCACACAGATGCGAAAGTCCAGCAATGGGCAAATACATGGTGCCTACCCCATTTTACAGGGCCGCAGCAGCACACAGATGCGAAAGTCCAGCAATGGGCAAATACATGGTGCCTACCCCATCTTACAGGGCCGCAGCAGCACACAGATGCGAAAGTCCAGCAAAGGGCAAACATATGGTGCCTACCCCATCTTACAGGGCGGCAGCAGCACACAGATGCGAAAGTCCACCCGTGGGCAAATACATTGCAGGGCCGCAGCAGCACACAGATGCAAAAGTCCAGCAATGGGCATGGTGCCTACACATCTTACACGGAGGCAGCAGCACACAGATGCGAAAGTCCAGCAAAGGGCAAATACATGGTGCCTACCCCATTTTACAGGGCGGCAGCAGCACACAGATGCGGAAGTCCACCCGTGGGCAAATACATTGTGCCTACCCCATTTTACAGGGCCGCAGCAGCACACAGATGCAAAAGTCCAGCAATGGGCATGGTGCCTACACATCTTACAGGGCGGCAGCAGCACACAGATGCGACAGTCCACCCATGGGCAAATACATGGTGCCTACCCCATCTTACAGGGCCGCAGCAGCACACAGATGCGAAAGTCCAGCAATGGGCAAATACATGGTGCCTAACCCATTTTACAGGGCCGCTGCAGCACACAGATGCGAAAGTCCAGCAATGGGCAAATACATGGTGCCTACCCCATTTTACAGGGCCGCAGCAGCACACAGATGCGAAAGTCCAGCAATGGGCAAATACATGGTGCCTACCCCATCTTACAGGGCCGCAGCAGCACACAGATGCGAAAGTCCAGCAAAGGGCAAACACATGGTGCCTACCCCATCTTACAGGGCGGCAGCAGCACACAGATGTGAAAGTCCACCCGTGGGCAAATACATTTTGCCTACCCCATTTTACAGGGCCGCAGCAGCACACAGATGCAAAAGTCCAGCAATGGGCATGGTGCCTACACATCTTACACGGAGGCAGCAGCACACACATGCGAAAGTCCAGCAAAGGGCAAATACATGGTGCCTACCCCATCTTACAGGGCGGCAGCAGCACATAGATGCGAAAGTCCAGCAAAGGGCAAATATATGGTGACTACCCCATCTTACAAGGCGGCAGCAGCACACAGATGCGAAAGTCCAGCAAAGGGCAAATACATGGTGCATAACCCATCTTACAGGGAGGCAGCAGCACACAGATGCAAAAGTCCACCGGTTGGCAAATACATGGTGCCTACCCCATTTTACAGGGCCGCAGCATCACACAGATACAAAAGTCCAGCAAAGGGCAAATACATGGTGCCTACACATCTTACAGGGCAGCAGCAGCACATAGATGCAAAAGTCCAGCAATGGGCAAATACATGGTGCCTACCCCATCTTACAGGACGACAGCAGCACATAGATGCGAAAGTCCAGCAAAGGGCAAATACATGGTGCCTACCCCTTTTTACAGGGCAGCAGCAGCACACAGATGCGAAAGTCCAGCAAAGGGCAAACACATGGTGCCTACCCCATTTTACAGGGCGGCAGCAGCACACAGATGTGAAAGTCCAGCAAAGGGCAAATACATGGTGCATAACCCATCTTACAGGTAGGCAGCAGCACACAGATGCCAAAGTCCACCGTTTGGCAAATACATGGTGCCTACCCCATTTTGCAGGGCCGCAGCAGCACACAGATGCAAAAGTCCAGCAAAGGGCAAATACATGGTGCCTACACATCTTACAGGGCAGCAGCAGCACACAGATGCAAAAGTCCAGCAATGGGCATGGTGCCTACACATCTCTACACATCTTACACGGAGGCAGCAGCACACGGATGCGAAAGTCCAGCAAAGGGCAAATACATGATACCTACCCCATCTTACAGGGAGGCAGCAGCACACAGCTGCGAAAGTCCAGCAAAGGGCAAATACATGGTGCCTACCCCATCTTACAGGGCGGCAGCAGCACACAGATGCGAAAGTCCAGCAAAGGGCAAACACATGGTGCCTACCCCATCTTACAGGACGGCAGCAGCACACAGATGCGAAAGTCCAGCAAAGGGCAAACACATGGTGCCTACCCCATCTTACAGGGCGGCAGCAGCACACAGATGCGAAAGTCCAGCAAAGGGCAAATACATGGTGCATAACCCATCTTACAGGGAGGCAGCAGCACACAGATGCCAAAGTCCACCGTTTGGCAAATACATGGTGCCTACCCCATTTTACACGGCCCCAGCAGCACACAGATGCAAAAGTCCAGCAAAGGGCAAATACATGGTGCCTACACATCTTACAGGGCAGCAGCAGCACATAGATGCAAAAGTCCACCGGTTGGCAAATACATGGTGCCTGCTCCATCTTAAGGTGGCAGCAGCACACAGATGTAAAAGTCCAGCAATGGGCAAATACATGATGCCTAGCCCATCTTACAGGGAGGCAGCAGCACACAGATGCGAAAGTCCAGCAATGGGCAAATACATGGTGCCTACCCCATTTTACAGGTCAGCAGCAGCTCACAGATGCGAAAGTCCAGCAAAGGGCAAACACATGGTGCCTACCCCATTTTACAGGGCTGCAAAGGCACACAGATGCGAAAGTCCAGCAAAGGGCAAATACATGGTGCCTACCCCATCTTACCGGGCGGCAGCAGCACACAGATGCGAAAGTCCAGCAAAGGGCAAATACATGGTGCCTACCCCAATTTACAGGGAGGCAGCAGCACACAGATGCGAAAGTTCTGCAAAGGGCAAATACATGGTGCCTACCCCATCTTACAGGGCGGCAGCAGCACACAGATGCGAAAGTCCAGTAAAGGGCAAATACATGGTGCCTACCCCATCTTACAGGGCGGCAGCAGCACACAGATGCGAAAGTCCAGCAAAGGGCAAATACATGGTGCCTACCCCATCTTACAAGGCGGCAGCAGCACACAGATGCGAAAGTCCAGCAAAGGGCAAATACATGGTGCATAACCCATTTTACACGGAGGCAGCAGCACACAGATGCGAAAGTCCACCGGTTTGCAAATACATGGTGCCTACCCCATTTTACAGGGCCGCAGCATCACACAGATGCAAAAGTCCAGCAAAGGGCAAATACATTGTGCCTACACATCTTACAGGGCAGCAGCAGCACATAGATGCAAAAGTCCAGCAATGGGCAAATACATGGTGCCTACCCCATTTTACAGGAGGACAGCAGCACATGGATGCGAAAGTCCAGCAAAGGGCAAATACATGGTGCCTACCCCATTTTACAGGGCGGCAGCAGCACACAGATGTGAAAGTCTGTCAGTGGGCAAAAACATGGTGCCAACCCCTTTTTACAGGGTGGCAGCAGCAGACAGATGTGAGAGTCCAGCAATGGGCAAATACATGGTGCCTTCCCCATTTTACAGGGTGGCAGCAACACACAGATGCGAAAGTCCAGCAATAGGCAAATGAAAAAGTGCCTAACTTCGCAGGCGACCAGGGAGGGAGGGTGGGAGTACACTCAGTCAAAACAGGCGACCAGAGGGTGGGGGTACACTAAGTCAAAACAGGCGACCAGGTGGAGGATGTGTGTACACTCAGTCAACACAGGCGACCAGGGGGAGGGTGGGGGTACACTCAGTCAATATAGGCGGGTCCGAAAGCGCACCCGAAGTGGACAGGGAGCAGACAGGGGCCTTGATGTGGGCCTTGGGTGTTGGTGGCCGGCTCCCACCTCCTGGCTGCAGTGATTGGCTGAAAATGCTGAGTGCAACCAATGGGGGGGAGCAGGGCCAGGCAAAGGCAGCAGGTCAGGAGAGAGAAAGGGGCGGCCATGATGGAAGGCCAAAACACAGTGAGGCAGGTCTGTGGGTTGCCAACAACAATGGCAAAGGCAATGAAGAAAAGGAGCAGTGCAAAGAACACTGCTGTTCCAGTAGAAGCCATAGGGCCTCATTACAACTCAGGCGGTAAGGGGTTTACGGCAGCGTTAACAGCACCGACCCTTACCGCCTGAGTACGAGGTCCCCTAGCGCCATGGTGCTTTTAACACCTGCTTTTAGCAGGTGTTAAAATCCATGGCGCTAAGGGACCATGGAGTTAATTACGCCACCGTAATTTACGGTGGCGTAATTAACGCCTTCCCCACTCCCATTATGCCCTATGGGGCAAAAATGGGAATGGGGAAGGGTAAATGGGGATTGGGGACTTAACGCCCCGCCTAGGTCGGAATGGGGCGGTAAGTCCGCCAACCACCATGGCGTAAACGTAGTTTACGCCATGGTGGTAAAGTCACGGCCCAGGCGGTAACTTACCGCCTGGGTCGTAATGAGGCCCATAGTGTTAAGCACATTTAAAAACAATTTTCTTTTTTTTCATGAAGATGTCACGCTGACGTTTGTTTACATAAAAAGGACCAGGCTTACCCCAGTAATTCGTAGATGGTGAGCCTCACAGGACGTCGTAAGAAGCAGGAAAGTTGCAGAAATGGAATGGGGGCCTCAATGTGGGCCTTAGGTGTTGGTGGCTAGCTGCTGCCTCCCGGTTGCAGTGATGCAGAAATGGAATGATAGTTCTTCAAATCAACATGTACAGGACTAAAACTTTTCATTAGTGCAATACGCTGCAAATCACTGTAACACAGCCATATTTTTGTCATTCATAAATAACAGTAAGTATTTGCAGGGCTGGGTGGGTGCACAACGGTAATTTTGATGGTGGTCAGAAAGGCACCCTGTGTGACTGTTTACCAGGCAGCAATTTCAGGTGGCCATGACAGTGACACATTGCATCCTATTTGCCTTGAGCCAATAC
This sequence comes from Ambystoma mexicanum, assembly GCF_040938575.1. Lineage (NCBI taxonomy): Eukaryota > Metazoa > Chordata > Amphibia > Caudata > Ambystomatidae > Ambystoma > Ambystoma mexicanum. The sequence continues at coordinate 1,245,716,503 of NC_090937.1, read as the reverse complement.
CTTTTTCGATGGTACCATTGAGGTTATTGGACGATATTCACATTTTCAGTAAATAACCGCTCAGTTTGAAGTTTTGTCTGTTTTGGTAGGTTTTCCAAGGTCCTGATTCAGGCCAGAACTTTGTGGTGGTGAAGGATTTTATTCTTGGGCTTACTGTAGGACAGTGTTGTCTTCAAGCCTTCATAATGTGCACCTAGCGTTTGGCTGTGGCGCAGTAAATTCTTTGCTTGAGTTTTTTGAGGCACCATGGCTTGGCACTGGGCCAACAATTCAATTTGTGTATCTTTTGATACCAAAGGGGTGTTGTATGCTGCTCTATGGTATGTTGTTGTTTTGAGTTGTGTCAAACATGCCACAGAGCAGCACTGTAAACTTTTTTCCTGAAGACTTTTGAAGCCTGCGGGTTGGCAAGTGACTGTTGGTGCCTTTGTAATGTGGTCACCTTATAATTTAAGCATGGTAACACCATCCGTGCCATCAGTGCGTTGATGCCTTTTGGTGATTTCTCATGCTCAACAAGTACCTCCCCATGCCTGTACCCAACATCTTGAGGCGCAAAGGGGAAAAATTGTCCTTTCCCCTTGACATGTGTTGGAGTTGGAGACCTTTTCGGTGGAGGAAATTGATGAGCGGTCAGAAAATATCAACATGTTTGGTTAAAAAAGTCTTCCTTCTAAACTGGGAACACTAGCATTGACGCACCCATCATGTTTATTAACCTTCTAGCACTTAGATGACGCTCAGGCTCACCTGGAGACCCTTGCACACCCACCCTCCTAAAAAAGATTCTCTCATCCACCTCTGTTGGCGCATAGCCCACTCCATTGTAAATAAATTGTTCACATCAGGCACTTTCCCAGAGGCCTTGAAAACCTCTCATGTAAAACCGCTTCTCAAAAAACCCAGCCTCAACCCTCTCTCTCCATCAAACTACTACTACTGCCAATACTTGCTTCATTGCCAAGCTTATTAACCATGCAGCATATAAGCAACTTGTCCTTTTTACAGAAGCCAATGGGTTCCTTTACCCAGCTCATTCGGGGTTCTGATCCCTCTGTGGAACGGAATCTTCTCTGGTCTCGTTCTGGGATGACCTAAAATGAACTGCAGACGAAGAAGGGTGTTCCACCCTCATCCTCCTGGATCTATCCATGGCCTTTGACACAATCGACCACACAATTCTGAGGAACAGACTCCTCACCCTAGACATCAAAGACTCTGCCCTTAATTGGATCACCTCCTTCATCTACAACGCTCACAAATCATTCTCCTTCCCTCTTCCTCCTCCACCCCCACCCAGTCACAATAGGGGTGCTGCAAGGAGCCTCCCTTTCCCCACACCTTTTCAATCTATACCTAGGTCCACTGACAGCCCTCATCTGCTCTCACAACCTTACCTGCTACAACTACACAGATGATACGCAGATCATTTTAAAACTCCCCAAAATCCAAGCCTTCCCTCTTCCCGACCTCACATCTTCCCTCTTAGAGATTGACCATTGAATGACTAATAACCACCTAATCCTCAACTGGGGCAAATCAGATATCCTATTATGTGCAAAACTGCTCTGATCACCAAACCTTAACTGTACCCGAATGCCCTTGGAGCCCGACCTGCCGCCTCCATCTCAGTCAAAAATCTTGGATGCACCATGGACGCAGACCTATCCTTCTCCAAACATATCAACTCTGCATCCAAAACCTGCCACTTCCACCAGCGCATCCTAAAACAAATCTTTTCTTACCTCTGTTACCCTCAAAGAGTGTCCACTATACTGGCCATTACCGTCTCCCACCTGGATACTGCCAACTCCCTCTATCTCGGCGTCCCTGCACACCAGATCAGGAAACTCCAACATATCCAAAACACAGCAGCCAGACTGCTCCTTGACCTCTCACCCAGAGAACACATCATTCCACACTCAGAATTTTGCACTGGCTCCCAGTTAGCCTAAGACCAACCTTCAAAGTCATGTGCATCACACACCGAGTCCTCCATAACAAGGGACCCAAGTTCCATAGGCACAAAATCATCCACTACCAGCCCCCTAGAAACCTCTGATCGGGCTCTGCTCTGTTCCTGGCTATTCCACCAGAACAGGCATACTGCAACCAGAGACAATATCACTCGATGAATGTGCAGATGACCGGCAATGCCAACCTCACCATCAGTCACTGCTGTGCCCGATATCCTGGGACCACACATGATATTGCTTATATGGAGAGGCACAGAGGACAGCACACCTGGCTCCTGGGTAAGTAGCCCTCAGACCTGACTGCCAAAAGCACTGACACACACCTAGGGCACATTAGCAGTAGCCCAAGGTCCCATGATGCAACAACAACAATAATTCACAGAATAGGCCAGGCACCCTGACTGACCCACCCCAAGACACAGACATGAAACATGTGATGACACAGGGCTCCAGACAAGCTAGGCAGCACCAATGCAATTAGGCCAACATACAACCCAGGTAAGCATTGCCACATACCCCACATAGCGTACTGCCAAACCATAGTTGAATGTTACAGCAGTGAGAGACACTACATGACTTCTGACTGCCACAACGTGTATGACTGCAAGGGAGCCATGTAGCCCATATCCTGTATACCTGTTAAACTGTAATTATATAGTGCCTCCTTATATTTAATATTGTCATAAACCCAGTCGCTTTTCACGGAAAACGCGTTGCAAAACTGCCGATTTTTGGGTTTAACTTCACCGCCATTTTAAGATTTCACTTATGTGCCATATTCTGTGATTTCGTCTTGCAGTCAAGCTGGCCGACCTTTGAGTTCTGTTAATATTTAGGGTGTCTGTGAGCAGACTTTAGAAGCAAAACAAAGAAACCTTGTGCTTCATATAAACTGCTATTCGAGTGTTGTCTGCGCACACAAGCCTCATCCTTGTATAAACACTGAAACCATGAAGAGTAAACGACGATCATATGTTTTAGCTGAACTACATTGTGAAGACTCTTGGAATAAGGCTTACCACGGGATCCGAGAACATACATCATCATTGTATTATCATGGAAAGGTAAATTCATGTAATCCTTTGCATAATATTGTAAAATCTGTCATATGAGCTAGGCACAAACTCTAGACACAAATTATTAACATGAAGAGAGGCTGGACAATATTGTTGGGAATGTATTAATATGCTAGTATATAGATGTCCAGGACCCTCACTCTCCTCACTGTTTCGGCTGGTACACAAGGGGATGTGTTGGGGCCAGATACCTGTCTGTTTTACTTTGTAAACTGTACAGTAATAAAAGATTTTTGTATCTTTTCAGACCGTGATTGGTGTATTTCCTTTGTGGTACTCAGCCTTGATATTTCTTTGTTCTTTCAGATGGCGCCCGAATAGGGACCCACAAGATTGATGCCACCTCGTTGAAGGAAAGATGCGGCTATCGGGCCAGGATCGGACCGTGAGAAAAAGGGGGCCCCTTTTGGATGAGACGCGATACCTCAACAGTACTGCACAATCCAATCCTGAGCACACGGTCCGAGACGGCATCTTGACGAGGGTCACATATCAAGGCGGGAGGTTTTGCCGAAATCAGCAACCATGAGGGTCCTTTGTCCTTTGTAATCCAATCAGACCTCCTTAGTCCTTTGTAATCAGGTGAGTCGTGCCCTGATTCCTAAGATTCCTGATATTTGGTTGCAGATTTGTACTCACAAGCACAAACAACGGCAGGTAACACCAGTAATCTGATATGCCTGGGAAATTGTCTGCCTGTTTCAGGGCGTTATTTCCGCAGAGACAGACATTCTTTGGAATTTGGCCAACCGGCGCTACAGGAGAGGTCGCCGGCATGTACTATGTACTGTAAGTACGGCATTGGTAATATAGTATTCAACGATATTTGGCACAGACAAACTAGACATGCTTCCGAATTTCAGTGGCCAGTCAATGGTAGTTTTCATATTGCCCAAATAGAATATTTAGAAACTATATTGTTAAAGAAAAAAGCTAAACCTGCAGCATTTGATGTAATTCAGAATTGGAAAAGAGAAGCTATGCAGCAATTTAAGAGTAAAGAGAAGCATGCTCGTCGTCATATGTCAAATTCAGACAAAACATTATTATATGATCGACAAGAACAGTCAGAGTCTGTTAGAAACATGGATAGGGCTTTTCAACTTGGTATACAGAAATATATCCGTCTAAAGATTTTCATGTTTCAGATGAACTAATTAATAAACTCTTAAATGAACGTAGGTCTGGTGCCACTGCACCACCTCCTTATTTACCTATTCCTGCTGTCTTACCCTTTCCCGCTGTCGCACCTCCTCCCTTTGCAATTTCTGTTCTTCCCGTTGCTCCTCCTCTGCCAGTTATTGCTCCTCTTCCTATTGCTATTTCTCTGCTTGTACCTCCACCTCTACCGATTGTTACTGTCCCAGTAATTCCGTCTTTGCTATAAGCGGTAGTGTCATGATCTCTGCTTCCAAAGGGTCAGGACTTACCCAACTCCCTTGGAAGCAGACCCATAACCCTGGTTCCGGGTGCCGGCCAGTCCCAATTGGGACCTTTTGAACCCTGTCCTGGCGCCAGTGGCACCAGACTCATAAATATGCCCAGTCCCAGCGCTGGAAGCGCCGGGCTCATAATGCTTGGGTGGACTTACCTGCAGCAGACCATGCTGCTTACTTACCTGCCAGTTGAGCCCCTGATCCTCTTCTGTTTGGGACTACTTTTCCTGTTGGGTGGGACAGGAGCCACTCCCTAGGTTCAGAACACTGGAACTCTTCTGGAAAGCAGGAACTCTTTTCTTACCTAGGCGAGGCCGTGGAAGGAGACACCTAAGCACTACAGGAGGCTATTTAAACCACACCCGATGGATGAATCTTGCTTTGCGTTATTCTGCATTCTCTGCAGCAGAACGCTCACCGTGTCTTCTGATCCTGTGCCTAAGGGAACAAAGGCTTACCATCCTGGAATCCAGTCTTCAGCAGCACCTATAAAGACAAAGAAAGAACAGGTTAGCACTACGGTCTTCAGTGGCAGCGCATCTCTTACCTGGTCCAGCGGCTGTCACCAACGCTTCGCGCTGCATTCCGGCATCTGAAAGACAAAAGCTTACCGGCTCTTCGCACGCTCCGGAGGCCTTCAACGCTGCATCCCGCATCTGAAAGGCAAAAGAAGGTGCGTTTAGAGACATTGGGCAACTTTACTACTCACGTGCCATCACTCCTTCTCACGCCGAAATCAGCGGGTATCCCAGCACCCTTCAGCTTCTCTAAAGCTCCGAACTTGTACCTGCAAGGTAAAAGAGACAGTTAGTGCGCATCGTGAAGCAGGCAACAAGCGCTCACTTACGTGCTTCCAAGCGCTTCTATTCCTCACGCGGGTTCGATCCTCAACTCTCTTCAGCCCGCCATCCGCCATCGCCGGAACCCTGCAAAACAAGAGGTATCATTACAAAAGAACTTTACATAAGTCAAAAGCCATACTCACATGCTCCTCAGCACCGCTCCACAGCAGCTACGCCTTACGCACTTAAAGACTTTTAAGACATTTGAAGTGCCCAGAACTTACCGTTCGTGCAGTAAACGACGGACAGCAGTCCTCTGAGGTCAAGAGGCCTGCACCCTTATCCAGTGAAGAAACTGGTTACGGCACCCTGCCCCCGAGGCAGATGGAGAGCTCGGCGTTCACCTACCTAAGGTGAGATCGTTAACCTTTGGGGTCCTACAGGAGAAGAGAAAGGGAAGAGGAGAGAGGCACCCAATAACCCCAGTTCATTAATCCCATATTTTCTATCTGCAGACATCTTACTCTCCGAGTCAGACACACAGTGCACAGAGGTCCAGCCCGAGGAACCAACCGTGTGTTACACATCACCTTTGAAGACACGGCATTCACCCAGTCAAGACCGGCGCCTCTGCAGGAATCAGGTGAGCGTTACAGAACGCAAAGCCCACCGCAAAACTCCCACCCAGGCGCTATGGCAACCTCGGATACCGACCAGCTAGCCCAGTTACTTGGGGAACTAAGAGCAGAAGTGCATGCAGCCCGCCAGGAAACGAATGCTCTAAGAAGGGAACTGATTATTTCCAAGGAGCGAACAGATGATCTCGCTAGACAATTGCTACAGTCACAAGCCGGACAAACTCAGTTGCCCGCATCAGGGGCAAATCATCCTTCAACATCCTCTACGAACCCAGTGCAGATCAACCTACCCGGGAATGTGCCTCTGGCTCCGCCCGAACGATTTTCTGGTGACCCAAAGAGGTTTGCAGTATTCATTAATCAGTGCCGCTTGCACTTCTTATGCCGGCCAGCAGCCTTCCCAACAGATCAAGCTAAGGTAGCTTTCGTGCTTTCGTACCTCAGTGGCAGTGCGGCAGATTGGTCGATCCCTCTAGTTAATCAGGATGATCCGGTTCTCCATGATTTTCAAGCTTTTCAGCTCAGCATGGAAAAACTGTTCGCAAGACATTCCCTGGGGCAGGCCTTGGACAATGAGCTCCTTTCATTACGACAGGGTAATCAAGACCTTTTGGCTTATATTGCGTCTTTCAACAGACTGATAGTGGAAACCCAATGGCCTGAGGACAAAATGATTACGCTGTTTTATAGAGGTCTACGTGGAGAGCTCAAAGATGTGTTAGCCCAAGTAGTGAATCCCCCGCAAGACTGCTCGGACTATATTGACTTAGTCGTTCAAATAGACCACAGACTACAGAACAGGAAGGCCGATTGTTCCAAGTTTGATGCTCGAGTGTTTTCCAAACCACCAACTCCTACCAAAGGAGCAGACTCCGGGGAACCCATGCAAATAGGGGGCCTGAAAGGACCACTAACCCAAAAGGAGCGGGAAAGGAGAAAACAGCTGCAATTATGCCTCTATTGCGGAAACTCGGGGCACTTTCTTCGAGACTGTCCGGTGAAACCAGCCAAGAAGGCAGTAGGAGCTGCAGTTACCAGGGTCACAAACTCTGAGCAGGGAAACGACCTCGCCCGACAAGAATAGAGGTCCTCTTGCCGAGCGTTAAAACCAGTTCCGTGACCTCGCATTTCGTGATACCTATGGTCCTCATTAGCCCTGAACGTCCGGATCGATTACATGCGATTGAAGCTTACGTCGACAGCGGTGCCATCGGCAATTATGTGGATCATGAAATGGTATTGAGGATGAATCTGACTCTTTGTCCAAAGGCTGTAAAGGACGTCATTACTACGGTGGATGGTACGGAGATAGCTTCCGGACCAGTAACGCATACCACCCAAGAAGTGACGTTAGTAAGTCAAGATGGACACTATGAGAAGATTGTGTTCGATGTGATCAAGGCCCCTCAGTTCCAGATTATTCTAGGAATTCCTTGGTTAGAGAAGCACAATCCTCAGATCGATTGGCGAGCAAGAACGGTTCAGTTTCCAGAATGTGTCTCCATTTGTTACCCTCGACCTGATGTTGCACTGGCAGCAATTTCTTCGGAGGTTCCCCAGTTACCTCCCGAATACCTAGAATTCCAAGATGTCTTCCGGAAGGATCAAGCTAACTCTCTACCTCCTCATAGGTCTTATGACTGTCAGATAGACCTGATACCTGGATCTACCCCTCCTTGTAGTAGAATTTATGCCCTCACCGAGCCTGAGAATCTTCACCTCCGACAATACCTGGATCAATACCTAGCGAATGGGTTTATCCGTCCTTCCAAGTCCCCTGCTTCCTCAGCTTTGTTCTTCGTTCCAAAAAAAGAAGGGGACCTTAGAACTTGTATAGATTATCGCGCCCTGAACCAGATCACCGTTAAGAATAGATATCCGTTACCTTTGATCCCTGAACTCCTGGACCAAGTCAGAAAAGCATGCATATATACAAAGCTGGATCTTAGAGGAGCCTACCACTTGGTACAAGTAAAAGAGGGCGATGAATGGAAGACGGCCTTCCGCACCAAGTATGGGCTATTTGAATATCAGGTCATGCCCTTCGGACTTTGCAATGCCCCGGCCGCCTTTCAATATTTTATGAACGACGTCCTCAGAGAGCTCATAGATGTGTGTGTCGTTGTCTATATTGACGACATCCTCGTTTATTCTTCATCGGAAACTGAACATCGGAAACACGTGAAAATGGTCCTCGAGAGGTTGCGTCAACACAAACTTTTCGCTAAGTTGGAAAAATGTGTTTTCAACGTGACTGAAGTTGAATTCTTGGGATTCATATTATCACCTAGCGGAGTGCGTATGGATTCAAAGAAGGTCGATGCAATTCTCAAGTGGCCTTCGCCATCCTCCGTAAAAGGTGTTCAAAGCATGTTAGGCTTCGCTAACTTTTACCGCAGGCTTATCCCCGAATTCTCTCGAATAGTCCAGCCCATCACCACCCTGTTAAAGAAAAACAAACGTTTTGAATGGTCTACCGAGGCGGAACAAGCTTTCCAGAATTTGAAGACTAAATTTATCTCTGCACCGATCTTAAAACATCCTCGCCCAGAACTCCCCTACATTGTTGAAACTGATGCTTCGAGTCTTGCCATGGGAGCAGTTTTATCACAAAAGGACCCAGTAACCAATCAGTTGCATCCCGTGGCATTTTGGTCCCGCAAATTCTCGCCTCCTGAAATCAATTACACTATTACTGATAAGGAACTTCTGGCTATCAAGCCCGCCTTTAAGGCTTGGCGGCATTATCTTCTGGGGGCCCGACACACCGTTACTGTGATCACAGATCACCGTAACCTGCAATATTTGAAAACCGCGAAAGCTCAATCCTCTAGGCAACTCCGTTGGGCACTATTCTTTGCCGAGTTTGACTTCATAATTACCTACCGACCTGGTACGAAAAACGGTAAAGCTGACGCCCTTTCTCGGATGGGAGTGGAAGAACATTTGATCAATCCTAAACCTGTACCTATCATTCCCGAACAAAGAATTCTGGGTGTAATCGCCACACAATCCATTGAAGAAGTTAAGGATAAAGCCAGGCAACTGGCAACTCCAGCAGACATACAGAATTGGCATCTGCAGGGAAAGGACTTTACGGTGAAGGACAATCTATTGTATTTCCAAGGACGGTTATACCTGCCCAGCACAGATTTACAGAAAAAGGTAATCTCCTGTTATCACGATTCTTTAATGGAAGGACATCCCGGTATGGCCAAAACCTCGGAAAAGATCAAGCGCTACTTCTGGTGGCCGTCTTAGAAAAAAGATATCAGAGACTTTATAATGTCCTGTGGAGTATGCGCCCAAAACAAGAGTCAAAAGGAAAAACCAGCCGGCCTCTTACGCCCTATTGACATCCCACCTCGCCCTTGGCATACGCTTTCTATGGACTTCATCACCGATCTACCTCCATGCTCCGGATACAATACGATCTTAGTAATCGTGGACCTATTCTCCAAGATGGCGCACTTCATTCCACTCAAAGGCTTACCATCAGCAGCAACTCTGGCCCGAGAATTTCTCGAAAACATCGTCCGACTGCACGGTTTTCCTTCGGTTCTAATTTCGGATCGAGGAAGTCAATTTATTTCTCATTTTTGGCGAAGTTGCTGTCGGTCGGCTCAAATTTATGTGAGACTTTCGACCAGCCACCACCCCCAAACCGACGGACAAACCGAGAGGACCAATCAAACTCTGGAACAGTATTTACGCTGCATGCTGCAACAAACTGAAAAAACTTGGAAAGATATCCTTTGGATAGCCGAATATGCCTACAATAACTCTGTCCACTCGGGAACCGGGAAGACCCCGTTCTTTCTTTTATACGGTAGTCACCCTCAAACCTCGGATTTGGATCCACTACAAGATCTTGGAACACCAGCAGTAGACCACCTGCATTCTACAATCACCCAAGCCTTTAAGGAAGCCGTTTCTCACCTTCAAAGGGCTAAAGAACAATACAAGAAAGGAGCAGACCAACATCGGAAGGAAGCCCCCCAATATCAAGTAGGAGATCAAGTCTGGTTATCCACCAAATATCTACCTCTAAAAGGACCACGCACATTCAACCCAAGATACCTTGGTCCCTATTCAATCACTACCATAGTAAATCCGGTAGCGGTCAAGTTGGACTTGCCCCCTCACATGAAGATACACCCGGTCTTCCACGTCTCTCTATTAAAACCCGTGCAACCTAAAACCCGGCTAACTAAATCTCCAAAACCTATCCTAGTTGATGGAGAACTCGAGTTTGAAGTCAAAAGTATCCTGGATTCTAAGATCTCCAAATCTAAACTATTTTACCTGATTGACTGGAAAGGTTACGGCCCCCAAGAAAGGTCCTGGGAACCTGCAGAATATGTCCACGCGCCTCGTCTAATCAAAAGATTTCATCGAACATTTCCTAACAAGCCCAAACCCCCGGAGAAGCCCGGTTTGGGAGGGGCCTTGAGGGGGGGTGCTGTCATGATCTCTGCTTCCAAAAGATCAGGACTTGCCCGACTCCCTTGGAAGCAGACCCATAACCCCGGTTGCGGGTGCCGGCCAGTCCCAATTGGGACCTTTTGGACCCTGTCCTGGCGCCAGTGGCACCAGGCTCATAAATATGCCCAGTCCCAGCGCTGGAAGCGCCGGGCTCATAATGCTTGGGTGGACTTACCTGCAGCAGACCATGCTGCTTACTTACCTGCCAGTTGAGCCCCTGATCCTCTTCTGTTTGGGACTACTTTTCCTGTTGGGTGGGGCAGGAGCCACTCCCTAGGTTCAGAAAACTGGAACTCTTCTGGAAAGCAGGAACTCTTTTTTACATAGGCGAGGCCGTGGAAGGAGACACCTAAGCACTACAAGAGGCTATTTAAACCACACCCGATGGATGAATCTTGCTTTGCGTTATTCTGCATTCTCTGCAGCAGAACGCTCACAGTGTCTTCTGATCCTGTGCCTAAGGGAACAAAGGCTTACCATCCTGGAATCCAGTCTTCAGCAGCACCTATAAAGACAAAGAAAGAACAGGTTAGCACTACGGTCTTCAGTGGCAGCGCATCTCTTACCTGGTCCAGCTGCTGTCACCAACGCTTCGCGCTGCATTCCGGCATCTGAAAGACAAAAGCTTAGCGGCTCTTCGCACGCTCCGGAGGCCTTCAACGCTGCATCCCGCATCTGAAAGGCAAAAGAAGGTGCGTTTAGAGACATTGGGCAACTTTACTACTCACGTGCCATCACTCCTTCCCACGCCGAAATCAGCGGGTATCCCAGCACCATTCAGCTTCTCTAAAGCTCCGAACTTGTACCTGCAAGGTAAAAGAGACAGTTAGTGCGCATCGTGAAGCAGGCAACAAGCGCTCACTTACGTGCTTCCAAGCGCTTCTATTCCTCACGCGGGTTTGATCCTCAACTCTCTTCAGCCCGCCATCCGCCATCGCCGGAACCCTGCAAAACAAGAGGTATCATTACAAAAGAACTTTACATAAGTCAAAAGCCATACTCACGTGCTCCTCGGCACCGCTCCACAGCAGCTACGCCTTACGCACTTAAAGACTTTTAAGACATTTGAAGTGCCCAGAACTTACCGTTCGTGCAGTAAACGACGGACAGCAGTCCTCTGAGGTCAAGAGGCCTGCACCCTTATCCAGTGAATAAACTGGTTACGGCACCCTGCCCCCGAGGCAGGTGGAGAGCTCGGCGGTCACCTACCTAAGGTGAGATCGTTAACCTTTGGGGTCCTACAGGAGAAGAGAAAGGGAAGAGGAGAGGGGCACCCAATAACCCCAGTTCATTAATCCCATATTTTCTATCTGCAGACATCTTACTCTCTGAGTCAGACACACAGTGCACAGAGGTCCAGCCCGAGGAACCAACCGTGTGTTACACATCACCTTTGAAGACAGGGCATTCACCCAGTCAAGACCGGCGCCTCTGCGGGAATCAGGTGAGCGTTACAGGTAGTATCTCCACTATCTGTTGTGCAGGTTCTATCTACTCTCTCTTTTCCAAGCGGTTCTGCTCCGCTTGTAGCTGATGAAGAGGCGAGTGTTGAATCAAAAGTGGTGACTCGAAGTGCAGTTTCTAAAGATAAGAAGAGGGAATTGTATGCATGGGCTAAGCAATGTATAGAGAAAGGTGAAAAATAAACTATCTTAGCTACACTTCTTAATCTAATAAGTATTCCCGAACAGAATGTCTTTATTGAGGGGATGGGAATACATTTGGCTGTAATGTGGAATAATTTGACAGATCTAGATGTCCCATAAAGGTTGAGGGATTTGAATGTTTTAGCTTACTCAAGGGATTCTGCGAAGAAAGTATAAAATCATGTTGAGAGGGTTTTTGAATTAAGAAGGGAGTTAGAACGCTTACAGTTTGGACTCTTTTTATGTGCAGAAATGGTTCCTTCCTCCTTGTAAGTCAACGAGTGAAGAAACGCAAATTTGCACAAGGGATGCGCTTAGATCGATTTCGGATGTGTCAATATCTCCCATAGAAGTATACGATACGTATAGTCAGTATACTGCAGAAATGCAGAGGAAAGTATTACACTGCAGGAAAAGTGTATAAAGAAAAAGATTTGTTTTCCAGCAGAATTGATGATTATTTATAAGAGAGCCTTTGCACCTGATACTGTTTCTACCACTTTAGCTCTCGATCTGGCTTTATTGCTTAACAAACGTTCGGAGTCGCCTACTACTCAGTTGCCTATGAGAGAGGTTCCTCCGACATTTGTTTCTAAAGTTGAGATTCCAGCTAATGTCGCAGCAGGTACAGCAGCTACTACTATTGAAGCTCACTATGTATCACAATTTGTCCACGTCCCATTCTCTAGACAGGAAGTGAACACTATTAGACAGTCAATTCCAGACATTACGTAAAATCTGACAGGGTTTTACAAAAAAATAGAATCTGTCTTGCATTTGTCAGTTTTCACTCTGGGTGATATAGACTTATTGTTTCCTGTGATCCTACCTGATCCTACCTGCTGATTTATGGAAACAAAGACTGTCGATGATCAAGCAGGATTGGGTGACACATGGGTTAACTTGGTGAGGATAGATGAGGATAGATGGAGAAAGAAGAGCTGGTGAGAGATACTGACTTTACCAGACAGAATAGTAGTGACATTAAAAACTTTGGTCCCTGAGAAAAAGGATTGTTTGGGACAAACTTACTGCTTGTACCGAAGGAAAATCTGAAGGTGCTACTGAATTCTTTAATCGGTTCAAAGAAGTATTCTCGGATTTCAGTGGACAGGATTTAAGCACCGAATCAGGGAAAAGATTGTTTGGGGATAAGTTTGTGCATAGATTGTTGCCTGATATTCATTCACAAATCATGACTTCTGAGAGAAAATCAGGTCAATAATGAAAAAGAGAGGATTGAAAAGAAAAAAAGAGGCATGAAAACCAAAGTATTATTGCAACAGATAGTAAGAGGGCGTAGAGGTGGGAATACACAGTTTCAAGGTCCGTTTGTTCCAAAAAGTAATGCGCAGTTGGGTCCTGTACACGTGAACCAATGTGCTTATTGCAGACAAGAGGGTCATTGGAGAGCACAATGCCCAATCCTTCAGCAAAGGTCGAATAACACATATGGTGTAATGGGTAGACGATCCAGAGGCCGCCCTGGGTTAGGGGGTCCTGGTAGAAGCCAGTCCACTCAGAATTTACAGTTATTTTCACAAGATAATCAGCAACCTAGTATAGATGGCAGAAATATTTTTGATACTCCTTCAACTGCCTATCTTTCTGAAGATCTTGTCTTCGATGATATATTGTGTCGTTAGGACAGCCCGAAGCAGGGTCTGGAACCAACGCCTATTCCCATCAATCAGAAAGGTCCCTACGTTGAGATGAAAGTGGGGAATAGGAAGCATCTATTTTTGATAGATAGAGGAGCACAGAAGTGTTCCATTGATCATTCACGGGTTCCAAACATTCCACTGTCAGGGCAGAATAACGTTTCTGTAGGGTTTTCTGGCACACCAGTGGTTAGTCCGGTTTCTTTGTCAGTACCGATTTCACTGGGGCCATTTATAGATTACTGTCCATTTCTTTTGACAACGAACTGTGGAGAGAATTTGTTGGGGTTCAATCTGTTGAAGGAATTAAATGCAGTAATTCATTGTTCTTCGGATGAAGTACGTTTGACGATTTCACCCCAGCAGTCTTTTGCCTCCCAGTTTTTGACTAAACCTTTTCCACCAGAATTTAGTGACGTTCCGGCATGTTTATGGGCAGTTGACGACAATGATGTTGGTGTTTTGCAAATTGAGCCTGTTAAATTGTTTTGAAACCAGGAGTTAAGTTGCCACGTATCCCACAATATGAGATTTCAGTTGATGGTGAGCAAGCGTTGAAGAGTATAGTTTCCGATTTTGTACATCGTGGAGTAATTGAAGAAATTGCAGGAAGTTTGTGCAAAAGCCTGATTTTACCAGTGTATAAAAAAGGGGATAATGCGATTCCTTTTCGTTTCATTATCGGTTTACGCGCAATTTCCAACTGTGCCTGATGAAACTACTATATTAACAATGATCCCAGCTTCTGCTACTCATTTTAGTGTGGTGGATCTTAAGAATGCCTTCTTTAGCATTCCCATACACGTGGATAGTAGATATTTGTTCACATTCACCCTAGGGGAACGCTCATTTACATTCACCCATGCACCACAAGGGTACATGGAGAGTCCGAGCATTTATAGTAGGGCTTTGAAAGAGCAGACCGACACACTTGAGTTGCCATCCACTTGTACATTGTTGCAGTACGTTGACAACCTTCTCTTAGCTGCAGACTCAAAAAGTGCTTGCAAAGAGGGTCCTGTGTTATTGCTTATTCATCTAGCAGAACATGGACATAAAGCTTCATTAAAAAAGTTTTAGTATTGTCGACAGGAGGTTACCTATTTAGGCTATATCCTGTCAAAGGAGGGAAGAAGATTGACACATGAACGAATAAAAAGCACTTCTAGCATGTCTGTCCCAAATACACAGAAAGAAGTTAGAGCCTTGATAGGAATGGCTTCTTACTGTAGACAGTGGATCCCAAACTTTTCACTAGTGATAAAACCAATGTTGGCATTGACAAAGAAGGGCATTTCTTTGCCACTACCGTGGAACTTGGAACACCAGAAAGCATTTTGTTCTGCACCAGTTTTGGGCACACCAAATTAGGATAAGGCCTTTGTGTTGTATGTGCATGAATGTGATGGATGTGCTTTGGCTGTGTTAACGCAGGAACATGGGGGGAAGAATAGACCGGGCGGTTATTTTTCCTCCACACTTGAACCTGTTGCATGCACTTTGCCGAGATGTCTGAGAGCTGGCGCTGCTGCGTCTGTAAAACAAAATGAGGGTATGGTTTTAGGTCACGCTTTAACCGTAATGGTGCCCCACTCCGTAGACGTTCTATTAAACAGAACGCAAACGCAACACCTTACTTCCGCACGATTAACAAGATATGAACTGATTCTATTTGCACCGCATATCCAAATTAAAAGGTGTTGTGTATTGAATCCGGCTGCATTGTTACTTCTTCTGCAAGATATTGCTTGCAGTGACGAAATGTCATGTGACTGCCTCTATACCAAAGAGCAAGAAACCAAAGGCAGGATTGATTTAAATGATACACCTCTGAATGATCCGAAAGGGGAGCTGTTTTGCGATGGCTCCTGCTGTCATGATGCCTACCCCCAGGCATCCCGACCAAGCCCATCAGCCCCGGGAGCAGGCATCTAGACATTTAGTAAAACCTCAGCAGCCCTGGCTAGGGGCTATCTGGGTTCAGTCCTGACGCCTGAGGCGCCAGGCTCATAGTAGGAATCAGTCCTGGCGTCTAAGGCGCCAGCCTCATAGTCATTTCTTACCTCAGGCAGACCATGCTGCAAATGACTCCAATCCAACATGAAGCCTGAAAGGGACTATTTTCCTACAGGGACTATTTTTTACTCGGGTGTGGTTCTAGGGACTTCTTACCTGGGATTACTTTTGAGGCTATTTAAACCACACCCGACCAGCAACACACGCTTCGGGTTATTCTGCATCCAGCAGCGTAACACTCACCGTGCCTGCAGCCTGCATCCAGTCTTCTGCCACGCCCGCCTCAAATCCGGAGCTCCTAAAACAAAGAGGAAAGAAAGGGACAAGGTTAGAAAACAAACTTATTTCTATTCCACACCTGATTCTGGATCCATCTTGTCTCCGGACCTGTAAAGAACATCATTTCTGCATGCGCCGCACCTCCAGCTGCAGCGCCGCGCCATACTCACCAGTCTTCACAGCATCCTTCGGGTCGGCGCTGCCTCCATCATTTCTCCGCCAAACTTCGGCACCTAGGAGACAAAAGAAAACCACAAGGTGAGCCGAGGGAACCAACAAATATAATTCTTACCACCATAGACTTACCTGATTTAGCACCGGAGGCATCCTTTTGTGACTCTCCATATTTTCATGTGCCGCACCTGTAAAGAGAGACAAAACAACACGTTTTCCTCGTGCAACATTTACCGGACAGCGCCGGGTAATACAGACTCTTACCTGAGCGCCACCAGCTGCCACAAGGGCATCTTTTCACGAGCCAACTGCAAGACAAGAAAGGAAGGGGGGAACAAGGGTGAACATCGGACATATAGAACTCTATGAACTTAATACTTACTAGTCCTCACCAGGAACCTCAGAGTCAATACTCTCAGGAACTCTCCCGAGCCTTCAAACCAGTGAAGTAACTGGAATCGACGCGCCCCTGCAAATCCACGCAGGATGGAGAGCTCATCTTTCAAGAATATAAGGAGAATATTTCTACGGGTTAAGCAGACAAGATTAGGAGGGCAGATCCAGTCAGTCATCGCTGCACTACGCATCACGTGGGTGGAGACCGCAGCTGTTCGGGTCTGACCGACGCCCCTGTGGGAGCCAGGTGAGCGTAACACCTGCTTCAAACTTCCGGATGTTACACCCACTTCTGCTTATGCCATCACTACACTAAGCACGATTGTGGAAACCAAGAGAATTTCTCATAACACCGCGCAGGCCGCAGAGATTATCGCACTGACTCGAGCTTGTGAACTTTCTGAAGGGCTTAGAGTAAACATATTTACAGATAGCCAGTATGCCTTTGGAGTGGTTCACAACTTCAGTAGATTATGGGCAGAAAGAGGTTTCTTGACCTCACACGGAACAAAAATCCAACATGGTACCTTGATAGCTCAGCTACTCTCAGCACTTGCGCTTCCTACTCAACTAGCAATCATGAAGTGCGCCGCACATCAGAAGGTACTAGGCGTTGTAGGGAGAGGAAACGCTTCTACTGACAGGATAGCTAAACAGACTGCAACTGATTTTTACTCAGAAATGTATGTCAGGAAAGAAACTATGAATATTCATACAGTAGATGTAAAATAAAGAATATTCAAGCTATCTGTTTTGCTTTCTAAACTGTATAGTAATAAAAGATATTAGGGGAAGAGCCTTTTTTTCCCACTCTTCCATGTATTTTGTGTGTGTTTTACTTTTGTGTTCTTTGATTATGGAGTTTTAAAACAACTCCATTTGCATCATCTTTTTCTGTGTGTCAAACAGCACCTTCAGGGCAGTGGCACAGGGATGTCTTTCAGACTTCCCAAGGTTTAAATACCTTCTCTGGAACTGACTTCAGTCTCCCAGAGCATGTAAAGTTAAATTGGCTTTACTAGTATTTTTAAATTTACTGACCCAGCACACACTATCTTCCTATAGAGTGCTGGAAGGGTTGCTTAGCTTCCCCTGAGTCAAAACACTCATGTAACAGTAAAATGTTACCTTTTTCTACTTTAAATGGCTGTTGGCAGTGGTTTAGATCAACTACCGTGATTTTTCCCGACAGCTAACAATGGTAGCTAAAAAATCGGATCAGAAATGTTTTTCAATATGGCGCCCCAGACCTATCTGTAAAAACAGACTCCGGTCATCTTCTTTTTTTCCCCATTTCTTTTAGGAAAAGTCCTTCTTGTGTTTCTCTCTGCGTGCCAAACTAGGTTTAGTCCCTTTGTTCATTGGCCTTTGGTGGGCTTCCGTGCTGAAGCCCTCCTCTGGCGCCTGAGGGTCTGGAATGGACAGGATGTGAGGGAGGTGCCCGAAACTCGCTGTGCTTAGTCTCCTAGGAGATCTGAATCCACTCTGGTGTGATTGGCTGGCTGACTGTCCGGCAAGGACAGCCACTGTGCCGTGTGAGTGACAGCCAGGCTGGAATGAATGAGGGAAAACTGTTTAAAAGCAGGTCTCTGGGACTTGGAAAGCAGAGTTGACCACTGGAACGAAAGAACCAAAGATGAGCTGAAGGAAGAGGACTGCTGCAACTCCTGGATGACCGGTGAAGCCCTGCTGCAGGTCCGAATTGCCTGAAACTCCAATCGACAGCGAAGCCCTTCAAGGTTAACTTCTTCCCTTGAGTTTGGTGGGAACAACCAACTCGTAAGCTACCTGGACACCGTCCCCATTTGGTCGAATTTTCATCAGAGTGCTGTTGAAAACCAGATGGCCAAAGGGAAGGAAACCGGTTTGTGGTCTTTAAGGCACTCACACCTTAAAGCGACGTTTTGCTAAGCTTTTGGCCTCATCCCTGGGCAGTGCAGGAACCTCCTGACGTCCTCCTTCTTGTCTCCACGACTGAAGCTCGGGAACAGCAAGATCTGCTTGAACTGCCAGGAACAACTGCCTCAGCTACAGCTCTTCTTTAAAAAGTTACTGTGCAAACACGGTCCGAAAATCTTTTCAGCCATCGCTAAACTTCATGGAACTTTGCTCATCTTCGAAGTCTTGTCCTTCCCTAAACATTCATCAAACGTTTCGCCCAGCCAAATTCTTCTAATCTCTGTGGCAAAGACGTAACCGTTACTACCAGCACTGTGCTATCCAATACAAAGACTCTGAACCATTGACTTTGGCCTAGGCCTATGAGATAAATTGCTGGTTGTAGTATATTGAAACCCTTTGACCTGCCTATGAATGCATTTGTGCTGTTGATTCTTATAACCTTGTCTTTTTACCCCTTTATTAAGTATCCGAAGTGGCATTTTGCTCCTACTTCACAGGAGAGCTAAACTTGTTCATTTACTTAGTGGTTGTGTTTTTGTGGTTTATCAGTGTGTGGTATTGAACTGCTCTTGCTAGTGTAATGTTTTCGAACTGACTGCGTAAATAAATGTATATTCTTTTACCAATTATTTGAACCACTGTATACGACCCTGGCGCTAATGGGTTAACGGCGCCGTAAAAGGCTGCGGCGCTGTTAACCCATTAGCGCCTTACTACGAGGTCCCTTTGCGGGACCCGACCTGAACAGCTGGTCTAGACCAGTCATTAAAGTAGGGACCCGATAAGGGACCTTGGTGCTAAGTACGGTACCGCAATTTGCAGTACCGTACTTAGCGCCTTCCCCAGTCCCATTGAGCCCTATGGGGCAGAAATGGAAATGGGGAAGGGCCAATGTTAAATGGGGAATTACCACCCCACCAACCTTGGAATGGGGTGGTAATTCCCCATTGAACATTGGCGGACTCGTTACGATACCGGCACCAACCATGGTGCTAATAGCTCCATGGTTTAGCGCCAGTATCGTAATGAGGGCCTATTTGTTGGTCCTTTGTGTAACTTGTTCTACTTCTCACTTAAACTCTTGAGATAAGTCTGGCTGCTCAGCCATCGCTAACACGTTACTGTGTAGTACAGGCTTGTAACAAAGGTGAAATTGTGCTTACACTTGTAGTCCTAATTGCATGTAGTTTTCCCAAAGGGTACTGCAGGTGATTCTGCCTAACAATTTGGCCTTCTGAAATCCAGGTTCAGGTACCTACATCACTGATGTAGGTGCACTGATGTACAGTCCTGTAAAATTAGGGAAAATCGCAGTAGTCTGTGCCATGCTGGGATGTCATAATGCCAGCAGATGAGACAATGACAGGCCTAGCTCTGATGAGAAAGAGGAGAGAATAGGGAACAGGGCACCACAGTCCATACGTGGGGAAACAACGGGAGGCCTGATGGTCTGCCAGGAGCTCATGGATATTTATTTCTGACTCTAGTGATGTGACACCCATACATTCAATGAATACATATGTCAGAATTGCATCTAATGAAAGCCATCAAACTCATAAAGATTCAAGTGTGTTTATTAATGGTAAGAAGGTGGTAAGAAGGTGACTCCAACCCAAACACCAACTTCCACCCCAAACCCCAATCCCCAACACCAACTCCCACACTCATCCCCAACACCAACTCCCACCCCCACCACATCCCCAAAACCAACTCCCACCCCCAACACAATCCCCAACTCCCACCCAATCCCCAACAGCAAGAACTGCACCCATCAGCACTTACGCTTGTCCCCATTGTCTGCAAGCCTAGCTGCATTTGAGGCACCATGTTGTGAACGCTTGGGTGGGGTGCTTGCCAATTACCCCTCAGTAGGGGTAGCGGACTGTGAGCTCCCCTGCACACTTCCCCGTAGATAGTACATGCTGAGATGTATGGCCCTGGCCATGGTCTCATGTGATGAGGACATTTGTTCCACCAGAACCCGCACCCTCTGACTTGTGAGGCACAGGCTGGCATTGCAGGTCACGGTGCTCCTGCAGAGATGGTCAATTGACTTAGACAACCATCTCAATGCCCCCTGGATACAGTCATGCATGATCTCAGCATGCACCAAGTGTTCCTGAGCAATGGCAAGCATTTCCGTACAGCCTCTGTTAATTGGCAGAGAGAGGAATGTAGATGGCTGGACGCATTGCCTGCATTGGTCTGCTCTGATAGGAGAACATCATCCACACTCTGACCCACCTGTGCGTCTACAATCTGACCCGATGTGGTTGTGTTCTGGCATGTTGCTGGTGGAACTGAATGCACACTTGGGGTATGTGGTGGCCCCGTTGGTGTGTCCGTCTGGTATACTGTAGTGGCTGTGGGTGCCCTGATGGCCTGGTGCCTCTTCATCGGTGGCACACTCCCACTCCCCAAACTGCCTTGGTCTGGCTGCTTGCTGGCAATAGTTGATGCTGGTGTCGTGGAGGGGCCAGCCTTCTCGGTCCTTTCCTGGGTGTCTTGCATACCTTTTGGGACAAATTGAAATGTGCATTAACACATTGGTGATTCGGAGTTTTTCAAATCAACATTCACTATCACTTGTTCTTTCTCATCACTGTGTGTAGGGCCTACTGGTGGGGCTGGCATCATGTGTCGTCTGAACATGACATACATTGCATCTGGATGGCCAGGTGTGGGTTGGCCAGCTTGATTTGGTGGTGCATACCTGGAATGTGTTTGACTACAGGCAGTACTGTCTGTTGGTGCAGGGTATCCGCTGCTGCAGTCAGGTGGGTGCAGTGCATTTGGTTTTGTGTGGGTCAGGTGGCCATGTTGTCAGATGTGTACTCTTCAATGTGTCTGTACATTGGCCATAGTAGCCGAGGGGTTGTGATACAACTATCAACAGTTGTGCATCCATGGACAGGGACAAGTTGCATGTTTGCCTGGTGGCTATGTTGACTGTGCATGGGTGTCATGTCAGGGGAGTCCTGTGGACACTGGTTACTGTGATTGTGGCCTGGTGCCTCACATGGATGGTGATTGCTTGCTGGGGGTCACGTTGCTTGCTTGCATGGCAGTGTGGGTGTTTGTGCATACCTGCAGGGTTATCCATTTGTCAGTGGATGTGTCACTGTGGTACTCACCAGATTCAGCTTTGCTGCTGGCTCCTAGCTCTGACGTGCCCATGGACAGGCTCAAGAGGGTGGGCACATCGGCTCTGACATGCCCACGCTCTCGATCCAGACCATGTGCAGTATCCCACTGACTCTCTCCTCCGAAGGTGTCATCAGCAAGGGTTCCAATAAGCCACCTCCAGTGGCAGCTGTCTCCTGGTGGTGATTGGAGATGAGGCTCCTGACCCTGGCCTTGAGGTCATTCCACATCTTCTTCATGTCCTCAACCTCCGGTTGAACCTGCCCTATGGCCACCACCTTGTCCCTGATTTACGTCCATATGTAGTTTTTGCCCTGTTGGCTGGTCTTCCTGTGCAATGCTGCATACAGCTCCTCAGAGTGGGCAACCACTTGCTCTGCCAACACCTTGAGCTCCTGCTCCATGAATTTGGGTTTACGCTGCCTTATATCTGGCTCCCTGCCTTTGCACTTTCCTGAGGACATGTTTGGCCTTAGCAGGGTTTCTTGATGGCGCTCCTATTTTGAGATATTTGATAGAACGTGATTTCCAAAATGGCCACTGTGATGCTTCCTTTTATAGGCATGAATAATTTCCGCTGGAAATTTTCCTGACTGCCATGGCGGTAACGGGAATTCTGCCACTGTTTGACAGAATTAGGTCATACCACGGGTTGTTCGGCAGTAACTCCACTGGGCGGAATTACCGTTACTGCTATTGGTATGTGCGCACACCTGCCAGTTTGTAATTCGGCTGAAATTCTGCAGCAACACGCGGCAGTAACGCTAATTCTGCCATCGTTTAGTTACTGCCAGAATACTGCCATACTCGTAATGAGGCTCAAAGTGTTTTATAGACTAACCCCTGTTTTCTGACCCTTGTCTGGAGTAAGGGAGTCCAGCCAGCTTCCCTACCCCAAACCATGGGTGGACCCTACAGGAAACAACCGTCCCTACCCCCAGACGAGGTGCACAAGAAGGGGTGCAATTTTAAATTGATTTTAGAACTGGACAAGGACTATGCCATGAGTCCTTATCTTGCTCCTTTAAATATGACAGACATTGAAGTGGATTTTTTAGGGATCCTAACAGGACCCAGTTTTATTCTTGAAAACTCAACACATCATAATTCAATGAACATTTCCCACTCTAAAAAAATGTCTTCTCTGTTCCCCCGGTGTGATTTTCCTCTGAGGGATGTGGAATCGTCAACCCACTCTACCATAGAGGTGTAAGATGTAGATCCTTATGGTGGAAATGACTGAACAGACCCCTACTTCCTACCTGGCACCACCCACTGTGTAGGAGGGCCTAGGATGCCATTGGGAGGCTGCTACTTCTCTTGCCCCTCTAATGCCAGGGTTAACCACAACACCTTTTCATTTATCCCTTCCCTTATCTAAATCCCTAACCAAAACCAAAATCTACCCCATCCTAAACAAATACTTACCCTTATATATACACTTAATCACACATTAATATTTATATACAATACACACACTTCACTTCGAATCTAACAATAAGTAAATACATAAAAACCTACACTTACAGCATTAACCACACATACAAGTAATGACATTGCAGAATTCTATAGAGTTCATTGAACAATGTATACAGGTGTGTGACTGCTAATGTCAAACACACCCCATTGCACTACGCCTTGTTGGTGGATGTGGCCCCAGGCACTGACCTTCTCCTTGTGGTGCCCTGTCCACCACATAGGCCATCAACCCCCTGTGTAAGGCTGGTGCCAACAAATGTCTTTCAGGCGTGCCAATCTATCAATTGGGCCTGCCTACTCACTACCACGCCTGCAGCAATACGGATCATCTTTGGTGGTTTCGTGCCACTTAAATCTCCCTTGGCATCCCCCATGCCCTCTGTGTATCGCTAGCATCACTGCAGTGCCCACAGCATGTTATTTCTTCTGGTGACCATGCTGCTGCCATGGGGACAGCGCCGCCTCACAGGGGCCATCATTCACCGCTGGCTTCGGTGCATGATTGACCTGCAGTCACACCCTCTGTCTTCTCTGCAACGAGGTGGTGCAAGGGACTGTGTACTGTTTGGAGCTGCGTCAGGAGCTACCCCAAAGATCAATTCAGGATGCAAGGATGCAACAGCTAGGGCTTTTCTTCTCTGCCCTGCCCAATGAGGGTGTATGGACTTCCTCACTGCCCCGTCTGAGGAGGGCAGGCCAGACTTTCACTGCTGCACTCTGCTTCACTTCTGCACGCTTGGCATACGCAGTCCATGAGGACTTCTCTGGCCCCGGGTTACAGCCATGCCACATTGGCCAGGCCACCGTATGCATGCGACTCAGTCCAGGTGACCCTGCTCTTCTCCCGGGCCGCTTGCACAGAAAGCCCAGGATCAATAATGTTGGGCCTGCCCGGTGTAGCCCTGGACAGGCGGACAACTCCTGTTGAAGAAAATGTCGTTAAGCCCAGGGGGGCCGCTTGTGGCTATGGCCACCCAGAGAGAAGTTATGGTGGGCATCCCTCTTTCTCCCTTCCTGTCCACTGTTATTTTCCAACAATCTCTTCGTAGAACGTTCTCTTCCCTGCCCACTCCTCTCCTGTTCTCTTCTCCGTTGTTTTTCCTTCCCTCACAGAGAGTCTATCCAGCCACATGGTTGGCTGGATGGAACAGTTCTCTCTCGCTCTCTATCACTTTCTGTCTCTCTCTCTCTTCTTCCCACAGTGGACAGGTATGTTGCCCTCCACAGCCGCGTTACAAACCGGGCCAGGGGCTACAATAGACTAGACAGAAGATTGGCCTTCTAATATACTGCACGGTAATGAAGGCTAAAGCTAAGTGGTGAGCCTGCCCTAAAGGGGGCGATCGTATTAGCCACTGGTGGGATGCTGCGTAAAACAAGCATGTATCACATTACATGTAAACAACAATTAAAACTATGCATGCATCATGGCGATTGTTACTTGGTTTAGCCGTATGACCTCATTAGTAAACATACATAATAGTAATGTAAACTCTTATTTTTCTCTAAAGGATATGTTGGTGCAAATGGTACTAATTACATAGCATGACCAATGTCTGTTTGTTAGTTTATTTATTTCTAATGTGCACAAGACCCAAAGGTATCAGGGCGCAGCAACCAGAAAATGCAAAGCTTACAGAGTTACAGGGTATGGTCAGGGTAAATCATAAATACACATTGTAAACAGGTAGGATACATAAGCACAGCAAGCAGGTATTACGATATGCTATGATGGAATATACAAATACATACCAGGTATAGGTAATACAGCAATCAGTCCTAGGGATCAGTGGATTTGAGTAGGTTAATGTAATTACATTTAAAGTTCAAGTAGGGTTGTTCTTCTCTAAGGGGGTGTGGCAGGGAGTTCCAGAGTTTGGCTACTTCTACGGGAAAGCTGCTACCGCCAGCCTTGGTTAGTTGAATCTTGGTACAGTAAGGAAATTGGCGTTGATGACTCTCATAGGTCTGATGGATGTTGTTCTGTGTAGTTTATCTACAAGATAGCTGTGGGCAGCATTATTTAGTGCTCTGTGGGTAAGGGATGCCATTTTTAGAAGGATTTTATTATGAGTCGAGAGCCAATTGTTTTGGCGTCTAGTCGCAGAGATGTGTACACTTCTATTCACACCTAGTGCAGCTCTTAATGCATTATTTTGGAGGATTTGTATCCTCTGGATAATGGCTTTGTTGGCGCCGATGTAAAAAGCATTACAGTAATCTAGCCTAGAAAGTATTAGAGCCAGGATCATGCAACTGTCATCCAATAGGAAAGGTTTGCCGGTCCTGATGAGCTTGCACGTGTAAGCAGTGGTGGAGGCCATTGATTTCACTTGTTTGTCAAAGCAAAGGGTAGAGTCAAGGTAGAAACCAAGGGTTTTTACCTCCTTGGCTACCTTAATGATGTTCCCATCAATGGAGAATGATGAGTATTCCTGGCCTAATTGCTTAAGGTTGAGGAGGGTACCCAGGATGATGAGCTCCGTCTTGTCATCATTCAGGCATAGACCGTGAGTGGCCATCCATGCCTGGATGATGAGATACACTCTATTCACCAGTGCCAAATGCGTGTTGTAATCCCCAGAAAGTGGGAGGAGAATCTGAGTATCATCTGCATAGTTAGTGTAGGTGATACCCAGAAGGTCCAGATCATCGAACAGGGGCTTGTTGAATATATTGTATAAAGTAGGGGAAACACAAGAACCCTGGGGGACACCACACGTGATAGGGGCAGGGTCAGCCGCTGCCGAGGGGGAGAAGACCGTCATGGTTCTATCATTCAAGAATGATTCTATCCATCTGATAGCATCTGTAGAAAAGTGGGCTGCCCATTCCACAAAATGCAACATTATTCAAATATTATAAAATATCAAACTCAAACGGGCTGAAGAAGAAGTGTTTGTACAGCTGTGGCCGCCAGACGGTATATTATGATGTGGAAAGCTGATCTGCTTGTTCAACGGCAAGAACAAGTGGAGTAATGCACAAGTAAGTTGAGGAGTAAGTTGGCTAATCATTGATTATTTGTTTCACTCAGTTCCCCAAATATTCTGATTATATGGTGGGCAGAAGTTCAACCAATCCCATGGGAAGTATCCCTTATTGGTGATTGCGAGTGGTTTAGGCATTTTGTGTTTATTTGTACATTATTTTCTCTGTTTGTGAATTATAATAACACTCAACCGAAACTTAGTTTGGGTCATAGAAGGCAGGCTGGTGATCTAGAATTGTACTTATTGAATTTGGAGAGTGTTGCACCTTGCTAGTCAGTCAGATGTTTGTTCTTCCGCATGTTGGCATTTACGTGGATGTTAAGGAACGTGAATTTTAAAGTTAAAGGTGTTTGCTCTTTGCATGGTTTGGAGCATAACCTGTTAATGGTTGTTTGAAAATGTATCAGATATACAGGCCGATTCATGGAATTAATGTGCGCTGAAATTTTCAGCGCAAGCGTGCGAAAGCGTGCGAAAGCATGCGAATCGCAGTGCCAGTGCGAAAATCGCAGCGAAACCCACGCACAGCGATTCATGGAAGTCTGTGCGCGTGTAAATCCCAGGATGTGCGCCAAAATTCTGTGTGGCGCACGCTGGAGCACACATCTCCAAACAGCGTGCGCTACGCACACAGTGAAATCGCACATAGCGCGGCACACACAACAAAAGTAGGAGGAACAGAGGGCGTGACACGCGGAATGGGGAACAACACGTGAAAATGTGGACGTCACGGGGGAAGTACAGGAGGCAAATGCGTGGAACACCCACACGCATGTTCAAAACATGTATTCATGGATTCGAACGGGGCTAACGCGTGTGCCCCAAAAAAGACGCGCTAATCCGGAAACACATACGCCAGCAGGAAGCAAGCGTACGTGGACCCGCGCAGCATAAAAGTGCGTGCAAACAACAAACAAGCTCAGACGCCAGGATGAATATACCGTTCTTAGCAGCAGTGGTCGTGGGATACCGCAGCAGGAGGAGGATGATAGTGAGGCCCAGAATTTTCACACCCAGAACCAGCCTTTTTGGGATGCCTGATGACCATGTGTA
This sequence comes from Ambystoma mexicanum, assembly GCF_040938575.1. NCBI lineage: Eukaryota > Metazoa > Chordata > Amphibia > Caudata > Ambystomatidae > Ambystoma > Ambystoma mexicanum. The sequence goes on along the minus strand of NC_090937.1, from coordinate 1,245,689,367 downwards.
TGGGAGGTACAGGTTTCCACCTCACATAATACTCGACCTGGTGAGTGAGTGGGAGGATGACCTCACATCACCCACCCTGTGCTCCCAAGCACTCAGCCACCTGGAGAAGGTCCTCAATGTACTGCACTTCTTGGCCACTGGATCATTTCAGCGGACAAGTTCTATAGTGGGGGGGGGGTGTCACAGGCCACGCAGTCACGCTGCCTACACCAGGTCTTGGCCATCATGACTGCACGCCCATCAGTCCGCAGGCACATATACCTGCCCAGAACACCTGCAGAAAGGCAGGCTGCCATCCAGGATTTCTACGGGGTGGCACAATTCCCCAAAGTCCTAGGTGCCATTGATTGCACCCATGTGGCTCTATGTCCCCCCAGGGCATCAGAGCACATCTATAGAAACCGCAAGCACTGGCATTCCATCAACGTCCAGGTAGTATGTGATGCCAAGGGAATCATCACCTCAATATATGCCAACTATCCAGGGTCCACCCACGACAGTTTTATTTACAGAATGTCAACCCTAAACCGGGACCTAGAAGCTGGGCGGCATGGCGATGCATGGTTGCTCGGTGAGTATAAATGCCACAGCACATGTCAGATACTGAGTAATGTCACAACCCCACTAATGATACCCATCACCACCTCCCCAGGGGACAGTGCCTACCCTCTGAGCACCCACATGATGACGCCAATTCGGAACCCCACCACGCCACCCGAGGTAAGATACAACACAGCCCACATTGTAACCCGGGGCATAGTGGAGCGCACAATCGGAGTGCTCAAGTCACCCTTTCGCTCCCTTGACCGTTCTGGCGGGCAGCTGTTATACGCTCCCCCAGTAGTGTACAGGATCATAGTGGCAGCATGTGTCCTGCACAACGTTGCAACACGCCGGGGCCTGCCCGTGAACATGGTGGTGCCCTCACATCCCCAACCACAGGCACGGCTGCTGCGCATGGGAGGGGAAAGGGCACGGGGTGAGGCAGCCCGCACGCAGCTGGTGGCTAATTACTTCACCTAAAATCACACCCCTGTGGAGTGCACACAGCCCTGATAACTGACAATCCGACAATCAATGATGATGACATAGGGGACAGTCAACTGTCACAACCATACCAGCCTGAGATTGTTCATCTGGAAGTGTTACATTGTGTGCATCCCTACCTACACAAACACCACCAATGCTGTGTCATCAAAAGACAAACTTCTATGCTGCTAAATTCATTACCCACTTGCAAAATACAACATGACAACAGTGCCATGTCACCCAACCCCTCCCCAGCACCGCCACCCAACACACAATGGCATGTCATGCTATGTGAGAGCAAACAAAGCAATCCCCAAAACCTGACACAAGTGTCACAAAGTACAGTGTCCCTAATGGAAACTGGCCACACACAATATGCTCCCAGTAATGTAGAACTAACAACACACATGACCAAATACTTACCAACAATACAATGCAGCTACACAACCTCAAACATACCATAAACATGACAGTACTAAGTTAAAGTAGTGGTAGTCTAACAACCTGATTATGCCAGCACATCGACCACTTCCAACTGTACAGTGTTGCTGCCACGCAAATGTGTAAGTGCACTGCTTACAACAAGAACTCCAACTCCAAAGTAGACAGCCTTGTGAAGACATGAGGAATGAACCTGCAAATTAGGAGGAAGACATGGATGCACAAGCACATATCAATACACCATGCAGTGTACAATGCAACAACAATATCCACTAGGAATGTATACACAGTATTGACTACAGACTGCCCACACAGCTCATGGGAGTCCAACGTCACTGTGTAAGTCACTGTCACTTGGGCACACCCTTTGCAAGCCCATGGAAACGGGAAGCAGGAGGGGTGTGTGTCTCACGAACCCAAGCATCTAACCCAAACTCAGGACAAGCCTGCAGGTGCCCAGCCGGAATACAGTGGATGCCCACGGGAGCCACACAAGGCAACACACAGTAAAAAAAAATAAAAAATCAAAAATGGCCATGTGGGGGCCGGGAGGGGGGGGCACCCAGGAGGTCCGAGGACAGGGTGTGCACCAACAGCCACCTGTGTGGATGTTGGGAAAAAAAACACCTCCATGGGCTCATGGCCTGCACAGCTCTGCCAATGTGGGAGAACTGCTGCTGTCGCTCTCATCGCCCTCTGCTGCTGCCACAGGAGGTGGTGGTGCTATGGGAGGCAGCCCACGCAAAGCCCTGGTATGGTCCTCCATGGCAGCAAGCATGCAGGTGTGGAAGGTCTCGTTCTGGAGGATCATAGTGCGGAGATCCCCATGCACCACCTGACGTGATGCCCGGATCTCCTCTCGAGTTGCCTGCATCTCAGCTGAGAGCGAACGTGTGAGCCGCTCCAGCTGGTGTTCTGTCCTCAAGTTAGTGGAAGCCTCAAGGTCAACAAGAGTCTCCCTGAGGTGATGGAGTTCTACCCTCAGGGCTTCCCTGTGGACCTGGGACTCTATTGATATCGATTGGCGTAGAGTCTCCAGTGCCGCCCGTCTGTCCCTGTTGCACGCCAACATGTCCTCCCTGTGTGATTGGCAAATGGAGTCTGTTGCCTGCTGTAGTTGCTCCATCTGCCTTTCAGGGGGGACAATGGAAGTGGCCACCCTCTCCATTGCTTGAGCCATCATCTCAACTGATGCTGCCTGTTGGGTTGCCATACCGTACATGGATTGTTCCCATGCGGTATTGCCTGGTGGCATACGGCCACTGCGTCGGCGGGCACCACACCTGTTTGGGGCAAGGCGATCTGCGCCTTGCTGTGCCATTACTGCCTGAGGCTGCAGGACTGCATTCCCCCTCTGATCTGCTGACCCAGGAACAGGATCAGATGTTGTGGAGTGTGACCCTGCATCCGTAACCGCCAAAGGCGGACTTACCAACACTGACATCCCCATAGAGGGTTCTACCCCTGGTGCAGGTGGGTTGGACAGAACAGAATCCCTGCCAGAAGCACTTACCTGCGATGGCACATAGGACTCATCATCCGAATCAGCACCTGAATAGAGGTCTGGGGAGGTGCACCCAGAGACACCCCTGGACAGAATGGTCTGCAGCAAGATTGGGTTCTCACCCACCACCACCCCACGTCCCCCACTGGTGCCCGGTCGTGCCCGAGATCCCTCCCGGGTCTGCACCATCTCCTCAACCTCAACAGCATCAAGTACGTCATCCCCTGCAAAAACATGAAAGACAAAAAATGGAAACAGGCATTAGCACCATAGCACACACATAGGCCTGTCAAGCCACAGAACCAGTACATGATTTACACATGTACCACATGACTATAACCCTCCCATGCATGCACTGTCACTGAGTTGGAAGGGGAGGCAAAAGGCAGACACTGATGACACAAAGATGGAAGAGCAACACATTTGCTGCATGCTGGGTAGCACTGCCATCACACATTGGCCTATGAGTGGCATGTCCAATACACATACATGACACATGCCATCACACAGATGGCATGTACTTCCACAAGTACATCCATATGTCAGTGAATGAGTACTGTCAGCCATCCATGTGAGATGGACATGATGAGATGAAAAATGCTACATAGTGTGACAAAATAGGCATGTGCCACACACTGCAACACATCCAGTGTACAAAAATACAGTGATTGCAGGCTGATGTACACATCAATGGTTGTGCACTTCAACATGACAGGAAACAACTATCATGTTCCACATTCAAACAGGCCCCAAAATGTATTTGATCAGGCCAATACTCAATCAGCCTGAATGGTCAAATCATTCACCTAACAAGGTAACACATGTGGGCCAATATGGGGTTCATCAATGACAGAAGCATGTCACAAATGTGACAATAGGGCTGAGGAATGCGTTGCAAAAGTGGGAGAATTGAAACAATCAGCCTGAACGAACACTTAAAAATACAAACAATGTTGTTGCAAAATGCCACTTCAAGGGCAACTGCCATAATGTTGCGCTAAATTACTACTGTGGGCAGAAGGGATACTGTGACACCCAAATCCAAGGCCGCTGAATGTTTGGGATGAAGCACATGGGTGACCCATACCACTCAGGCACACACACCCTCACCTGGCACTCAATCAGAACCTGTAACCCAAACAACATACACATGCATTACACACACATGCAGGGGCACTCACCGGACAATGCATCATAATCAGGTAGTTCTCCCACACCTTGGATCTGTTCCTCTGTGACGAAGGCCCCAGCAACAGACTCACAGACATGTTCAGTGAGTTTGTTGTCCTCTTGTGGAGACCCACCGCCAGTCACCAGAGTAGCGGCATGATTTGAGGCCTGCTTGTTCTTTGCTCTGCGTTTCAGGTCATTCCACCGCTTGTAGCAATCATCAGCTGTGTGCCTCACAAATCCAAGGGCACTTATGCGGTCGGCAATGATCTGCCAGTGTGCCTTACGTTGACCAGTTGTGGTCTTGGACCCTGCAGTCACCAGCATTTCGTGGCTATGTGCCGACACATAGGACACAAGTGCATCAAGTTCCACCTCATTAAAGCAAGGCTTCCTTGAGGTACCGGAGTGTGTAGCCGTGTCTGGGGTCTCAACCTGTCGTGCCAGAGCACCCTTCTTCCTCTTCTTTAAAGGTGGAGCAGAGCCAGAGTGGCTTATGCCGCTCTGGTCAGTAGGGGCAGAATCACCAGTGGACTGGGTAGTATGAGTGTGGGACTGCACAATGACCATAGGTTTTGATGCAGGCATTGGTTGCAGGGTAATGTTGGCAGGGGGAACGTCAGTTTGATGAACCTGGACTGACACTGTCCTGGCTGGGAGAGTCAGAGCTGGGGCGGATGGAGCTGCAGCTGCCCCTGCAGCCTCCCCACCCTGCATACTTGGGGCAGCAGATGACATAGCTGCCCCAGATCCACGTGGCTTGGTGACAACAACTTGCACCACCACACGTGGCCTAGACTTGATGACCTGGAAGTCAGCCAGGGAGTCATCCTGTGCCAGGTCAGGTGCCACAATGGGCTGGTCCAACAGGGGATGAGCTGGGCATGGGTGTCCCTGATTGTTCCTCCACACATGGGGGTATAGGGGCACCCTGCATATCCCAGCCACGTCCCCTACCGCGCCCACCACGCCCACCTTTTGAAGGTCGGCCACCTTTGCCTCCCTTACCGCTTGGTCGCCTCCCAACCATGGCACTGCTGTTGTTGTGCGTATGGGAGTTGCAGTAAACTATTGTCCTGGGCAATTGGGGGTCAAAGGGGTAGGATACTAGATGGAATTCGTACCCTAGTGCTCTAACAAGGCTGTCTGTGACCCCTGGGGGAAGATGAGGGGTCACGCAACGCACTGGCAGCCCAAAATCAAAAATTAAGGTGCACGCAACCCCCCCTCGTAGACCACGTGCGTGAAAAAATGAACCCGCACTATGCTGTGGCACCCAGAAACACAAAAATAAGCGTACGCGTAGTACACGCAGCCTACAATGACCTCTGAAGGGGAACGCGACATACGGGGCAAGCACAGTTGCTAAGTACGTGCGGAACTCACCGTCTGCCTGGAAAAAGAATGTGAAAAATATGCACGCGTGCGCGTTGGCAACACCCCCTCCAAAAGAACAATTGTACGCTGTCTGAGGAGACAGGACAAAAGGAGAAGTGAACTCTGTTTGAGGAAACAGGCCCAACAAAAATCAGAAAAGAGCTGTCAGAGGTATGAGGGAGTACGAACTAGAAACGCTGTGAAGTAATCGCGTGTGAACCGACAAGAAGTACAGATTTCACCCACTCGCTCTCCACGAAAAGCACGTACAAGGAAATGGCGTCCTACACGTAGCTTTTAAACCGGCCCACACGTACACATCAGATACGCGTGTACGCGGGCGCTTTCCTCCATTACACGCAATGACACTCGGACGTGCAGTTTTTCCACGTGTGCTCTGTCATCACGTGCTAGGAGGGAAACGCCCGCGCGCGTAATGTAACTTACACGCTTACGCGCTAAGACGATGACACTCGTACGTGCAATTTTTCCACGTGTGCTCTGTCATCACGTGCTATGAGGGAAACGCCCACGCGTGTAATGTAACTTACGCGCGTACGCGCTAAGGGCCTTTGGTCCAATGAAATCGCATGCATGTGCTGACACGCTTACGCGCTAAGGCCCTTTCCTCGAATTACACGCTGACGTGCAATTTTTTCACGTGCCAAATCACTCCATATCAAGCTGGCCACACGAAAACACATGGAAGACCATGCTCCTGCCCAGAAGGCCGAATGACTGCCCCCCAGAGCCCCGAGCACGCTCCCACCTGCCATCTGCTGCTGCCTGACTGCCTGCTGCCCACGTGCCCTGCCATTTGCTGCCTGCACGTCAGCCAGGGGTGTAGTTGCTGTGACCACCCCTGCTGGAACCGAAGACTCCCGACTGGGATTCCATCGCTCCACAGCCCAGCCCCAGGACCCAGTTGCCCACCCACTCCTGCCTCTGGGGTTGCCATGTCCTACACAACACCATCTGGCAGCACTGGCAACCCCCAGCCAGCTAGGCAGAGGGCCACCAGCTTCACTGCCACCGAAGTTGGTGTCCTGGTGGAGCAAGTCCTGGGGCAGTATGATGCCCTCTTTGGAAGTTTGCGTGCTGACAATGAAGGACGGACCAGGATCTGGATGGACATCGTGACTGCCATCAACGCGGAGAGGGTGGCAGTCCGCGACTTACATCATGTCAAGAAGCGCTGGGAGGACTTCAGGTCCAGGACCCTCAACAAGGCCTGGCGCCTCGCTAAGGCAGCGGATGCCAAGGGGCACCGGGGCCAGCTGTCGAACCATCAAATGAGGGTCCTGGAACGCATATGCCCAGCGCTCTACGTTCAGATCCTTGAGAGGCAGACTCATCTGGAGTCGAGCGGTAAGTGTACATGCATATTGATAGTACGCTGTGTGTGTCGTGGTGTGCCATTAGTGTGCAGGTTGCACATGTGTTTATGTAGGGCCATGTAGGGATGTGTATGAACATGGGCGTAAAGGCGGCCACCTGTGAGTCCTCTCAGTTGTGAGACACATTGATGGTGTATGTGTTGGTAAGAATGATGGGCAAATGCAGAAGTGAGAGCATACATGGCATGGATGGTGGTTCATAATGCATGTATCTGCACGGTGTACATGTGCATGTATGTGTATCTGACAAGTGTGCAACTGTGATGCAACATGGATGCACGTGACAATGATATGTAGAAGGATGAATGGCAGATGTGACATGTATGGCGATCTCATCACTGCAACAGTTGGCAGAGATGTAGACATGCATGTAAGTGTGGTGGCGTGTGTGCATGTCTAGTGCACTCCTTGTGTTTCATGTGATGTCAGGCTCACCTTTGGCTGTTCATGCTGTTGTATGTGTATGGATGGTGCTGCCTGGTGCAATATTGCTGTTGAAATATTCATGTGTGTGAGTTAAAATGGCATGTGTGTTGTGGAGTGTGATGCCGTGTCTGTAGTTAAACAATGCCACTCATGTGCAACTGTCATGTGTGTATCTGTCCATTGCACAGTGCCCTGATGCCTGTGTTTGATCTCTCCCTGTCTGCAGCGTCAACTGAAGAAGAGGGCAGAGAGGGTGCTGTGGAGCACAGCGGCAGGGATCATCCCGCCAGCCGGAGCCGCAAGGCCCGGCTCCCCTCCCAGGTTGTCATCTTGTCGGGGAGTGAGGAGTCCGGTGCCTCGTCCCAGGCTGCAGCTGCCGAGGGAAGGTCCGAGAGGTGGAGGTCAGAGTTGGACTCCTCGGCAGCAGAAGGGGCAGCTGAGACCCCACAGGGTCCGCCGAGGAAGATGGCACAGAGTCATCCAGGTTGGTGGGGGGTTTGGTGGAGGAGGAGGCCGCGCAAGGGACAGAAACGGGGTCTGGAGGTGGGGATTCCACTGGTGCTAGTGGTGCAGTGCAGGGGCAGGGACAGGAGGCAGCACAGGCCACCGCGGAGGTGCCTGTGTGTAATCCTGTCCCCGATCCTGTGACTGCATCATCCCGCACAAGCAGGGTTGCCTACGTCCAGATCCGTTTTCAGGGAGCGGATCCGCTTACAACAACTGGGCTTCCTCTACCTGCGGACGTGGCTATCCTGGACCGGGTTGAGCCTGTCCTGGGTGGGGTGGCGTTGCGTCATCAGGCCATGCAAGGTGACCTGCAGTCTTTTCATGAGGAGACTGCACGTCAACTCGAATGGCTCGTTGACGGCTTTGACCTACTGGGACAGCTCACCAGGGCCGCATTCCTCCATTTGCTGGACCTTGTTCCGACCCCCTCCTCAACTGAACCCCCTATGCGCCAGTCGTACTCCATGCCATCTTCCCACCCATGTATCACCTGGGTACCCTGCGGAGCTGCCTCTGACCCTGCGGCCAGGCTGGTGGAGGACACATCCCTGCCACAGTTGGGAGTCGGACGTCCAGCAAGGATGGCCACATCAACAACTGCACCCCAGCAGGAGGAGGATGTGCAGGCAGCAAGAGCCAGGGCACAGGCAGAGGCACAGCAGCAGCAGCAACAAGGTGGGAGCCATGATGGCTCGGGGCCTTCGTCATCGGAGGGGCAGGCATCGACTAGAGGGCAGGAGGACCTAGGACTGGAAGTGTCTTCCGTGTGGCAGCGGTTAGGCCATGCTATAGATGCGGAGCGGCAGCGGGCAGAAGAGGCACGGCTCACGATGGTCAGGGCGGAGAACACCATGCAGAGGGCCCTGAGGCGGGCAGAGTGCCTCGAGGCAACTCGCAGGGAGTTGGAACAGGCCACGAGTGTCTCCCTGCGAGACCTCAGGGCCAGGACAGAGGCCCGCCTCCAGGACATAGAGCAGGAGTTCGATGATGCCCTGGCCCGGGACATCCAAAAGTGAGCCGTCCGACTAGCCCGCTGCCATTCTAAATAGTTTTTAGAGTTAGGTTTCCTTTTCGTTTTCCTTTTATTTGTGGTCAATGGACAATGCCACACACATTTGTATATAGTTATATTTTTAGGTAGTTTCTTAGGTAGGTTTCATTTGTTTAGTTGGGCTCATGGACCCTTTACATCGTTGGACAATGGATTTTTGCACATGGATTAATGGATTTTTATTTTGGACAATGGATTGTATATAGTTACATCATGGATTCATTTGGATATTTTTTTTTTCATTATGGACATGGAGTAATGTTTTTTTTTTTCAGGACAATGTATTGTAAATGGATTGCTTTCGCATTTTTATTTATCATTATGAACATGAAACAATGGATATTTTTTTTTTACCTTTTTTTGGATTTGCATTGGTGGAGGGAGAGTTTGGACTGTTTTCGTTCAACATTTTTTGCATTGCTTATCATTTTCATTCTTTTATCTTTTTCACATGCTTTTCATTTCATGTTTGATATTTTGGTATGCTTTCATTTCATTTATTTATTTATGTACATAATACATTTTCATATTTTAGTTCCATGTGTGAGATTTGCTCATTGGGTTGATGCATGTGAAATTGTGGCTTTACACAGGCAATGCCAACCAGTGTATTTGTGTGATGGACATGTGTTGATGTACATAGTTGAATTTTGGTTTGTGTCTTGAGATAGGCATGTCAGTGTGGGGTGGATTGGGAAATCATTGCGTCTCAAGAATGGGGTGGCGTGATGTGGTATTTTTTGATATAGAAGTGGGCCATGACTGTGCATCTTTATTTCGTGTAGGGGGGACATGTGTGGGACATGAGTGGGGGCCTGCTGGCAGGTACCCTGCACTGCTGGGGGGTGGGCGGTGCAGGGGGACATGGGTGGGGGCCTGCTGGCAGGTGCCCTGCACTGCTGGGGGTGGGGGTGCAGGGGGACATGAGTGGGGGCCTGCTGGCAGGTGCCCTGCACTGCTGGGTGGTGAGGGTGCAGGGGGACATGAGTGGGGGCCTGCTGGCAGGTGCCCTGCACTGCTAGGGGGTGGGGCTGCAGGGGGACATGAGTGGGGGCCTGCTGGCCGATGTCTGCCCCTCCGATGTTGATTTCCCGGATCCATCATTGCTCCCACCTAGAGCCTGCTCCTGCTGTCCATGTGCCGTGTCTGATGGTGCATGCACATCCTCCATCAGCTGGTCTCCAGTTGTGGTGTCCACCCCTGCTGGGCCGCCGACTCCCGACTGTGGCAGGGATGTGAGCTCCACCAAGCTGGCTGTGTTGGTCGGGCCAGGTCCACAGGGGGCCCTGGTGGAATCTGGGCCAGAAGACGGTGTGGAGAACGACTGGTGCATAGTCTCCACAGAGGAGGAGAGGTCCGCTTGAGTGCGCGACACATGTAGGAACCCACCAACCAGGGCCCCTCCCAGCATTGCCATGTCACGACGCTGCTCTCCGTGATGGCGTGCGTTCTCCGCCCAGGAAGAACGCATGTCATCACGAATGACACGCGTGCGCAACGCGACACCAACCAGGACAGAGCCCATACGTTCGTGGGACCCCTCGTCCGCAGGTAGTGTAGAGGCAGATGACATGGCACTCTCCCCTACCTGCGGACGGGCCTGGGACGGGGCCTCCCTGCTGGTGCATGGTGGTGCAGTCACAGGGTCAGGGACAGCAACATGCACAGGCCCCTCCGCGGTGACCTGTGCTGCCTCCTGACCCTGGCCCTGGACTGCACCACTTGCACCTGTTGTACTACCCCCACCAGGCCCCATGTGCGGCTCAGTAGAGGGCTCCTTCTCCTCTGTGGAGACCACCAACCTGGATGTCTCCACACCGTCTTCTGCCATTGGAAGCCCCTGTGGGGGCTCACCCGGCCCTTCTGCCACAGCCGTTGTGGCAGACACAGCACCAGCCCCCTCGCTCCCGGATGATGGCAATTCCTGGGAGGGTGGCTGGGCTTTGTGCCGCCGCCCAGTGGAGGCATCCCCGCCACTTGGCTCCACAGCGCCGTCTCCGCCCTCTTCTTCACTTGACGCTGCGTAGAGGGAGACATAGAACACAAGCATCAGGGTACAGTACAAAATACCCTAAACAAGAAGCAATAACTCATGAATGGCACTGTCAAATGTCACTTCCATCCTGTTATTCCACAACACATGGGTGAATGCACACAACACACATGCAGAAACAGTTCTGGTGCCTGCAATCAACATCAACATCCATGTAGAAGGGCCCCTGTAAACCAAGATGTTGCCTTCAAAGTCACATGCATCCATGGTGTTTCAAAGTCACACACACACTTCTCAGGCACACACACACACACATGTGCACCATACATGTACATGACATCAGCACCCATTCCTCACCCCCCCCTTCATGTCCAGGAACAGAGACAGCCATGCTTTCATGTGTGCATTCCGCATAGAGCTCCCCGTGTTGCATTAAAACACATGCACCAACCATGTGGTTCACACATAACTGCTCTCACATGCATGACCATGATGTCCCTGCACACACACATCCATACATGGCCTTTGTCACACATACAGGCAAGCATCAGACTACCAGCACACTGCAACATGCCCTGTCTCACACAGCAATGCTTGCCCACTTACTGCTCAACTCCAGACAGGTCTGCCACCGAAGGATCTGGGCGTGGAGCGCTGGGCCTACGTGTTCCAGGACCCTCATCTGGATGTTACTCATGCGTGCCCGGCCCCCCTCCGCGAGGCGCCGGGCTTTGTGGAGGGTCCTGGACCTGAAGTCCTCCCAGCGCTTCTTGACGTGCTTGATGTCGAGGGTTGCCACCCCCTCCGCATTGATAACCACTACGTCGTCCCAGATCCTCTCCCGTCCTTCCTTGTTGGCGCATGATGTTCCGAAGAGGGCATCATAATGCCCCAGGACATGCTCCACCAGGACACCAACTTCGGTGGCAGTGAAGCTGGTGGCCCTCTGCCTCTCTGGCTGGGGGTTGCCAGTGGTGCCAGATGGAGATGAGCCTGACATGGCAACCCCAGAGGCAGGAGTGAGTGGGCAACTGGGTCTGGGTCTGGGGCTGGGCTGTGGAGCGATGGTATCCCAGTCGGGCGTCTTCTGTTCCAGCAGGGGTGGACACAGCAACTGGACCCCTGCAGATGGCTGATGTGCAGGCACCAAATAGCAGGGCACGTGGGCAGCAGGCAGTCAGGCAGCAGCAGATGGCAGGTGGGAGCGTGCTCTGGGGGGCAGGAAAATGGCCTTCAGGGCAGGAGCGTGGTCTTCCGTGTGTGTATGCGTGGCCAGCTTGATACAGAGTGATTTGGCACGTGAAAAAATTACACGTCAGCATGTAATTCGAGGAAAGGCCCATAGCACGTAAGCGGGTCAGCACACATACGCGATTTCATTGGACCAAAGGCCCTTAGCGCTTAAGCACGTCTGTGACGTATTGCGCACGGGCGTTGCCCTTTCGCATGTAAAACTTCACGCGAACCCAGGAATACACGTACCCCACTCGCACAGGCCCTTTCGCGTGTGAAACTTCCCACGCACCCCTGAAATACACATACCCTGCTGAAATCGCGTGTGAGACTTCACGCGAACCCCAGTAATACACTTACCCCGCTCACACAGGGCCTATTGCGTGTGAAACTTCCCGCGAACCCCAGTAATACACGTACCCCGCTCGCACAGGGCCTATCGCATGTGAAAATTCCCGCGAACCCCAGTTATACACATACCCCACTCGCACAGGCCCTTTCGCGTGTGAAACTTACCGCGCACCCCCAAAATACACATACCCTGCTGAAATCGTGTGTGAGACTTCCCGTGAACCCCAGTAATACCCATACCCCGCTCGCACAGGGCCTATCGCGTGTGAAACTTCCCGCGAACCCCAGTTATACACATAACCCACTTGCACAGGCCCTTTCGCATGTGAAACTTCCCGCGCACCCCCGTAATACACGTACCCTGCTCCAATCGCGTGTGAAACTTCCCGCAAACCCTAGTTATACATGTAACCCACTCGCACAGGCCCTTTCGCGTGTGAAACTTCCCGCGAACCCCGTAATACACGTACCCTGCTCCAATCGCGTGTGAAACTTCACATGAACCCTAGTTATACACGTACCCCACTCGCACAGGCCCTTTCGCGTGTGAAACTTCACGCGAACCCCAGTAATACACGTTCCCCGCTTGGCGTTTGCTGTTTGGCATCCCTGTAAACTGGTCCAGGGTTAGTGCAACCCTTTGCGCTGGATTGGGGATTTTGATGGCTTTTCCTTGCGCAAGGGCGTTCTTGGGGGCATAACTGGCTCTGCTGCAGGGTCGCTGCGCCACGGCTGGTTTTGGAGGCTAAAATCCATGAATACGCTGTGCGCGGAAATCTATTTTAGCGCACGCGGCTGGCGCAGAAATTTGCACGCGCACACTGTGCGCCAGCCGCATGCACCACTTGTGCGCGAAATTCTATGAATTACCCCCATAGTATCAGATACCTCTGGCTAATGCGTCCACTCAGCATTTCTAGATTTGATTCATTCTGAGAAAGTGGTGCATTTTAGTATCTGTGTTCAGACCTTCAGTGATTGATCTCAAATTACAGATTAGTTTACATTCTTGTTGACGTAGGGCTTTTTCTCAGTCACCCAATATTTCATCTAGGTCTAGATGTTTGCCTCCAAAGAACTTGATGTCCTCCTTCTATCTCATTGATGGTCTTTGGTTGAGTGTTCTGATAGTGCAGAGATGTTTCCTGTAGTGGAGATGTTTCCTAGGTGCTTGCTGATTCTTACACTAAGTTCTCATTTAGTACTTCCAACATAGGTTTTGTTACATACACATAATGTAAAATATATCACAAATGTAGTTCTGCAATGAATGAATTCTTTCATTTTGACATCCCTTCCATTTGCAATTTTGTAGATCTGGATGTTGTTCAATGCATATTTTCACATGTTACAATGTGTCCACTTGTAAAATCTCTTGATTGGTTTACCAGTCAGGATGTTGGTTTGGTATTGGTGTTTGTTTTTATTTATAAAGCTAGGGCTAAACTCTATGTAGAGTAGGGGCCTTGGTGTAAATGATGTTTGGATTGTCTGATATGTAGTTCTCTGAGTCTGGATCATGTTGTAGCAAGTGCCTGTTCTTTTGAAAGATATTTCGTATGGTTGTGTTGTCTCTTGTACATTGTATGATCATCCTTATTGTGTCATTGTCCTTTGTTATGTTTTTGTCCCCGAGATTGAGGTTTTTTCCCTGTTATTTGCTATCCACCTCGATTTATGCACTCTTCGGGGTATCCGCGTGAGCGAAATCTCTCCTGGATATATCTATATTAATTGACATTTGTGTTGTCCTGACTGCAGTTCTTTCTTGCCCTTGTGAATTCCCCAAGAATTATGCTTTTCAGGTGACAGCTATTCACCTGCAGGGTAGCATTTGCTTCAGTTTTTGCTGTAGCTCCTAGGCCCTCATTCCGAGTAGGGCGGTAAGGGATACCGGGCACCGGTAAGTAGCCCAGTGCCGGTAATCCCTTACCGCCCTACTATGAGGTCCCTTAGCGGGTCCCGTCCTTAACGCCTGGTCTGACCAGGTGTTAAGGACGGGACCCGTTGAGGGATCTGAGTGCAAATAACGGGCTTGGCATACGCCGGCCCGTTATTTGCACCCTCCCCATTCCCATTGAGCCCTATAGGGGCTCAAATGGGAATGGGGAATGATTTGGTGAATGGGGATTTACCGGTCCCGCCAAGGTCCCGCGCAAATAGCGCCATGACTACCACCAACCTCGTAAGCTAGTTTACCACTGTCCACGTATATATACAAGTCTAGGAACGTCAGCTCAGTCCTGCTTATCTCAATAGTGAATTGTAGTCCAAAGTGGTTGTTATTCAGGTATTTACAGAATTCATTCATTTACATTTCATTGCCATCCCATATGATAAAAATGTCATCAATATAATGTAGCCATTTGACAATTTTCGGAGACAAGATTGGATGTGTACATGAATGTTTGTTCTGGAATTCCCCAACAAATAAATTAGCCAGAATTGTTACAGTTTTAATGTGAAAGGGGATACATTGTATCTCCCCAGCACTCCACATAAGGTGGGGTGTGCTGGTTTCACAGAATAAAATGTAAAAGGGATCCAAAGATCCTTTCTACCCTTTGGAACTGTAGTTCACTCAAGGTTAGCACAAGAAAGTTAAATGGGGTGCCACTAGGGCAACCCAGCAACAACAGGCACTTATTGCAAATAAGTTGTTAAACATGATAACTTTAAAAAGACAGTATGGAGAGTCTTAAAAATGACACCCATAAAACGAGTTAAAGATTAGGTGATTGTGGAAAAAGGTTCCCACTCACTGAGGAATTAATGAAAAATATCCCACTGGAAAAGCAAAAAGTTCTGGGGTAAACCAGGAAAGGAAGATTTACCAGCTTTTTGTAAATCCTACCTAACAGAAGCGCAGTCCTCATGACATAAAACTACAAGTACACAATTCAATTTATACCAGTACATATATAGTAAGAGAGAAACAGAACTCCCTCCACGTGATCCGGGGTTCACGAGAAAAAAGGCTGTGACTCTCTAAAGCATGTAATAAAGTGCACGACAAGTGCAAGGGAGATAAATCGAGGTTAAAGTGCTTTGAGTCAAACTACAGTTTATGGAGACAAGAAAGAGCTGTCAATCATGTCACCCAAAAATCCTTAACAAGGTAGTTTCAACGATTAACTGAATCTACTCATAAATGACTGATGGTCGTCTTCTTCAGGACAAAGCACTAAAGATCATTCAAACCAAATGTATCACATTCAAGTTGATAATAGGTGCTGCTTGAATTTCATGACTTGTTCTTTTTTCGACAATATTCTTCCGGCAGCAATTTTTGCATAGAAGCAAAGACACATATTCTACAAAAAATAAAACACAAATCATTAGAAATTAAAAACCACCTGACTCAGCCACTCCTGAAGTTCGATAAAATACATAACAAGAGTGAGAACAATTTATATCCCATTGTCTCATCCAAATGGAGAGCTTGGAAATGATTTCTTCTGAATACCAAGTTCAATCCAACGACAGACGTAAATAAATGTATCTGTGGAGACAAGAAAGACAAAGGAATTGGGATAAGTACCATCCCCAGTTCAAAAATGCGAAAATCCAACAGCTGACTTCCGCTCTAGCATCGAGCCAGAAAGGCAATTGTAATGAAATTAGAATGGAAACTCACCTATCTTGGTTCACCTGACTTAATCTGATTCATAGGTACAAGTGGAAATCGTGGCACAATTCGGTCATAAACAATGCCCATCTATTCCATCATGAATGCAATCTCGTCAGGGCTCATGACATAAGACATGCAAAGAAACATACAAGAATAGTGCATAGCTCTCAACTCACCCGCTTTTGGCGGGTGTCACCCGCCTTGAAAGCAAATGAATCACCCGCCAAGTCCCTCATACGCCCATTCACTTCTATGGGCCTCTCACCCGCCAAAAAGAAAATCGGGTGTTTTCACCCGCCTTGCTGACAAAAAAGGTTGAGAGCTATGAGTATGAGAAACCAAGTCTCAATATTGTTTGACCAGAACAAATATCTGACCAGAAAAGCCGCCAAAAGGAGGCCACAAAGGGCAAACTTATAAATGTACCAAAGGATTTTTTTGGTATAATAGGATACTCCATCTAATTTGTGATGTCACACAAAGTCTGACCATTGTAAAAACAGTCATATGCAACAAGCCGTTTATTACTTTGCATATGGTCACGAAACCCAGTGTGGGATCAAATGTAGAAAGGATATAAGACCAAAGAAAGGTTGAGCATGAAAGTAAACTTAATTCACCCGTGTGTGATAACGGGACTGCATGGAAACAAACGTCCTAATTCCTCTTGCGCACTTTCATTGAACGCTGCCCCACCGAGAGGCAAAATATAGAGAAGGGGTAGGAGCCGAATGTGACATGTGGCACATGCCACAGCGTGCCACAGCATGCCACCAATCTCTGGGCTGGCTGATGGAAAATGTGCAGTTTTAAGGAGTTAAAACACATTCTACAAGTGAAAAATACCCTCTCAATCATTGTGGGATTGTTTTATATTGAAACACTTTCAGCAAATGCATAGTTTAAGCACTTATCATGCCACAGCATGTCACCAATCTTGGGACTAGCTGATGTCAAATTTACTGTTTAAATTACTTTAAAGACATTAAACAAGTGAGTTAAAAGCCTAACAATCATTGGGAGATGTTATAAATCAAATTAAAAAAAAAAAGAAAAATTTGAATTTTGACAGCTTCCTAGAACCTTTAACCTCGTGCACTCTAGTCTGAAGCTCTACCATTGCACCAATGTTTTACATGGGAAACTGCTGGAGCTAGTTCTTATGACCTATTCAAACAGCAGGGCCTGAAAGTCCCTTTTCAGTGTCAATTACAACGTGACATGCCACCTAGATATTTCTTTATATCTGCTTCAAATCAGTGTTTTCATTTCTTCAAAATTACTTCATGCATCTCACCTCTTAGTCTCTTGTGGTATGTTTCATACCTTTCAGCAATTGAATGTTTGAAAGCACTTGGAACTCCAGCATGCAACAGCATGTCACCCCTCTCGGGACTAGCTGATGCCAAATTTACTGTTTAAATGACTTTAAAGACATTAAACAAGTGAGTAAAAAGCCTCACAATCATTGGGAGATGTTATAAATCAAATTAAAAAAAAAAGAAAGAAAAATCAGCTTCTTAGAACTTTCAACCTCATGCACTGTGGTATGAAGTTCTACCATTGTACCAATGCTTTACATGGGAAGCTGCTGGTGCTAGTTCTTATGATCTATTCAAACAGCAGAGCCTGAAAGTCCCTTTTTAGTGTCAATTCTAGTGTGGCATGCCACCTAAATATTTCTTTATATCTGCTTCAAATCTGTGTTTTCATTGCTTCAAAATTACTTCTTGCATCTCACCTCTTAGTCTCTTGTCTTATGTTTCATACCTTTCAGCAACTGAATGTTTGAAAGCACTTGGAACTCCAGCATGCCACAGCATGTCACCCCTCTCGGGACTAGCTGATGTCAAATGTACTGTTTAAATGACTTTAAAGACATTAAACAAGTGAATGAAAAGCCTCACAATCATTGTGAGATGGTATCAATCAAATTTAAAAAAAAATAAAAGAAAAAAATATATTTAGACAGCTTCTCAGAACTTTCAACCTTATGCACTGTAGTTGGAAGTTCTACCATTAAACCAATGCTTTACATAGGAAATTACTGGTGCTAGTTCTTATGACCTATTCAAAGAGCAGGGTCTGAAAGTCTCTTTTCAGTGTCAATTCTAGCGTGGCATGCCACCTAGATATTTCTTTATATCTGCTTCAAATCAGTGTTTTCATTGCTCCAAAATTACTTCAGGCACCTCACCTCTTAGTCTCTTGTCTTATGTTTCATACCTTTCAGCAATTGAATGTTTGAAAGCACTTGGAACTCCAGCATGCCACAGCATGTCACCCCTCTCGGGACTAGATGATGTCAAATTTACTGTTTAAATGACTTTAAAGACATTAAACAAGTGAGTAAAAAGCCTCACAATCATTGGGAGATGTTATAAATAAATTTTAAAAAAAGAATGTTGATTTCCAACAGCTTCCTAGAATTTTTAACCTCTGCACTGTAGTCTGAAGTTCTACCATTCCACCAATGCTTTAAACGGGAAGACTTCTGGTGCTAGTTCTTATGACCTTTCCAAATAGCAGGGCCTGAAAGTCCCTTTTCAGTGTCAATTCTAATGTGGCATGCCTCCTAAATATTTCTTTATATCTGCTTGAAATCAGTTTTTTCATTGCTTCAAAATTACTTCAGGCGTCTTACCTCTTAGCCTCTTGTGTTATATTTCATAACTTTCAGCCACTTGAAACTCCAGCATGCCACAGCATGTCACCAATCTCTGGACAAGCAGATGTAAAATGTACTGTTTAAATGACTTCAAAGACATTAAACAAGTGAAGAAATAGCCTCACGACCATTGAGAGATGTTATAAATGAAATTTAATAATTGAAAGCCTGTACGTCACCTTGCAGCTGCTAGCTGTCTGTCTCCTGTGCATTACACAATATGGCCTGGGTATAAGTAGAATCCTATGACAGCGAGCAAAGCAGAGAAGGGCCTTCAAACATTCTGCAGGACCCCTCTCTGGGACAGCTGATGGACAAAGCAGCATGGGCAGGCCTAAGGCCGCTATCCCATAAACTGGACTGTCTCCTGGGCTGGGTCGCCTTCTCGCAAGGGCCGACAGCTGTGAGGCCCAGAGCCTGCAAGAGACAATGGCAGGAGGAACATAAGGCCAGTGGCGAACCACTGTCCGAATCACGCAAAGGACACACAAAAGAGAGGCATGCTAAGGGAAAGGCGTGATGGAAGGGACAAGTTGAAATACCCCTTAGCCCACAGGAAGACCAAGAGGGCACTGAATGGGATTCCAGCAGCACTGAGAGTTCTCACCTTTCTGTGAGCTTGGCCACTCCTCAGGAAGGAGAACTGTGCTAAAGGCACAATAAGAGCGTTTAGAAACGCAGAGATAGTTCCCTGGTCGACTCCTTTCATCCAGACCTGCTACTCCACCCGAGATCCTCGGAGGGGAAGCCCCCACTAAAGGCCAAAAGGTACTTGAGCAAGTGACTGCGCACGCCTCTAAATAAGGAGGTGAGAGGCTAATTGAAGGCACAATATCCCAGACCTTCTCTGCCGGATAAAATAGCGGACACTCTGGAGGTGTACTCATTCATGGTGAAGCACACCAAGGACCTGAAAAGGGCATTGACCGCTCATGGATAGCATGCCAGGACACGCTCCCCGATTCCATAGGTCCATTGGCCAAGATCATTAAAATGGTGGAAGAGACCAAAGAGGCCCTGCCTATGGATGTGCATATTCTGGCTAATTGGGCACAAAGAGCAGTTTGTTTAATAAGTGATACCAACTGTACAATAGCAGCGGAGTGCAGAAGATCGATTGTAGTAAAGATCGACCTGAAACTCAGGGAGTTGGCATCCTCTGAGGCCACTGCAGCAGCTAAAGGGCTTTTGTTTGGAAAAGCTTTTGTCAAAGACATTTCCAGATTTGTTAACACCTTTGCCGCTCTGGACAAAGGTCAGACATCATTAAAAAGAGTGTTTGTGCCCTGTGTATCCGCCAGGGCGGCAGAAGCAGAGGCGTCTCCGCCAACCACTGAGGAGGCCAGAGGCCCTATAGAGGAAACAACTGGTGACAGCAGGAAGACAGAAGGCTGAATTCTTCCTTCCCCTCCCGTGGAAGAGGCAGGGGTCGGGGTTGGCACTGCAGCAGCAGGTGAGGGTCCAGTTGTATGCAAACAGCGCAGCAGCAAGCAATGCAATTCCCGCGATAGTTGGTAGGCTAGCGATGCACCCAAGCGCTTGGGAGGAGCTTACCGTAGACTCTTGGGTCGCAGAGACTCTGCAGGGGTGTTGTCTGTAATTTTTAAAGAGCACAAACTAAACTCCAGCACCCTTTCTCAATTTCAGAGTGTTAAGCAGAATCACATGCAGTACCCTTTGGGAACACTACATGCAATTAAGACTACAAGTGTCAGTACAATTTCACCTTTGGTACAAGCCTGTACTACACAGTTATGTGGTAGCATTGGCTGAGCAGCCAGACTTATCTCAAGAGTTGAAGTGAGCAGTAGAACAAGTTACACAAAGGGACCAACAAACACACTGGTTCAACTCAAGGTTTCTTGGTAAAAGAATACACATTTATTTACACAGTCAATTAGAAAACATTACACTAGCAAAAGCAGCTTAATATCATACACTAATACACCACAATACACAACTGTAAGAGGATTCAATTGAACACTACAGCTAAGTCAATACCTAGTCTGGGATACTGAATGGAAACCCTTATTGATATATCTTTATGTCCAGTTCATGAGTTCTGGATGACTACCCCTATATAACACCCCTCTCTTGGAATCCCCCTGACCGCACTGAGCCAAGAAGTAGTTCTGTTTTGCAAGTTTAAAAGGTTTATTTGAGAATTTAAACTATATATATCACACTTTTATAATGAATTAATAATTGAATATCACACTTAACCTGAGCAGTAATCAATAATGGATAGTCTGGCACTAGCACACTTCTTTATAATCAATGATGAGTGGGTATAGGATGGATAAGATAGCAACAATACTTTTATGGTTTCAAATAGATGCAATGTGGAATGAAAATGCAGTACAGAAAATAACTTGATAGGCTTTCAGCAAAAGACAACGTAATCACTTTCTTGGACAATTCACCCCCCCCCTTTATGCAATTTAAGGAGATGAAGATGAGAGCACACAGTTCTTAGGAATGCAATCAAATAGAATTCAGTTCAATCCCCCCCCCAGCAGCTTATACAACAGATAGAAGTTTTGAAACACAGGCAAAATGCTTTGAATATGGTGACAATGCAGTGAGAAATATCCCAAAAATGCTTTTAATTCCCTTTAGGAGGTTCAGGGTGAGTGAGAGATACTAGGGATGAGTGCAGGCTCACTTTAGCAATGATTCAGAGATGGTGATTAAGAGGCAAACAAATTTGTATCAAAGGAAAGCAAGGAAGCTGCTGTTTTCACACGTGGCTGGATTTTTAACCAAATCACGAATCGTGGCAAAATTCGCGAATGCGTGAATCACGATTACGGCAAAAGTATAAGGAAAGCTAAGATTCTAAGCTTCCAGAGGAAAGTTAAACCAAGTTTCTAGCCCAAACGGTTCCAAAGATATGAACGATTTTGTAAAGGTCGTTTTTCGAATTTAAAGTAACTCAAATTGACAGGTGACAGCTTTTGAAATGACAGGTGACAGCTTTTAAAAATGACAGGTGACAGCTATGCAGCTTCAGAATTGAAAAGTGACAGTTAGGAGGCAGTTCTACTTAGGTTAAATAGATTGAATTATATCACTTGAAACTAAGAGATTTGGTTTCACCCCGTCCTAGCTGTACTCACAATGGCCCTCATTCCGAGTTAGGACTACACCATGGAGTAAATAGCTCCATGGTTGGCAACCATGGAGCTATTTACTCCATGGAATACCGGCATGGTGAATGGAGTAATTACCGGTCCATTCCAAGGTTGGATGGACCGGTAATTCCCCATTCACCATAGCCCTTCCCCGTCCCCATTTCTGCCCCCATAGGTCTCAATGGGAATGGGGAAGGAGGTAATTACGGCACCGTAAATTACGGTGCCGTAATTTACTCCAAGGTCACTTTGCGGGTCCTGTAATTTACTCCTGCTAAAAGCAGGAGGTAAAGATGGACCCGCAAAGGGAACTCGGAAAACAGAGGTAAAGGATTACCACCATCGGTGCCCTTACAGGCGCCGGTAATCCCTTATCTCCAACCTCGGAATGACCCCCCATGTGTTTTGGAAGGTCTAGGTCTCACGGATCGGGTCAAGATGGCTTCGGTTCTGGTTTCGCCCTGGACGGTCTCTGCGCTGCTGGTCTGGTCTGACACTGCTCCTGGCCCGGCTCCTGGATCTCTGGGTACAGCGTCTGTGCACAGCTCCTGGATCTTTCTGCACAGATTTCTCTGGACACAGCGCTGATCTGCACGGCTCCTGGATGCTGCTACCGCTGTTAGGTTTGCTGGATGCTGAGGCCTGCTGAGAAGAGTCCTCAGTTTGTGGGTTTAGGCCTCTGATTTGAGTTCTGAATCAAGTTCTTTGGAGTTTTAAAGTCTAAGTGTTGGATCTGGTATCTTCTGGATGTTGTGTGGTCCGGCAGAGCGCGTTGCAGCAACTGGATTTGAATGTCTCTACCTGTCCCAGCAGTCTCTTTTTATGTGTTTTGAAAGTGGGTGTGTGCCTGGGCCTAGCTAAGCCTGCCCCTCTCTACCTGTCATTGGCCCAATTCTCCCCTCTCAATTTATCATTGGTCAAGCTTTCCTTTCTCTCTTGATTGGGGGAAAGAAGTGGAGTGTCAGAGCGATGTCATTATATGGCCTGCAGAAAGGACACTCCCCTGTCAAATTGCACACAAATCTATATTTGATCAAAATACACATTTCTCAAATACATAGTGGTTTGTCATTGCATGTACATATTACCTATCACATGAGGTAGTCTCTGTCCCAAATCTGCTCTTCCTGAGGGCTTGCATTCAAAAATGGCAACTTATTTTCGATTTTAGTGGGTTATGCAACCTTGGTTCTTCATTAAAAGTTATACATATATACACAGGCTGTCCATACCTACTCCAGTAAATTCCCATATCTCTAGCTTAAACACAGAGTATGTGGTGTCAATAAATAGCGGGGTTTTGCCCCAGAACATTACACAAATTGGAGTTTGGGCTTGAATAGAAGGTACATTTTTTAAATTAAGGCTCTCAAAGTTATACATTCCTGTCATTTGATTACAAAGAGTTATCAGTATTTTTATAAACTGTATTTTTTGCTTTCAATTCAGTTCTCAGAGTGTTGGAGTCCGCCTCCAAGACTTGGGTGGGTCAGAAACCATGCCTCTGCTGGCAGGCAGGCCTTTGTTGACAGGAAACAGTCAAAATCAACATATTCTATTCAAGTGCAAGAGCCTATTGTGTGGTCTCTGGGAGGCTTAGGTCAGCAGACCAGGGGGTCACTTTGCATTTGGTTATTATGACCATGTGATATCCTGGGCTGTGGTGTGAATCTCTTGAGGTGAGAGGGTTTCCCAGGCTTCTGGCCTCTGGGAACAGCAGGTGGCTAGTTTTTGATTAAAATGCAGCCTTTGAAGTCAGCTGAGTCAAATTCCTTTGTCAGCAACTGCACTCAGTTCTCCTGTCAGAGTTTAGACCGCTAGCGCCGCCTTGAGGATTTTGTTGGTACTGCATCCATTTTTGGGATCTTTCTTGGATGAATGCATTCCAAACAGGAATGGTTCTTACATGGTAGTAAATAATCCTTGCTTAACATTGTTTTGATGGGGCTCCTTACAGTAAAATGGTTATGTGGAACCCCACAAAAGGGTTGAATCTTTAAAGTGGTCCGATGAGCCACGATTTCAGCAACTTTTTGACATCAGTAACAGTGGATTTTGTTAACAAAGATCTTTCTTTATACTGGTGGGTGGCAAGTTAGGTAACCATTTTGGTGTGCGCACAAACTGTGTGGTTCTCCTGGATTCTGGCGCACATGTGGGCTTTTTGGCCATCCTGGATTTGCTAAGCCCACAGCACCAAATGTTGCAGCATGATAGCTCAAACGTGGGTCAGGACACCCAACACAACCAATAAGTTACTGAAAAAGTTCAGCTCCCCTGAAGTGGGAGCAAAATGGCACTTCAGTTACGTTAAAAAGGGGTAAAAAGACAAGGTTATAAGAAATGCAGCCCAAATACATTCATAGGTAGGGCAAAGGGTTTCAGTTAACTACAACCAGCAATTCAATTCGATAGGCCTGGGTCAAAGTCAATGGTTCAGAGTCTTTGTATAGGATAGCACAATTCTGGTAGATAACGGTTAAGTCTTTGCCACGGTTTTTAGAAGAATATGGCTAGGTGAAAAGTTAGACAAATGTTTAGGGAAGGACCAGCCTTCAAAGAGGGGAAAGTTTCACAAACTTTCTCTGTGCTCGAAAAGATTTCCGGACCGCGTTTGCACAGTACCTTTAAAGTGAAGAAGAGCTGTAGCTGAGGCAGTTGTTCCTGGCAGTTCGAGCAGACCTCGCTGTTCCTGTGCTTCAGTCGTGGGGACAAGAAGGAGGACATCGGGAGGTTCCTGCACTGCCCAGGGACGAGGCCACAAGCTTGGCTAAATGTCAGTTTAAGGTATGAGTGCCTTAAAGAACACAAACTGGTATCCTTCCCACTGGCTATCCGTTTTTCCACAGCACTCTGTAGAAAATTCGACCAGGAGGGGATGGTTTCCAGGTGGCTTGTGAGTTGGTTGGTCCCACCAAATTCGAGGGAAGAAGTTAACCTTGAAGGGCTTCTCTGTCGATGGAGTTTCAGGCAATTCAGACCTGCAGCAGGGTTTCACCGGTCGTCCAGGAGTTGCAGCAGTCCTATTCCTTCAGCTCGTCTTCGGTTCTTTCGTTCCAGTGGTCAACTCTGCTTTCCAAGTCCCAGAGACCTGCTTTTAAACAGTTTTTCCCCGTTCATTCCAGCCTGGCTGTCACTCACACAGCAGGATGGCTGTCGTTGCCGGACAGCCAGCCATCCAATCACGGCAGAGTGCATTCAGGTCTCCTAGGAGACTAAGCACAGGGAGTTACGGGCACCTCCCTCACATCCTGTCCACCCCAGACACTGAGGCGCCAGAGGAGGGCTTCAGCACTGAAACCCGCCAAAGGACAACGAACAAAGGGACCAAACCGGGTTAAACATGAGAAGGACCTTTCCTAAAAGAAACAGCGAAAAATGTTTTTACAGATAGGTCTTGGGAGCCATCTTGAAAAACATTGCTGACCCGATTTTTTGCTACCGTTGTTCGCGGTCTGGTAAAATCATGATAGTTTGATCTAAACCACTGCCACCAGACATTTAAAGTAGGAAAGGGTAACATTTGACTGTTACATGAGTGTTTTGACTCAGGGGATGCTAGACAACCCCTCCAGCACTCTATAGGAAGATAGTGCGTTCTGGGTCAGTAAATATAAAGAGACTAGTAAAGTCAATTTAACTTTACATGCTCTGGGAGACAGTAGTCAGTCCCAGAGAAAGTGTTTAAACCCTGAGGTGTCTGAAAGACACCCCTTTGCCACTGCACCGAAGGTGTTGTGTGACACAAAGAAAAAGATGATGCCTATGGAGTTGTTTTAAAACACCATAACCAAAGAACACAAAAGTAAAACACACATCAAAATACATGGAAGAGTGGGAAAAAAAGGCTCACACTCTTCCCAGGTAGAAAAATCAAATCCTAGAAATCCAGCAAAGTTGCTGGGGGTCTCAAAAGGTAAGGGAAATGAGCACATTTTGAGAATTCTCCCTAAACACAGAGGAGGAACAAAGCCTCATGGACAAGGAAGTAGCAGAGTTTCTAAAGAAAAGGGCGATAAGACCAGCGCAGCAGGTGGTGCAACGCTTCCTAAGCAATGTCTCACTGGTGAAACAGAAGCAAAAGGTCAGGCCGGTGATAATCTCAGACAATTTAACACCTTTCTCGTGTACCGACACTGCAAGATGGAGGAAATCCATCTCTTCAGGGACATTTTGTAGAAAGGGCACTGGCTAACCTGCATAGATTTGAGGGATGCCTATCTAGCAGTACCCATTCCTGAGATGCACCAGCAATTTTTAGAATTCCTCTGGTGATGGCAAAGGTGAGAGTTTATGCGTCTCCCTTTTCGGACTAACTTCAGCACAATGGTGCTTCACAAAGCTACTCAGGAGTCAGGCTGATTTTATACATCGAGGATATTTGTCTCATGGCGCAGGATCCGATGCGGCTGCCAGATCAAATGGTCCTAATGGCGGGTCTCCTAGAGAAACTGGGGTTTCTCATCAATTGGGAGGAATCCGAGACCAGGTCACAGCAGAAATGGAGTTCCTGCGGGTTATCACAGACTCATAGCTGGGGCACTGTCTCTGCCCCTGTAGAAAATTAACGACCCTTTGAAACATCACAGTATTGACTTTCCATTAAAGACTAAACTTTAGTTGACAGTCTTATGTTTGCTCAATCACCTCTTCAGTTTAAAAGTTCTTTTAACTAACTGATCAATTTCCCATCAATCATATGTCATAACAAGTTGCATTCGTCAGTAATTTTACAGTCACTTATCTAAGAAGGAATCTGCTGAACCTCCAAGGGAACCTGACAGCAGGTGCGGACACTAAACAGGCAGACAACACACGGCGGATCCCTGCTGGAGTTGGAGGCGGTTCATTATAGGTTTTGTTCTTCGCTATACCCTGTTCGAGATGGAGTCATTCATTAGGAAGCTACAGCGAGACAGTGAAAGAAAGAGGAATAGGGGATGAGGAATTGTGAGGTGATAGGACCATAACGTTGTGATTCATGGACTAGGACAAGCGTCATGCCTGTGGGCAATAGAGTTTCAAACTGCAAAGACTACATTGACACAGAAAATGTTTTTTCTTTGATTTTTGTTTAATGTTTTTTTTTTCTTTTTAAGATTGCTGCTTGAGTTTAAATAAAGAAGAGTATGCATAATACGAGCCTCTGTGTCTTTAATAGAATCATGACTTTCCTGAAAGAAAGTATTGACAATCTGGACTCTACCACAGTACCAACTGCCTCAATGGAGTTTACCATCAGACAGCATTTCTGGCTAGTCCCTTTTTTCTGGCAATGTATTCCATATTGTGTCATGGAGTGCCCCCTACATTTCTCTGTCAACAGAGCTGCCAAGTGTCCCTAAAATCGTGGGAGTCTCTATCAAAAGGAGACGGACACCTGCAGTCTTGTATTTGAGCTGGATTTTCTTTCTACATCTGCAAAGATCTTCAGCTGTGCCTCAGACAGACCCTTTGTTTGTGGCAACACTGGGTTGAAGTAAGTAACACACTGCTGAACACAGCACTCAACTGCACATGCCGGTCTGACTGGGGCTAAGCTGCGTCCTGTGCTCCTCGACTGCTGAATTTCCAGCTGATCTCAGTGGCAACTTTTGATAAAGAGGGATAAATGGGATAGATAAGATGATCATGTGTGTCAGCACAGGTGGTGTGCGAGAGGCTACACAACCCATGTGATGGTCTGACATGTATATTCTGGCACACAAACATGACTGTAGTGTCTGACAGGACATATTCTTGCTTTGCTTCTAAATATGATCAGAAACCACATCCTGCAGTCTCATTTGAAGCACAGTTTAGGGTTTCTAAGCCAGACCTTTCGTTTTTTAATGTTAAATCAGGAAAGGAGAGGACCTTGCAATTCTCTTATTGATTTCTTGTGCAAGTTCATCACTACCAGGTCGGTGCTGCAGACCCCAGTCAATGTCAAGGGATAGGCATCACGGAGGGACTACTTCACCTTAATGTCTACTTTCCTTAAGCCTCAGCCCGAGGAAAATCCAGACACTTCCCAACAGACTGGTCCCTCTGAATGTCGCTGTGGCTCATATGTCTCACACTCTGCCCAACCTCTATTGTACTTCAAAGGCATGCATGAAATGGACAACTGCCCTCAGGGCCACAGTTCTATGGAAGAAATGGCAGCAATTATATGGCTTTTCCCCTAGTCCATGTTGGCAAGAGAGTAACAATATTCTTATACTGCAGGCCCATGTGAAATATAGCTTTCTCTTAAAATCTATGTATCATATGTTTGTCCTTCTGTAGGCTGTTGATTTCTTGGAGTCATAGATGTGTGTGATGTGTTGCATTTTGATAAGTTGCTCATTTTGTAAGGCCCATTGCTTCCGAGTCACATTTTACATGTTACTGTGTGGGTTCTCAGCAGTGGGTCAAAGAATAGAAGAAAAGCATGACAGGGTTTAGTTAAAAGCAATATTTCCAGAGACACATGGGCTAGATGGAGCCTGGGGTCCCCTGCTATATTAAACAGGCCAGGCATTTCAGGAGCCACATAAGGAAAGAAGGAAGGCCCTTTACCCTGGAATAGGGAGTGCAGAGAGTGGGGGCTCCCAAAGCATTGATACGAACAGAAATGCGACATTCACAAATAGAGTGTGAGGTGTTCCTTGGTCTGTTGTAGTATCGTCATGTCCACCTTTACATTTTTCATCCTCCTATCATGATCGTGATGGACCCAAAACCCCTACTCCCAATTTTCCAAGGGTTATTTCTGCGCACACCACTCCCATTAGAGCACTTGATTGCAACTGTCAGATTACATGGTCACTGTCCATTTCAATGCAGTGGCTGGCAACCCCATGGACTACCTGCTGGGTTATCCAGGTTTTCGGGCGTCGACATCGGAGGGAGTGGAAGTTGGGTCGAAAGCTCTGGTTAGCATGGTCAGATCGATGACTCCTCTAAAATATTTATCATTTTGATTGTCCTGCTACTATTTAAATTCGTTTTCAGCTGTGTGCACATCGTGATTGTCCTGCTGGTGTTTCAATTCATTTTCAGCTGTGTGCACATCTTGATTGTCCTGCTGTTGTTTAAATTCGCTTTTAGCTGTGTGCACATCTTGATTGTCCTGCTGCTTTTTAAATTTGTTTTCAGCTGTGTGCCCATCTTGATTGTCCTGCTCCTGTTTACATTAGCTGTGTGCATAACCTGCTTTTCATGAGAATGTGTTAATAAGTCCACCCCTCTGTACTCTGTCTAGACTGCTACCGGTTCCCTCACCCTTCCTCAGTCCCATTGTCCCTCTGTGCTGTTATTCCCCTAAGCCATACACCCAGTACGTCCCCTTCCTCTGCGTGTTCACTGTTTTTCTGTGCATATTACCTCCCCCAGCTCCCATTGTTTTCTCCCAGTATTGTTCCCTGTCTCCCCCCTCTACCTTCTGCTCTCGCTGCGCCTCTCTGGCCTCAGCCTTGTTAAGTGTACCTCACTCTCTGCAGTTTGCTACAGCGCTATCTATCTCTCCTATCTTCTCAAACTGCTTCTCTATCTCTTATCCTTCACCGTTTACTAAGTCTGTCAGGGAGAACCTCAAGAAGGACATACTGAGCTCTAACCCAGGCCTTCCAATTGCAGTCACCTACGTCATTGCCTCTGCCAGAGAGACTCTCACAGACATACTCTGTCGTTCCCTCACCTGTCCTATGGACTCTCCATATGATTGCTCTTCTCTCTCCTTTCTCTTCTTTGCCCATCAATGGTGGCACCCGCTGCAAGGTCTTTCTTGCCCTCTCCACCTCCAGGGTCATCATCAATGTCTACTGCAATGGTACCATCATGGTCCAGGGTCCTCAAACCAACCTTCTACTCTTTCATAGGTTCCTCCCCCACCTTATCAACCTCCCTCCGCCTTTTGCACCAGCTCCTTCAGCTGCACTGGCTTCCATGCCAGCTGTGCCCACCTTAGCTCCCTTGCCACCTCCTAACCACCCTTCTACCCTCGCCATGGCTTTCTTGCCACCACCCCACACATTGACAACCCCATCTTCCTTCTTCTCTTGGGTGAACCAGTCACCCACTAACACTGTATCTGGGGCTCCCTTGCCCCCTGTGGTGCCTTCCGCACTGGCTCCCCCCTCACCCATTATGGTCCCGGCTCCCTTTCCGGCCTTGGCTCCTCTGCCCCCTTCTACCTCTGTCCCTCAGGTACTATCGTCACTTAGGGGGGCCCACTGTCCCCTGCACCCCGTAAGTCTTTCACTGATTGCAATCTGCTCCACATTGCCATGGTAAGCACTCGCTCAGTTGTCAAACACTCCTTTGACATCTGCAACCTCCTTGAACTCCTGGATTGTGATGTTCCTGCCACCACTGAAACCTGGTTCAAGGATTGCTCTGTCACAAGTTTTGACACACTTCTCCCAGAAGGCTACACAATACTCTCTCTTCCTAGACCAAACAGACCAGGTGGGGGAGTAGCATTGATCTTCCCTGAGTGTATCCCTGTGTCTGTCATTCCCACTCAGGCCTACTCATCCTTTGAGTGCCTGATCTGCAGGCTGTCCCTCACTCCAAGCTCTTCACTGCTGCTGTCCACCTTCTATCGGCCACCTGGTCAGCCCTCCCTCTTCCTTTCGTAATGGGCTGACCTGGCCTCCTCTCTCCTTTCCTCCTCTTCTCATCTCCTCCTACTGGGTGATCCCAACATCTATCTCGACTCACCTGATTCCTTAAGACCTTTATGCAACCTTTGGGACTCTCCCTTTCTTTCCATCTTACCATCTGGCCCAACGCACAGCGCTGGCCACACCTTGGATGCTCTCTTCTCAACTGACATTCCGCTATCTAGCCCGCTCACTACTTCTCTCTCCTGGACTGATCATTTTCTCCTCCCTTCTCACTTGAAGCTCTCTTCTCCCGTTGCATAGGTAAGCCCTGCACTGCCTCCCGTCTACAAGGTCATCTGACCCATGAAAAGAGTCTCAGTAGCTGCCTTTGCTTCCACCTATTATACTCCTTCCACTCCTGCGACTGACTCCCACCCTGCCACAGCCCTCTCAATCTTTAACCTCTCTGTTTCCAATACTCATTATATTCTTGCCTCTGTCATGAGGGTACGATTGAAGCCTACCAAAAAGTGCAACTCTTTGTATGACTCCAAATCAGCTTCCGTTAAACACAAGTGCAGGGCAGCCAAATAGAAATGGGATTCCTCTGGCGCACCCTCTGACAAACTGGCCTGCCGCCTCCTCCAAAGGCAGTATAGACTCTGCATCTGCTCCCAGAAAAGAGTCTTTATACAAGCCTGCATCTCTGTGGTATCCAATAACACAGACACACTTTTCAAAGTCTGCAAGGAATTAGCCAACCCTACCGCAGCCTCCTCCACCACCTCGCACCACCACCTCGCACCATCCACCACACATGACACAAAGTCAGGCACGCACACAGTGTCAATGACAGGGAAGGGGCGCCTGAAAGCAGACATGGATGCGTGTCAAAGGGCAAAATAACACATATACTGCATAGCACCTGCATCACACACAAGCATGTGACTGGAATAGTCCTTCCACAAACATGACTGATGCCAATACATAGATGGCACGTAGTTTAGCCATACCAGAATTGTCAACCAGCCTCAGATGGAAGTTGAATACTACTGACCATGAGCCATGGACAATGCATGTCAGATGACATTTCATGGAATTCACTATTAGAAAACACACATGTGTCACAGGGTGCAACAACGCTAGGGTGTTGTAATACAGTGAGGGCAGGCATACGGATTCAATAATGCTAGGTCACATTGACATCACGCAAGTGAATAGGCATATTGAAGGGGATAACAGGGTTTAGAAGTGTGTGGGTGCAGTGCAGTACATGGGTACGGCCTCAACAACGAATAAAAACACAGATCCAGTAATGTCAATGTCGTGGCCTGATGGCAGTGTAAGGGTAAGTGCCGTCATCATGTGTAAAGTGTTGGTAGTGGGTTGTAGGGATACAGTAAACCCCACCCCCAAGGGCGGGGGTGGCTGGGAGGCAGTGCATGGGTTTAAATGGTTGCTCAGAGTACTGTGTCGTAGCTGACAGTGTGGGTAGGTGGCAAGTGCATTCTCTCAGTCATCTGGGACTACAGCAGGGGAGAGGAGGACAGAAAGCACAACACATGAGGAAGCATCAGAAGTGCCTGCAGACCCAGAGAAGCTACACCTCCAGTTACAAAGACGCAGGGAGGCTGTACCAGAGGGAGGCCCCAGCTCAACACAGATGTGAACCACAAACCAATTTCCTTGAGGAGCAACTGACCCTGAGGGAGTAAGAAAGGGATGATCAAAGACCATGAGAATGAAGTAAATACTGGAGGCGGAGTTAAAGGAATAGCTGGCCCAGGACCCATAGGGACTTGCTAAGAATGCACAAGGTTCAGGAATGAACACTCATAGCCACTGTGAGCCTGTGCCATCATCACAGTCCTAGGGAGATACCTTGCACCAAGCCTAAAGGACTTTTCACACAGTCCAGGACTGGCAGAGTTGCAGAGAGAAGAGTTTAGACTCATAGGAATCCTGGTAAAGCCTGTTACAGTAATCCATCATAGGAATTACCAGTCCTCTGGAGACAGTGAGCTGCTGGGGGATGGAGAGGAAAGGAAGAATGCCTCTGAGGATGAGCAACTTGCAGGGTGACCTCACAGAGATGTCAGTCATGTGATGATAGAAGGCAACTGTTGAGTGGAAGATCATCACAAGCTATCTGCGACCACAGGTTGGAGCAAGAATAGGGCCAAGAGAGGCTGGACAGAGAGTGTCATGGAAGGAGGGAGCAGGTGTGGTGATGAGGATTGCCTCTGTGTGCAGCATATGGTTTGTATGCAGTCTGCCTGACAACAAGCACGTATCAGTCCAACATCACCTGGGTCATACATGGCAGTCATTACAATGTAACCTGAACTGGCAGACAATCATAACACATCACCCAAGCAACATACACATGGCCTGTACACACACACATCACCACTCACCGGACATTCCCTCATACATTGGCAGGGCTCCCACGCCTTGGATCTGCTCCACTGCAATGAAATCACTAGAGATCTCCTCGTGTCCACTGAGTTTATCGTCCTCTGGTGGTGACCCACTGCCAGTCACCAGAGTAGAGGCAAACTTTGTATCCAGCTTGTCTTTTGCTCGGTGTTGGAAGTCATTCCAACGCTTCACAACGTTACCAGCTGTGCGCCTCTCATAGCCAAAGACACTAATACGGTCAGCGAGGCACTGCCAGTGGGTCATACGCTGAGCAGGTGTATGTGTGCTCCCTGCCTGCACCAGCATGTCACGGCCATGTTCCAACATGTAGTCCACAAGCATCTCCAGTTCCTCATCACAGAAACTCCTCTTTCTCGACGTGTGGGACTCCTTTGCTGTGTCTGGGGTCTTAGCCTGTACTGCTGGAGCATGCTTCTGCTTCTTGTGAGGTGGTGCAGACCCTGAGTGGCGTGTACCGCTCAGGTCAGTAGGGGCTGGAGTACAGGTGGACTGGCCTTTGGAATCAGCCCCCAATGTAACTACAGAAGGTCAGCTTGCAGGTATCAGTAGCTGGGTGCTGTTGCCAGGACTCTGCGCCACACGTGTCTTGGCCTTAGTGACAAGGGACTTGGCCCCTGAGTCACACTGGGCCAGGACCAATCCATTCCTGGCTGGTTGACCCTGAGACAGGGTGCCGGTTGCTACAGCTGCCCCTGCAGCTTCCAGACCCTGGCCGGTGTGAACAGCAGATGAAACTGCTGCTCCAGATCCCCGGGTGCCGGTACCTGGAACTTGCACAGCACGTGTCTTGGCCTTCAGGACATGGAAATCGGCCATTGAGTCACCCTGTCCCTGTGCCGGGACCACTACCGTCTGGGCTGGCTGACCCTGAGCCTGGGTAGTGGTAGCCGCAGCTGCCCCTGCAGCTTCCACACTCTGGCTGCTCTGAACAGGAGATGTCACTGTTTGTCCAGGACCACGGGTGCTGGGTATGTCAGCAGCTGCTGCATCTCCCTGGCCCGGTTGGGTGTGGGGCATAGTTCTCCCTGCATGGTCCGGCACACCTTGCCCACGTGGACCACCTTGGCCACCCTGGCCACTTTGCCCACCTTGGCCAGCTTGGCCACGTCGCCCACCTTGGCCACCTCTGGCAAGTCGCCCTCCCAGTCATGGCACTGATGGACTAGCGCAATGGGAGGTGCAGCCAGCAATTGTCCTGGGCAATTGGAGTGAGGGGCCAGGGTATGTGATGAAAAACGTAGCACTGTGCTCCAGAAAGGCTCTATGTGACCCCTGGTGAATAAATAACGGGTCGCGCAATGCTCAGGCACCCGAAAAACAAAAATCAACATGTACGTGACCCCTCGGTAGCCCACGTTGAGTAAAAAACATCCTGCAGTACACTGTCACCCAGTAACACAAAAAATGTGTACGCGAGGAAC
Source organism: Ambystoma mexicanum (assembly GCF_040938575.1). Lineage (NCBI taxonomy): Eukaryota > Metazoa > Chordata > Amphibia > Caudata > Ambystomatidae > Ambystoma > Ambystoma mexicanum. Next base: position 1,245,655,019 of record NC_090937.1, on the reverse strand, counting down.
ATAGGCTACTATAACCTTGAAAATGGGGTACGCGTCACACAGGGGCAACCATAGTGGGAAAAATGTGTGCACGACTCACCGTCTGTCTCGTAGAATGAAAAAAAAAAAAAAAAAGTGTGTGTGCACGTAGGCAACTCCAGCGCAAAACAAGAGGTACGCACTGCCACAGTAGTGAATTATTTGCGTGTGAACCCACAAAAATATGAAGTTCATGCATCCCTCGCCACGAAAAGCGTGTACAGTGCACTGTTGTCCGACGCAGACCTTTAACCCGATACTGATTGACAACGCTCAACGTCCAGCGCATGTCACGTAACTTACGCGCTTAAGGCCTTTCCTCTGATTACATGCTAACGTGCTGTTTATGCATGTGCGGAGTCACTCTGTTTACCGCTGGCCACGCGAAAGAATATGGAAAAACCACGCTCCTGCCTACAAGGCCATTTACCTGCCTCCAACTGCCCAAGCTGCCTCCTACAAGCCATCTGCTGATGCCAGCCAACTCTGTGTGCCTGCTGCCCACATTCCCTGCATTTTGGGGCCTGCTCATCAGCCATTGCCAGTGATCCTGTCGTTGTGACCACCTCTGCTGTTCCTGAAGACTCCTGACTGCCATACCACCGCTCCACAGCCCAGCCCCAGGACCACCTTGCCCACCGACACCTGCAGTGGGAGGGACAGGTGAGCGCACACAGGGGCAATCCTATGCAGAAGACAGTGGGGAGTCATCCAGGTTGGTGGAGGAGGAAGAGGAGGCCATCTTAGCCCAGCACATGGGGCCCGGTTGGGGTGATGAGGTAGGTGTGAGTGGTGCAGTCCAGGATCAGGGGCCGGAGGCAGTGCAGGTCACGTGGAGGGGCCTGTGACTGATCTTGTCCCTGGAACTGCACCAGTATGCACCTGCGGGCATGCCTCAGGCCGGAACCCTCCACAGGTGGCGGATGTATCCATGCAAATAGATCATCCACTACCTGCGGATGAAGCAATTTGTCACAGGGTGGATCTGTTGCTAGCCGTTATTGCAGGCACCATTCGTGATGATGTGCAGGCTTCCAATCGGGGGCTTGCACATCATCACAATGAGGTCTATCGCCTCATTAACTAGCTAGCTCAGTTCCTGGTCACAAATCTGGTACATGTGCTGGCCACTGCTGCAACCCCCTCTTCCTTTTCCTCCTCTGTGTGCCAGTCGTCCTCCCTGCCGTCTTCTGGCCCAGATACCACCAGGGCCCCCTGTCCCAACCCCGGTGGCCAGTCTGGTGGAGATCACATCCCTGCCACAGTCGGGAGTCGAAGGAGGATCAGCAGGGGTTGTCACGGCAGCGACAGGAGCTATGGCAAGGGAGGAAGTGCAGGCAACAAGAAGGAGGGCACGTGCACGACAACCCCGGGTTGTGTCATCATCCCGGAGGCTGTCCTTGTGGCGAAGGTACTGGGCATTTTGGCAGCAGCAGGCTCAGGAAAGGAGGCAACAGGACTCGGGGCGTTCATCATCAGAGGGGCAGGTATTGGCCATCGGGCAGGAGACAAACGTGGACCTTACGACAAGGATGTCTTCCGTGTTGGAGCGTTTGGACCGCTAAAATGGGGAAGAGCGGTGGCACAGAAGAAGCAACTCACCATGGCCAGGGCAGAGAATTCACTGAAGCCGAGGCCCGCCTACTGGAAGTGGATGCAGTGTTCGATGACGCCCTGGTGGAGAATATGAGAGAGCATGGTGAGGAGATGGACTAGCCTGCTGCCTTTGTATATAGTTCTTTAGGAGTAGGTTTCATTTGTTTTTTTCTTTTTATTTGGAGTTTCTGGACTTTGCTCCGCATCTTGTATATAGTTATTTTTGTATTGTATTTTTAGGATTTTTCTACATGTTTTGGGACCATGGACCCTGGATCTTTGTAAATATTTGGATTTTAATTTGGAATGGTTTTCACATGATATGTGATTTCATTTGCACATACATTAATGGACAAGGACCACATTTTTGACTCTTTCATTTTTTACATCACATTGATTTTGGTTTTCACTTTATTTTGATTTTTCTTTTGGTTCATGCATGTTTAATTTGTTGTTTTTACTGTGTGTGACTTAGATACATGCTTTTTAATATAATTTTTTGACATTGAAATCGAAGTGGTATATGGTCTCAACGGTTTAGTGCATGTTTCACTCCTCCTTGACGCATTTGCATGTCCCTGCTGTTCACCAATGTTGTTCATGTGTGTGCACATGCATGCATGTGTGATGTTAGGATTCACATGACATAGGGAGCATGACTAATGTATGGGTGTTGAGGTGCACCAGGGGGATGCAGCGTGTGGTGGCATTTTAGTTGGCATGTGCTGCGTGGTTGTATGTTGGTCCAATGTGTTTTGGGGTGGGGGGTGGGGACATGTGGCAGGGCCTGTCTGCAGGTTGCCGTCAGTGGTGGGGGTTGGGGACATGAGGCGGGGCCTGCCTGCAGGTTGCCATCACTGGTCGGGGGGTGGGGACATGAGGCGGGGCCTGCCTGCAGGTTGCTGTCACTGGTGGGGACATGTGGTGGGGCCTGCCTGCAGGTTGCCGTCCCTGTTGGGGGGTGGGGACATGTGGCGGGGCCTGCCTGCAGGTTGCCGTCACTGGTGGGGGGTGGGGACATGAGGCGGGGCCTGCCTGCAGGTTGCCGTCACAGGTGGGGACATGAGGCCGGGCCTGCCTGCAGGGTATGGTCACGGGTGATGGTGAGGGTCCCATGTGGTGTGGGCTGTCTGCAGGGTGTGGTCACGGGTGATGGGGGAGCCATGTGGTGTGGGCTGCCTGCGGAGTATGTTCACTGGTGATGGTGTGGGTCCCATGTAGTGTGGACTGCATGCGGGGTATGGTCATGGGTGATGGTGAGGGTCCCATGTGGTGTGGGCTGTCTGCAGGGTGTGGTCACGGGTGATGGGGGAGCCATGTGGTGTGGGCTGCCTGGGGGGTATGTTCACGGGTGATGGTGGGGGTCTCATGTGGTGTGGGCTGCCTGCAGGGTATGTTCACAGGTGATGGTGGGGGTCCCATGTGGTGTGGGCTGCCTGCGGGGTATGGTTGTGTGTGATGGTGGGGGTTCCACGTGGTGTGGGCTGCCTGCAGGGTGTGGTCACAGGTGATGGGGTGGCCATGTGGTGTGGGCTGCCTGCAGGGTATGTTCACAGGTGATGGTGGAGATCCCATTTGGTGTAGGCTGCCTGCGGGGTGTGGTCACGGGTGATGGGGGGCCATGTGGTATGGGCTGCCTGCGGGGTATGGTCCACTGCTGGGGTCTGACTGTCCCGTGAGGAGGCGTCTGCTTCCAGGGGAGTTGTGCATATATCACAGGGTACACGCAGGCCTTTCCACACGATTTGGCTGGTGCGAGCGGGGTATGCAATTTCACTGGGGCGCGGACGGAGTACACGCGAGCCTTCCTACGTGATTTCGCGAGTGGGGTACATGATTTTGCTGGGGTGTGGATGGTGTACGCGCGGGCCTTCCCACGCGATTTGGCTGAATCGGGTTACGCGATTTTGCTGTAGTGCGGACGGGGTACGCATGGGCCTTTTCACACGATTTGGCTGGTGCGAGCGGGTTACGCTCTGATTTTTCACACAATTACAATGGGGGGATGTGTGCTGGGTCACAGATGGTGCAGGGCGTTGCGCCGTATTGGGCATTTCACTGTCTTTTGCCTGCGCATGGGGGTGTGTTGGGGCGTTGCTGGCGCTACTTGATGTTCATTGCGCCACGGTTACCTGTGCCTCAGAATATCCATGAATACGAGTGCCGCGCAATTGCTGGTTTGTGCCACAGCTGGTGCACGCATGGCACATGCTCCTTCTCGGCGTGCAGCACTTGTGCTGCTTCTGCGCTGGATTCTATGAATTGGGCCCTAAATCTGAACATTTAGCAACATTTGTAAATTATGTTTTCATGATCGTGTATCTACTCTGATATATAAGTTATACATATCATCAGTAGGATATGGTTGTACTATATTTATCACAGTTCATACAGTCAAGTGTGAAACGCATGAATTAATGTACAAACACACACACTTTAATATTGCAACCATACTGTTTTGGAAAACATGTACACAATACATGTTTGACATTTAAAGCATTACACAGTAACAGGTTTTGGATTGAACTGTTTTTTACATTTAGTATTATGCAAGAAAAGCACAAGATAAAAAAAAAAACTTTCAGTCAATTGTTTCTATCCTACAAACTTTCAGAATTGTACATACAGTTTGTTTTAAGATGTAACTTAAAATAAGAAAAGGAGCAGCCTTGAACCATGTAGGAGTACCCATTAGAGGTAGATTTGAACCTTGAATGTCATGAGACGTAATGGTGCAGTGCTTAATCGAGCTATGTTCATAACAGGAGGTCATGAGTTCGAATCTTCTGTAGAGCCTCTCAATTTTATTTTTACAAAAAAGGAATAAAATTGGCATTTGTATTTTTATTTTTTAAAAAGGAGGATTATAATTTGAAAAACGAAGAGACAGATTTACCGTGACACATGAAACCTTTTTTTGGGGCATAGCATGTGACACCTGCTAGTGGCACGTGTCACTTGTAATGGTGACATGCAGTAGCACGTGTCACTGGCGTATGACACATGCCATATTCGGCTCCAACCCCTACTGAAAATATAAATATGAAAAAAACAATGCAAGGTCGGGCGCGGAAGTAAACTTAACTCACCCATGTGTGATAGCGGGACTGCATGAAAAAAAGGTGTCCTAGCTCCCATACGTTCAATTCCAGCTTGCGCTGCCCAACCAAAAGGCAAAACGTAAATACAGACGCTCGCGGGCGTATGATGAAAACAAACGCCAGACTTGAAACCATTTCCTATGTCTAAGCTCGTAACGCTGGGAAAAACACGGGGGCGCATGTACCCACCCACTCTTGATAGAGGTACATGATAGAGACAAAAAAGGGACAAAAAAGGGGCAACCAGACCAACTGCCGTCTTTCACTGCATATATAAATATAACCAGACTGCATGTCCCGATTTACAGATCTAAATTTAATCAAGGCTCCTAGTGTGGCTGAACATGTAGACTTATAGTAGTGACAATGGTCAAATTTGCATATAAGGTCTGTTAACTACGCGTTGAAATACATAGTGCTGACCAATCCCTTGTCAGTTGAGTTCATATAAGAAAATTATGTCTATGGCGGACGATCACTAGTGCTGAGGTTAAGAATGAAATTGAAATGTACAGGGAAATGTATACAAAGGGTAGATTGTTAACATTGATTATACCACATCGACAACATCCACTTGATAACTTTCCTAGTAGGATACACTTCCAAAATCCTTTACAAAAGGAAAAGTCGAGAATAAGAAGGGGCAACACATATTCCAGCAAATCGAGGAAAACTGATGGTCAGAAATATTGAAGTTAATTTTCCTGAGGAGTTGGTAGTTTGAAGTTAAAAATTACCAACGACTTGCAATTAATAAAGCTCCTAATAAATTGCTTTTTCCAATATTCCTTAAAAGGAAGTGCAAAAAGGAAGGAAAAAGGAGCTGCACGTATTGTATAACCTGTTTAAGACCTGTGTGATAACTTTGAGTATTATTCATCCACCATTGTTCTCTCTGTGCTAATCTAGTGGCAATAGCATTGGAATCAACTCCCCTAATATATTCATGTGCCCACCATTTAAGCTCTTCACAGCTATGATTATTTTCAATAAAGTGGGCTACTAGCAGAGATGTAATACTTTTGGTCCTAATTTTAGATTTGTGCTCCGTGATTCTAAGTTTAACAGATCCCGATGTCTTGCTGATATATGATTTTAAACACGAATAAATGATAACATGAATGAGATTCTTAGAGTTGCATGTGGTGTGATCTTTAAGGTGCCATGACTTCACATTGATAGTAACTGTGGTACATGCAGTAGTTGACTCACATTGATGGCAATAACCGCAAGAAAAATGGCCATTGATTGGTTTAGCCCCCCAGAAGGCTGACATAATTTTAGGACTTTGTTTCACTTTGGCTCTATCGGCTTGCGAGAACTAGTTTTTCAAATGTTTTCCTTTTTTGAAGGCATGGATAGGGTATTCAAGAGTGGGGTTATTAAGCTGTAACATGTGCCAATGTTTGCAGATGGCTTTTTTAATGGCATGATGTGTGTTGAAAGTCATTGCGCAAACCAGTTGTGCATTGTTCATGTTTTCTTTTATATACTTGGCCAATATTGTCTCCCGGTGTTGATTCTTGGCTCTCTTGTGGGACTGTCTAAGTAGATGCAATGGATATCCTCTGTTAGACAATCTATCTTGTATGATATCTGCTTGAATATAAAAGTCTTCAGTTTTAGTACAAGTACGTCTTGCTCTTAACAATTGACCCTAAGGTATACTCACACGTTGGGATTGTGAATGAAAACTATCAAAGCGGAGGATGGTATTCCTATCTGTCTCCTTTCGATAAAGATCTACAATGGTGTGCCCATTCTCGATCTTAATAAGAAGTTCCAAATAAGGTATAGACTGATTACTGGCCAACATGGTGAAACGTAAATTAGCATTCAGAGTGTTAATCCATCCTAAGAATTCTTCGTAATTCTCTTTGTCCTCATCCCAAATAATGTTGATGTCCTCAGTGTATCGTTTATAAAATACCAGGGCTGGCTTATAGGGATTAGAATCTTCTAGAATAAGGGATTTTTCAAAATGCCACATATATTAAGTGGCATAGTTGGGGGCTAAAGCTTCCCTCATGGCTGTACCCTTGATTTGTAAATAGAACAATTCTGTAAATTGAAAGAAATTCTTAGTTTGAGCTATTTCAAGACGTTCAATCAAAAATTCACTAGGAGTAAGCTGTGAATCACTTCTAGAGTCAAAGAATTCCTTCATGATATGGAGGGATTCAAATTGTGGAATATTTGAATAAAGGGATTCCACGTCTAGTGTATTCAGCATGTTGGTAACTGGATTGAAAGACAATCCTTCCAACTGTACAATGGCATCAATGGTAGCAGCTAAATATGTTTCTGAACTGGCCGCTAGAGGCTTGAAAAAGAAATCTAGAAATTGCCCAATTGGCTCTAAAATGGAGCCACAAAGGGACAGAATATGCCTCCCTGGTGGATTGAAACAGTCCTTGTGGATTTTAGGCAAGATATTATATTAGGGGTGTCCTAGTGCCTTTAGTAGTTACAAATTCCAATTCTTTTTCACTTATGACTCCAATGTCACGGGCCTGTATGGAGATGGAAATAATTTCTCTCCTAATACTCTCTGTCAGGTCAATTTGAGGTAAAGATCTGGGTTGCCTAGTTGTCTCATGACCTCTGTATCGTATTTGTCAGTGTCGCAGACTACTACTCACCTTCCCTTATCAGCCTATTTGATGTCAATCAAATCGTCTTCGTTGAGTTTACGTAGACAGCCCCATTCTTTTTTAGTAAAATTGTAGCTCGATTCTTGTTTGTGTCCCGTAGTGGGTTCATAAATGGAATAAAAATCCCCCGAAACAGCCCGTTAAAAAATATCAGTTTCTTTTGAGAACATCTGAAGTGTCAGAGTAAAGCTAGATTTACATTTAAATGGTATGTGGGTATTAATACTACTGTCATCTGTACTCTCAGTTCCAAATTAGTCTTTGAGATGAATCTTACGTAAAATGTTTTGCAATTCCATCTCTGCCTCCATTTTACTGGGGTTCTTCATGGGGATAAAGGAAAATCCTTTCTCCAAAACTGATATTTCATCTTTGCTCAAAGTCTTTTTGGAAATATTGTAGACGGCAGATGGTTTGTCTACCTCCGATAGGCTCTTCTCCTGGTTGCAAAGAGGTTTTGTATTGGAGGTGGCCGTAGGTCTGTGGGAGGAAAAGGAGGATTTAGGGGAGGGAAGGGGGGATGTGCCCCTTGGGGGACATAATTGGAAGGTTGACCATAATGTTGGTACTGCCAATATTGTCTCCCCCTTCTTCCCCTTTCCTGGCCCCTATTCCAATTGCATACTCTGGAACTTCGAGGGATCCTTTTGGGGTAAGACCCACTTCCGTCCGAAGAGGTATCAGAAAAAGTGACCCTTTTCTTATTTTGTCCATTATTACGATAATTTGGATCGTTCCAATATCCAGGGCCCAAATATTACGCACTATGGTAGGGATAAGCCGCCTCCTTGGTAAAAGCCTGGATGTCTTTTTTTAATTTATCCATTTTGTTGTTAGTGGTTGATTTGATAAATTCTTTAGTATGTTTTTCAATAAAATCTAATTTCTCTTTGATGTTTAATATGGTTGTATCTAGAGCAAAAGCTGTTTCAGCTTTATCTATATCTTCGGCCACTAATGCACTTTTCTTATGAGTAGTGATAATAGTAAGCAAAATCCAGTCCCAACTGCATTTAGTTGCTACCCCTGAAAAGATGTTTTGTATTCTTCATCATCAATGAAGAGACATGATTCATTACGGACCAAGAGGCCTTGGGGAATTATATTTTTCTTCAAATATTCAGTGAGCAGATGACCATGCATTTCTGTTCTAAACTTTTTACTTTTAAGTTTCAAAATGATGTCCCTAGTGATTCAAGAGTTATCTCCCCCAAGTTTGATACCATTGAGAGTATCGAACAAGGAAGGTACTCAAATCACCTTTCCTAGCTGTTCCTCACAAAACAAATAGATGTCAATTGCGGCCATAATAAACATTTTGTGGAAAATATAGGCCAGAGGGGCCCAACACTGGAGAAGAATTTAACTGGTGATTTTGCAATTGTTCACAAAAAATCTCCTATTAAAGAAATGGGTATACCCTTCATCGCAGACATTGGGGAAGCTAATAGAACTAAAATAAAAAGGGGGCTATGTTACACAGAACCATAAGATTATTCTTAATTCATTTTACATAGTCGACTTCATGTGGTGGATAAGAAGGTAGGCTAGGCTAGGTCACGGAAACAAAAAAATCAACATGTATTCAATTTTTATTAACAATACACAAAAGACACACAACATACGGGAGGATAGCTCAGCTGCAACATGTTCGCCTTGGAAGCAAGACGACACGAAGCAACAAAGGTTCGATCCCCGGGTCTGCGCTTAGAAACCTCTGGGTATTTAAGCGCGTTATAAATACGCAACTCAGACAAAAAAAAAACAATTACGCAAATTAAAAATTAATAATAATTCCTGTAACAGCACCTCGATGCCTGCGGGCTGTGTGAGTGCTTTAAAAATGCAAATAAAAAATAAATACAAAAAACCCAAATGTTCATAAAACAATTCATAAAAAACATCAGGTATTTGTTAAGCACAAGGCATCATGGGAAGCACAGTCCTCATGACTTAAAAGAGCAAGTACACAATTCAATTTATACCAGCATATGTATACCAGCTTTCCCTACCTTGCTGCTTTACATTGGAACACCCTTCCCAACTCTCTGCGAGCTGAACCCTCATTAATTGCTTTCCGCAAAGCCATGAAAACTACGTTGTTCACCTAACCAACCCCATATGTTTAAACTCTCATGACTAACATGTATGATGTACTATGGTGTATGATACTCCTTATCGCTTTACACAGGATCTTGCCTTACTGTAACCCATGGCACAACCTGTACCTGTAACTAAGTTCCCCTACAAGTAACAGTGGCACAATGTCCCTGGGCTGCCTGCGCGCTATATAAATGTAATAAATAAATAAATAAAAATAGTAAGAGAGAAACAGAACTCCCTCCGCGTCATCCGTGGTTCACGAGAAAAAAGGCTGTGGCTCTCTAAGACATATAATAAAGTGCAAGACAAGTGCAAGGGAGATAAATCAAGGTTAAAGTGCATTGAGTCAACTACAGGTTATGGGGACAAGAAAGAGCTGTCAACCATGTCACCCAAAAATCCTTAACAAGGTTGTTTCGATGATTAACTGAATCTAGTCATAAAAGACTGATGGTCATCTTCTTCAGGACAAAGTACTAAAAATTATTAAAACCAAATGTATCACATTCAAGTTGATAATAGGTGCTGCTTGAATTTCACGACTTGTTCATTTTTGACAATATTCTTCTGGCAGAAATGTTTGCATAGAAGCAAAGACACATTAGGCCTCATTACGAGTTTGGAGGTAGCCATGCCATTTTTAGTGGCATGGCTACCCCCAAACTCAGGTCCGAGTCCCGAAAAGTGGGAATTACCGGGCCATTCCGACCTGTAATTCCCATTCACGGGTCCCGGACCCGGTACGTCCCCTTTCCCATTTGAGCCCCCATAGGGCTCAATGGGAATGGGGTGGATATTAACAACGGTCCTGTTAATGACGGGACCATTAATGACGGGACCATCAGTCTTTTATGACTAGATTCAGTTAATCGTCGAAACTACCTTGTTAAGGATTTTCTTTTCAATAGTAGCCCACCTAAGTTCTCTACCTTTGAGTTGTCTACTGATGAATATGATAGGATATTCTCTCCCTTTGTCATCTAACTGGGACAAGAATGATCCAATGACGGGACCGTTGTTAGCATCCTGTTCTGCTAGCGGGTGCCACTCTGCAGTCTGGTCTGACCAGGCGTACAGGGTGGCCCCGCAAGCAGAACTCGCAATGAGGCGGTGAGGCAACAATGGCGCCGTTAGCAGGACCAGCGCAGTTGTTGCCTTACCGCCAGGGTCGTAATGAGGCCCATATTCTACAAAAAATAAAACACAAAATATTAGAAATAAAAAAAAACCTGACTAGGCAAACCATCAGCCGTTCCTGAAGTTCCATAAAATACATAACAAGAGTAGGAACAATATATATACCATTGTGGCAACCCGCATCGGCCTAAGGAAGGAAGCACCCCCCAGGAACCCGCCGCCCGGCGAATCCACATCTATGCCTCCAGCTGCTATGGCAACCCGCTACAACAACCAGGAAAGCGGGAACCTGCCCGCGAAATTCACAACAGCGTCGGACCGCCGCCATTGGCCCCTGCACCCTGCCAGCTCCTCCCCTCCTGGCTTATATGGAGGAGGAGGAGACCGGCAGGCGACGCAAGGAGAAGGCCGTTGGAAAAGGCCTTTCTCCCTCTCTGCAGCTCTCCTCTGCTCGACGGCACGAGAGGCGCTGCAAAGCACTTTGTTTAAAGGTAAGACTCTAAAAACTACCATTACGGCTATGCGCCCCCAGCAAGGGAAACCAGTCCCTCTCTCTGCCTGCCACAGAAATGCAAGGCTGCGATCGCGCACCCGCTCTCATTTGCAGTCACACCTCACGCCCAGCATTATCATACCTAACCTAAGGTTAGGTTACAGATGCGCTCCATCCTCAGAGCGCCCAAATTTCGCCCGATACTGCATTGAGACGCAAACTCTCACACCGCCGATCCATGAGGCCCAAGCACCAATGACTTTAAGGAACAAAAACGTTGGGACCACTATGCCTCTAGCACCTGAGCCCCTTGTGGCCACTATGCTCACTACTCTGAAGGCTGGTCATACTACGCCCATGGCCTCTGTGGCCCTTATGCCCCACAATATGTTGCCCACTACTGCTGCTGCTATGTTGTCTATGCCTAAGCCCTCCTTGGCCTCTGTGTCTAATGTTGTGCTGCCCACTATTGATATGTGTTGTGCTGCCCACTACTGATGCTGCTATGTTGTTTATGCATAAACCCTCCGTGGCCCCTGTGTCTAATATTGTGCTGCCCACTATTGATGGTGTTGTGCTGCCCACTACTGATGCTGCTATGTTGTTTATGCCTAAGCCTTCCGTGGCCCCTGTGTCTAATGTTGTGCTGCCCACTATTGATGGTGTTGTGCTGCCCACTACTGATGCTGCTATGTTGTTTATGCCTAAGCATTCCGTGGCCCCTGTGTCTAATGTTGCGCTGCCCACTCTTGATGGTGTTGTGCTGCCCACTACTGATGCTGCAATGTTTACCCTGCCCTCCACTGCCCCTCTGCATGATGCCTCCACATCTTCTAAGACTAATACGACCCTCAGGTGTGCCCTAGTTGACGCCCTCTCATTACCTGCCTATGCCTTAGACATTAATGACCTCATCATAAATAACAACCTTGATATCCTAATTATCACTGAAACCTGGACCACTGAGAGCTCAGGCCCAGCACTATCTCTCGCCATTCCACAAGAGTACACCATCCTCAGAAAAGATCGGCCCTCCAGAGAGGAGGGGGTGTAGCCCTCATTGCCTGGGAAAGTCTATCCATTAGAGAAGTGGAAGGGAAATTGGTCCACAACTCAGACTACCTCCCACTAAAAAATAAATTCTCCCACAACTGCACTATAAACCTTCATATTGTCTACAGACCTCCTGGTCCTATCACAGACTTCCATGATGACCTCATCCACTCATTGTCAGACAACATTAAAAAGACCTCACAAGTCATCCTACTGGCTGATCTTAACCTAGGGCTCAACGACCCTAAGGCCTCCCACGCCAGATCCCTCAAGAAGGCCTTCACCACCTTGGGCTTCACACAATCTATCACAGACCCTACCCACATCAAAGGACGCACCCTTGACTGGATCAGCCAACATAACTGTTCCACCCAAATGGTCGCTAACAGCCCCATCCCCTGGTCTGATCACCACTTTCTTCAATTCAACATCGATACTAAAAAAGGCACTCCTGGACCTATTACCCCCCTCCCTGCAGCACTCGCAAGGAGCTCACGCCTACTCACAGCCCAAAACTCTTCTTACAGGTGCCAGGCCTTCAGGCCCCCTTCTCCAAAGACCCAGAAACTCTAGCCAACACCTTCAAAGAAATCGTCGCCCAAGCAGTCGACTCCACAGCTCCACTTACCCTAGACAAAAAAACAAAAAAATGAAACACTCTAATGCCTGGTTTTCAAAAGATCTGCTTGACCAGCGCTCACTGAAGAGGGCTGCACTCTCCGCTTGGAAAGCTAATCCCTCAGAAGCCACAAGGAATGCCTTCAAAGCCATTTCCATCTCTAATGAAGCCAACATCACCTTAGCCAAATCCTCAGCATTCAACTCTAGGATAAATGACGCCAAATCAGGCTCCAAAGAACTATTCACTATCTTCAGGGATTAAGAAAAGCCCTCTGCGCCACCTCCCTCTCTCCTTAAAGATGAGAACTGGTGCAGCAGCATTCAGTCAGCCATGCTTGACAAACTTAACCTACTCCAAACTAAAATCCGCAGCCACCAAAAAGCTCTCAATAACCTCATAGCCAGCTTACATAATGCTACACCTAAACCGCCCATGACTATAGCCTCCCCACCCTCCACCTTCCACTTCAGAGATACGACCGAACCTGAAGTGATCACCCTGCTCAAAGCCATCAAACCTTCTAACTGAAAAGGAGACGCCTGTCCTGCCCATCTCATCAAAGATTCGGCACAAATCCTAGCACCTTTCCTTACTGCATTCATAAATTCATCCTTCCAGTCTGGACACGTTCCCTCCGGTCTTAAGGAAGCATGGGTTCGCACACTCCTCAAGAAACCTTCCCTTGACCCAACGGTTCCAGGGAACTATAGGCCCATCACCACCGTCCCATTTCTACTAAAAACTCTTGACAAAGCAGCTTACCTGCAAGTCCAAGAATATTTGGAAAAGAACCGTCTTCTTGGACTACGGCAATCCGGCTTCCGCCCTCGACATGGCACTGAGACGACCCTCTTAGACCTAAAGAACCAAATGGATGATATCAGAGATACAGGCAAACCTGCGCTCCTCCTGCTCCTTGACCTATCAGCAGCCTTTGATCTGGTTGATCACAACACTCTGTGTCGCCATCTAGCTACTGAGGCCAACTTCTCCCCAAAGGCATGTGAATGGATCACTTCGTTTCTCCAGCAGAGAGTCATGAAAGTATTTTCTGACACTGCCTGTGCCACCCCAAGCCACATCAAATGTGGCATCCCACAGGGTTCGTGCATTGCACCCACCCTCTACAACCTCTTTACCAGACCCTTGTTCAGCATCCTTGACGCAATGCACATCTCATACACCAACTATGCTGATGATACGCAGGTGCTTATTCCTCTCACAGGGGACTATGACGCAGATCTTCCCACTCTCATCTCCAATTACTCCACCATCCAATCCTGGATGGCGGACACTTGGCTCTGCCTCAACCGCGAAAAAACTGAGCTCCTGCTCATAGAATCACCCACCACCATGGACAACCTCGATGAGCAGTACTCATCCTTCTCTATTGACAGCATTCCCATCAAAGTCTCTAACAATGTCAAGACCCTTGGAGTCTACTTGGACGCCGACCTGACTATGGACAGGCAGGTTAATGCCATCGCCTCATCATCTGCATACTACACCAAAGTGCTAAACGCAGCTAGACCCTTCCTATCCCGTGAGAACTGCCTTACTATTGCAAGGGCGATAATTGGTTCTAGGCTTGATTATTGCAATGCTCTCCTCATTGGGACATCCCAAAAAAACCTCAACAAACTCCAGCTGGTGCAAAATAACGCACTCAGGGCAGCCACTGGAACATCCAGAAGAGACCACATCTCTGAAGTGAGAAGACAGGTCCACTGGCTTCCAGTCAAAGGGAGAATTGTCTTTAAAACTCTTGCCATCACCCACAAATGCCTCCATGAGCTCGCACCCCCATACTTATCATGAAAAATCACGAGGCATACTGCCTCAAGGCCCCTCAGAGAAGGCTATTCCAACACTATCCTCACACCTAAAATCTGTAAACGCCTGTGCAGGCGGCTCCAGCTTTCCCATTCTGGCCGCTACACACTGGAACGCACTCCCTCCTCACCTGAGACAGATTGAATCCCACCAAGTTTTCCGGAAAACCATCAAAACTAAGCTCTTCAACTGAAAAGTTGTAAACTGTTACCACCCTTCTTAGGTAGAACCAACATACTGTTCTCTATCATTCTGCATGTATGTAACTTGTCATGCTATGTTGTAATTAACCAAGAAGCCTAAAGGCGCCTTAACCTGTATGTCAAACTTCTTACATATTCATGTAACAGTGCCTCGATATCCTTGGGCTACAAGTGCGCGATACAAATGCAAATAAATAAATTGTCTCATCCAAATGGAGAGCTTGGAAATTATTTCTTCTAAATACCAAGTTCAATCCAATGACAGACGTAAATAAATGTATCACTTGTGATACATTTGGTTTTAATGATTTTTAGTGCTTTGAACTGAAGAAGACGACCATCAGTCTTTTATGACTAGATTCAGTTAATCGTAGAAACTACCTTGTTAAGGATTTCCTTTTCAACAGTAGCCCACCTAAATTCTCTACCTTTGAGTTGTCTACTGATGAATATGATAGTCCTCTCCCTTTGTCATCTAACTGGGACAAAAACAGCTCCAATTCCGGTGTCGCAGGCATCATCTGAATGATAAAGGGTTTGCTGTAGTCAGGCGCACACAACACAGGTGCCCTACACAGGCTTTCCTTTAAGCCAATAAAGGCCCTCTGACAGTCTTCTGTCCAATTAACCTTCCTCGGTTGGTCAGAGCTGTCAGAGGGGCAGCTATGGTTCCATAGTCTGCCATGAAGTTGCAGTAATACCCAGTAAGGCCCAAAAAATCTCTCACCTAGGTTTGAGTAGTGGGAGTCTCCCATGTCATGTACATCCTGTACTGTACTGGGGAGAGGTTGTATTCGACCCCCTCCTACCTCATGACCAAGATACGTGACTTTCCACTGAGCTAACTGCCACTTGCTGTAATGCTCACCTGCTGTAATGCTCACCTGGTATCCACGGGGACGTCACTCAGCCTGTTCTGACCTCTTACGACCTCGAACCCTTCCCTGGAGGCTATTCGACTGGAGAGTGGGCCTGAAACACAGGATTGGTAGAGTTTAACTCCCTATCGTCTCTGTGTGCTTGAACCCCTTCTTCCCCGGGCTCCAACCCTTCCGTTTGATCCACAGCTCACCTTGTTTTCTTGGATATTGTGCTCTCCATTCTGCTTTCAGCACAGGGGCGCGTTGATTGATCTGCCTAGTTACTTCACTGGCAAGAGTCTGACAGGTAAGCATAATGAGTCTTTGTACAGTTCTCTAACTTCGTTCCTTTCCTTCCTTAGATGATGGCCGGCGTCTGGGGATGGCGGTGTGCTGCTGAGATGAGTAGCGCTGAAGGTGAGTGAGAGCGCCATGCGCAAAGCACCCCTTTCGTATTTGCATTGAACTGAGTTCTTTTCCTGTGTCTTTTAGGTGCCGCAACGTTTTCAGCGTGGATGCCGGTTATGAAGAACAAATGCGATGGGTAAGCGCGGTATGCAGCGCCTCTAGATGTTTCTAGGCTAACCTGGAGTGTCTTTTCCCTTGTTAGGGAGAATTCTCTTATAAGGCTAATTTCCCAAACCTAGTGAGTCCCCCAGCAGCTTTGCTGGATTTTTGGGGTTTGTTTTTTTCTCCTGCTAAAAGTGAGACTCTTTCCTTCACACTCTTAGGCATGATTTGAGGTATGTCTTTGACTTGGTATGTGCTTATGGGCTATGGTGTCTTTTACTCCATAGGGTATCATCTGTTTTGGTATATGTGTTACACAGCACCCTCAGTGCAGTAACAGAGGGGTGTCATAGTGACCCCCAAACATAGACTCCCTACCCTGGGACTGACTGCTGTCTCCCAGGGCATGTAAAGTCACCATTGGCTTTATTAGTCCAAAATTGTGAACAGAACCAGTATAAACCATCATATTGTGGAAGTACTGGAAGGGGTTAATTAGATTACCCTTGGGTCTGTTTCCAAGGGGGCACTATCCAGTCCCCCCTTGTCGAGTTTCTGGCTGGTGGCAGTGGTTACCACGCGAAATATTCCACCGGAATATTTCCTATGGGATTTTCCCATTCATTTTAAACGCATCACTTTTTTGGTGCATTGTAAAGATACCGCCGGTTTATTTAATTAATATAAAATCACCGGTTGGGTCTTTTCGCCAGAACTCTTTTGCAAAATGGCGTATGTGTCCGTCTCTGTAACTCCAACCAAGGTCGGGCCCTTTGTTTGACATTTTGGCGGGCTTCTCCACAGAAGCCCTCCAACTGGTGCCACTCTGTCTGGGATTCACAGGATGTGTGGGTGGGTGAATTGGCACCCTGGACTGCGTTGCCTTAGCAACCCAAGTCGCACTCTTTTCTGATTGGCCCGGCTCACCACTTAGCATGTATGAGTGACAGCTAGGATGTTGAATGGGTTTTTTTTGCGTAAAAGCAGGGCTTTTGGGACTGGAACTTCAGAAGTCGCCACTGGACCTGAGAAATCCAAAGAGGGGAGAAGCTGAGCCATCTGCAACGACGACACCACCGGTGGAGCCCTGCTGCAATGACCTCACCACTACCCGACGACAAGAGAAGATCTTCTGCTGTAAGAGTCTTCTCCCCCTGAGCTGGTGGGATGAACCAGTTGGACATTCGCCTTCCAGGATGCCCCTTGGTCGAATTGCCAGTGCCAAGCACCCGGCGGCGGGATAGCCAAGCTTCAGTCCACGGGAACCGCGAATAATAGGAACGCACCTTTTAACCGAATGAACTCTGTGGCTGATTTCATCCCTGGGCAGTGTAACGACTCCAAGTTTCCTCCTCGACGAGATCTTCTCCTTCCCTGGTCGAAACCACAAACTGCTCCAGCTGCCTGGAACAACTGCCACCGCTGGAGCTTCCTCACTTTTAAAGGTACTGTGTTCCACCTGGCCTCCCTTTCCACGGATTGCTAAAGGTGACCCTTAAATCATTGGCTTTCCAACTGGGTTGGCTCCCAGACCTTCTAACTTTATCTTTCGCATCAAACCAACCTCTTTTGAACATTTTTGCAAAGACTTGAGTGCATTTTTAAACTGTATGATCTTGGGCACATTTCGCCTTGCTCCATTTAAAGTGGCCCTGGCCTATGAACTTTGGCTCTACAGTAGACTCTGCCTTCACTAGCTTGCTCTGGTCTTAGAAAAGTGTTGGGAACTGTGTTACTTTCATGACCTGTCTTTTTCTCTCCCTCTAACTTAATTATTGGAGTGCCATCTAAGTTAGGCGCTCGCATATGTTTTTACAAATAGTGGTGTTTTTACC
Organism: Ambystoma mexicanum; assembly: GCF_040938575.1. Taxonomy (NCBI): domain Eukaryota; kingdom Metazoa; phylum Chordata; class Amphibia; order Caudata; family Ambystomatidae; genus Ambystoma; species Ambystoma mexicanum. The sequence goes on along the minus strand of NC_090937.1, from coordinate 1,245,637,001 downwards.
TAGACTTGTCTAAATAATTATTAAGGGAGGTGTGTATACTTTTTCTGATTGTGTTTGAACTTGCTTTGATCTATAGTGCTTAGTGTATTTCCTAAAGTGTGTTTTAAATAAATAATTATATACTTTTGATACCAAGCTCTGGTCAGTGTTTGAACCACTGTGTTTTTGGCCCTATTGTGTATGCTCTGTATACTGCCCCACTCATCTTGAGAGAAGTCTGACTGCCCAGCCACAGCTAACAGGTGCATTTCGGTGGTACAGACTGCTACCAATTGGGTTTACTGCTTACTCCTGTAGTCTTAATCTGTTTGCAGTGTTCCCCAAGGGAACTGCACAGGATTCTGCCTAACACTGGTGTACAGCAGTGGGATTTGTATACATTGTAGAGTGCTTCTGATACTTTGGTGCAACTAACCACAAAGCATAGCACTAAATAGCTAATTTTCTAACAAGTCAACTATGGAAAGTTACAGCCAGGAGTCCCTTTCTGCAAATACAGCTGATTGTTTAAGAGCCCTTTGTAGACTTAAGAGTCTTTCTGTAAAAGGCAAGAAAATAGAATTGATTGAAAGATTGTTAGAAAACCAAAGTCTGGGTAGTGGTTCAGAGGAGCCTACCTCCCCAGCAAATGTAGCCAACAGTAATGAGGTTAATATGAATCAAAGTGTTGATAGTATTTTTGTAGATTCAGAAGAGGAAATTGAGACTAATGTAACTGTCCCCACTGGCCCTCTGCCTGCTCTACCACCTCAAGCTTTGCCTACTGGACCCTTATCAGGTCTCACACTAAGTCCTGAATTCATAGAACTAGAAAAAATGAGGCTTTAATTAGAGTTCAAAAGAATTAGTGCCCAATCTGAACAAAAGCACCAAGAACTAAGGCTCAGAGAAATGGAGCTCAAGCATGAGCTAGAGATGAAGAAATTGTCTGTGGAAAATGCTTCTCTCCCCGGATCCTATAGGAGTTCCAGTCCCAAAAGACCCCGGATGCCTAAAGAGATTGTGGGTGTGTATGAACCTAAATTGGATGTGTTAGATTGGCTGGCTATGTTTGAGTATAATCATGGGCTCCAGGACATCACAGGGAATCAGTTGCTTCCTTGGTTGTTCTCTAGGCTCCCCCTGTTTCATCTAATGTGGTAATGGAATTGGGGGAGGTGGATAGGATGGACTATGAATGTGTGAAGCTAGCTTTAATAGCTAGATTTGGGAAGACCCCTTCCCAGTACCTTAAGAGGTTTAGGACCCTCAAAAAGCATGATGGTACCCCTTGGGCTACCTGGGTGAGTGAAAGTTTGAAGAACTTAGAGGGATGGATTAAGGGTTACAGAATGAACACTTATGAGGGAATGCGAAATCGTGTTATGTTGGAGTCAATTTATGATGCCTGAGCTCAGACAGCACTTGGCTGATTCAAAGGAAATAGATCCCAAGAAACTAGCTAAGGCTGCTGACTGGTGGGTTGCCAACAGGGCTACTCACAAGGATTCTGGGGTCACGCAGAAAAAGGATGGGGGAAAGCAGCCACCAAAAGGGAACCAAGAGACTCCTTATACCTCCCAACCCAAAGTGGCCCAAAAACAACAAAACTACCAGGGAAATCCCCAAGGGAAACCAAGTAGGTCTAGTGAGTCCTCTGGTGTTCAACCAGAGAGAGGTCAGCAAAAGCCCCCTTCCAGAGAGCATTTGGAACATGCTATCTCTGTGGGGCAACTGACCATATCAAAGGCGATCCCAGATGTAAGGGTAAACCTGCAGGGATCAGCACAGTCTCATTAGCCTTCACTCCTGAGGAGGAAGTACAAGTGGCTAGTGCTCACTTTGAATTCTTTGCATTCTTTCCTGAAGAACCCTTGGGTCTTCAAGCAACTGTATTCTTAGAGTCCATGGGGCTGGTTAGCAAACAGAATAGGGGTGTGTATGACTCCCTACCAGAAAACTCTAAAGTATATTACATGGACAGTGTTCTTGTCAATGGCCAGGATACTCCTGCCAGGAGAGACACTGGGGCCAGCAGAACAGTAGTGGATGAAAGCTTTTTCAAGCCTGAGGATGTTGCTAAGGCACCCAAGGTTCCCACTAAATTTTCTGGAGGTCCTGTCCAGATGGTTCCTATTCTACCAGCCCTCATTCAGTGTAATAACATGACAGTGAGGATTCCTGTTGGGGAATGATCTAAAAACTCTAGGAGTAGTGTCCAGTACCCCCAGGCCTCCCAGTATGGAGAAGCAGGACCTAACCAAATTGGCTAGAGAGGCCACCTCAAGGGACCACCCTAAGCTTGTGGGAACCTCTACTGAGAACCCCAACCCGAGCCCTGGTGTTAGTAAATTGACCTCTAATGCAGGCAAATTTCAGGCTAGAATGTTAGGGAAATGGGACCCCCAACCAAGCTCCATCATTGTTCCCCCAGCTTTAGAGTCTCTGACTCCCCCTGCTTCTGAGGAAGAGGTGGATAGACCAACTGGACCCCTCTCTAGGCTTAAGAGAACTGGTAATTCTCAGTGCTAGCGGAAAACCCGAAAAGACAAGTCTAAGGCCAATAACCTTCAGACTGTTGGACCTTCTAATGAAGACTCCAACTCAAATCCTAGTGTTGGGAGGGAAACTCCTAAAGTAGGTGAGGTAAGATCTAAGAGAAATGGGAAGCAGGTACATTGCCTAACCCCAAACCCTCCACCCAAGAGGCCTGAGACCCAACCTGCTCCCAACAGAGAGGTGGTGAGGAACCCTGGAGGCCCCTCTAGATCTAAAGGAATCCTTTATAAGGACCCCTTGAAAAAGCCTGTCACAGGATCAGGAGTTGTACCAACTTCTGAGGGACTGGTCAACCAGATACCCTATAAATGTAAAATGAAAGATGTTCCTCAAAGGGGTTGTAGGTCATATATATAGCTTACAAAGGAAAACCATTCATTTTACCATTGAGCACAGGTCAGGATGTCACCACCAAAATGCTGATGGTCTCTCTAGGATGTTTGTAACCGACTAGAGGTATGAGATTCATCCAGAAGTGGATTCAATCCTCCTGTCCCTTAGTCTGGGGGCGGGGGGCGAGTGTTAGGGAGAATTCTCTTATAAGGCTAATTTCCCAAACCTAGTGAGTCCCCCAGCAGCTTTGCTGGATTTTTTGGGGTTTGTTTCTTTTCTCCTGCTAAGAGTGAGACTCTTTCCTTCACACTCTTAGACATGATTTGAGGTATGTCTTTGACTTGGTATGTGCTTATGGGCTATGGGGTCTTTTACTCCATAGGGTATCATCTGTTTTGGTATATGTGTTGCACAGCACCCTCAGTGCAGTAGCACAGGGGTGTCATAGCGACCCCCAAACATAGACTCCATACCCTGGGACTGACTACTGTCTCCCAGGGCATGTAAAGTCACCATTAGCTTTATTAGTCCAAAATTGTGAACAGAACCAGTACAAACCATTATATTGTGGAAGTACTGGAAGGGGTTAATTAGATTACCCCTGGGTCTGTTTCCAAGGGGGCACTGTCCAGTCCCCCCTTGTCGAGTTTCTGGCTGGTGGCAGTGGTTATCATTTTAAACGTAACACTTTTTTGGTGCATTGTAAAGATACTGCTGGTTTATTTAATTAATATAATATCACCAGTTGGGTCTTTTCGCCAGAACTCCTTTTCAAAATGGCAATGTGTCCGTCTCTGTAACTCCAACCAAGGTCGGGCCCTTTGTTCCACTTTTTGGCGGGCTTCTCCACAGAAGCCCTCCAACTGGGGCCACTCTGTCTGGGATTCACAGGATGTGTGGATGGGGGAATTGGCACCCTGGACTGCGTTGCCTTAGCAACCCAAGTCGCACTCTGTTCTGATTGGCCCAGTGGTGAGCCGCCCGGCTCACCACTTAGCATGTATGAGTGACAGCTAGGCTGTTGAATGGGGGGTTTTCTGCATAAAAGCAGGGCTTTTGGGACTGGAACTTCAGAAGTCACCACTGGACCTGAGAAATCCGAAGAGGGGAGAAGCTGAGCCATCTGCAACGAAGACACCACCGGTGGAGCCCTGCTGCAACGACCTCACCACTTCCCAGACGGCAAGAGAAGATCTTCTGCTGCAAGAGTCTTCTCCCCCTGAGCTGGTGGCATCAACCAGTTCGACATTCTCCTTCCAGGACGCCCCTTGGTCGAATCACCAGTGCCAAGCACCCGGCGGGTGGTTAGCCAAGATTCAGTCCACGGGAACCGCAAATAAAAGGACTGCACCTTTTAACCGAACAAACTCTGCGGCTGGTTTCATCCTTGGGCAGTGCAACGACTCCAAGTTTCCTCCTCGACGAGAACTTCTCCTTCCCTGGTCGAAACCATGAAATTCACCCGCTGCCAGGAACAACTGCCACCGCTGGAGCTTCCTCACTTTTAAAGGTACTGTGTTCCACCTGGCCTACCTTTCCACGGATTGTTAAAGGTGACCCTTAAATCCTTGGCTTTCCAACTGGGTTGGCCCCCAGACCTTCTAACTTTATCTTTCGCATCAAAACAACCTCTTTTGAACATTTTTGCAAAGACTTGAGTGCATTTTTAAACTGTGTGGTCTTGGGCACATTTCGCCTTGCTCCATTTAAAGTGGCCCTGGCCTATGAACTTTGGATCTACAGTAGACTCTTTCTTCACTAGCTTGCTCTGGTCTTATAAAAGTGTTGGGAACTGTTTTACTTTCATGACCTGTCTTTTTCTCTCCCTCTAACTTAATTATTGGAGTACCATCTAAGTTAAGCGCTCGCATCTGTTTTTACAAATAGTGGTGTTTTGACCTATACTTGTCTAAATAATTATTAAGGGAGGTGTGTATACTTTTTCTGATTGTGTTTGAACTTGCTTTGATCTATAGTGCTTAGTGTATTTCCTAAAGTGTGTTTTAAATAAATAATTATATACTTTTCATACCAAGCTCTGGTCAGTGTTTGTTTGCTCCACTGTGTTTTCGGCCCTATTGTGTATGCTCTGTATACTGCCCTACTCATCTTGAGAGAAGTCTGACTGCTCAGCCACAGCTACCAGGTAAATCTGGGTGGTACAGACTACTACCAATTGGGTTTACTGCTTACTCCTGTAGTCTTAATCTTTTTGCAGTGTTCCCCAAGGGAACTGCACAGGATTCTGCCTAACATCCCTCTTGCAGATGGATGAGAAGTTCCGGAGACAGAGTTCCCCCAGAGCAGCTGGGATTCAGGTAAGTGTTTGAAGCTCATACAGTACTTAAAAATAAGCAAAGATTTGCAGAATGCTTACTAATGCCTTTTTTCTGTTCTTTTCCCTTTTCCTTAGGATGCGGCGTGCCGGGATGGGAATGACACCGCCGAAGATGCCCGCAGAACAGAAGGAGAGATGAATGATGGGCAGAAGCGCTGCAAGGTAATGCTGTTCCTAACTGTGTTCTTGTTCTTGCAGGAGCTGAGCGGAGAAGAAAGATCTACTGCAGGCCTACTGAAGACCGATCAGAACACGGTGAGTGTCACACTGCAGGTGCAGAAAACACAAAGCATGTTTCTCAGCCTGGGTGTGGCTTAAATAGTCTCTGGATATCCCAGGTGTCTCTGGGCTGAACCATACCCAAAAGACTAAATATGTGGGGGCATCCATCATGTCCCCATCAATGCACTACAAGTCCAATCCCCAATGTTATCCTATGGGAGTGAGTGAGTCTGGTGCCACAAGCGCCAAGTTTGACTCCAAGTGGGTCTTTGGAGGGAGGAGAGGCCCTTGAGGGCCATGTAGGTGATCGTGGCCTGGCTCCAGCCTAACATCTTGGAGGGCTGGGAACATGAGGGGCAGGAATCATGACACTTGGTGGCCTTGATAGTGAGTTTAGCCCTTTTCAAGGCCAGTAACACTTATCCAAATGAGTAAAATGCTCTTTCCAGATGGAACTGTAGACAGCAATGTCGTCTAAGTTAGCCACGCAAAAGGCCTCCAGCACACTGAGCACATGGTTGACTTGCTTTGGAAGGTGGCAGGTGCATTCCTCAACCCAAAAGGCATGACTCTAGACTGGTAGAGTCACTCGGGTGTTGAGAATGCAGTCTTTGCCTTGGCATGGTCCGTCAGAGCTATTTGCCAATAGCCTGAGGTAAGGTTAAAGGTGCTCACAAATGTGGCAGCACCTATGGTGTCCATGAGCTCATCAGCCCTGGACAATGGGTGCGTTTCAGTTTTGGTGACAGCATTGACCCCCTTGTAGCCCACACAGAACCGCCAATACCTGGTACCTGCCTGGGATCTTGTTTTGGGGACAAGGACCACTGGACTGGACAATGGACTGGTTGAGGGTTCAATAACACCCAGATCTAACATCTTGGCGATCCAGCCTGGATGTGGATTTTAACTGTGTCTGAAATTCGGTAGCACCTGCTTTTGACAGGCACAATGTCACCAGTGTCGATTTCGTGCCTGCACCACAGGGGATCAGACCTGGTGTTAGTGAGAACAGAGGGGCATACTACTGGACAAAAAGCCCTGCAGGCCCTCTGCTGCTCAAGTGTCAGATCGGGAGAGAGATGCACTCCCTCCAGTGAGCCAGCCTGAGGGTTGCTATGTAGCAAATCAGGAAGGGGCTCATTCTCATCCTCTTCTCACTCTGAAGCTAGCAAGAGGCATGAGACTTCTACTCGCCTATGGAATTACTTGAGACTATTGCCGTGGAATACCTGAGGGGCTACCCCAGGGACTCCCATGTCAACCAGATAGTTGACTTCTCCCATCTTGGAGGCTCTCCGGAAGGGTCCAGTCCACTTATCTGCCAAAGCTCTAGGATTGGTAGGCTCTATCACAAGGATCTCCTGTCCTGGAATCCAATACACTTGTGATGCTTTAAGGTAATGCCAGTATTTGTTCAATTCCTGGCTTGCCTTAAGGTTCGCTTTCACCTGGCCCATCATCTGTATCCTCCTCCGTCTGAGGCCTAGCACATATTCCTCCACTTGCTTGGCAGGACCTGGAGGGGTAGCTTCCAAACCTTCTCTGATTAAGGCAAGGGGCCCCCTCATGGGATGTCCAAAGAGCAACTCAAAGGGGCTGAAGCCAACACCTCTTGAGGTACCTCTCTGTAAGCGAACAGCAGGCATGGCAGGAGGAGATCCCATGTCCTCCTTAGGGGCTCTTCCAAAGCACCCAGCATGCCCTTGAGAGTTTTATTAAATCTCTCAACCAGACCATTAGTCTGGCGATGGTAGGAGGTGGGGAACTTGTAGGTTACTCCACACTCTTTCCACATTGTTTTCATGTAACTTGACATGAAGTTGGATCCTCTGTCAGAAACAACCTCCTCAGGGAATCCAACCCTGGTAAAAATGCCCAGGAGAGCCCTGGCAACCAACCTAGCAGTAGCGGTCTTAAGGGATATAGCATCAGGGTACCTGGTGGCATGATCTACCAAGACCAGGATGAACTGATGTCCACCAGAAGTGGGAGGGTCAAGGGGACTGACAATGTTGATGCCCACCCTCTCAAATAGTGTGAAAACCACTGACATGGCTGTAGTGGGGAAATTACCTTGCCTCCAGTCTTGCCAGACAGCTCTAGAGTGTGTACCATCCCACAGAACAGGCCATTTTTGTCTTGTTCATTCTCATAGAGGGGCACCCATGATTAATTTTTGATTTTTGAAGGGCATTAGGTTTATTTATTTATTTGCATTTTTAAAGTGCTCACACAGCCCGGGGGCATTGATGTGCTGTTACAGGACTATGGGCCTCATCACGACTTGGGCGGTAACGGTAATGCTATTAGCGCGGGCTGTATTAGCCCTACCGCCGAACTCCCCGGCGCTAATAGCGCCGGATCACGAGTTCAGCGGTAATGTAAGTTCCCATTCCCCACTGAGCCCATTCGGGAATGCCCCATTCCCCATTGGGCTCAATGGGGAATCTTCGCGCTAATACCGCCGGCGGATTTCCCGCCGGCGGAAATAGCGCGAATTTTCGGCGGATTTCCCCCCAGCTCAGAGCTAGTAATAGCGCTACCGCCAGATTTAAGGGTTACCGCCGAAGTCGTGATGAGGCCATATGTCTCTTAGTTGCGTATTTACAACACGCTTAATACCCGGAGGTGTCTAAGCGCGGACCCGGGGATCGAACCTGTGTTGCTTCGTGTCGTCTTGTTTCCAAGGCGAGCATGTTGCCGCTAGGCTATCCTCCCTAGTCACCCTAAGTTTCCCAGGGTCATCCAGATGTGGACCCCTTGCTAACTGTGCTCAGAGATGCACAGCTCCACCTCACTGATGATGCCCAACAAGGCTGAAACACATATATGGGGTTGCTGTTGGTACTCTTGTTCAGAAAGGAATTGCCATAGCATTTTGGTGCTGGACTGCCCATGTGGGCGGGACAAAGACTGATATGCAAATGGTTATTTCCCATCTGTGAAAGGTACCGTGAGCTAAAGTCTGGCAGCAGACTCTAGAGTGGGTACCATCCCAAAGAACAGGCCATTTTTGCCTTGTTCGATCTCATAGAGGGGCGCCCATGACTATTTTTTTTATTTTTGAAGGGTCTTAGGTCTAGTCACCCTAAGTTTCCCAGGGTCATCCAGACGTGGACCCCTTGCTCACTATGCTCAGAGAGGCACAGCTTCACCTCACTGATGATGCCCAACAAGACTGAAACATGTGTACTGGGTTGCTGTTGGTATTCTTGTTCAGAAGGGAATTGCCATAGCATTTCTGTGCTGGATTGCCCATGTGGGCGGGACAAAGACTGATATGCAAATGGTTATTTCCCATCTGTGAAAGGTACAGTGAGGTAAAGTGTGGCAGCAGACTCTAGAGTGGGTACCATCCCAAAGAACAGGCCATTTTTGCCTTGTTCGTTCTCACAGAGGGGCACCCATGACTAATTTTTGATTTTTGAAGGGCCGTAGGTCTAGTCACCCTAAGTTTCCCTGGGTCATCCAGACATGGACCCCTTGCTCACTGTGCTCAGAGAGGCACAGCTCCACCTCACTGATGATGCCCAACAAGGCTGAAACACTTGTATGGGGTTGCTGTTGGTATTCTTGTTCAGAAGGGAATTACCATAGCATTTCTGTGCTGGACTGCCCATGTGGGCGCGACAAAGACTGATATGCAAATGGATATTTCCCATCTGTGAAAGGTACAGTGAGGTAAAGTGTGGCAGCGGACTCTAGAGTGGGTACCATCCCAAATAACAGGCCATTTTTGCCTTTTTCATTCTCATAGACGGGCACCCATGGCTATTTTTTGACAACTGACAAGTGGAGCAGGTCCTGCAGTGGGACTCCACTTCTACTCCCATTCGGGGCCAGTAGAAATGTGCAGAGAGCCTTTGCTTTGTCTTCTTGGTCCCAAGGTGACCAGCTAAGTGCACCTGATGTGACAACTGTTTTAGAAAGGGCCTGTAAACCTGGGGTACCGCCAACCTCTTGAGGGCACCAGGTTCAAGGTTAGTGGGCTCACTACAAAGGAGCTCACCCTCCCAATAAATCCGGAATGACCTGGGCACTTCACCTTGTGCCTGGGCCAGGGTCTGTTTCCTCAGACCCTCGAGAGAGTGGCACTCTCTCTGACCCTTATAGATGTTACCCCTAGAGGTCCCCTGGGCCCCCTTCAGCCAGCAGACATTGAAGGTCAGGGTGATCCTCTGGGTTGAGCACCTCTCCCACAGGAGGGTCTTCTGGCTTCTATCCCTCAGGAGTTGTGTCTAGGTTTACGACTGGACCCCGTCCATCCATAGCATGAATCACAGTGGGTGCTACTGAAGCAGCAGGAAGAGAAGGAGCCCCCTTCACAGATGTGGCTTTTTTGCTCTTCCTTCTTGCCTTGGTTCTCCCCTTTGGCTAGGGTACCTAACTCACAGTCAGACCCGGTCTTACTTGTGACCTAGTGACTGCAGCAGCAGTCAGGGGGGACCATTAGAGATGAATCCCAACTCTACTAGATCATTGCCTAACAAAATGTTAGCAGGTACATTGTCCTGAACCAGCAGAGGAAGCTTTGCTGTCTTGTCTCCAATCGTGATTGTGACTAGCGTTAAGGATTTCAGTCATGCACACACCCGGGTCTCACCTAGCATGTAATGCACAAATGAAATACTTATTTGTTATGTCTATAGGTTCAATATTCGGAGTGATATAGCACTCATATCACACCCTTCTCAAAATACCCCCCAGGTCACAGTGGACCAGGAATATCAGGCTGGTTGATAAAAGTCAAATCAACACATATATATATATATATCCAATTCCCATATATATATATATATATGGGGCAGCAATCACCAATGTGGTGACAAAACAATTCAGAAAGTAAGTAAAGCAATTGAATTCACTTAGATCAATACAGAATAGAAAACACAGGAAAAAGAACAGTTTTGGCTTGTGAAAGATAGCACTTAGGTTAAAGTTTTCCCCTGCAAAGTTCTTAATTCACAAATGAGCCATTCTACACAGATGTCAGTAAGTAGCAGGTATTCAGGTATGAAGCATGGAATACAGTGTTTGAATGCAGTCTTCCCACCCCAAAGAAGAGAGAGAAGCGCTTTTGGAAATTGACACTTTTTAGACTGACAGCTGAAATGGCTTTGTGAAACAAACAAAACATTTGCAAAAATGCCTACATTGATATAAATTGTTATGAGAGCAACACTAAAATCCTAACAAACATGAGCTACAAGGTAAACAACAGTCGCAATGGAAGTTAGATCGGAATGGAAGTTAAGAAACACTTAGAATGGAAAAAGACACGTGTAAAACTTTTGCAAAATGCGAATTTGCGGCAAAATGTCACTATGCAAGTTTTAATGAAAATGGGTCAAATATACTATTCCGCAATGCGGCTTTTAGTTGTGGATGTAGCTATGGATCTTAGGTTTAAGTTTGAGAGTTGAAATTAGGTCTCTAGCAATAAAATTGAAAGAAGTTATGGAAGTCGTAGTGAGAGGAGTTTTTGAAAAAAATAAAACAGAGAAAAGCAGAAATTTGGTTTTAAAAATGACAGATTGGTTTTATTACACTATATTAATGACTATGAAAAAGAGAATATCACCCGTGAATATCCACGGCTGATTGTAACTCTTCACGTATGACACTCTGGTTTCCGTTTTGTATGGGAATTACTTTATTTAATCCAAATCACGAATTGGTTTATGGTTTTGTAAAACAAATGAGAAAACTCAGCACAAGAATGGTTCTGACAATATTAGGGTTCGGAAGTTAAAGATGGGATGGGACAAGGCAATATATATTATGGGTTACTATGATTCCTGGTTATACTTACAGTCCACTGTAATTTAAGATTGGACCGTCAGGGTTCTGGTCATCCCGGACCAGGTCTACCGGTAGCAGTGCACCTCTGGCAGGATGGTCAGCTGGGCAGTTCTGGTCAATTTGGACTGCACCTCTGACTGGATTTGGATTGGCCCTTCTGGTCACTGGACACGGTAGATTAGTGTGATGGTGAGTTTCAGTGGGCAAGCCAGACTGGATCAGAATTAATTTCCCTTAGGTTTGGGATGGTTGGATTTGGGACTAGTTGAAAAGAGTTCAGCTGGGCCTGGGTTTTTGCAAAGAAGTCTGGAATCAGGACAAGATGAAAAGTTCTGGACAGGATGAAGAAGTCAGGAACAAAGCGATGCGCAGAAATCAGGAGGTAGTCAGGAATCAGCGTGTGTGTGTATGGTGAAGTTCCTATATTTATCATGCCAAGTGACATCACACAGTTTATGGTAGGGGCAGAATTTCAAACCACACCCCCATGGCTGTGAGTGGTCAAAGGCACTTGCATTGTTCTGGTTGGAAGTCAGAAAAGAGCTGTCATCTTTATGATGTGATTTAGAAACTCCCACATTGATTTCAACCACAATTTAACTTTTGCACAAATGCACATTTCTATAATTATGCCCCCTAATAGAATCGGACACATACATTATATATTTTGAGAGTTATCCTTACATCCAATTCCCATCTGTGTGAGAGCTGTCTTTGTCGTTCTGTGGCATTTTGTCCATTTTAATCATAATGGTTTGGCCTAACAATTTCTTATTCAATGCATATCTGGGTGATTACCCCTAGGACATGGGTATACAATATCATATTTGCAACATCAATAGTTTTGCCACAATTAGGGTTTTGGTGTAACTTTGGGTCCTTATGTAGTACAGTGTTCACTAACGTCTCCCCAGCAAGAGCATAACAATAGATTTATAACTAGCAATTTTTAGATTTGTTGTCCTTCATGGGGCAAAGTTAAAGGTTTTCAAAACTTAATTACAAATATGCATTTTGAACAATAGATTGCTTTGAGCATTTTTTTCTTCTCCTTTCAACAGACAACAGCTGTCAAATCCCTTTGATTAGGGTGGGGTGTAGAGGGAAGTTTCCTGTCCCTCCACAGAAGAGGTCAGTGCTCAGCCTTCCATTGACCTTGGGTCAGCCAAAGATGAATGTCTAATGAGGCCTTTGTTTTAAATATGCGAGAACCTCCAGCATCCATTAAGACTTCCTGTAGGAACAGAGTGTTAACATGAAGTGTCATCTTTCCCAGGCTGGGCACTGTCCAATCAGAATTAACCAGTTACCTCCAAACTGGGTTACTTTAAGATTCACCTACAATCTTTCATTGAAATTATGTACAATGAACATAGTTTGTAAGAGATTTTGACAATTAAAGGAATTAAGCCCTTCACAAAACATGTTTTTAAACAGGCGATTTTTGCACTTCTTCCCTGAAAAAGCACATTTAAACCGAGTCCTTTACATCAGAGTTTCTTCTTAACTGCTGTCAGTCAGTGAGGCCCGGTTTCTTCTGAGCCAGCTGGAGGATCTGTGATTTCAGCACACTTTTAATTTCAATAGTTCACTTGGAAAATGACTGAATTTAGCGCAAAACAGCACTTTGAAGGTTGCAATTGGTTGGGGAAGCTACATTTTAAAAGGCATTTTTGGTTTTTAGCCCACTTCTGTGACCTTGCTTCATGTTACATGTAACAGGACCCACTGGCATTCTCCTGCAGTGAGTTCTGTTTTTACCCCAACTTTGACTATGTGTGGCAGGGGTGTGCAGCCTTTTGTGATGGTGACCCATGCGCAGTTTTGCAGATTATTTTCGTGCACAGGGGTTAGCGCATCAATTTTTGGCTGTTTCTTTCCTCATTGGAAAAGGGATGCAGTGGGGCGCATTGGCATGGGTAGAACTATCCCACACTAGGGCTACAGGAGATAATTTGGAAGGCCCACCAGCTAACCTGGTGGTTCTCAGAGGAGCACCTACATAGTCCTCTGGCTTGAGCAGGGTCCTGTCCACCACTGTCATGCTTGCCCCAGTGTCTCTCAAACCAGTAGAAGGCTGGCCATTCAGGAGGACAGTTCTCAAAAATCGGCAGGTGTTCTGTGGGATTGTAGCCAGTACTTCTGCGTACTGGTCCCAAGCCCGAAGGGACACTAGGGAAATCTCTACAGGAGCACCGAAGGTGATCCCTATAGAGGAGGGGAGGACAGTGGCCTCCACCTCAAATATGGAGCAAGCGTAGTTCAGACTGACAGCCTGGACTCCAAGTGCCTTACCATTACACTTGGGGTCACCCTTCTTGTGGTCTAAAGCCCCACAGTCCCAAAAAGGGCCAGGAATGCAAAGTATGGTACTGGAGCCACTGGAGCCTGGTTGCAGCAGGAGGACCACTACTCTTACTTCCACCCACATAGGACTTATCCCCACTAGATTTTGGGTCTTAGGAGAGGAAGGTTTAGATTTACCCGACTATGACTGCTTTTGGGACTCCTCAGACTTCTGAGACGCCCCATTTTGTTTGTCCTTGTCCTTCCCACTGGGTTCCTTAGGGGACACCTGGTGGGAGTAACACTTATGAGCCAGCCTGGCTAGCTTAAAGGGATCTAAAATGTCATGGTCAGCAACATACTGACGCAGCTCTGGTGAACAGGCTTCCAAAATATGCTCAAAAACAAACTGTGGGACAATTCAACAAAAACTTTCACTTTGTAACCATCAATCCACCCCATCATGTTCCATATGTGCAGCACTCACCCAGTCAATCCAAGACACATTGGGCCTCATTACGAGGTTGGCAGCTGCGGAATGAACGGTGCCGGTAAGGGACCGGCACCGTTCATTCCTGGCCCGCCCCATTACGAATTGTGCCGCAGGTCCCACTCTGGACGCCTGGCCAGACCAGACGTGCAGAGCGAGACAAACTAGCAGTACAGGATGCTAAAAATGGTCCCGTCAATAACGGGCCTGTTGTTAGCATCCTCACCATTCCCACTGAGCCCTATTAGGGCTCAAATGGGAATGGGGACGTACCAGGTCCGGGCCCCACGAAAGGGAATTACTGGGCCCTCCAAGGTGGGAATGACCCGGTAAGTCCCCTTTTGCGGGACCCAGACCCGAGTTTGGGGGTAGCCCTGCTGCTAAAAACAGCATGGCTACCTCCAAACTCGTAATGAGGCCCATTCTCTCTTTTCTTATATTTCCTGAACCTTTTAAGGTATTGGGTAGGTGTCTTGCCAAACTTGGCAATCAAAGCAGTTTTCATGCACTCATATTGACCCCTTTCTTCCACACTCAGTTTCAGAATACAGTCACACCCAGTCTGAGGCACTCTGCTTAACAAACACTTAGCCCAATCACTTTTCTTAACAGCATGATCCCTGTTGGAGGGATTATCACATGGTCCCAGAAAGAGCGATATCCCCAAATCCCTGAAGTAGATACTGTACATGATGCAGGAACCTTGAGAGGATGTCAAACGGCACATGACAGCTGATGGAGGGATTGTCTCCGGCATGAGGAAGGGTAACATGAAGTCCAACTGCCCCATGGTACAATGTCGATGTGGGATAGGGTTTAATGCAGTGCAAAAGCACTTCATGAAAGTTGTCACACGGTGCAAGAGCCTGCCAGTTGGCATGTCAAAAGATAGAGCTCTGATAGAATGGGATGTCACATTTCTCAGGGTTCTTGCAGAAGCTTCTTACTGGGGTCAAGGTCCCTGCAATAAGGTGTGTAACAGCATGTAAACAAGTTGGATACCTCTGTCTTTAACTGTTCTTGTGTTGAGCTTGGGTGTTGCGGATAGAAGCGGTATCACACAAACATTTACTAGGGACCTCCTTAAATGGAAGCACATGATATTTTTAAACTGTGATATCTACTTTTGTGGTTTTCATGGAGCCGAACCTACTTCACTTGGTAGCCAGAGTGGAGAGATCAGTTAGACTTGCAACAGAGAAGAAATGCACTTCACAATCATATTATTCTTGCAATTGGCAAATACAAAATCATAGGTGTATACTTCTGATCTTTGACAGAGAGAGATGTGTTATATCACTCTGGGTAGAATATCTCATTGCCTCTTACTCTGATTATTTTCATAACCTTCTCTCTGCTACTTGGCTTGTTTCAGCTTGCTTTAAAAATGCCAAGCATTTCTATGCATTCAGCATGCGGAACACTCATCACAGCAGCAAGCTACTCCACAGAAACCATCATGTAAACATTCGCCAACAGCAGAACAATCTTCCAAACTGGTAAAGAAGTGTATCAACGCACCCCCAGAGCCTGCAAAACCGCAATCACTGTCCAGTACAATTCCTTCACAGACAAGATAGACATGATAAAGAAAAACATTGGCAACTTCAAACACACTATTGTTGTCCTACCTATACCAGCCTGCAACATATCAAGGTGGATTGATGCACAACAATTACCACTTTCACAGCCCTCATACCCATCACCAACAAAAACAACGTACTCCCCATCTCCATTGTGAAGGCCATCACAGCATCCTCAAATTATCCTTCACGCACAGCACTGTCATGCAGGAAACCTGGGATCGAGTAGGACGACAATTCCTCAGATTCTGGGTTCAATGTGTTTATTTGGGTACTTTCTTCAGGTAGGGTCCAAAAGAAATTAAAAATACGGCTCTTTCTGCAAGAAATAATAACAGCAATCAGGATGCTCCTTCCCACAGAAATGTCACTTGCGCTGGATGCAGGTAGGGAGGCTATAAGACCCCTGTAGACACTGTCTCGGTCTTTAGAATTCAGCAGAGGTTCTGTCGCCCCCCCGCCCCCCTGGCATTGAAGGGTTTCAGGGTTCCTGAACCCTTCTCTGTAGTCTCAGTTAGTTTCAGGATTTCTGGGGTCCTATATGCCATCACTACTTCCGGCACCAAGTCCTTTGAGTAAATCGTTCAGTGGTCATAGCTTGCAAAGAGAGCTATATTGATCCCCTAGGTCTGGCCAGGGGTTCCACTAGTTCCTGTCCCTTTGCCTCCCGAAACTGACTATAACCTCTCAGTCCCCATCTTCTTCCTCTTCCCATCATCTGAATCTGCCTATGGACAACCTGTCCCGTCGGCACCTACTTGCACATGCTATCTAATACCCCTGCATTATGCTCTTACACTTCTAGCTGCTTCCAACACCTCCCACCAACTCCTATAGTTTCTTCCAAAGTTCTAAGGATAATTTACTTTCTCTTCCTTGGTCCAGCTTCCCCAGGTTTCTTTTCCTCTCTGAGCACCTAACCTACAAACTGTTACTTACATAAAATGGGACTAAAGAGCCCTTGGTATTTTCAATAAGTTCTTCCCAGTCACCTGCCCTATCCTCTGAATGTTTTCCCACCTCTTCCTTAGCAGCCCTTTTACTATCACCCTTACCACTTGCTCCAAGCCGTGGTACTCCTACTTCTGCCTACTCTATACTACTCCCATCCCAATTTGTTACTTCTTCAGTGTTACTCCTGGTCTCTGAGGTTCACACCTCCCCAGACACTTGATTTTTCCCAGTTCCCTGTCCACCATCTTTCTTACCACCTTGTCCCCATGCTGGGGCTCTGATGTTATCTCCTCCTTCTCTGTAAGCTGTTCTCCTTTTAATGTTCTACTTTCTGTCAATCCCTCAAATCTCACTACCTCCCCCTGGCTTGTATTTTTATTTTCTGGTCCCATTCCTCCCTCCTAACCGCTGTACACCAAAGCTATTTAACTCCCTGCGTTTACCACCTCCTCCTGAGTGTTTATTTATGTATTTCCAGTTTTTATAGAGCACTAGCAGAAATACTCATTCTCAGAATGTGTTCTGTAGACAGGCATGATAACACTGATCCTGTAGGTCTCTGTTCTGATTAACTTATCATTTGATGTGCTTAGCACCCTGAAGTAAACTGCACTGAGAATGGGCATGTGTGGCTAGCTGACATACCCCGGAGCAGATGTTGGAGGGAGGCGAGAGTTGGTGTGTTGCTGCCTACTGGGACCGTCTGTGCTCTCGCCCTGCCTGTCGCCTGACCCTGGCGTGGTGCATTTAGTCGCTGTGTATCGCAGTGCAAACATCTCAGAAACCATCCATCCTAGGACCTTGAGATGTGGTTTTTGAGGTCACAAAGGTCAGTCAGACACAACTGGATTTTTCAAAACTTTTACAAGTGAGATCAATAATTTTGGTTTGTTCAAAGATGATTCAATCAACTTATAATAGTACAATATACAAGTACGCTTACTTATTCACCTCTTTAACTGTGTCATTATGTTCACTATTGCATACTGATGTTACCACCTCCTTCTTGGTCATTTTCACTACTACCACCTCCTTCTGCCCTTTCTTCCCTCCTGGTATTGCTACTTCATCCTTTACCCTTTGAGTTCCTCTTCCTGATCTCCACTGCTGTCACACCTCAAATCTCCTCTGTCTCTCCAACCTCTTTCATCTTTAGTACCCTGTCAGATTCCTGCAACCCACACTCAGTAACTAGACAGGGTTTTATTTACACTATGCTCCCTCCTCCCACTTGGTGGATATTTCACTTAGAATCAGCATCTGTGACTGGTAACTGGGTGACGGCTGGTATTGACTATCCGCCCTGATGCTTGGACCAAACCCCTAATCTGGGTTTACAGGGTTGTACCAGGTCTAAGGGCCTCATCACGAGTTGGGCAGTAAGTGGGTGCTATTTCCATCAATAGCGTTACCGCCAGGACCGATGGCGTAAATAGCATTGTATGTGAGCATGCGCACACTGCCCCGGTGGGAAACTCTAAATGCGCCCCAGGTGGAAACAGCACCGGAAAGCAGGCTACCGGCTTAAAACTCAGCACAATTATTGCATGCTTTTAGCACACCCTATTAGCGCCGGACGGGCACTGTGTCACCGCCAGAATGGGAAACATAGCAGCTGCCATTTTGAAAAATCACAATCCATCACAAATCAGAGCCCCCGGCAGCCATCCACACTCTCAGAGTGTCTGAAATGTCTCAGGAGAGGGTAAGAGGATAAGACAGCCCAAGATCATCTGCGTAAACCCAAATTCACTGAGGCAGAGCTTGTGGTTTTAGCGGATGAGGTTGTGGCCCACCATGCGGAGCTCTGTGGCACCATATAGTGGAAAAACATCATCCCAGTGTCACACACAAATCTGGTAGGTGGTCAGCCAGAAGGTGTCTGCAGTCGGCTGCCCCCCCCCCAGTAAAAGGTGTAATGACCTGCATGTGCGGGTCCGGGGACTCCTGTCCTAGCAAAGGCAGGACAGCCAGGCCATAGGGGGAGGGCATGGACATGGAGGGGATCGAGGGTGTCAGAGGAGCCAAGGCGGGTGCTGGCAGCCAGGAGGCAGAAGGTGAATCAACCCCCCCCCCACAATTTGCATGTTACTACAACAGCCTAACACAGCATTCCACAATGGAATGACCCATGAGCTGGGTGTTATGATGAAAGGATCCATAAACTTAGAAAGCTTAGTGGCTTTTATTAAGATAAAAGGTATACACAAAGACCCCCAGCAATGCCGGCACAGCACTACCAGAGAAAGGTAATATCAACTGAATACTATAGAACCTCAACAGAAAGTAAACAAGCATCATAAACATGTGCATCATATTTAGTACAATGACAGCAGCTGATGACCTACCGGGTCACCAGTAGTCATTTCACAAAACACCCTTGTTTTGGTAATTCCTATGTGACCCCCATGAGCTAAATCTATAACTCTACTGCGTACTCCTTTTTGCACCACAGTCCGCTTCCATCTGAATATAACACCATCCATCACACTTAGGTCATTCCTCACTTCCCAAAATGGTCTGACCTATTGACTAACATCTTCCCTTCTTGGCCATGTACCTGACTGCACATAAACTTTAACCAACTCTAAAACTGTGTCCCTACTAACCTCCTCTAACCACTCCTCTTTAGACACAATTCCATCCGTGTTCACAAACACCATTTCCATGTTCTCAAATTCATCACCGGTATTACCCTTCACTTTCAATCTGGATAAACTATCATCTAGGAAATGTTCCTTAACCAGCACAACCTCAACCACAAAACTATGACACTGTATATGTGATATCCATCCAGCTACCCTCCTTGACACTTTGTCTAATACCTTATTTTCCAAAATTTCTTTCAAAGGTTTGTGATCAGTACATAAGACAAAATTAGTACACCATACAAAATTCCTAAACCTTTCCATTACCCAATAACATGCCAGGGCCTCCTTCTCCAAAACAGGTTTCGGCACCCTTCAAACCTCGAGATGCATGAGCAATGATACTATATTTACCTCCGTCATCCACCTGGGACAAGACAGCTTCAAGACCCCTTTCAGAAGCATCAACAGTGATCCTGCTCTGGCGTCTTGTGTCAAAATGCCCAAGGGCTTGGGCAAGATCTATTTCATTCTTCAAATTCTCAAACTCTCCTTCACACTTTGCGGACCACACAAACTCACATCCTTTCTTCAACAACTTCCTCAATTCCACAATTTTACTTGCATAATTACACACACATTTCTGATAGAATTCAGTCATTCCGAGTAATGACCTTAGTTGTACTTTATCCTCCGGAGACTTGATCTCTATTATCGCATTTACTAGGCTCTCCTTTGGTCTTACGTCATTTGCAGATATCTCGTGCTCCAAGTATTCCACCTTGGTGACACCAAATCCGCACTTCTCCTCTCTCAAAACAATGCCACTCTTCTCATAAATTCATAACACTTAGTCTAATCTCTCATCATGCTCTTCTTCGCATGCCAGCACATCATCCTGAAAACAAAATATCCCACTCATTCCACCTACCAATCTATCCATGACCTTTTGAAATACCGCTGATGCTGATACAAGTCCAAAAGGCATATGTCTAAATTGAAACACCCCTTCATGGTTAATGAACGCCATCAGCTTGGGTGATCGCTCTTCTAATTCCACCTGGAATACTCTCTATTGTCCTACTCTTGATAGCATTTCTCCCATGTTGGGAAGAGGATGGCGGTTCACTAACACAGTGGCACAGACCTATTGAGTTGGTGTAGATTGACACATAAGCGTAGCTCACCCGAGCTCTTTTTAACGACAACCAGCGGGGAAGACCAATCTATTCCTCCCGCTCTTTCAATAATTGCATACTGCAATAGTTTTTTCTAGCTCCCTCTTTACACCATCCCTAACCGCCATAAGTACTGGTCTCAATTTGGCTGCAATTGGCACACTTCCTTTTCTCAATACAATCTGGTGCTGAACACCTTTAATCTTACCAACTCCCTTTCTAAACACCTACGGGTGCCTGCTCACAACAGTGCTCCCTCCTATCTGTAGAACCTGCTCTACTTCATTGGGGTCCAACCTAATCCTCAGGTTCCTTTGCTCCCCACACCCCAACAATGTGAGACCGTTCTTAGTTACATATACTTTGCCCTCACACCTACGGCCTTTAAATTCAAATTGCCCTAATGCATATCCCAACAACCCAATAACATCCTGATTGTACCCCCCTCTGGGTCTAATATCAGGTTTCAACAAGCTCTGGACATCCCTTCTCATATCCCTCTCAAATACCTCCCTGGACATCAAAGTAATCTTTGATCCAGAGTCTGCCATCATCCACACATCCTTTTCATTGATTTTCACATTGGCAGAGGGATGTTCACATTCTTCATTGCCATTCCCACCCACTACATTTATTGTATTATGTTTTCGACTGGGTAATCAACTTCTTCATCTGACGACCTCCGGGCTTCTTCCTCATTGACGTATAAAACCTTTCTTTGGTTAAAGGGATAGTTTTTTCAACAATTGGCAAAATGTCCTTTCCTCTTGCACTTTGAACATGTCGTCTTCCTCCCTGGACATGATGGTGATGCAGCAAAATGACTATTACTTGCGCATCCAAAGCACAAGCGTTCCTCTGTACCATTCTTCTCACTCATCTGTCGGCCCACTTTCATGTCAATATTACTGCGGAGCATTTGCTTCTCCTTGTCCTTCACCTTTTTTCTGTTTTTGGATTCACTCACACTTAGAACCTCTGCCTTTGGCTCATTATTCTTTTTCTTTGATAGTTTTGCTATACAGGCTAAAGAGTGTTCTACTCTGTGAGCAATGTTCAATACTTCATCTAATGTTGACTCGTCTTAAAGCCACAGCTCTTCTCATATCCAGTCCGAGCTACAATGCGTCATAAATTGGTCTCTCAAGTGTTCATTGTGTTCTTGAAATTTGCAAGAAGACGCCAACTGGCGAAGAGCAGTCACATACTCCTCTACGGATTCTCCCGGCTCCTGAACTCTCATTCAGAAATCATAACGCTCCAGAATGGTGCTTGTTCTGGGGTTAAAGTGTCTGGGGTTAAAGTGTGCATCCAACTTGGAAAAAGCACTTTCTAGTTCATTCATGGAATTGCTCTCTCCTTCACTAGGAATCACCAGAAGGGTTTCAAAGATTCTTTGTCCCTTGTATCCTAAGTGATGCATTAAAAGAGCAAACCTCCTGTCACTGGAAAAGGAATTTCCTCCTGCTGCTTTCAAATAATGTAAAAATCCTTTATTCCGCTGTGCCCACTTGATTTTTATCAGACCAGGGACAGCCATGAACATTGGAGGCCCACTCACATTTGACATTACCATTTCTGATAGGACAAAGAATTGGTCTCTCCTTTAATGTTCCTTTGATCAGTGTTCTTAGTTCTATTCAATGTGACTGACTTTCAAATAGTCAATATTACTAATTGGTTTCTCCTTCTCTCTTTGTTTTGTTACTCTTCTCTTGTGCGCTTCACCCCACTCTTTCTTCACCCTTCCTCTCCTCTCCCTTTCCTCTCTTCACCCTGTCTTTCTTCCTCCTGAGCACCCTCTTCTGCTTCCTGGAGACAGCTGCTCGAGTGTAGTACTCCCTTCTGGGTTGCAGTGTAATGTGCTCCTTGTTTCAGGCTTTTAATCTAATGTAATGCTCCGGATTTTCCAACTGCTTGCGCCGCCACACCATGCATTACAACTTCCTTTGGTAGCTCTGTGGGCAGATGCGCTGCTACACCATGTATTACGGTTCTTTTTAGCAGCTCTGTGGGTGGTTCAAAAAGCTTTGTGTGGCTGTGAGTGTGAGGAAAATCTGGCTTGGAGCCTAAGGGGTGCTGGCACCAAGTTGAGCAATGGAGGGACTGCAATGGGGAGAGCGCGGGGTGAATCGGGTAAGCGTTACATACTTTTATGATTGTTGCCCACTGCAACGCTATTCTAGCGGAGCGGCTGTCATGCTGTGCCATGCTGCGTTGCTTGCCACGCTGTCGCTGAGACACCAGGGAATGTGCCCTCTTCCGCCAGCATCAAGTGAAATCAGCTGGCCGCTGCAACGCTATCACTAGCGGAGTGGCACCCTTGATTGCCCGTGACGCCAGACAAGGCCTGGGAGGAGCGGTTTCTCCCGCTGCTCTTCCTTCTTCTCTGCTGGGGGTCTACTGCAGGAGATCCTCATCGCCAATGTTATGATGGAAGGATCCAGACACTTAGAAAGCTTAGTGGCTTTTATTAAGATAAAAGGTATACATAAAGACCCCCAGCAATTCCGACACAGCACTACCAGAGAAAGCTAATATCAACTGAATACTATAGAACCTCAACAGAATGTAAACAAGAGCATCATAAACATGTGCATCATATTTAGAACAATAACAGCAGCTGATGACCTAATAACATTCCAGCCATCAGGAGCATTGTATATACACCCACACAGAGCTCATTAACAGTGGCTTGGAAGCCACATTATAACACTGGGCAATGCGACTTGTGGAAGTGTGTGGGAGCCACTACAGGCACCTACCGCAGCACCAATGTGCCAGAGCACGAAGGCCACCCCTGTGAGCCACAGAAGTGGAGAGGGCAACCAAGGAACACATCCAAGCACCATGCACCACACAAACATGGCAGAGGCACAACAGTGCCCGATCGGGACTTGGCAGTGAATCATCATGTGTAACTATGCAAGTCAAACAACAGCTAGACCAGCAATGTACACCTGCCTTGCCACCATGGCCAAATAGAATTCCCCAATGTGCCCCCCAGAATGTGTCCCCAATGTTGCCAATCCACTACCAAATGCAGCCAGACCAGGCCCAGCATCAGTCCAACAGTGCAGGGCCACACCCATCACCAAGTATTTACTGTTGTGTATGCCAAAATGCGTGAGAGATTTTGTCATAACGCCATCATCTATGTACCCTGCAGGCACACAAGCATCACCAGAGGCATCAGGAGACGAGGACGCAGCAGGGCCGTATGCACGTGACCCTCCCACACCACCACCACAAGCACTCTGTGAAGGGGACGACCTGCCAGCCTGAAGGTGCAACACCTACCCCACAACACCCCGCTGCAGCAGGGGCTAGCCTACACCACCAACCCAGCCACCAGGAGCACATCTAGTGCATGTGAGGATGCCACTGTGGCAGTCCACACCGCCAGGGAGTCCCCCACGCCAACCATGTCTCTGGAGTAACAAGGGGAGAGCAGCAGCAGTGACAGCCACCATACAGCAGTGTCCTGACACCAGGCAGCAGTCTACACCATCTACCACCCACCACACTCGAGAGCCCAGTTTGTTTCATGGAGCGCAGCCGTAGCCCACAGAACCCACCACGCTGGATGGCACACCACAATGCGATCACTGGCTGGGTTTGGGCAAAGGGTGCGCGAGTTGTGCAAGGGGGTCTCTGCCCTTACAGAACAAATTAGGGAGAGCAATGCCCTCCAACATCTGCAACTGCAGGTAGCTGCATCAATTCCTTCCACTTCATCCACCCCCATGGAGGAATCTCGTCAGAGCACCCTTAAGCGGAAGTCCCTGTGCCAGCTGCGCTCACGTTCCCCGGATGCTGGGCATTGGGAGAAGAGGGTAAGGCCTTTGTGAATGTTATGACTCCTGTTGGCCTGATTGGCCTTGCCATGGACACAATGGTGGGGGATTGGGAGGGGAGGATAGTGTGCTGGTGTTTTGGTGGGGGCTAGGGGAGGGGGGATAGTGTGCTGGGCTGTTGGTGGAGGGTGGGGGCAGGGTGGATAGTGTTTGAACAAGGTGCATCAAAATCACTGAAAACGAGTGAGGACATTCATGATTCTGTTCTTGTGCACTTTATTCACACTGTGCTGGTCGTGTACTGAGTCAGGTCACCGTTCTAGAGGTAATTGTCTATTACTGTCTATCGGGCCCGTCTCCCTTCCCTCACATCATCCCTGTGAGCGTCTGCTCTGGCTCCTGCCATATGGTCATCCTGTCATCTTCCTCTGGGTGTGGCCTGCCAGCGTCGGGGGGTAGGGGTACATTCCTCCTCAGGCAAATGTTATGGAGCATTGCACACACCAATACTATTTTCAATACTTTGTCAGGGGCATACATAAGGGCTCCACCAGTGCGATCTAGGCACCGTAATCATGCCTTTAGGAATCCAAAGCAGCGCTCTAGTTTTTATTTTGTATTTATTTATTTTATTTTTTAGTTTACATTAATCATTTAAGAAATCTCTACAAACTTAGAAAAAAGATATCCCCAAACCATCATAGGTTTAGCTCCATTTAGTCCATTACTTCTTTATACAGTCTTCGTTTATGGGCATTTGCTGTAAGCATAGGGTTCTCAAAAACATTCCAGTAGAATCTTACCATTGCAATTGCCACTGAGGTTTGAGTTCCACCCAGTAGAAATCTCCACCAATCCTCTGCAGTAAGTGTCCAAAATGTATACAGGAAATGGCCGAAATAACGTATGCGTTCCAAGCTAAAAGTAGGGAAGATAGTAAATAAATAACAGAGAGTTTGTTTCGACTCTGCAGTTTTACAAAATCTACACAAAATATTGCTTAATTCTTCTTTGGATCGCCCGGCTATGATTTCCTTGGATCTACATAGATTAAATCGTATCCTCATGAATGATTTTCGGATTTTCGGGTCTGGGCATTTCTTTAAGTAGGATAGAATTTCTCCTTATTTTCTTGACTTTGTGGCCAGTTGATTATGTCATTTCAGCTTGTTTACCTCTTCTGTTGCAGATATCCAATCCAGTTCTCTTACTTTTCTCTTCACCATACCCGGGTTGGTCAAGAGGTGTTTCATTGAGCATGCTGTTTCCATGAGTAGCTTTTTACATTTGTTTTCCCATGCAACTAGAATTTTGTTGCTGTGCTTTATAAGTTCATGTTTTATCCTCTCGATCATGTACGGAGGGTTTGAACTTCGGCACTTCCTGAACAGGCTGAGCGTTTTCCATTGGGCTGTCAGTTTAGCCCAAGTTCTTTTCTGACAACCTGAATAGGCATTGAGCGTGGTAAACCGATAACTTTTTTTCCAAAGAATCCCCTCGATAAATGCCCAAACTTTAGGATATAGGTCCAAGAGAACCTCTGCACCAAAGGATAGGGCCGGAACGACTTTAGAGGTGTAGAAATCTATGATTGGCTTGATTGAGGATTTGCAATATCTCTGTTTAAGGATCAGTTCTTGACCCGCAAGCGCATCTGCCTTCTTTATGAGAGATTCAAAAGTATTCATCTCCACTGTACTCCTTGAGATCAACATCCCTAGGTATTTAAAGGATGCTACTGTGGCAATCTCTAAATGGTTGAGGTACCATTCAAAAGGCCTTTTCCTTGCTTCGCAGCCTTTTTTAGGGTGACACTCTTGGTTTGTTGAATGTTGATCTCCATGTTGTTTTCCTTTGAATATTCCTGTACTTTGTTTAACTGTCTTTGTAGGCCTACTTCAGTATGGTTGAGTAGGACTAAATCATTGGCGTACAGTAAGTGTGTAACCCTAATTTTTCTGAACTTTGGAGGAAAGCTTCTAATTTGCTCCATGAACTCCCACAGATCAGCAATGTAGAAATCATAGAGGGTGGGTGCCAAGGAGCAGCCCTGCTTAACACCTCTTTTTGTTGAGATTTCTTCACTTAACAACCCATTGGTGGTAAGATTAATTCTTATTGTTGTGTTCATATAAAGCTCCTGCATTTGTTCCAGTAGGTCAGCTGGACAATGCTTCTCTGCCAGTTTTTTCCAGACTAGTTTTCGTTTTGGGCTATCAAAGGCTTGGACAATTCCACAAATGCCAGATGTAGTCTGCTGTTGTTCTCAATGGTGTATGCTTTCAATAGGTTGATCAAAAATGCCAGCCCATTGAAAAAACCTGCCTGGAACTAGTCATTTAGACTGTTTGCCTGTGCCCAAGTGGTCAGTCTTTTTAGGGGCAATGTGGCATATATTTTTCCTAGCACATCCAAACGTGTAGTTGTTGGGATCAGAGCGAATGCACTTTTTTAAATACTGGAATTATGTGTGCAGTATTTCCAGTATAGTAGGATAGATTTTGAAGAGAGGAGCACCAAGTCTAGCATAGTGGACCACTACTCAGGATTTCCCATTAGCATGCAATTAAATAACCCATCGGGCCCTAGAGCTCGGGAGGAGCTTAATCTTTTAATCATGATGATGAGATCATCATAGTCGTAAGTCAGGAGCCAGGTGTTGGCACTGCGAGAACATCATTCTGCATAGGCAGATTTGCGAAGATCGAACCAAAGAAAGCCGTCCAGTTCGCCTCTGTTATACAGTTTGCTTCTAGGTAGTGCTGGGTCTTATTTAGTGACCTGATCAAAGACCAGGTCTCGGCCGCTGATTTGCTTATCAAGGATCTTAACATAGTGTCTGCATCATTTTGAAGCAGAACGTTTCTATGGGTAATACACCAAGATTTGTAGTTGGCCTTTAGATGTTTAATTTCTGCATCAGATGTGGTGCTCAGAGACTTCTTAAGGGCTCGGAGAGCATGTCTCATCTCTTTTCTTTTTTTGACCAGAACACCATCATATGTATGTTGGTGCGTGATTCTGTCGCACAGGATTTACATTTATCATGGTAGAGTGTCAAGGTGGTGGTGTAGTCCACTAAAATCCCAGGTCTTGCTGGGTGTGTGTGTGTCAATTATCTGTTCTGAAAAGGATTTGATA
The DNA here is from genome assembly GCF_040938575.1 of Ambystoma mexicanum. Lineage (NCBI taxonomy): Eukaryota > Metazoa > Chordata > Amphibia > Caudata > Ambystomatidae > Ambystoma > Ambystoma mexicanum. The sequence continues at coordinate 1,245,609,748 of NC_090937.1, read as the reverse complement.
GTTCGCTCAACAGCTCTTGTGTTCATTCTTAGTATGTTTCTATTGTTAATCACTTCAACTTGAGCATTGGTTTAAGTTGTATGTTTTATGATCTCTGTGCACCAGGTGAGCTTTAACCAATGGTGATAACTTCATAAGGGGGTAAGGACATCCAAAGGTATAGCATTCTTAAGTAGTTTTTTTGAAATGAATATGTAGTCGATGGCCAAAGATTGAACAGCTCTTTTCCATGTTGGATGTCGAATAGTTTTTTGTTCAAAGCAACCATTTGTCACATGCAGGTCATGGCTGGTCATCAATTCCAGCCATAGGTTTTCCTTTTCTGATGTCACAAGGCTACCATTGATGTTGTCTGCATCATGATTTCTTCCCATTGAAGGATAGGTGCCATTAAAATCGCCACATAATATGATGGAGGAATTGCTCCAGTTGCATGCTTCGTCAATAGCTTCTGACAGGTGTTCCTGCATCTCTTTTATGCTGATGTCAGTAGCACTCCTGTAGATGTTGATGAGAGACAAATGAGTTGGCATGGGCTTTGCCCATAGGGTACGGCCTTTTGTCTTTCTTAAGATGGTGTACTGAAGAAAGGCTCCTATAGTACTATGTTTGATTATCTCATAGTTCGCTTCGGTGTTAATCAGGGTTAGCAGACCCGCTCGTGGTATGCCTGCTTCACCCCTTATGGCTGGGTTAAGGATTGATGTAAAGCCACCCAAGGATGGCTCCGTGGACAGCCATGTCTCTTGGAGACAAGTGAAGTACATGTCATCCCAAGGACCTGCTCCCTCCTCCAGCCGGTGAGAAAAACCTTTTGTGTTCCAAGATAAGAGTGTTACAGCATTTTGTGATCTCTGAGGAATGGCTTCAATTGCTTTTGTTTGGCTGCCAATACTGAGGAGGGCCAAGCCCATGATGACTCTTCGATGCTAGCTCTGGAGGACTGTGTTTGCCGTGATGTCCTCCTCGTGTGATTTATTCCAACTTCATGGTTAATGGTCAGCACTAGATCCGATTTCTGAAATCTTGTAAAGGTCTCACCCTTAGATATTCATCTGAAGTTCCATCCTGGGAGATCTGAATCCTGGGGCTCTTTTTGTGAGCTTCCTGTTGTCCTAATAGCATAGCTTCTGCTGTCAAGGGTGGTGGAGGACTGCTGGTCGACTTTGAGTTTACTCGCTCTATCAGGGTTGCTACGCTCTCCGGACCCCCTGGAGATGTCAGTCAAATCGAAGCCCATCATTAGAAAGCTTGCTGTTTCAGACAGGAGTAGGCTTTTTACTATTCCGGAATTCAAATTAAGGTACACCAGATCAAATCTCTCTTCTCTTTGGAATTCTATTATAGTGAAATCTTCACTGGTGATTTGCCCCAGTTGAGGGATACAATGGCATAGTCTGACCACATTGTGCCTGTTTAGAATTAGATTATCTCTCTCGTCAACCACTCTTTCCAGTCTTAGAGAGCGGGAGTAGTCTTTTGTGAAGTATGGATGACTAACATGGTGTTTTGTCCTCCTTTTCTCATTGCTCGTTTTGTGTCGTAGATTGCGAGTTGACCTTGTTTCTCTGGCCTCTCTGTCATGGTTACTGTGTATCTTCTGTAGGGCACATCCAGTAAGGGTATACTCCTTGACCCCTGTGGACTTGATGTTACCATTAGCCATGGTGCCAGGATTTTTGAAGAGGGAGTCAGAGTGTAAGGGCATCACTCGGATCCTTTCCTGTGCTCTGGTGATGATGTTGTTTTAGGGGCAGTTTTATATTCCAGTGCATTGACTTTAGCGATAAGGCACTCTCTTTTTTCAGCCAGCGTTAAAAAGGGGGGAGTCCTCTTGTGCATAATTGGTGGAGATGACTGCACTGCTATGTTCCATCTCATATCTAGTGGGTTGGCTGGTCACTTCGCCCACTACTAATTCCCTTGCTGAGTGTTCTTCAGTCCTTGGAGGAATGTCTGTCTCGCTTACTTCAATCGAGTAAACCAAAGATCGAGGAGAGAGTTGGGATCGTCCTGAGTTGGCTGATCTGCATCTTCCTTTTGGGGCTTGGACCTTCTTTTTAATAGTTGATTTCTTCAATTTAGTTTCTTTAGTCCTCTCCTTTTGTTTACTGACTTTCAGAGCCAATGTTTTTTTAGGAAGCTTCTTGCTTCATTAACATGGGAGCAGTTGGTGGATCTCTGCGGGATAGATGTTGTGAACTTCTTTTTGTTTCCAAACAGAGGATAGGTTTTGGCTTCCTCACTCTTTTCGTTATTATGCCAGTTTGAGGAGGCGCCCTGAGATGGCTTGCTTGATTTAGCTCCCTCCTTACTCTCAATGGAATTAGTATCCTATACAGATTTGAGGCAATCCTTGTTTAATTCGTGATCCGTGATCACCACTGTGGTCTTATCACTGTTAACTGTTATAGTACCTTCCTCATGGCCATCATGACCAATGGAACTCTCCGAAGGTATGGTTTCACCTTGGTTAGGATCATCACAGATTACGCTGCTGTCTCAGTGTGGATTAACAGTGGGGGATCCCAATTTAGGTTGGGATCCACTGTTATGCCTCTCGCTGTTTTTCTTTTTATGTTTTATGCCGGAGGTCAGTCTGTCTGTTATCAGCCTCACATTGGGTCTGGGCCATTATGTAACCTTTTACGAATATAATTTTACAATGCATCATCGCTAGGAAGAGGGGTGTGGTTAGCCAAGGTTCCATGGATGTTTTCATAAAGCTTCATGAAGGGAGCCATTGCAATGGTGATCATGCATATTTGCGCCAGGGGATCTCGTTTAAATGGCCTAGAATGCTTAGCGCCTGATTATGTTGATGTAGATAGACGTGCCTTATTACCATTTGTATCCTCCGTGGTGGAGCAGTTATGGGTATTACTAGCAAGGTAAGAGTCCCTGGGTGCAGGGGGAGCTGAATGCGCTTGGTCATGGACTGCAAATGTGTTTTTCGTTCTCCATTCCTTGTTGACTTGTCATTCAGAGAGGGGGCTATCCATTTCAACCACTGGTTCATTTCTTACCAGCGCCCAAACAGTAGTATTCAAACTTTTCCGTAGAGTCTTTCCTGTCACCTCTTCCATCCATATATTATTTAAGGATACTATCCTTGCTCTCAGGATCTCAATGTCTCATTGCACATCTGCTATCACGGTGGTCGCGTATTCCTGCCGCTCTTTAATAAGTGTCTATTTCCTTGGTTTATTGATAATATTTGCAATGGGACCTTCATGCGCCCGATCTGTGCTGGTGCTAATCAAGGTTTTTTCTTGCCTTTCTAGGACAGAGGAATAGGTCATTTATGTGCTTGTCAGTTTCTATGTAAAGGTTCCTCTGAGGTAAGATGGCTGTTGTGTAGGCCTATTGACAATGCAGAGACTGGCAGAAAATCCTCCTCGTCCCTGGTACCTTCTAGCAATTCAGCATCTGTTAGGTCTTGTGAATACATTTCTGTCAGAAATTGCGCATTGATCTTTTTGTTCAAATTCCTGTTCTTAGATCAAGTTATTGAATACATTGGTGGTTTACTTGCTGTCTGATCTAACCAAGTATGCTTAAGGGGTGGATTAAGGCATTTCTCCAGTCTCATTGGGCCTGCCCATTTCCATTTCAGCAGTGCAAGGGCTGTCTGTAGGTCTTCCCAGATCATTATGGTGCCTTCCGATGGACTAGATTGATTTATAGTAGGTCTAGAATCCAATGAAAAGGAGGCCTCTTCCATTGGTCGGCGAATTGTTGGACCGTCTTCAGAGTCACCGTCTGTCCTTTCTGAATGGGCAATGCATTTCAATCTCAGAGGTCCAAGATCTCGCCATGGCGACTGTAGCGTTTGTTAGGATAAGTACCTCTCCAGCTGGTTCAATAGTGGTTACGGTCCGGTTTATCCCAGGCCTACAGTGAAAGTTTGCAGCTGGGAAAATCTGAGACGGCTTTTCAGAGGGTAGAGATACAACCCATGTTCAAGAATCCAGCCCCCTATGAGCTGTGGTTGGACTCCAATTTGTGGCATAGCACACTAATGGAATCTCTGCTGCTAGGGGAGAAGAACCATAGAGGTTCTAAATTTGCAAGCAATAACCCTTCCCCTTCCTGTGTGGTCAGCGTTTGATCCGTCGGGACAGAAGCCAAGTTTTCTATTGGCGAGGTCCGTGGAGCGGGATTGAATTGGTTTTAGGAAAGGTTAACAGGTTGGATCACAGCATTATCGGGTGGATGTTCAGCTGAATTCACAGAGGTATCCAAGGAGAGGAGGCGGAGGAGGATCTTGGCATCGACCCTATTTCTTGATGCATTAAAACAGAACCATTCTGTGTTTCCGCTAGCTTACTTGGCATTGCGGACAGTACTGCACATATGTTTGCGATGTTCACGCTATCGGATGTAGGTCACAACCTTGTTCGCCACCCTCTGACAATAGACGGGGTGCTCCACTTCAAAGGGTCTGAGTGCTTGTCGTACGGTCCGTTGGCCCTCTGGAGTCCGTTGGCCCTCTGGTGTCCGGTGGGTCACCTCTTCCAGTTCTCCATGCCATTAAAGGAATGGTTTGCCCAAAAAATTTTATTGGCCAAAAAGATGGGCAATAATAAAAAAAATATACTAGCACTTTTTTTTTAAAGTCCCTATGTAAAGTTTTGAGAAATTGAAGCTTTTCACAAAATGGATGCCCCCATGTGCTTGCTTTTGTAAATTTTGAGCTTCAATTGCTCAAACTTTAACATAGGGATTTTAAAAAAAGTGGCAGTATATTTTTTTTATTATTACCTACCGTTTTGGCCAATAACATTTTTTGGGCAACCCAGACAATGGGCCTCATTACGAGTTTGGAGGTATTTCAGAGGTAAATCCTCTGAAATACCACCAAACAGATTTACAGTTAGCACCACTTCATCAGGCGGAATTTCTGCTTGATTACAAATGGTTGTAGTGGTGTAAATCCCCATTTATTTTGGGTCCGTGGGTCCCAATGTGGCTTTATTTGCAGAATTACTGCAGCGGAATTACCGCCACTGCAATTCCGCCAATTCGGCCAATTTTCTGTTGTTGAGTAGCCAGATTTAACTTAGTTACCTCCAATTTTATCACTTACTACCATACTCGTAATGAAGCCCAAATATCCTCTACACAACACTCAAAACAAAGAGGCGAAGGAGGTGGAGGATGGAAGGAGAAATGAAGTAGCCAAATTTGACACAACATCGAACAGACCCCCAAAAGGAAAAAGGAAAGTTCAAGGGATTTATCAAACCAAAGATCATAAGCATTCATTGGCAAAAGAAAGAGGAGCAGAAAATCGTCAAGACCTGGAAATGCCGCATTGCAAAAAACAATTAGAAAATTCACTATGCCTGAGGTGTGATAATCCGAAATTGGGTGGCAGAAAAAAGAAGGATGAAGTAAGAAGATACTGCCTCCAGTTAAATCGGCTTCTCTCAGCAGTTGACAGCTTGATCCTGAACCACCACAATGTCCTTAAACTGTTCCACCACATCCCGGAGTACAGATTCTTGAAAACAGAGGACATTACAAGATTAGAGTTCCAAAACGAAGAGTGCTCAGATAGTGCAATTTTACACCTACATTCAAATGGTGTTGGAAGCTCTCTTTTAGAAATGGCTAATCTTCAGCTCCGCCTGGAATTAGAGTTACTGGAGCAATTGCAAAAGTGTTCATCACCTCTGAGCTCAACCGGTAACTATAACTCTCAACTACATCAACAGGAGTAGAGAAGACAAAGAGCAGAAAGGAAACAAGGCGAGACCTATAAGGATAATGGATGCCGACATGCAGTGAACCAACTTTAAGGAAATTACAAAAGCTTACCACCCCAAACGAGAAAAATCAACTAACACTCATCTCGTGGAATAAAAGAGAATTCAGACACTTATATAACACCACCAATATGAATCTAAAATCTTATCAAATTCTCTGTTTTCAGGAGACCTTGATAGCAACACCCCCGTCTGTGGATGGTTACAGTGTCTATCTAAACCCTGCATACAAAGGAGAAAAAGGGTGACCTTCATCAGGCCTCATTCTTGTTATTAAATCAGCAATTGAAATAGGGATTATTTCATTTTGGAACTCAAATCCATTTATACAAGGGACCCTGTTATCAATCCCAAAAAATTCTAAAACTTCACAGCAAAGCCTCCTCAAACTCAGTTTGTACTGGAACCCGGATGCTATGCAATTTATGAGTTTCACAGAAATCATCACCAATATTCTGGACGAGCACATCCCCCTTTTAAATCCTCCACAAATATTAATCCATGGAGATCTTAATATTGCTTGTTTGGATGAAATGGGTAATGTTAAAATACACTTTGAAACCACGCCCAATAAAGCTAGAGCCGCTGCATGGACAATGGCCATGGAACCCAGGAACCTCTAAATGCTAAATGGCCAAATAAAAGGCGATATCCCTGTAAGAGTCACCTGGTACAACGGGACAAACTTTAAGACCTTGGATTACATCTTTGCCTGTCAGGACATTGAATCCAGGTAAAAGACACCTGAAAGTGACAAAAACAACAAAAAAGTGATCATTTCCTTTTGAGATTAACAATGCACACAAACATGAGCCAGAGGTCAAACAAAACTGATCAAAGAGACATAGGGCCTCATTACGAGGTAGGAGGGCAGAAACTGGATCCTTATCAGACCCAAGGATGTTGACAGAATCACTTCTGGTTACATCCTATAGAGTGAGCGGGGAAGCAGAGTAAATTACCTCCACCTTCTGCTTGACTTTAAGGTTCTATACAACGCCACTGGTAAAATAGGAATCATCACAAGCATATACCGGATCTCGCCATAGTAGAAAAAAATCCACTTTAAGAGCGGACCCACGTAAGATCAGATTCTCAAATACGGATCAAAATATGGAAGCACTGAGCAAAAGAAAACAACCATACGAAAATTGGCTAATTGCCCATAAAGCAGAAACCAGGCTGACGCAGAGGGGCTGTTTATAGAAATTACGTCAAGAAACATCAGGCCATGTTGCAACTAATCAAGAAAACATCGACACCCCAGGATGCAGTCCTGACAAATGCAGTGACGGAAGAGAACTGGGTGCTTTTTTACCAGAACTCATTTGGATCCAATGACCCAACGGAACAAGAACGTATGGGCCAGAAAGACGGAGACTGGATTATCCCCTTTGATGAGGCCATTTTGGATGATCAAATTAAAAAAAGCAAACAGAGCAAACGCTCCGGGCCCAGATTGTTTGACCTACAGAACTATCAAATCTGGTTCCTAGTGATTGTATTGAATGCAATAGTTTCGAATGCAAAAGTTTTGAAAAAAATGCACTGAAAAAATGCTTTGTTATTTTTATCTTTTATAATGGGGAGTCCCCCCCAACCCCTGTTTTCTTACCCCTTAAAACCCATTATAGTAAAAAAAATAACTTTACCTACAAAAAATGCATTTTTTCGAAACATTGGCATTCGAAACTATGTATTCAAAACAATGCCTGGCTACCATCAAATCTCACCCTGCGGCATGGACGTCGTTTATTTTGTGACTCTTCAAGGATGTCTCAAAGAGGGGAGAGATACCAGAATCCTAGAAAAAAAGTGAACATGGTACTGATTAACAAAAAAGGTAACAGAAGAGACCCAAACAATTATAGAGTAATAGCTCTACTGGAATTGTTGGGAAAACTGTTTGCAGCCATACTACTGAATAGTATGGCTGCAAGCATGGCTAACCAAGATGGGAAAAAGAAATCCTCGACAAGCTGGCTTTACCAAGGGAGTGGGAACAGATCTCAATCTGTTCCTGAAAAAACTCCTAAAAATGAAGGCAATAAAAAATGATAATGAAATATACATGGCCTTCATAGACCTTAAGAAGACATTCAACAGTGTTGAGAGGCAACTAGTGTGGGAAAAGATAGTAAATCGGTCCTGCCCTCCAAACGTATTGGGAGCAATCAAAGCTCTTTTCACAAACACCAACGTCCAGGTAAGATTGAAGGCATATGGATTGTTATCAAGAGAAATTCCTACCCAGAGAAGCCTAAAACAAGGTTGCCCCTTAGCTCGAACATTGTTTAATCTTTTCCTCTCTGATCTATATGAAGATGTAAATGAATCTACATGCTGAAGAAAGACATATTTGCAACTAACTCAGGAATATTGACATGAGACAAATATAAATGTTTGTGTACCCAATGATTGCTAAAGTAGGCCCCCAAAAATAAAACTGAAATGAAAACCCATCATACAGCTATAGCCTCTGCATAGCCCAGGTTATCTGTCTTGTACCTTTGTCTGCACCTGGCTACATGGAGCACTGGTAAATGGTACAGTGGGAGAATCGGGAGAATCAAAACTTTGAAGCAATAGAGTAACCCCCACCTACTGGAGGCTATGGAACACAGCTGTTTTGAAAACCCAAGACATGAAAACGATACCTACACTATTTCATGAATATCCCAGCATTGCTAGGACTGGCTTATAGGACAGGAGTGCAATACAGAAGGTCCGGCACGAACGGCCAGTGTGGGCTAGTTTTGTGGGCCAATGGAAGCCCATTTGTGCACTTAGCATACTGTGCAGAGAGCACATTTTAGCAATTTTAACGTCCTTTTGTGCTGTCAAATGCACCACCTGCCACACATCTTCCACAAATAAAGCCTAACTGCCTACTATTCAGCTTTTAGCAAAAGTCACACATTTTTGTACGCAAATATGAACCACTTTCTAGTTCCAGGGCTTATAAGTTCTCTCTATCGTACCCGAGAACAGCAGTAAAAATACATTATAAATAGGTTTTATACTTTGAAAAAGAAATAATACATTACTTTTCAGCATAAAACTATGCTTGTTAATAATGTTTGAAGCAATGATGGTTTTGACATCATTTATTGTCACAGCTACCTTTTATTAGAATCATAATGCCTCTTCATTTGCACTAGTGACAAGACATTCAGATGATTATTTCCTGGACTTGAAATGTGCTCTGTATAGAGGGCTTTGTTCCTTGTCCTCACCATTTGCACAAGTAACTATTACTGAGTTTCCAGGGTTAGGGTCTTTATATTAAATCCTTATGCCCAGAAAATAGATACACAATTTGGGAAACAGGCAATCAGGGACAAGTATTGAAATTACTGGACTGTCCCAGAAAATCTGGGAAATCTGCTAACCCTCACCATTCAGCTTGTTCACGATGGGTGATAGCAATAGGTCCAGTATGCATCTATGTGGCCCGAGATGCAGCAAGCGGTTTGACATTTTCTTAGAGATCCAAAAGCAACACTGTAGGTCCTGTGGTGACTCAAAGGGCTTTGAACATAGCCCAGGCAGCTTGAAGATGATTCAACGTGGTGCAAGAGGATTCCAGCTGCTTCTGGGTTTATGAAGCTGTGACTCTCACTCTTGGGGCTCTAGGTGAGTCCTTCTTGTTCTGCCCTCGTCCAGGGAGCCTGGGTGGCATCTACAAGGGATGTACATTGACAAAAGTATCCCAAAACATCGAATTGCAAAATCACGGAACCCACTTGCCCTTATTTTGTAATTTGATCTTTTGGGATTTCACCCATTTGTCCCCTGCACTGCCTTTAACTCTTCCACCTTCCACTTATGTCTTTTTGCTGCCAAAGCCCATTTTTCGGCCAAAGTAAAAAAAGGTGTGGGTGGATCCATTGGTTTTTTCTCCTCTTCATTTGGTTTTCGCCTGGTCTCTGATATTTCTGCACCATGGTCTGGCTCCAACACAATTGTCATGTTTGTGTTTCCACAACTGGGAGAAGCTTTTGAGGTTTCCATGGTCTTATCTGAAACTGTAATTAAAATAGATTTTCGCCAATGAGGCTAGGCCTTGTGGTTATATAATGTCTATGTATAGTGTCTTACTGGAACTTGTGCTTTTCGCAGATATCAGGTTCATCTGATAATGGTTTTCTTTCCCATTGTGCAAATTTATATTTTCACATTCCTTTAATATTTCCAGTAAAGTTCCTAACAGAAGATTTATTTCTGTTCTCTCAACATTGAGAGAATCTTGGAGCTTGTTTTGTAATATGGCTGCACCGGCTGCTTCTTGGTCCACTCGTGATCGCAATGAAGTTATGTATGTTTCCACGAATATTAACTTCGAATGAATCATTGGCAAAAGAGTTGCCTGATCTTTATAGTTCTAATTTATTACCTCATATAGTTTAGGAATGGGGCCAACGAGATAGCCAAGGCTGCCATCATGTTACAGTGAGTTTGAAATGCAGTTGAATTTAATGGGTTTCAGATGTGAGTTAAATTTCTCTGGCTTCACGGAGAGGAAACAGAGTCATCAAGTGAGGAGGCCGACGAAATAAAGACTGAGTTTTAGGTGTTCTTGCCAGTAATGTATATTTTGGAGCATTCATTTAATTGATCCTGAACCAATTGCTTATCCACACTAGTGATGGACTTTTTTTTTTCTTCCCTTCTTGGGGTCATTGGAGCTGCCACTCATGGTTTTCTCCCTTCTTGTAGTGTCTTCCATACAGTCTTGCGGTATTTTCACATTTGATGATTCTTTTGGAAGGTTCTTGGATGAGCTTAAATTAAGTTTGTGGGCCTCATTACGAGTCAGGCGTTAAGGGTTTTACGGCGCCGTAAACGGCGCCGACCCTTAACGCCTGATTACAAGGTCCCTTTGCGGGATGGTGATTTTAACGCCTGCTTTTTGCAGGCGTTAAAAACCATGCCGCAAAGGGACCTTGGTGCTAAGTACGGTGCCGCAATTTGCGGCACCGTACTTAGCGCCTTCCCCATTCCCATTATGCCCTATGGGGCAAAAATGGGAATGGGGAAGGGCCATGGCGGAAGGGGGAATTACCACTCCGCCAACCTCGGAATGGGGTGGTAATTCCCTATTAGCACCATGGTCCATCCGCCAGGGTCGTAATGAGGCCCTGTGTTTACTGTTGTTGCTGGCAAAACGTAAGCTTTTTTCTAAAGTTCAAACCTCCTCTTCTGGTGGACCCGGGAGTTTTTATGTGCTTTTCACGGTTACGAGTTTCTCCTGATTGATGTCTTGTTGTACAGGCAGATTTCAATCCTTTCCAACCTTACGGGTTTCTTCTCCTTGAAGTCTTGTTGTGCAGTCTTTTTATTCTGGGGTTGTGGTGTGTATGTCTGTGCCATAGAGCAATCTCCAAGATTGTACTCTTTTTCCTGATTATATTTTTTTCCATTGTGAGGTAAGATCATCTGCCATCTTCTAGAGGAACTTGATCTCGATGTGCTCGGTCTCACCGAGACATGGCTCACGGCCAGCTCTGTCACAAGCTTTGACACTCTCCTCCCTGACGGCTACAAGATCCTCTCCACGCACAGGTCCTACCGTTCCGGAGGGGATTTAGCCCTGATCTTCCGCGCGTGGATTCTTGCCTCTGTCATTCCTACGCAGGCCTACTCTTCTTTTGAATGCCTCGTCTGCAGGCTCTCTCTCTCTCCCAGCCAATCCATCACTGTGGATACTATCTATCAGCCACCTGGTCAGATCTCCTCCTTCCTCTCTGAGTGGGCGGATCTCTCCTCTTCCCTCCTGGTCTCGACCACTCAACTCCTCCTTCTTGGAGACTTTAACATCCACCTGGATACTTCCTGTCCTTCCTCCGGACACTTTCATGACCTTTGTGACTCTCTCTCACTCTCTATTCTCCCCTCTGGCCCGACTCACTCTGCAGGGCACCCTCTGGATGTTCTGATCTTCTCAGACCTTGCCCTTTCTACTCCTCTCACCACTTCTCTCTCCTGGAGTGATCACGTTCTCCTTTCCTCCCAGTTCATCCTCTCTACCCCTCAGGCCAAGCCAACTCCATCACTGCCACCCACCTTCTCGGTCATCCGACCCATGAAGCGCGTGTCAGTTGAAGCTTTCGCCGCCACTTTCTCATCCCCCTCTCCCTTTGGCTGACTCACACCCTGACACAGCCCTCTCGATGTTCCACTCTGCTATATCTGATACTCTTGATTTCCTTGCCCCTGTCATGAGGATCCGCCTGAAGCCCAAAGCCAAGTGTAACTCCTGGTATGACTCAGACCTCGTCACCCTCAAACGCAAGTGCAGGGTGGCTGAGAGGAAATGGCGTGCTTCGTGTACATCCTCTGACAAACTGGCCTGCCGCATGCTCCAAAGGCAATACCGGCTCTCTGTCCTCACCAAGAAGAGAGCTCACATTCAAGCCTGCATCTCTGCAGCCTATAACAACTCGGCTGAACTCTTTAAAATCTGCAACGATCTGGCCAATCCTGCCGCAGTTTCTACCTCTCCTGTCCCTTCCCAAGCCCTCTGCACAGCACTGGCTTCTCACTTCATCTCTAAGACCCAGGAACCCTGTCCTCTCTTTCCTCCTCACCCCTTCCTCCCTTTACTCCCTGCTCTTCCTTCGGCCCTTCTTCGGCCACTTCCCCTCCCTCCTTCTCTGCCTTTCCCCTGTTTTCACCAGAAGATGTTTCTAGACAAGTCTGATCTATGAAAGTCTTGTCAAAGCAGGTTCATCCCTGTTCCTCCAAAACCATCAAGGACCACATTGACTCCCTGGCTCCTGCTCTTGCCGACTTTTGAAACCACTCCTTCCCCACTGGAGTCTTCCCTTCCCCCCTGAATCCCCTTGTGTTAGGCGGAAACCTGTGCAGTTCCCTGGGACCACTGCAAAAGATTTCGGACTACAGGTGTTTGGCGGTGAACCCACTTGGTAGCAGTCTGTACCACACAGATTCACTTGGTAGCTATGGCTGAGCAGTCAGACTTCCCTCAAGAAGAGTTGAGCAGTATGTGGAGTATACAAAATAGGGCAATTCTTCCCAGCAAGACAAGCAAACACGCAACGAGGCTTAGTGTAAAGATATTAAGGTATTTATTTATAACGAAACATCTATGAAAAACACTATGGCGAATTCACGGCAAACAAATCAAACACAATTACTCTACGAAGAAGAAACGATCGAATCCCCCTAGCAATATTTCGACAAGTCTAGGTTCTACCGGCACCACTTATTTACAGACAGAGGTGTATACCTCAACCTAGATGGCACTCTAATATCAGTTAGGACGGGAGAGAAAAAGATAGGCAGGTTACGAAATTAACACAGTTCAATACTTCACGGGCAAAATGTACGGTAAGAAGGCAAGAACCACAATAGATCATAAAGTTCAGAGGCCAGGCCCACTCGGAGAGAGGCAAGGCGATATGTCCCAAAAAGTCTCTAGTGGAGATGCATTCAAGTCTTTGTAGCAAATTGTTTCGGCAGATTGAACCAGTTCAGAACAATGAATGAGAAAAGCTTGGAGGCGACCCAACGGAAAGGAGAGGATTAAGACACCTCACTCAAACCGATCGAAAGGGAAGCCAGGCGGACACGGTACCTTGTTGTGGAGGGCAGCTCCGGCGGGGGCAGTTGTTCCTGATGGTGGATGCACGTCGGGTCTTTGCCAAGAGTAGAGATGATCTCGTCGTCGAAGAAAAGTGAAGTGGGGTGCACCACCAGGGAAGAGACCAGCCGCGGAATGCTCCGCCATAAGGCACCATCTTTTGGTCACGGTACAGGGGTAGTGGCTATCCGGTTGCCGCGGTGCTCTGCACGGGCAATTCGACCACTGCGTCCTGAGGCGAATAAAAAGCAAAGGGGACTGGTTGTTCCCACCAGTCAGGGGAAGAGACTCTCCGGCAGGGAGATCTCCTCTGTCGTCGGGAAGTGGTGAGTCGGTTCCGCAGGGCTCCACCGGAGGTGTCGTCGTGCAGGTCGGCTCAGCGTTACCCTCGTCGGATTCTTAGGTCCTGTGGCGACATCTGAAGATCCAGTCCCAAAAGCCCTGCTTTTATGCAGAAAACCCCCATTCATTCAGCCTAGCTGTCAATCAACACATGCTAAGTGGTGAGCGGGAAGGCTCACCACTTGGGCCAATTACTCTAGAGTGCGACCGGAGTTGGCAAGGCAACTCGGTCCAGGGTGCCTAAACCCCCTCCCACACCCCTGTGGTAACCCAGACAGAATGGCACCACTTTGGAGGGTCTCTGTACAGAGCCTGCCAAAAGTGGAACAAAGGGCTCGACCTTTGGTTTAGGAGTCACAGAGACGAACACAGACGCCATTTTACAAACCGAGTTCTGGCAGAAAATACCATCCGATAAACTTATTTAAGATAAGTAAACCGGTGGTACGTTAGAGATTAACGAGAAAAAGTATCAATCTCCAACAATGGGACGAATCCCATAGGGTTATGTTCGGGGTCGAACATAACAAGTAGTTTCCACTGCCACCAGCCAAAACTCGACGAGGGGGGACGGGACAGTGCCCCCTCGAGTAACAGATCCAGGAGTAATCGAATTACCCCTACTAGTACGTCCACAATAAGATGGTTTGTACTAGTTCTGTTAGTAAATTTAGATCTAGTAAAGCCAATGGGGACTTTACATGCCCGGGGACACAGTAGTCAGTCCCTGGGTATGGAGTCTATGGTGGAGGTCCGCTAGGACGCCCCAGTGTTACGGCACGTAGGGTGCGGTGTAACACACGTAGAAAAACATATGAGACCCTATGGAGTAAAAGACCCCATAGCCCATAGAACACATTGACATTCAAAGGAATTACACACATTCATGTCCAAGAGTGGGAGGAAAAGAGTCTCACTCTTGGCAGGATGGAAAAAAACAAACTCCAGAAATCCAGCAAATCTGCTGGGGGACTCACTAGGTTAGGAAATTCAGCCTAAACAGAGAATTCTCCCTAACACCTTGTACACCCTCTTCTTAAGAAACCCTCTTCTGACCCATCTATCGCCCAATCCCCATCACTCCCTTCCTGGGCAAACTCTTGAAAAAGCTGGCCATCTCCCAGCTCAGTCTTCACACTGAATATGTTGGTTGTCTCCATGATCATTAGTCTGGCTTCAGAGCTGCCAGAAGCATGGAAACTGCTCTCCTGAACATCCGTGAAGACCTTCTCTCCAACCTTGTTTCCAACAGCCCGTGTGTCCTCATCCTACTTGATCTCTCTTCTGCCTTTGAGACGGTCAACCATGCCACCCTGCTCAACCGTCTCCTGGGTATCACCGGTCAGGCCCTGGTGTGGCTGACTTCTTTTCTCTCCGATTGACCCTCCCAGGTTCAACTTGGACCCTTCATCTCCTCCATCTCTATCGCTACCTGTGGTGCTCCCCAGGGGTCTAACCTCTCTTCCTGGCTGTTCAACCTATACCTGGCACTTCTTGCCCATCGCATTGCTGCGCTCTGCCCCAACTTCCAGTGCTATGCACACGACACTCAGCTCATTTTCAGGCTACCTTCTGCCACCTCTTCTACCTCTCTCATCTCTTACTGCCTGTCCGTCCTCCAGGGGTGGTGTGCCACCAATGAGCTCTGCCTTAATGACAGTAAAACCGAGATTATCCTTATTGGAACACCCGTTCCCTCCTTTCCTGTCACTCTCTGGCCGGCTTCCCTTGGCCCTCCTCCTGCTCCCACCTGTGAGGTTCTCTCCTCACATCTCTGACATCTCTGAGACATCACACTACCAGCTGCCCCGCCTCAGAGGTATTCTTCCTTTCCTCTCCTTCCCCCAGAAGCTCACTGTCTCCAGAGTTCTGGGTCTCTCTAGGCTGGACTTTTGCAACAGCCTCTTTGTAAATCTGCATGCTTCTACTCTCCGCCCTCTGCAACACATCCAGAACAGGACTGCAAGACTTGTCCTTGGCCTCAAGCCCAGGGATTGTATCTGTCCAGGACTGAAATCTTTGCACTGGTTCCCAGTGACTGCGAGGATTAAGTTCAAAACCCTCTGCATTGTCCACAAGGCCTTCTGGGGCCTGGGGCCTCAATACCTTCAACTCTCTCTTCCTAAATATCTTCCTTCTCAAGCTCTTCCCTCATCCGCCTCCAACTCCATCAGGGTCAGTCGCTTCTCCAAGCAACGAGTTGGTGATAGATCTCTTTCCTCGGCTAGGGCCTCCCCTGGAACAGCCTCCCTGCTTCCCTGAAACTTGAGGAAAATCATCTCCGTTTCCGGAAGCACCTCAAAACCTTTCTCTTTGCTTCTGCTTTTTCTCCTCCTCTCCCCTGCTGACTTCTTGGCTGATACTGAAACTGCACTGGTTACCTGGCCACCCCATGATCTCGGGCCCAGGTCCCCCCGCTCCCGCCAGTCGCACTCCTGCACTGCCTTCCTGGCAACAGTCGCACTTAGGGACTGTTTCTGTATCCCTAAAGTTCCACCACCAGCACTTATCACCTGATCTCTACACTTACCCTTACACTTACCACCAGCTGGCCGTACGTTACTTATTGTTTATTATCCTTTATCCCATGTACTGCATTTTCTCCCCCCCTTCCCATGCACTTGTGCGATCTGAATGACACCTGGCCTAGTAGGATCGCTGTCTGTCTTCCCTCTGTTCCCCCTCACTTGCCACGTCGCACCTTGAAACACTTGTGTATAGGCACATAATAAATACCATATCATATCGTATCATATCATAAAGGTACATGGGCCGGGTGTCAGCAGCTTGCTCCTCAGGCCTTCTTTCTCGAGGAGGTCTGCAAGTTCGTTTTGCTCTTATTTTTCTTTGCTTTCCAGGGCTTTGAATGCCAAAATCTCTGCATCTGTCAAATCATAAGCCTCATGAGTTGGTATTTCTTCCAGACGTCTACAGCCTGGTGATTTGAGGCTGCTTGGCAGCCTATCCGATCCCTTTCATTGCTCCAGAATGTCATATAGGTATGAATTAGGAGTCTGTGGATAGGGTGTAATCACTGATGTGTTTATGGGGTCCGTTCTTTGGCTTTTTGTGTACATTTTCACATTCCTTGGCTTTTCCAGAATCTCCCCGCCAACTAGATGCATCTTTAGCTGTTGGTTTTCTTTCTTGTAGGGGGGAGAAAAGTGGTAAGGGTTTCACTAAAATAGGTTTGTGTATGATATGATATGATATGGCATTTGTAACGTGCCTATACACAAGTGTTTCAAGGCGCGACGAGGCAGGGGGGGTAACAAAGGGGAGACAGACAATGATCCTACTAGGCCAGGTGTCATTCAGATCGCGCAAGTGCAAAGGTAGGGGGGAAGGGAAAAGTGCAAGGGGGAAAGGGAGAGGGGAAAGTGCAGTACAGGGTTATTAGCATACAAGATAAATAACAAGGGCCAGCTGGTGGCAAGTGCAAGGTAAGTGCAGGCAAGTGCTGGGGAGGGGGGCTCTAGGGATACAGACACAGTCCCACAATGCAGGGGTTGCCAGGGAGGCAGTGCAGGGGAGAGTGGCTGGGCCAAAGACCGAAATCGGTGAGTGGCCCAGTTGCAGATTCAGTGCAGTTTCATTAATTTTAACAGGGGAGAGAGGGAGAGAAAGTGGAGGCAAAGAGGAAGGTTTTGAGGTGCTCCCAGAACCAGAGATGCTTCTCCTCAAGTTTCAGGGAGGCAGGAAGGCTGTTCCGGAGGGAGGGCCCTGCAGCGGAGAGAGATCTGCCCCCAACTCGTTGTTTGGAGAAGTGACTGACCCTGAGGGAGTTGGAGGCGGATGAGCGAAGAGCTCGAGAAGGAAGATATTTAGGAAGAGAGAGTTGAAGGTATTTTGGCCTAGGGCCCCAGAAGGCCTTGTGGACAATGCAGAGAGTTTTGAACTTAATCCTTGCAGTCACTGGGAGCCAGCGTAGTGATTTCAGTCCTGGAGAGATACGGTCCCTGGGCTTGAGGCCAAGGACAAGTCTACACAGTCCTGTTCTGGATGAGTTGCAAAGGGCGGAGAGTAGAGGCAGGTAGATTTAGATAGAGGCTGTTACAGTAGTCCAGCTTCGAGAGAACCAGGGCTCTAGAGACAGTGAGCTTCTGGGGGAAGGAGAGGAAAGGAAGGATACCTGTGAGGAGGTGTAGCTGGTAGTGTGACTTCTTAGAGACGTCAGATATGTGAGGAGAGAAGGAGAGTGTGGAGTCGAAGATGACCCCAAGGTTTTTTGCCTTGCAGGTAGGAGCAGGAAGAGGGCCAAGAGAGGCCGGCCAGAGAGCTGCAGGGAAGGAGCGAGTGGGTGTGCCGATGAGTAGAATCTCAGTCTTACTTGCTTTAA
Source organism: Ambystoma mexicanum (assembly GCF_040938575.1). Classification (NCBI taxonomy): domain Eukaryota; kingdom Metazoa; phylum Chordata; class Amphibia; order Caudata; family Ambystomatidae; genus Ambystoma; species Ambystoma mexicanum. The sequence goes on along the minus strand of NC_090937.1, from coordinate 1,245,591,690 downwards.
GGCAGAGGTCGTTGGCGGCAGACCATTCATGGATAGCAGAAAGACAGTCAGAGATGAGGGAGGGAGAAGAGCAGGCCGAGGGTAGCCTGAAAATGAGCTGGTTATCATCTGCATAGCACTGAAAGTTGGGGCAGAGAGTGGCGATGCGGTGGGCAAGAAGTGCCAGATACTGGTTGAACAGCCAGGGAGAGAGGTTAGATCCCTGGGGGACACCACAAGTAGAGAAAAGATGTCAGAGAGGAAGGACCCCAGTTGGACCTGGGAGGGTCGATTGGAGAGGAAAGAGGTCAGCCACGCCAGAGCCTGACCAGTGATACCCAGGTTATCACGGAGACGGTTGAGCAGGTTGGTATGGTTGACAGTATCAAAGGCAGAAGAGAGATCAAGCAAAATGAGAACACATGGAGTGTTAGAGTCAAGGTTCGAGAGCAGGTCCTCACGGATGTTCAGGAGAGAGGTTTCCGTGCTTCTGGCAGCTCTGAAGCCAGACTGATGGTCATGAAGACTACCAACAGATTCGGCATGGAGATTAAGCTGGGAGATGGCCAGTTTCACCAGGAGCTTGCCCAAGAAGGGAGTGATAGAGATTGGGCAATAGTTAGCCGGTCAGGAGGGGTCGGAAGAGGGTTTCTTAAGAAGGGGTGCACAAGGGAGTGCTTGAGAGGGGATGGGAAGACTCCAGAGGCGAAGGAGTGATTGCAGAAGTCAGCAAGGGCAGGAGCCAAGGAGTCGATGTGGTCCTTGATAGTTTTGGAGGAACAGGGGTGGACCTGTTTTGACGAGACTTTCATAGATTGGACTTGTCTCGAAACCTCGTCAGCAGAAAAAAGGGGAAAGGCAGAGAAGTAGAGAGGAGGGGTGGCTGCAGAAGAGCCACAGTAAGAGCAGGGAATAGAGAGCGGGAGGTGATAGGTGGAGAGTGAGGACAGGATGTCCTGAGTTTTTGAAATGAAGTGAGAGGCCAGTGCCGTGCAGAGGACCTGGGAGGGGACAGGAGAGGTAGAGACTGAAGCAGGGTTGGCCAGCTCCTTGCAGATTTTAAAGAGTTCGGCCAAATTGTTAGATGCCGCAGAGATGCGGGCTTGGATAAGGGCTCTCTTCTTGGTAAGAACGGAGATCCGGTATTGCCTTTGGAGCAGGCGGCAGGCCAGTTTGTCAGAGGATGAACATGAAGCACGCCATTTCCTCTCTGCCACCCTGCACTTGCGTTTAAGGGTGACGAGATCCGAGTCATACCAGGAGTTACATTTGGCTTTGGGCTTCAGGCGGATTCTCATGACAGGGGCAAGGATATCAAGAGTATCAGATATAGCAGAGTGGAGAGTGGAGAGGGCTGTGTCAGGGTGGGAGTCAGCCGAAGGGGGAGGAGGGGGCGAGAAGGTGGCAGCGAAAGCCTCAACTGACATGCGCTTCATGGGTCAGATGACCGAGAAGGAGGGTGGCAGTGATGGGGGTGGCTTTGCCTGTGGGGTAGGGAAGGTGAGGTGGGAGGATAGGAGAAAGTGATCACTCCAGGAGAGAGGAGTGGAGAGAGGGACATAGAGGGGAAGGTCAGAAGAGATCGGAGCATCAAGAGTGTGCCCTGCAGAATGAGTCGGCCCAGAGGGGAGAATAGAGAGTGAGAGAGAGTCGCAGATATTCGCTAAAGAGTCCAGAGGGGAACAGGAGGCATCCAGGTGGATGTTGAAGTCTCCAAGAAAGAGGAGTTGAGTGGTTGAGGACAGGAGTAAGGAGGAGAGGTCCGCCCACTCGGAGAGGAAGGAGGAAATTTGACCAGGTGGCTGATAGATAGTAGCCACGGTAAGGGAATGGCTAGGAAAGAGAGAGAGTCGGCAGACAAGGCATTCAAAAGAGGAGTAGGTCTGCGTAGGAGTAACAGTGGCAGGAATCCACTCAGGGAAGATAAGGGCCACACCGCCCCAGCACGGTTGGGCCTGAGCACAGAGAGGATCTTGTAACCGTCAGGTAGGATTGTGTCAAAGCTGGTGACAGAGCTGGCCATGAACCATGTCTCAATAAGACCAAGTACGTCAAGGTCCAGTTCCTCAAGAAGGCGACAGTTATCAGAGGAATGTTTGATGGCAGAACGAGAGTTATTGCACCAGCCATCAGACGTGCTTGACTCCTGGTGCGGGGATTGCCAGTCTTTGGTTCCATGTATGGGTGTGAACTATGCACCGGTTGCTGGTAAATCCCCTTTCCAGTAGTCTCATTGTGCAAGATTATGTTTTATAATTTTCCTAGTTGTAGTCACTGCGCGTCCTTTTTATAATGTCTGCACTGCATCACTCGCACTGATGCCTAAGAAGCCAGGAAGCCCAAGGAACACCAAGGAACACTCTTGCAACACTCTCTGTGATACTCTGCGTCCGGCGACAGTGTTTTGAACATTGCCGCCGCCTCAGCCTCCAATGTGGATAGTGGAAAGACTCTCCTGCACACCAGCAACAGGGATCAAGGAAGACTCTTGCAACACTCTCTGTGACGATCCACGTCCAGAGAGAGTGTTTTGAAGGTTTGTGCCGCCTGCGGATCCAATGGGGATAGTTGAAAGACTCTTCTGCACACCAACACCAGGGACCAGGGAACACTCTTGCAACATTCTCTGCAACACTCTGAGTCTGGAGAGAGTGTTTTGAACATTGCCGCTGCCTTTGCCTCCAGTGGGGATAGTGGAAAGACTCTCCTGCACAATAGCACCAGGTACCAGGGAACACTCTCACAACACTCTCCAGATGAGTTTTATAAAACAAAGACACAGCAATCACAGCACTCTGAAAGTGGGGAGTAAATTAAAAGGAAAATAGCATGTCTTCACACCAAGTCCACTAAAGGGAATACAACTACAATGTAAATTTCGGATACCGAATAGGTTCCCAGCAGGTAAACTCCCACAATGAATCCTAATTAGCAACACCTGGTTAAGCAGATCTTACACATATAAGAACATTAAAAAAATACTTGCATAGCCACCTATGGCACTTGGTTATTGTTTAAGAGGAAGAGCATTTATATTTCCCACATATTGGTGGAAGCAAACAAACCAAGGATAGTGAGGGAGCCCAAGGCTACCTATGTGGGTTTGGGCAAGTCCCCCCTACAAAAAAATATATATACATGGTGTATTAATAGAACAGTCTTTGCAAAGCATTGTGTAAACTAACACATGAAAAAATTGAATAGACAGGTCAACAAGAGTTCACTGGAACATTTCACAACATTGTGACAGGCTGCCATCTAGCGAGGGTGTCATAGACCTGGCGATTGTATTTTTTATTAATAAATAAAATGATACAGGTAAATTTGTTTATGAAATGGAGGTCTGATAATCAGACGCCACTTCATAAAAAAAACTACACAACAAAAGCATAGTATATCCATGCATATCTTTGTTGCACTAGTCTCTTGACATCTGCAGTCCCTGCTCTCCAGTGTCACAGGACATATTCAAATGTCACATGTGCATTCCTGACAGCTGCTTGAACACCAAGCCACTTTATCTTCTGTGCTCTGAACTAAAATGTAATAATTGTTGCCTTATCAGTCTGGTGGAAGGGAAATCTATAAGAATAAGCCATACCTGGTTAAGGTATGGTGACTGATAAGATCACACAATTATTAAAGGCCTGACACTCTACCAGCTGCATTGGAACCAAATACAAAGTCACTGGGGGTCATTACACGGTAGGAGGTAACCATGCCGCTAATAGCGGCATGGCTACCCCCTTACTGAGTACCGGGTCCGGGTTCCTTGAATGAGGAATTACAGGGCCATTCCAACCTTGGAGGGAACAGTAATTCCACATTCAAGGAACCCGGAGCCGGTACATCCCCATTCCCATTCGAGCCCCCATAGGTCTCAATGGGAATGGGGAGCAAGCTAATAACGGGCCTGGTTGTTAGCATGCTGGTCTCCTTGCGGGAGCCGCTAAGGCGCCTTAGCGGGTCCTGCGAGGAGATCTCATAATAGGGCAGTAAGTGGTTGACGGCTCTGGCACCTGTACCACCACCGTTAACGCCTTACCGCCCAACTCGTAATGACCCCCATTGTCCCTTTAAGATGTTACAGCCCACAGGAGCTGCTGGTGTCCATAGAAAATATATTTGTGTCTGAAACACTGTCAGGATTCCACATCAGTCTTCAGTTCTTCCATCTCAACTGTTCTTAGTCTGGACAAAAAGAGCTCCACATCTTGCCTTTTCTTGAACGACATACCCGTTGAACAGTGGTATTGCTGCAATTGCTTGCCTTATCACACCTGCTCAAGTACAAAGAGTGCTATTCCATACCAGTTCCATGTTTTCTGTATTCTTTCCATAGGGGTGGGTTTTTGTTAGTGTTTTAGTTAGTTGATTGCATTTTTGTTTGTTACATTAAAGTTTATATATTGTTATAGAAGCATGATTGGACACCCTTTTATTTTGGATTCTGGACCATTGCTGTTTGAGATGCTACTGCATCACCTCACACCCCTCTTGAAGATGTAGCCTGCCCTTGTCCCATGTTACCACAAAAGCAAAGGAGGTATATCGTTCAGCCTGTGCCTGTTTCATTTTTAGGATTAGAATCACTGCTGGTTTATTAGCAGTATGGGGCTGAGTAGGTGATTTAGCCACTACCCATCCCTGTACTCCTGTAGAGCAGTAGTAACTTCACCACAAACACATTTTCGTGATGTCTCTGCCCACAAGCTATGCCAGCGGTGCCACTTTAAAGCAACTGTTGATGATGCCTCTGCCCCAATATATGCCAGCATTGCCAAACCACAGCAGGTGTTCATTACGTCTTTGCCAAAATGATTTATTCCAGCATTGCCATTGCAAGAAGGCAATGTCGTGCAGACTGCACAGAATTCCTATCTAACCACCCACACCAATGGAGGCATAGATAATCCTTCTTAACAGCAGCTGATGATCCTGGCCCTGGCCATGGTTAATGCACTGAACTGTACTATACAAGGTATTATGGACACCAGACCTTGTAATTGGCAAATAATCTATTATATTGTTATTATAGTACCCACCTCCCTGTCTTCCCATGACATCTGGGGGGTTAGGAAGCACCAGCAATGTAGTGGGTTTGCTGAAGATTATTCTGCAAGGTGTCACAACATGGGGATGAAAAGAAATTGAGTTAAAATAAAAACCATCATGGCTGTATGGAAATGATTCCAGGGCTGGAGAGAAGGAATTAGGCTAAGACTCATACCACAGAGCTCCGGAGTTACTAAAACAGGTAGTGTAGTGCTACCTGGATGGGTATAAAGGTCAACCAGCCTCATTATGAGTGCAGAAGAGCAGGTAGAAATGGTGTAAAGTGGCTCTAATTCTGTTACCATCACTTTGCTAGCACATTACCACACCACCAAACAACCAGTTCTGGCACTTTTGTGGAGGATGTACCTCCAGCAAAAGTTGAAGATAAATCATCAACCTTATCACCAAATATTGGCTGAATTACCATCGCGGTATTGCCAAGGCGAGGTGAATGCACTGAGTGCAACCAATGTCTGCTTGGATTGATGGGAACTCTCCATGGACACCGAGCACTTACCAGCAGGCAACCCTTCCCCACTCGCAGTTTGCGATACAGAGAGTCTCATTCCGAGTTTGGAGGTAATCATGGCGCTATTAGCGCCATGACTACCTCCAATACCGGTACCGAGTCCGCTCTCGTTCAATGGGACTTACCGGTCTATTCCGACCTTTGCAGGACCGGTAAGTCCCCATTGAAAAAGCCATTCCCCATTCCCATTTGAACCCCCATAGGGCTCAATGGGTAGGCGCTAATAACGGTACAGCAAATTGCAGTACCGTTTTTAGCTCTAAAGTCCCTTAACGGGTCCCGTCCTTAACGCCTGGTAAAGCCAGGCGTTAAGGAAGGGACCCGCTAAGGGAACTCGGAATAGGGCGCAAAGGGATTACCGGCACAGGTGTCCTTACCGGTGCCCGGGAACCCCTTTGTGCCCAACTCCTAATGAGGCTCAGAGTCTCTACAACTTTAAGGAAGAACGATTGTCCTATAGAGTCTCTCCATTTAAAAGAGAACAATCATTATGGTTCAGAAAGCTAAGCTGTCCTGTCCTTGAACTTTTTCTCAAAATGAAAATCACTTAAAAAAATATATGCCCCATATTGTTTCTGAATAATTGATAAGAACATGCATAATTGAACAGATACTAAAAGCACTATCCTTCGGCCTGTTGTCACTCTCCCATCTCATCACGCGTGGAACATTTCGGGAATCGAGAAGGGAACACAGTCACAGAACGGGCACTTACTTCTGCTGATCGCACTTCCGCGTCGAAATTTGCGCCAAAGTGCAGCATTGTTGAACAGATTGTTTCCGGGTTCTGAGAGAAAGAAATCCGTGGTTGGGCAGCAAGGGTAGCCAGGCACACGTTTGGAAATATGATTATGTTAAGCAGAACTGGGTCCTGGGTGACCTTTCGCGCTGATGCTTTCCTATGAGTAATCTGCGGGAAGACTCGCCGTGTCACATTAAGCGGTGCATGGCGGCATTAGCACTGCAGACCTTCAGGGTTTGCCGGATGATGAATAGCCTCCTCGCCGCGGCACTAGTTAGCATGCAGAGTGTCAAAATCCCTATAGTCACACACCGCCCACAGCCATATATCACTGATTACACTGCGGCCTGGCACACAGAATAGATTTCATTCAAATAAACTGCACAAACGGGAGAGAGTTTTACATTTTATTCAGTGATGAGGGCTGTTTTATTATTTTAGATAGGACTACCATTTCACTGCCTCTCTGGTCAATAAGCGGGCTGGTTTTACGGCGCCTGAAGAAATGCTGAGCTTGATGCCCGCAGGCAGCCGAGGATTTATGTGTAAATAAAGTTAAAGCAGGAAATAAGGAAATTGGAAAGCCCTTTTTTTGTTTTTATTAAAGTGTATTTGAACAGGCATTTGCAGTTAGACCCGTCTAGAGCTTGGATATATTTGACGGCTGCAGTCGATGCGGAATAATGCACTTAATCTTCCTGCAGAATGATCCGTCAGGCAAAACCGCAGTGATTTGGGGTTTAATTACAGATATTTGCTTTGCCCAAATGTTTGCTGCATTTTTAAGCGAGTTTCCCACTCCTCGTGTCGCTTGATATTTGAGTCCCTGATTTACATGCACTCGAGTTCGTTAGCTGCCCTTTCAAATGCTTTGCTTGACGTCAAGTACTTAACACCAGTGAAATACTTAAAACTTAAAAGTGCCTTAGTCGGACATTAACGCCTTCCTGCCCCGGAATTCATGAGTTATTATGTTTTCGTTTTGTAAACGAGTATGTGCTGTTGTGTACATTATACTAAGGGACTCAATAAGGTGAGCTTAGAGCGTGCATGCAATGGATGGGATGCAGAATAAATCCAATGCCAAATAATCGAATCAACTCGGGAAGATGGCAAAGTTTGCTGGTTTATTATCAATTGTCTCTCTCAAACAGGGAGTTACAACAGACATCAACGGATGTGCGCTCGAGCTCTCTGTTCATTCCACATAAAAACACATTTATATACAAAAAATTCGCCACTACTCGGCAAATGAGAAAAACCTACGAAGAGTTATGAAAGGCTCAAGGGGAACATCTAAGTATACTTTCGATAAGGGGTGGGCTTGTGATAGGCTATGTCATCTTCAACAATATTAAGTACACAGTATATCATTGGCTCTCAAACTATAAGCCCCTTAGTTATATGACCCTCTATTATTGGTTGGCATGCTCGTGCCATGTCTGGAACATTCTGTTCACTTAGCAGCACCCAAGCTCACACCCAGGGGTCAAGAGGTGGACTTGACTTCACCTCCCCACCCAATTAGCCCAACGCCTCTCATCACCCATGCCTTCTGCCAAGAAGATTGTTTTTGAACTTGGCCTTGCAAAGTATTCTTGTCTGTGAGAATATAAGGGAGTGCAATTATGCACTATCGCTATTCTAGAACTCCGAGCTCAACTCTTTTTCCATCCTTGGCTCATGTGACAGGAGACCATGATCTGGACCATTTTTCAGCATTTAAATGTCTTAAATGAATAAAACTTGGCAATCTTGGTGTCTTTGCACCTTAACAAGGGATGATTCAGCTTCTCACGTTAACCGCCTTCACAAATAGATAACTAGCCTTGGCAGCTTTGACTTTGATTCCAGGCCAAACAGTCTCGCCATTCGTATCCGCAATCTCAGCTAATTCTTGCTGCGCTGCAGTTCTCGGCTTTCCTTCTCCATGTGTCCGGGTTTACTAAATTAATGACACTGATGTCCAGCTTCTATACAGTGGCGCCTCTGCCTGCAGTCTATTCACTACATATAGCCATCTTCTAAGATTACTTAGTCTACTTGTGTTGCTGCGTATGTACAATTATTAAAGGTCCATGCATCCTCTTCAACCAGTCTTCTGAGGCCATCACGTTTGTCTCTCGTGACATCACCAGCTCCTCTTTCTCTCTTTTTCATAATCCTTTGGGGAGTTCCTCCCTCAGATTGTCTTCTCTACGGGGATACATTTGCTAAGGTTTTCTCAGAGGTTAGCTTCTTTCGAATATTCGCTGTGGTATGGTTTGTACTGACCGCTCTTGTTGTATTGTGTACATTAACTGAACTGATGGCTAGTCAATCATTGCCATGATTTTAATTGTGTAGTATAACTACTAAAATATGTATTTTTGCCAATTTGCCTTGCCTGTGTGTATTCAATGCCTATAGTAAGGCGGGAGTAGTGAGGGTCTTCCTTCAATAATGAACTTTATAAGCCACAAGCGTGTTGTGTTTGTCAATTAAGGTTATTCACCTATTTGAAGGGACCGCTTGGCGGTACCGTTATTAGCGCCAATGGGGGCTCAAATGGGAATGTGGAATGGCTTTTTCAATGGGGATTTACCGGTCCCGCAATGGTCGGAATAGACCGGTAAGTCCCCATTGAACGAGGGCGGACTCGGTACCGGTATTGTAGGTAGTCATGGCGCTAATAGCACCATGATTACCTCCAAACTAGGAATGAGGCTCCCTGTATCGCAAACTGCGATTGGGGAAGGGTTGCCTGCTGGGAAGTGCTTGGTGTCCGTGGAGGGTTCCCACCAATCCAAGCAGACATCGGTTGCACTCAGTGCGCTCACCTCGCCTTGGCAATACCACTATGGTAATTCAGCCAATATTTGGTGATAAGGTTGATGATTTATCTTCAACTTTTTGCTGGAGGTACATCCTCCACGGTAGTGCCAAAACTGGTTGTTTAGTGGTGTGGTAATGTGCTAGCAAAGTGATGGGAACAGAATTAGAGCCACTTTACACCATTTCTACCTGCTCTTCTGCCCTCGTAATGAGGCTGGTTGAACTTTATACCCATCCAGTTAGCACTACACTACCTGTTTTAGTAACTCCGGCGCTCTGTGCTCTGTGACCGTTAACCATTACCGCCTTACTACGAGGTCCCTTAGCGGGTTGGTGCTTTAATGCCTGCTTTTTGCAGGCGTTAAAAACCAACCCGCTAAGGGACCTCGGAGCTAATTACGGCACCGCAAAATTGCGGTGCCGTAATTAGCGCCTTCCCCATTCCCATAGAGCCCTATGGGGCAGAAATGGGAATGGGGAAGGGCAATGGCGGAAGGGGGATTTACCGCCACACCAACCTTGGAATGGGGCGGTAAATCCCCTTTCCGCCAAGGCGGTGCCGGTATTTTACCGGCATGAGCCATGGCACTAATAGCGCCATGGCTCACCGCCTTCCGTGTAATGAGGGCCTTTAATTCCTTCTCTCCATCCCTGGAATCATTTCCATACAGCCATGATGGTTTTTATTTTAACTCAATTTCTTTTCAGCCCCATGTTGTGACACCTTGCAGAATAATCTTCAGCAAACCTACTACATTGCTGGTGCTTCCTAACCCCCCAGATGTCATGGGAAGACAGGGAGGTGGGTACTATAATACCCATATAATAGATTATTTGCCAATTACAAGGTCTGGTGTCCATAATACCTTGTATAGTACAGTGCAGTGCATTAACCATGGCCAGGACCAGGATCACCAGCTGCTGTTAAGAAAGATTATCTATGCCTCCATTGGTGTGGGGGGTTAGATAGGAATTCTGTGCAGTCTGCACGACATTGCCTTCTTGCAATGGCAATGCTGGAATATATCATTTTGGCAAAGACGTAATGAACACCTGCTGAGGTTTGGCAATGCTGGCATATATTGTGGGCAGAGGCATCATGAATAGTTGCTTTACAGTGGCACTGCTGGCATAGCTTGTGGGCAGAGACATCAATAAAATGTGTTTGTGGTGAAGTTACTACTGCTCTACAGGAGTACAGGGATGGGTAGTGGCTAAATCACCTACTCAGCCCCATACTGCTAATAAACCAGCAGTGATTCTAATCCTAAAAATGAAACAGGCACAGGCTGAAAGATATACCTCATTTGCTTTTTGTGGTAACATGGGACAAGGGCAGGCCACATCTTCAAGAGGGGTGTGAGGTGATGCAGTAGCATCTCAAACAGCAATGGTCCAGAATCCAAAATAAAAGGGTGTCCAATCATGGTTTTATAACAATATATAAACTTTAATGTAACAAACAAAAATGCAATCAACTAACTAAAACACTAACAAAAGCCCGCCCCTATGGAAAGAATACAGAAAACATAGAACTGGTATGGATTAGCACTCTTTGTACTTGAGCTTGTGTGATAAGGCAAGCAATTGCAGCAATACCACTGTTCAACGGGTATGTCGTTCAAGAAAAGGCAAGATGTGGAGCTCTTTTTGTCCAGACTAAGAACAGTTGAGATGGAAGAACTGTAGACTGATGTGGAATCCTGACAGTGTTTTAGACACAAATATATTTTCTATGGACACCAGCAGCTCCTGTGGGCTGTAACATCTTAAAGGGACAATGGGGTTTATTACGAGTTGGGCGGTAAGGCGTTAACGGTGCTGGTAAAGGTGCCGGAGCCGTCAACCACTTACTGCCCTATTACGAGGTCTCCTCACGGGACCCGCTAAGGCCGCCTGGTAAAACCAGGTGTCCTTAGCGGGTCCCGCAAGGAGACCAGCATGCTAACAACAGGCCCGTTATTAACAGGCCCGTTGTTAGCATGCTCCCCATTCCCATTGAGACCTATGGGGGCTCGAATGGGAATGGGGATGTACCGGCTCCGGGTTTCTTGACTGTGGAATTACTGTTCCCTCCAAGGTTGGAATGGCCCGGTAATTCCTCATTCAAGGAACCCGGACCCGGTACCCGGTAAGGGGGTAGCCATGCCGCTATTAGCGGCATGGTTACCTCCTACCGTGTAATGACCCCCAGTGACTTTGTATTTGGTTCCAATGCAGCTGGCAGAGTGTCAGGCCTTTAAAAATTGTGTGATTTTATCAGTCACCATACCATAACCAGGTATGGCTTATTCTTATAGATTTCCCTTCCACCAGACTGATAAGGCAACAATTATTACATTTTAGTTCAGAGCACAGAAGATAAAATATCTTGGTGTTCAAGCAGCTGTCAGGAATGCACATGTGACCTTTGAATATATCCTGTGACACTGGAGAGCAAGGACTGCAGATGTCAAGAGACTGGTGCAACAAAGATGCATGGATATACTATGCTTTAGTTGTGTAGTTTTCTTATGAAGTGGGGTCTGATTATCAGACCTCCATTTCATAAACAAATTTACCTGTATGATTTTATTTATTAATAAAAAATACAAACACCAGGTCTTTGACACCCTCGCTAGATGGCAGCCTGTCACAATGTTGTGAAATGTTCCAGTGAACTCTTGTTGACCTGTCTATTCGATGTTTTCATGTGTTAGCTTACACAATGCTTTGCAAAGATTGTTCTATTAGTACACCATGTAAATATATTTTTTTGTAGGGGGGGACTTGACCGAACCCACATAAGAAGCCTTGGTCTCCCTCTCTATCCTTGGTTTGTTTGGTTCCACCAATATGTGGGAAATATAAATGCCCTTCCTCTTAAACAGGAACCAAGTGCCATTGGTGGCTATCCAAGTATTTTTTTAATGTTCTTATATGTGTAAGATTTGCCTAACCAGGTGTTGCTAATTAGGATTCATTGTGGGAGTTTACCTGCTGGGAACCTATTCGGGATCCGAAATTTACATTGTAGTTTTATTTCCTTTAGCGGACTTGGTGTGAAGACATACTATTTTCCTTTTAGTTTACTCCCCACTTTCAGAGTGCTGTGATTGCTGTGTCTTTGTCTTATAAAACTCATCTGGAGAGTGTTGTGAAAGTGTTCCCTGGTACCTGGTGCTAGTATGCAGGAGAGTCTTTCCACTATCCCTACTGGAGGCGGAGGCAGCGGCAATGTTCAAAACACTCTCTCCAGACTCAGAGTGTTGCAGAGAATGTTGCGAGAGTGTTCCCTGGTCCCTGGTGATGGTGTGCAGAAGAGTCTTTCAACTATCCTCATTGGATCCGCAGGTGGCGGCAACCTTCAAAACACTCTCTCTGGACGCGAAGCGTCACAGAGAGTGTTGCGAGAGTCTTCCTTGATCCCAGTTGCTGGTGTGCAGGAGAGACTTTCCACTATCCCCTTTGGAGGCTGAGGCGGCGGCAACGTTCAAAACACTGTCTCCGGACGCAGAGCATCGCAGAGAGTGTTGCAAGAGTGTTCCCTGGTGTTCCTTGGGATTCCTGGCTTCCTAGGCATCAGTGCGAGCGATGCAGTGCAGACATTATAAAAAGGACATGCAGTGACTACAACCAGGAAAATTATAAAACATAATCTTGCACAATGAGACTACTGGAAAGGGGATTTATCAGCAACCGGTGCATAGTTCACACCCATACATGGAACCAAAGACTGGCGATCCTTGTACCAGGCGTCAAGCGTGTCTGATGGCTGGTACAATACACAAACCTATTTTAGTGAAACCCTTACCATTTTTCTCCCCCCTACAAGAAAGAAAACCAACCGCAAAAGATGCATCTAGTTGGCGGGGAGATTCTGGAAAAGGCAAGGAATGTGAAAATGCACACAAAAAGCCAAAGAACGGAACCCATAAACACATCAGTGTTGACACCCTATCCACAGACTGCTAATTCATACCTATATGACGTTCTGGAGCAATGAAAGGGATCGGATAGGCTGCCAAGCAGCCTCAAATCATCAGGCTGTAGACCTCTGGAAGAAATACCAACTCATGAGGCTTATGATTTGACAGATGCAGAGATTTTGGCATTCAAAGCCAGTGGGGGTACCTGGGCCGAGATCATGGGGTGGCCAGGTAACCAGTGCAGTTTCAGTATCAGCCAAGAAGTCAGCAGGGGAGAGGAGGAGAAAAAGCAGAAGCAAAGAGAAAGGTTTTGAGGTGCTTCTGGAAACAGAGATGATTTTCCTCAAGTTTTAGGGAAGCAGGGAGGCTGTTCCAGGGGAGGCCCGAGCCGAGGAAAGAGATCTATCACCAACTCGTTGCTTGGAGAAGCGACTGGCCCTGAGGGAGTTGGAGGCAGATGAGGGAAGAGCTTGAGAAGGAAGATATTTAGGAAGAGAGAGCTGAAGGTATTGAGGCCCCAGAAGGCCTTGTGAACAATTCAGAGGGTTTTGAACTTAATCCTTGCAGCCACTGGGAACCAGTGAAGAGATTTCGGTCCTGGACAGATACAATCCCTGGGCTTGAGGCCAAGGACAAGTCTTGCAGTCCTGTTCTGGATGAGTTGCAGAGGGCGGAGTGTAGAAGCATGCAGATTTATAAAGAGCCTGCTGCAAAAGTCCAGCCTAGAGAGAACCAGAACTCTGGAGACAGTGAGCTTCTGGGGGAAGGAGAGGAAAGGAAGAATACCTCTGAGGCGGGGTAGCTGGTAGTGTGATTTCTTAGAGATGTCAGAGATGTGAGGAAAGAACCTCACAAGTGGGAGCAGGAGGAGGGCCAAGGGAGGCCGGCCAGAGAGTGACAGGAAAGGAGGGATCGGGTCTTCCAATGAGGAGAATCTCGGTTTTACTGTCATTAAGGCATAGCTCATTGGCGGCACACCACCCCTGGATGGCGGACAGGCAGTAGGAGATGGGAGAGGGAGAAGAGGTGACAGAAGGTAGCCTGAAAATGAGCTGAGTGTCGTGTGCATAGCACTGGAAGTTGGGGCAGAGCGCAGCAATGCGGTGGGCAAGAAGTGCCAGGTATAGGTTGAACAGCCAGGAAGAGAGGTTAGACCCCTGGGGAGCACCACAGGTAGCGATAGAGATGGAGGAGAGGAAGGGCCCAAGTTGAACCTGGGAGGGTCAATCGGAGAGAAAAGAAGTCAGCCACACCAGGGCCTGACCGGTGATACCCAGGAGACGGTTGAGGAGGATGGCATGGTTGACCGTCTCAAAGGCAGAAGAGAGATCAAGTAGGATGAGGACACACGGGGTGTTGGAATCAAGGTTGGAGAGCAGGTCTTCACGGATGTTCAGGAGAGCAGTTTCCATGCTTCTGGCAGCTCTGAAGCCAGACTAATGATCATGGAGACAACCAACAGATTCAGTGTGAAGACTGAGCTGGGAGATGGCCAGCTTTTCCAAGAGTTTGCCCAGGAAGGGAGTGATGGGGATTGGGTGATAGATAGGTCAGCAGAGGGTTTCTTAAGAAGAGGGTGTATAAGAGAGTGCTTCAGGGGGGAAGGGAAGACTCCAGTGGTGAAGGAGTGGTTGCAGAAGTCTGCCAGAGCAGGAGCCAGGGAGTCAATGTGGTCCTTGATGGTTTTGGAGGAACAGGGATGAACCTGCTTTGACGAGACTTTCATTGATCGGACTTGTCTAGAAACATCTTCTGGGTAAAACAGGGGAAAGGCAGAGAAGGAGGGAGGGGAAGTGGCTGAAGAAGAGCCGAAGGAAGAGCAGGGAGTAAAGGGAGGAAGGGACGAGGAGGAAAGAGAGGACAGGATGTCCTGGGTCTTAGAGATGAAGTGAGAAGCCAGTGCTGTGCAGAGGGCTTGGGAAGGGACATGAGAGGTAGAGACTGCGGTAGGATTGGCCAGATCGTTGCAGATTTTAAAGAGTTCAGCCAAGTTGTTAGAGGCTGCAGAGATGCAGGCTTGAATGTGAGCTCTCTTCTTGGTGAGGGCAGAGAGCCGGTATTGCCTTTGGAGCATGCAGCTGGCCAGTTTGTCAGAGGATGTACATGAAGCATGCCATTTCCTCTCAGCCACCTGCACTTGCATTTGAGGGTGACGAGGTCTGAGTTGTACCAGGAGTTACACTTGGCTTTGGGCTTCAGGCGGATCCTCATGACAGGGGCAAGGAAATCGAGAGTATTAGATATAGCAGAGTGGAACATGGAGAGGGCTGTGTCAGGGTGTGAGTCAGCCAAAGGGAGATGGGGGATGAGAAAGTGTCAGCGAAAGCCTCAACTGACACGCGCTTCATGGGCCGGATGACCGAGAAGGTGGGTGGCAGTGATGGAGTTGGCTTGGCCTCAGGGGTATAGAGGATGAGCTGGGAGGCAAGGAGAAAGTGATCACTCCAGGAGAGAGAAGTGGCGAGAGGAGTAGAAAGGGCAAGGTCTGAGGAGATCAGAACATCCAGAGGGTGCCCTGCAGAGTGAGTCGGGCCAGAGGGGAGAATAGAGAGTGAGAGAGAGTCGCAAAGGTCATGAAAGTGTCCAGAGGAAGGACAGGAAGTATCCAGGTGGATGTTAAAGTCTCCAAGAAGGAGGAGTTGAGTGGTCGAGACCAGGAGGGACGAGGAGAGATCCGCCCACTCAGAGAGGAAGGAGGATATCTGACCAGGTGGCTGATAGATAGCAGCCACAGTGATCGATTGGCTAGGAGAGAGAGCCTGCAGACGAGGCATTCAAAAGAGGAGTCGGCCTGCGTAGGAATGACAGAGGCAAGAATCCACTTGCGGAAGATCAGGGCTAAATCCCCTCCGGAACGGTTGGACCTGTGCGCGGAGAGGATCTTGTAGCCGTCAGTGAGGAGAGTGTCAAAGCTTGTGACAGTGCTGGCCGTGCGCCATGTCTCGGTGAGACCTGCACATCGAGATCAAGTTCCTCTAGAAGATGGCAGATGATCTTACCTCACAATGGAAAAAAATATAATCAGGAAAAAGAGTGCAATCTTGGAGATTGCTCTATGGCACAGGCATACACACCACAACCCCAGAATAAAAAGACTGCACAACAAGACTTCAAAGAGAAGAAACCCGTAAGGTTGGAAAGGATTGAAAATCTGCCTGTACAACAAGACATCAATCAGGAGTAACCATGAAAAGCACATAAAAACTCCCGGGTCCACCAGAAAAGGAGGTTGAACTTTAGAAAAAACCTTAAGTTTTGCCGGCAACAACAGTAAACACAAACTCAATTTAAGCTCATCCAAGAACCTTCCAAAAGAATCATCAAATGTGAAAATACTGTAAGACTGTATGGAAGACACTAGGAGAAGGGAGAAAACCATGAGTGGCAGCTCCAATGACCCCAAGAAGGGAAGAAAAAAAAAAGTCCATCACTAGTGTGGATAAGCAATTGGTTCAGGATCAATTAAATGAATGCTCCAAAATATACATTACTGGCAAGAACACCTAAAACTCAGTCTTTATTTCGTCGGCTTCCTCACTTGATGACTCTGTTTCCTCTCTGTGAAGCCAGAGAAATTTAAAGTACATCCGAAACCCATTAAATTCAACTCCATTTCAAACTTACTGTAACATGATGGCGGCCTTGGCTATCTCGCTGGCCCAATTGCTAAACTATATGAGGTAATAAATGAGAACTATAAAGATCAGGCAACTCTTTTGGCAATGATTCATTCGAAGTTAATATTCGTGAACCATACATAACTTCATTGAGATCAAGAGTGGATCAAGTAGCAGCCAGTGCAGCCAAATTACAAAACAAGCTCCAAGATTCTCTCAATGTTGAGAGAACAGAAATAAATCTTCTATTAGGAACTTTTCTGGAAATATTAAAGGAATGCGAAAATTTAAATTTGCACAATGGGAAAGAAAACCATTATTAGACGAACCTGATATCTGCGAAAACCATAAGCTCCAGCAAGTCACTGATAGACATTATATAACCACAAGGCCTAGGCTCATTGGCGAAAACCTATTTTAATTACAGTTTCAGATAAGACCATGGAAACCTCAAAAGCTTCTCCCAGTTGTGGAAACACAAACATGACAATTGTGTTGGAGCCAGACCATGGTGGAGAAATATCAGAGAACAGGCAAAAACCAAATGAAGAGGCGAAAAAACCAATGGATCCACCCACACCTTTTTTGACTTTGGCCGAAAAATGGGCTTTGGCCGCAAAAAGACATAAGTGGAAGGTGGAAGATTTAAGACAATGGCCCTCATTACGAGTTTGGAGGTAATCCTCTGAAATACCACCAAACAGATTTACAGTTACCACCACTTTATCAGGCAGAATCTCTGCTTGATTACAAATGGTTGCAGCGGTGTAAATCCCCATTTATTATGGGTCCATGGGACCCAATGTGGCTTTATTTGCAGAATTACTGCAGCGAAATTACCGCCACTGTAATTCCGCCAATTCGGCCAATTTTCTGTTGTTGAGTAGCCAGATTTAACTTAGTTACCTCCAATTTTATCACTTACTGCCATACTCGTAATGAAGCCCAAAATATCCTCTACACAACACTCAAAACAAAGAGGCGAAGGAGGTGGAGGATGCAAGGCAAAATGAAGTAGCCAAATTTGACACAAAATCGAACAGAACCCCAAAAGGAAAAAGGAAAGATCAAGGGATTTATCAAATCAAAGATCATAAGCATTCACTGGCAAAAGAAAGAGGAGCAAAAAATCGTCAAGGCCTGGAAATGCTGCATTGCAAAAAACAGATAGAAAATTCACTATGCCTGAGGTGTGATAATCCGAAATTGGGTGGTAGAAAAAAGAAGGATGAAGTAAGAAGATACTGCCTCCAGTTAAATCGGCTTCCCTCAGCAGTTGACAGCTTGATCCTGAACCACCACAATGTCCTTAAACTGTTCCACTCCATCCCGGAGTACAGATTCTTGAAAACAGAGGAGGATATTAGAAGATTAGAGTTCCCAAATGAAGAGTGCTCAGATAGTGCAATTTTACACCCACATTCAAATGGAGTTGAAAGCTCTCTTTTAGAAATGGCTAATCTTCTGCTCTGCTGGAATTCGAGTTACTGGAGGAATTGCACCTCTGAGCTCTCGAATAGAGACCAAGTACACCATCACAAATGGAAACTTGAAGGAATATAAACAGGCAAATACTTCCAATGGAGAGCTGGTAAACAAGTTACTTAGTAAATAGCATAGCAAAGGAGGAGAATAATATTGACACAAGATTTTATCAACCGTTAACTATAACTCTCAACTACATTAACAGGAGTAGAGAAGACAAAGAGCAGAAAGGAAACAAGGCGAGACCTATAAGCATAATGGATGCCGACACGCAGTGAAACAACTTTAAGGAAATTACAAAAAGCTTACCACCCCAAATGAGAAAAATCAACTAACACTGATCTCGTGGAATAAAAGAGAATTCAGACACTTATATAACAGCACCAATATGAATCTAAAATCTTATCAAATTCTCTGTTTTCAGGAGACCTTGATAGCACCACCCCCATCTGTGGATGGTTACAGTGCCTACAAAGGAGAAAAAGGGCAACCTTCATCAGGCCTCGTTCTTGTTATTAAATCAGGAATTGAAATAGGGATTATTTCATTTTGGAACTCAAATCCCTTTATACAAGGGACCCTTTTATCAATCCCAAAAAATTCTAAAACTTCACAGCGAAGCCTCCTCAAACTCAGTTTGTACTGGAACCCGGATGCCATGCAATTTATGAGTTTCACAGAAATCATCACCAATATTCTGGACGAGCAGATCCCCCTTTCAAATCCTCCACAAATATTAATCCATGGAGATCTTAATATTGCTCGTTTGGATGAAATGGGTAATGTTAAAATACACTTTGAAACCACACCCAATAAAGCTAGAGCCGCTGCATGGATAATGGCCATGGAACCCAGGAACCTCGAAATTCTAAATGGCCAAATAAAAGGCGATTTCCCAGTGAGAGTTTGCTATCATTCCTTCGGAACTTTAAGAGCGGACCTGCGTAAAATCAGATCCTCAAATACAGATCAAATTACGGAAGCACTGAGAAAAAGAAAACAAACGTACATAAATTGGCTAACTGCCCACAAAGCAAAACAAAACCAGGCTGACAAGAAGGCAATGTTAAAAGAAATGACATCATGAATCATCAGGGCCATGTGGCAATTAATCAACAAAACATCGACACCCCAGGCTGCAATCCTGACAAATGCAGTGATGGAAGAGAACTGGTTGCTTTTTTACCAGAACTTATTTGGATCCAGGGACCCAATGGAACAAGAACATACTGACCAGAAGGCCAGAGACTGGATTATCTCGTTTCATGAGGGCGTTTTGGATGATGGAATTAAAAAAGCAAACAGAGCAACTGCTCCGGGCCCAGATTGTTTGACCTACAGAACTATCAAATCTCACCCTGCGACATGGACATAGTTTAGTTTGCGACTCTTCAATGATGTCTTCAATAGGGGAGAGAAACAAGAATCCTGGAAAAAAAGTGATCAATGTACCGATTTACAAAGAAGGTAACAGAACAGACCCAAACAATTATAGACCGATCGCTCTACTGGATGTGTTAGGAAAACTGTTTGCAACCATACTACTGAAACATCTGCAAGCATGGATAACCAAGATGGGAAAAAGAGATCCTTGGTAAACTGGCTTCACCAAGGGAGTGGGAACAGATCTCAATCTGTTCCTGATTAATCTCCTAGAAATGCAGACAACACAAAATGATACTGAAATATACGTGGCCTTCGTTGACCTTAAGAACGCAACTATTGTGGGAAAAGATGGCAAATCAGAACTGTCCTCCAAACATATTGGGAGCAATCAAAGCTCATTACACAAACAACAAAGTCCAGGAAAGATTGAATGCAGATGGATTGTTATCAAGAGAAATTCCTACCCAGAGATGGCTAAAACAAGGCTGCCCCTTAGCTCCAACATTGTTTAACCTTTTCCTCTCTGATCTATATGAAGATGTAAATGAAGCCAGGGAATTTCAACCTAGAATCAATGGCATTCTGCTAGCGTGGAACCTAAAAACTGGATGAGGACTGGGTTTTTTTAGAATGAGGTCAGGACCGTGCCCCTAACACACTAGAAACATATTTACTAAAAAGATCCTGCACCTCACTTTGTCTCCTTTTCTAGTGAGAAAAATGCTCACAATAGCCCCTAGAGGGTGTGCAACTCCACAGTTCAAACCAAAAAACAATTCTGGACCATTATAAATTGAGAAAATATATATATTTATTTTATTTGTACCATATTGCAGTTTATTTTTTAAAAAAAACATATACAACCTGAATGGGGTTGCAATGTACACCTTTTTTTAAAAAATTTAATAGAAAAATATTGTCTAACATACATTACCTACGTGAAACACCACATCAAGTATGACACAAATTAGAAAAAGGAAAAAGAGGAGAAAACAAAAAAAAAACAAGTGATAAAATCAGCAATAAGCTGGTAACACTGGGTTCACCACAAACGTCCTCCACCTGAATGTTAACACTAACACAGTTCATCAACACATACACAATGGGTAAAAAAGTACATTTACATAAAATCACATTAAGAACCTACAAACAATTCTGAAAAAAGCAAACAACGCTACTAGTAAAGCTATATACGTGTAACATTTAGCTGCCTAGTACTTCATCCTTAGGTAAATTCGGATTGTTCAATCCATTTTTAATAAATACAAGCTGTTAATGCTCTATTACGGCCGTGTCTTAATCACACGGTATCTTCATCCCGACATGTTTCTTTCCCTAAATCTGTGGATCTTGTGCAGGGAAATTCTTCAGGGGTATTGCTTCAGAAAGATGAACAGTATAACATTAAACACAGTTGTATAATGTTGGTTCCTTATAGAGAAACTTGGTTTGGTCAGGAGTTGCAGCCCTCGAGGGTTTCCTTCTTGTTATACTTAGTTATAACCACACTGCAAACTTATACAGTAGTCTGA
This sequence comes from Ambystoma mexicanum, assembly GCF_040938575.1. NCBI lineage: Eukaryota > Metazoa > Chordata > Amphibia > Caudata > Ambystomatidae > Ambystoma > Ambystoma mexicanum. The sequence continues at coordinate 1,245,570,640 of NC_090937.1, read as the reverse complement.
GGTGTAAGGAGCGCTGCTTTAAAGTAGGGCGCTGATTCCCTGGAGTCTTGCAGAAACGTTCACGGATTCCCGAAGAAAATGCAAATTGTATTCTCATCCAGCCAGGAGCACACAGATTGCTGCTGCTCTTGCAGTGCCTTCCCGGTTCCCGTACAGCAAAGCCTGCTAGCGTGGTCCATCTATGCTGATGATTTCTTCCTGATGGACTTGGCACTGATTGGCTCAAAGAGAAAGCTGGCCAGTTTGCAGAAGTATGTCCTTAAAAATGGCCTGCAAATTAATGAGGGGAAAACCAATATCATGTTTCTGAGAAAAATGAGGGGTAGACCCAAGAAGCCCTTCAGATGGCCCTTGAACCAAGTTGATCGTCCTCTGGTAAAGGAAATGGTCTACCTGGGAGTCTCCATAAACTCAAGCATCAAGGACAAGCCCATGCACCTGGAACTTAGGATATGTGTTAAAGTCCTATCATCTCAGGTCACAATAATCCATAGAAAATATGGCAAGTTTACATTCTGGAAGATTTTGGACTTTTATAAGATGAAAGTCGTGCCAATAATTATATATGAAGCAGAAGCGTCGCTATAATTCCCTTGGAAAATATGGATCATACTTGAAGGTTTATTTTGGGGATGGGCTCTAAGGTTACCAAGAAGAACACCAATAACAGCTACAGGGCATGAAATGGCCTTGATTTCCATTCATGGAATAGTAGTATGGAAATGCCTGGCCTTATATAGGAAGTCCATCATGCCTGATACCCCAGAGCCGTATTTAATTCTAAAGGAACATGCATCCTCTGAAGACATCCCATTAAAGGCCTTCAGGAATTACGGAAGATACTTTGATTGTCAACCCGAATCTAGCAAAGTGAAAGCTGGGCAGGATGAATCTACATGCTGAAGAAAGACATATTTGCAACTAACTTAGGAATATTGACATGAGACAAATATAAATGTGTGTGTACCCAATGATTGCTAAAGTAGTCCCCCAAAAATAAAACTGAAATGAAAACCCATCATACAGCTATAGCCTCTGCATAGCCCAGGTTCTCTGTCTTGTACCTTTGTCTGCACCTGGCTACATGGAGCACTGATAAATGGTACAGTGGGAGAATCGGGAGAATCAAAACTTTGAAGCAATTGAGTAACCCCCACCTACTGGAGGCTATGGAACACAGCTGTTTTGAAAACCCAAGACATGAAAACGATACCTACACTATTTCATGAATATCCCAGCATTGCTAGGACTGGCTTATAGGACAGGAGTGCAATACAGAAGGTCCGGCACGAACGGCCAGTGTGGGCTAGTTTTGTGGGCCAATGGAAGCCCATTTGTTCACTTAGCATACTGTGCAGAGAGCACATTTTAGCAATTTTAACGTCCTTTTGTGCTGTCAAATGCACCACCTGCCACACATCTTCCACAAATAAAGCCTAACTGCCTACTATTCAGCTTTTAGCAAAAGTCACACATTTTTGTACGCAAATATGAACCACTTTCTAGTTCCAGGGCTTATAAATTCTCTCTATCGTACCCGAGAACAGCAGTAAAAATACATTATAAATAGGTTTTATACTTTGAAAAAGAAATAATACATTACTTTTCAGCATAAAACTATGCTTGTTAATAATGTTTGAAGCAATGATGGTTTTGACATCATTTATTGTCACAGCTACCTTTTATTAGAATCATAATGCCTCTTCATTTGCACTAGTGACAAGACATTCAGATGATTATTTCCTGGACTTGAAATGTGCTCTGTATAGAGGGCTTTGTTCCTTGTCCTCACCATTTGCACAAGTAACTATTACTGAGTTTCCAGGGTTAGGGTCTTTATATTAAATCCTTATGCCCAGAAAATAGATACACAATTTGGGAAACAGGCAATCAGGGACAAGTAGTGAAATTACTGGACTGTCCCTGAAAATCTGGGAAATCTGCTAACCCTCACCATTCAGCTTGTTCACGATGGGTGATAGCATTAGGTCTAGTATGCATCTATGTGGCCCGAGATGCAGCAAGGGGTTTGACATTTTCTTAGAGATCCAAAAGCAACACTGTAGGTCCTGTGGTGACTCAAAGGGCTTTGAACATAGCCCAGGCAGCTTGAAGATGGTTCAACATGGTGCAAGAGGAATCCAGCTGCTTCTGGGTTTATGAAGCTGTGACTCTCACTCTTAGGGCTCTAGGACAAGGTGAGTCCTTCTTGTTCTGCCCTCGTCCAGGGAGGCATCTACAAGGGATGTACATTGACAAAAGTATCCCAAAACATCGAATTGCAAAATCACGGAACCCACTTGCCCTTATTTTGTAATTTGATCTTTTGGGATTTCACCCATTTGTCCCCTGCACTGCCTTTAATGTATGCAGGGGACACCCCTGCAGCCCCTGCAGTCCATAATACTGAACCTGGGGAGCGGGGAGACACCCCTGTAACCTCTGCTACCCTGTTCAGTATTATAGGGCAAAATATATAATCTACTATGCCAAATGCACACTAAATGTACATTCACTATTTTAGATTCAATCTTTGTGTTCATTACCACCTACAAGGGTACATTCATGTCCGGTGAGAAGCCTTGTTCCAGTGCAGATAACAGATTGTTAGGCATTGGTCCACAGCAGTTCACGTCCAATGTGGCCTGGAGATGACTGTGGAATTAACTACACTCCCAACAGATGTCGAAAAGTCTATTCCTAGTGTACAAAGATGAATCAAGGAAGGAGTGGGAGAACCCTTCTTTATAATGGTAAAATTCCACAGGGGATGGGTCTAGAACAAGCCTGCTGTAAGGAGTTTAATCCTTGTTGATGTAACAAGTGACCCTTGCCATCTGACATTGTACCCAGAGTGACTTGTCCTACAGGAAATAGAGTGGACAGAGAGCCCTGACAGAAATTCAAGCTGATGGGATCCCTTCATAGGCCTTCTTACCTTTCTGGATACTCTAACTACGCCACTTTCACATGCCTGTTGACATCAAAGGCCCTCTGGTGTGCATCGCCCGGGTGTGAGGCTGGCTTTGTTATGTCATTGCTGCACTTGAAGCTATGACTCCCAGATTATACCTACTGAGTGGCCCTGGGCTTTGAGGGAAGGCATTACCCTTCCTCTTTGGGAATCAATAGAGGCAGAATCAGACAGCTAGGCTAGCTGTGAATCCATATTGCCCTGACATAGCTGTGCCCATGCACACAGAGTTGACACTTGCATGATATTGGATTTCTGTGGCTCAGACAATTGTGCACTTTCATCAGTCATCATACCACAATCAGGCATTGCATATGCTTATCTATTGCCTGCCACCAGACTAATTAAAGCAGACTATCATATTTTAGATCAGAAGTGCTACCTCTGCCTGCAGTGACTTTGGTTCACCGCAGCTGCCACGGATGCACATGTAACCTTTCAACCTGCCCTGTTCTTCTGAAAAGCAGGAGCTGCAGATGTCGAGGTACTGGTGCAGCGAAGGCACATGGATGGACTGTGTTTTGGCATGCAGATTTATGAAAGGGGGTCTGATTAGCTAACTTACCTTTCAGAAACAGATTTACCTTCATCATTTTATTTTAAGGAAAATCAAAAATGCTAGCGCTTTCACACTCAGGCCAGATGGCCTTCTGTCACAATCCCGAATTCAGAAATGGGATGTGCTTTGAAATACACGGAAATCGCATACATTCCTTGTTCCTGTTTGGAACAGGCATGGGTGTGCGCCCGATACATGACAGGGTCCTTTCTGACATTGTCATGCATTTTAAAACCTTTTTTCGGTATGAACCGCTTCTATCACACTTGCATTTCTGCCTCTCAAACCGGACTAGAAATGCTTTTTTAAATGTTTGTTGGCATTTTACTATTACAAGCCCTTGAAGTGCCAGTCGCTTTGAAATAGACTCCCAGCACACATGTGGGTGCTGGAGAATGTAATACATTAGTGTCAGAAGCGTGTCCCGACACTAATATAAACAAGGGGGTTGGCCAGCGCATCTTTTGTGCTGTTGCACACTCCCCATAAAATGCTAAGGTCACTTTTATCAATAAGATGACTAGTGCAGTTCCTGAGCTGGTACATAGTACAATACAAGTGGATGCTTCGGAAAATAATCAGTCAGGTAAAATATTCTGGGACCAACCATCCAAATTGAATGATGGTTTTCCACAATTTAAGCTTTCTGTATGTTGATTAATTCCAGCAAAGGAACAAGACACTGTTGATTTTCTAGTTTCGGCCATGATGGATTGCAGGTTTTAAAATGGCTGGCTGGTATCAGGGAGCTCAAGGAAGATGAACGTCAAGTCCATAATGGTTATGAGAATTGTTTACTCAAAAGGGTTTTAAATTGCTATCCCAACATCTACACAGATATGGAGTGACACAACTTGGAACCGGGGTGTTTTTTGACAGCATTGAGGGGTTTGGCAATTAACAATCATTTTGGTGTCACATCTAATGAAAGGGGAAGGGACCAATTCAGGATTAAATACAATAAAGAAATGATCAAATAAAACATTGTTAAGAGGTGACAACCCCTTAGTAGATGTGATGCCTAGATAAAAGATCGAGCATTCTATGAAATGTATCGAAGATATAACAATTAAATTAAAGGGTCACAGATGTAACAGATATTAGGAAGTGACAAAATAAAAGGGGTGATGATCATAAAAAGCAAATTGCTGCTTTCAGGAAAGATGGTTCTTTTTTGGAGTTCATCTGTCTGGGGGTGGGTGCTTTAGTCGTTGGATGCAGCAGCAATTTTGCTAACGCAAGAAGTGTTCGTGGAGGGGTTTAAGTGTGAAGAGGGGTTTAAGTGTGTAGGAACTGCATGCGTAATGGTCACTTTACAAAGTGCTACAGGGTGTATGAACTGAAAGAGGTGAAGGGGATTCCACATCTAGAAGAAGCCCAAGAGGACATTATACTTCTGAGTGTCAGTGAGATTCAAAGTGAAAAGAAACATTAGACACCTTAGATTTTGATGGAGTATGATCTAATCAATATGTTGATAATCTCTAATATACATTGGTGAATGAGAATGTATGGAATACATGGGGCCTCATTACGACCCTGGCGCTAATGGGTTAACTGACGCCGTAAAAGGCTGCGGCGCCGTTAACCTATTGGCGCCTAATTACGAGGTCCTTTTGTGGGACCCGACCTTAACGGCTGGTTTTACCAGCCGTTAAAGTAGGGACCCGCAAAGGGACCTTGGTGCTAAGTATGGCACCGTTCTTAGCGCCTTCCCCTTTCCCATTGAGCCCTATGGGGCAAAAATGGGAATGGGGAAGGGCCATAGCGGCATGGGGAATTACCGCCCCGCCAACCTCGGAATGGGGTGGTAATTCCCCATTCCGCCATGGCGGAGTCGGTAAGTTACCGGCATGGACCATGCTGCTATTAGCACCATGGTCCAACGCCTGGGTAGTAATGAGGCCCATGGTTTCAAAAATGTTAATTGAAGAACGTTAGAGTGAGAATAGGAGGGCATGGAGAATATATTAGCAAACTGGTTAATTAAATGCAGGGGTTGCATTCCAGTGGCGGGGGAGAGCCTGTGTGTTTATACGTGCCAAAGAAAGGCAGTCATGTTTGAGCTGGGAGTAGCAGAAGAGGTTAGACAGACGTTTTGGTGGTGTTGAAAAAATACTTTACTGTGACATGTTTAAAGATTGTTGTCCTCAAGGGTTGTCCAATAGGCTTGGATGTGTCAAGGGATTTTGTGGCTAGGTTGAGTTTATGAACGCTCTATCACTGAAGTGTCTAAGGTGTGCAAAACTCCTTTGGATGTAGAATTGAAACATGAGAAACTGCCTAGGAAATATGTGCTAGAGCTTACTGTGGCATGTGAGGTCGGGGAAAAGGCCATGCATGCATGGATGGATGGAAGGTAAATACGAATGTGGTATTTGAGAGACATCTTCTGCACACTATATGATTGTTTTGCTCTTATCTAGTGAGGCTGCCACATTATCCAGCATAAGCACATAAGATACATGAGAACCAGTAATCATGAAACAATTTAGATACAAATCACAACAAAACATTTTAAGAGTTGAAAGTAAATAACATTCTCTTTCATCAGTTTTTCAGTGCAACCTTTTATGGTTTATTGTAGACGCATACAGTCATCTAGTTCATGTTTAGTTTCAAAGATCCATTTAGCGTCCCATCCCGTTAAGACCCAACAAGAGATATACTCCTTTTGCTACCGAAGAAAACAACTGATAAGTATGTGCTGGTTTCCTTTTATAAAATAATATTTGTTCATGAATCGCGTACCCATATGATTAGAAGTGACACGAATAAAACAAACTCCCTTCCTCCGCCAACAGTACTGCACTACTGTGTAAAAAATGCCAAGCCTAATGCTGGTAACCACTTGTGGTAAACGCCCCCTGCTTCTTTTGGGCTATGTTTGCGCGCTGTGTAATACAATGAAATAAGTACAAATATGAACACTAAAGCTACCTGCTCATAGAGTAGTGGAACTGCATAATGTATTTTACGAGATGTAGATTCTGGCTGCAAAATATCCACCATCAATGCATTAGGAAATATAGAAAGCACAGGTTCCAGTTTCAGATAATTCAGTATCTCAAGAAAGTGCACTGAAATATGTACTGCATTTGTTTTGGGGATGCCACTGACACTGATTACTGATATAGGCTTCTGAGTTCCAATACTAATTTCATATCACAAAATAGACAGACCCTGACTGGCCCTACCAGCCATTACCATGGATCCTGGCACCTGGCTCATGCATATCAATGACTTGGCCAAGGAAGAGAGAAATAAGATTACTTTTTTCATGTCTTCTGGAAGCCAGGCACCATGCATTTTGGGAGATGCAGTACATTTACCTTGTGAATGCTACATGATACAGATAAAATATAGATACTCTCCACGTGACGGCCTATGCATAATGCACTCACTTCAGTGAGGAGTACTTTGAACTGCCACCAATGTAGTCAGCTATTCAATGGTCCAATCCCTGCATGTAAGCCCACCCAACCAGTCCCTCATTGGTTTAGGTCTGTGGCTCAGCCTTTCTTCTTTTGAAGGGCACTACATTTGTAATCATCACGTTTGGCAATATTAGCATATGTTCAGGGCCATCTTAACTGTTTCTGGGGCTCTGGGGCACAGACAGCCTTGGGGCCCCACTGAAACCCATACTCTCCTCCCACAACCCGAAACCCATATCACCCCTAACCCAAACCCATGCCCCATCCCAATCCACAAATGAAGGGATTTGGGATTTAAATGGATGATCTAGTTGTTAATAAAATATAAACATTACATATCTCTGTGACCTGTTTCCCCAAAAGAGTGCTATATTGGAGACATTTTCACTTTGTTTTTTCGAAGAGTATATTAATTTTGGAGGAAAATAAAGAATCATTGGGCCACATTATGAGTTGGGTGGTATTCTGGTGATAAATCCACCGGAATATTGCCGATCTGAATTACTTTTACTGCCACTTGGTCCGGCAGAATTACCGCCGGATTACAAGTGGTGGTGTAATTCCCCTTTGTATTTGAGCCCATTGGACTCAATGGGTCTTTTTTAGCAGAACGCTGCGGTAACTCCTCTGATACTGCCGATTTTTAATCTGGCTTTGGCAAAGTGGGTTTAAGCCATTTTCTCTTAAGACCACTTTTTCATATGGGCAATACTTTTTAACAACACTGAGATTCTCAACTGTCTTTCGATTTGTGTAAATCAGGTTCTTTTGTAATTGCATGGATACATTTCTCTCTTGGCTTGTCCATGATGGTTTGCCCCTTCTTCTATGAATATTGCCCTTTCTTGTTGCTGGTGACCGGTGCTGGTAATCCCTTACCGCCCTACTCCAAGGTCCCTTTGCAGGGATCGTAAGGAGCGTGTGGTCTGACCACATGTCCCTTACGGGTCCCGCAAGGGACCAGGGCACTAATAATGGGCTTGCAAGTCGCGAGCCCGTTATTAGCGCCCTCCCCATTCCCATTGAGCCCTATGGGTGCTCAAATGGGAATGGGGAATGGTTTGTTCAATGGGGACTTACTGGTCCCGCCAGTGTCGGACTACACCGGTAAGTCCCCATTGAACAACACCAGACTCGGTCGTGGTATGAGAGGCAGCCATGGTGCTATTAGCACCATGGCTGCCGCCCATCTCGTAATGACCCCCACAGACTGGTGGTAAACCAAGCTTCTTGTATTAGATAGCAAATACGCAGCATACAGAGTGATAAGCCGATCAGCAGGACACACAGCAGGACAAGTGTCCAGGCAGTTGGCACACAGAGCTCTCTAGGATCCACCTCTAGAGCACAGGTTATATAGCATATCATAAGCAATTACTAATATAGTATAGTACTTTCCCAATGGGGGATGTTGCTTGGCACGATATTCCAGCCATTTGACAAGAACTGGTGTCATCTCACTTTTGACCTTGTGATTCAGCCTTGCATGGACATCTTGTTTTTTGTGAATAAATGACATTCGCAGAAACCCTACGGTCATCTCCCACATATTGTGCTAATGCTATACTTGTAGAGAATAAGCGGAAGAGACGGTCTGATGTGTCATCTGCCCCAGGAGGGATACGGACAATTCCGGGGTGCTGCGTGCAGAGGGAAGATCTGAGGCCTAAATGTATCAGAGAGAGCCTAATGTAGTATACCATAGCATAGTTATAGCATAACAATCCTACATAACATGGCATAGCATAACAATCCTGCATAACATAGCATAGCATAACAATCCTGCCTCATCAACTGTAACAGGTGTACTACAAAGCGCACACTCACAGAGAAGTAAGCATGTCAATGTTTTTTGTTTTCAATATGATTACCAAAATTAAGTGGTAGGGACAAAGGAGAAATTGTAAATGATGTCTGTTTATTCTAATTTGTGCAGCTCCTCCAACAGTTCGCCATGCACATAATTGCCAGAGAAAATATTCTCAAGAAAAGCCTTCAAAAACAAAAACATATTTATTGTGCATTGGGTCAATGTCATTTCCATTCTTATTACTTTCCTGTTACATCTGGGGACGCGACCTATCTGTCACCTGATTTTGTTTACTCTTGTGAAAACAGGCTCCAGGGAGCTTACACTGGCCAATAACAACTGCAAAGCAAATGTGCAATGGCTTAGAAGTGGCCCAGCATCTGACTGAGATAGCATCTTCCCGGCCTATGTGCGGTACAAGGCGCTATACAAACAATTAAAAGACAAAGACGTGATTAAGCTCTTACAAAATGCTGTGCGAAAACAATACCCAGTTGCTATCAGAATTGTTGCCCTCTCGGGCTATACATCCGTGCTTTCTGAAACGTACACTTATTTATGCACCCCATGGAAAGAGGCCCCCTTCACTGTATGACTTGCAGAATCAAGGTCTCCTGGAGGGAGGGGGATGCCACGCCACAAATACTTTCCACTAAAGTGAGGACCTGCCAATGCCCTCCTCAGGCTCCCTCCCCAATGTGATGACTGCATTTCTTCCTCAGGCAACAATTTATTTCAGTGTATGAGTAATGTTATTTTGGGCACTTTAATCTCACCTGGCACTTAAGTAATCAGGGGTTTCAATGCTCAGCTAAACGGGACTCATTTTATCTGCCTCTGAAAGATGAAAGGCTGAGTCGGGCTCTGATGGAGTTCACAAACAGTTTTATTTATTTATTTATTTATTCGCATTTGTTAAGCGCACATCAGCCCGAAGGCATCGTGGCGCTGGTTACAGAGTTGCTTACTTAGTTACATACAGTTCAAGTGGATACATTTTTTGCATGTGTGCAAAAGCAGCAGGAGTACATGCAATCGTGATTAGTTGAATAGTGCAGTTTTAAGCTCTTTTCGGAAGGAGAATAGAGATGTATCAGCTCTGAGGTCAGTGGGAAGGGAGTTCCAGAGTTTAGGTGCGAGGAAAGGGAAGCCTATACCTCCTGCTTTGGTTCTGTTGATGCGAGGTATTGTTAGTTGGTTCGTATATTGTGCTCGTCTAGGTCTTGTGGATTGGTATCTATCTATCGTGTCTGATAAATAGGAGGGAGCTGTTCGGTTGATACATTTGTGGGTGGTTGTGAGGATTTTGAAGGAAATACGGTCTTTAACTGGGAGCCAATGTGCAGCTATTCTGGCCTGTGTGATGTGTTCTCTTTTGGGTATGCTGAGGGCTGCTCTGAGGGCATTGTTTTGAGTGGTTTGGAGCCTAGATAGGTTTTTTTGGGAGGTTCCGGCTAGGAGTGCATTACAATAGTCTAGTTTGGCTCCTATAGTTGCTCGGGCGATGGAGAGGCAGCTATCCTTGGTTAGGAATGGTTTTATTGCATTAATGAGTTTAGTAGTAAGTGCTGAGGCCGAGACTATGGCGCTGACTTGTTTGTCCATGGAAAGTGTTGCGTCTATGTGAACCCCCAGTGTTTTGACTGAGGATAGGACAGGGATGATGCAATTGTCTATGTTGAAATTGATGTACAGTGGGTTGAGTTTGGAGAGGGTCGATTTCTGTCCTAAAATGAGGATTTCGGTCTTGTCCCCGTTCAAGCAGAGGCCGTTGGTAGCCATCCAGGCCTGTATGGTAGAGTAGATTTGCTGTAAGGTAGATGCGTCTTGGAGATAGTTTCCTGTCAGGGGGAGGAGTACCTGTGTGTCGTCGGCGTAGTTTGTGTATGTGATTCCTAGCGTGTCAAGTTTGTCAAATAATGGTTTGGTGAAGAGGTTATAGAGCGTGGGGGCAGTACAGGAACCTTGTGGTACCCCACAGTGGATGATGGAGGGTGCAGCATGTGCTGTGTTAAAGAACACTTTCATTGCTCTTCCCTCTAAGAATGATGTTACCCAGGATGCTGCGTCCTTAGAGAAGTGTGCTGCGTGTGTTAAATGGCTGGTAAGAGTGGTGTGGTCTACCAAGTCAAACGCCGCTGAGAGGTCAAGGAGGAGGAGGAGGGCAGGCTTGCCTTTGTCTAGGATGTTAGTAATTTCATTTTTTAAGTCTAGAAGGGCAGTTTCAGTACCGTGTCCCTTGCGGAATCCGGATTGTCTTTTACCTAGGATAGCGTTCAGTTCCAGGTATAGTTGAATCTGTTTATGGGCGGCCTTGTCGAGTAATTTCAGGAGGAAGGGGACTGTGGTTATGGGACGGTAGTTGTTAGGGTTGGTAGGGTCTAGTGTCGGTTTTTTTAAGAGAGGGCGGACCCAAGCCTCTTTAAGGCTGTTTGGAACTATACCTGTTTTGAAGGATGCATTGATGAATGCTGTGAGAAGGGGGGCGAGTGGTTCTGCGCAGTCTTTGATGATTTTTGGGGGGCATACATCACCCTTACATTGTGATGGTTTGAGGTGTCTGAGAATGTCAGTGACCTCAGTTTCTGAGATTTCGGTAAATGTGAATTTGGGCCCGTTTCCTACTTTAGCATGAGGTTTTATCTGAGCATGTTCACTTTGTTTGGGTAGGGTTTTAAGGTGGTGGGATATTTTGTTTTGGAGGAGGTTTATTTTTGTAAGCATGGCTGATTGGATGCCTGTACACCATGCCTCGTCTTTGACGATCTCATCAGGGCATGTGGGTGGTACGGTTAGCTCTCTGAATATATTGAAAAGTTCTTTGGAGTGGGAGTTGGCATTGGAGATGCGGTTGTTGTAAGTTTCTGATTTGGCATGGAGGATTGCATCTTTGTATTTTTTTGCTATGGCTTTGAAGTTAGTTTTTGTGGTATCACATGGGTTAAGCTGCCAGTTGTTTAGGGCTAAGCGTTTGTCTTTGCGCAAGGTCTGGAGTTCCTGAGTGAACCAGGAATTGGAATGGAAGGATTTTTTTTCTTTTTTGATTTCTAATGGGGCCGCAGTGTTGACAGCCATAGTGATGGTGTCTTTGAATATTTCTGCGAGGATGTTGGGGTCATCGGAGAAACAGTGTCCTGCATTTCCTTTTCCTTTAACTATGTTTATAATGTTTGTACTCTGAGCAGGTTATTACAAATCCAATGTAATGTAAAAGGTGAACTATTACTGTCCATCTCCTGTATCCTGCAGGATAAAAGCCGATATTTGAGAAAATAATAGACACAGATAAATGGCGGCAGGGCCCCCTCAAACATGCGCTACCGGACAGATAACTACCTGGCCTTGGCGGTGTGTAGGCCAAGTTAGGGAATCCTAGAAGTGATGGAACGATATTAGCACACGGCAGCAAAGCAGCTGGCGGCTACAGTTTAACATCACATTCCACATAATTGCACTTTTAGACACAGGGGGATGACGAGATTGGTGCAGAATATCACTGTGCTGATCAAGTACTGAAGCTAGGATTTAAATCCAAGTGTCTGTGTGCTGAGCAGCATAATGTGGACACTGGCCACACACCCCAATTTGTTGTCCGTGGTACTTGGCCACAGACACCAGAAGTGCTATGCAAATAATAACCTAATAACATGGAGAACCCCTACCCCACAAGGACGCCCTGCCCTGCGAGGTCCATAGCAGTTTGCCACTGTGACTGGCACTCTACTTGTGATAGCCCTGCGTGGATGATGAATGTGCATACCTTGCTCAATTTGATGACTATTTGTCTCCCTCGCCTCAAGCATCAAGGAGGAGTGACTTAAGGAAGAGCTCCTCAGGCTCCTGGCTGGCAGTCCTTCTTGGCAGGCAGGCTGCAGGCAGCAAAGTGAAAGTGCTGATTGTGGTGGGGGCAAACAAACAGTAACTGTGGTGGCAACCTGCTACACCATGCACTGTGAGAGGTCAGAGACAGAGCGGCCACCTCAGGCAAGCTGCTGCAGTGTGCCACCCACACATGAGATGGGGAAGCATTCGATCCAAGGCAGGATGGAATCAGGATAGAAGCCCGGGCCCTCATGCTCCTTTGCTCTGAGGCTCGCACAGTTGCGTTCACGCGTTTTCACATCCTTGGCCACACACAGCAGTCAGGGAAGGCAGAGAGAAAAGTTAGAAATGATTGCCTCACTGCAAGGAGGGGTGAAGCCATGAACAACACAAACACCTCCATGTTAATCATCATTACTGTTTTTTAGTTTGGGCTATTAGCTGGCACTTTAGTGCCACCTGTGAGGCATGCATGGTGTCACAAGTAAGGACACAGACACAAATGGTACAAGTTTCAACACCTTTATTAAGTTTGACTGGAATTGGAGACTTTCTAGCTGGCCCTAATTATTTAAGGGGAGTAGTCGCATCCATTAAAGTAAAATAAAATGGTCCAAGTCTGTCAGTCAAACAAAGGAGAAGTCGGTGTCAGAAACCTATACTTGCCCTCATGTTTCAAAATAAGCTAGTGTGGGAAAATGTATGAAAGTAAAGAGTGTATCAAACATTTTTTAAATTGCCAATGAAAGGGGCTCACCACTCCCTTCCCCAATTTCAGTACACTGGGGTACTTACAAAGTTCCTTCAAGTTTGGTAGTATGCACTGTTCAAAGATTTCCCATAAATCTGTTAGGTCAGTTCAATATGCATCACAGTACTCATCAATAGAATCTTTCGGACTCCCCTCACCCGGCTTTAGAGTTCTCCAACAAACAGATATTCACAAAGTTCCTTCTTAGTTACTTTCCTTCAAACACTTAAACATGGCTGAAACAGTTTCCAACCAAACAGCTCAGCTTCTCAGAGCTCAGGGAGAACTCCCTTTCCCAACCTTTGTACTTCTTTTTAAAATGTCTTTCTTTATAGCAAGGCAGGACAGGTTACATGAATCATTGCATGGCAACTTTGCATATCGATAGTAAGTCTACAAATCTATATCTCCCCCCGCCCCTTTATTTCAGCTTCCCCGGGCCCCAGCCTCAGCCCACCGCCCCAGCCTGGTGTGTATCCTCTCGGTCACCCAGAGCCCATCTGGTGTTGATCGGTTTGAATGTCAGTGTGGGAAACCGTTGATCATAATCCAGTACTGGGGCCCAAATGTTCTGGAAGCGGTGCAGGGCCCCCGCTCTCGCCGCAGTGACCTTCTCGGCGATCAAGATGTCCCAGAGTTTCCCCCACCAGTGGGCCATGCAGGGACCGTCCGGGGACTTCCAGAATCGGGCCAGCACCGTCTTGCCCGCCAGGAGGCATTGCGTTAGAAGCTTTGTCCTGTTTCCAGAGCGGGGATAGATCCCGGGGGCCGGGACCCCTAGCAGGACAGTTTCGGGGTCCAGTGGGAGGGTGGTCCCAGTAAACCGTTCGATGGTCGAGACACCTGGTCCAAAATTGCTAGATCTTGGGGCAGGCCCACCACATGTGAAAGAAGGAGCCCGGCTGGGCGCAGCCCCTCCAGCAGGAGGGATCCACCTGTGGATTCATGTGGTGTAGTCTGAGTGGGGGGGTAGTACCATTGAGGGTACGTTTGTAGGCACATTCCTTGTTGGTGACAAAGGAGGAGGAAGAGTGGGTGCGGGTCCATATATCTACCCACGTTTGGTCGTCAATCGGATGACCTAGGTCTGCCTCCCACTGGGCTATATATCGAGTTTTTGTCACCAGGAAGTCTCCCATGAAGCGTCTGTATAAGGTCGAGGTCCTACCCCTAGCTGGCAAGTCTCTGAGGGTTAGCTCAAGGGGCGTCGGGGGGCGGGTGGCCACCTGAAGGGTCTGAGGGTGGGAGCACCAGTGGCAGAGCTGGCAGTACGTAAATCTATCCCCCTCCTGGAGCCGGAAGACGTCTTTACATTGTTCGAAGGTCCGGGGTTTGTTCCCAAAATATAACTGTTCCAGAGTTTCAAGGCCCCCGTCTACCCAGCTTTGGAAGTTACGGGGATGGGCCCCCGGAGAGAAATTTGGATTGTGGAAGATCGGTGAGAGAAGGCTTTGGCCTCTCGGGATTCCCTTCCGTTTCAAGGCCCAGTCCCAGGAATTTAGAGTATGTCTCGTCGTCCGCAAAATGTTCTTCCAGTGTTCCCTGAGGGGAGGCTGGATGTGTGGGAGGAACCGGAGGGGGAGCGGAAGTTGAGCCTTTTCTAGTTCCACCCATCTGGGGCGGGCCGTGCTTATTTGCCAGGCGTGGATGTGTGCCAACTGCACTGCTGCCCTATAAACCTGTAAATCAGGGACCCCCATACCCCCAAGCCTGGAATTACCGATCAGGGTCTTGTGGGGGATCCTGGGCTTCTTGCCTTTCTATATAAACTTTGATATTTTCCTCTGTAGGTCTTGAAGAGCCGGAGTCGGAATGGAAAAAGAAAGGGAGGAGCAGGCGTAAAGGAATCGCGGAAGCAGGTTCATTTTGGTGGCTGTGATCCGGCCCATTAATGAGATTTCTTGCTTGGTCCAGCGCTTCAGGTCTCCCTTTAGTTCACAAGATAATCTGGGGAAGTTCGCCTGGTAGGTATCCTTCGGGTTCGCTGGAATGTGAACTCCCAGATAAGGAATGGACTGGTCCCGCCACTTAATTGGGCACAAGTTGGTTAGCGCCTCCCTTTCCTCCGGTCGGAGGCCGACCCCCAGAGCCACAGATTTGGCAAAGTTGACTGTGAAGCCGGTGACCTCCCCAAAGTTCTTTATTTCGGCTAGGGCATGCTTTGCTGAGGTGCTAGCTTCTGAGAGCATCAACAGTACATCGCCCGCGTATAGGGCAATTTCATGTTGAGATGGGCCCACCTGCGGGCCCTTGATAAGTTAATTCTGCCTGATCCTCTGGGCGAAGGGTTCCATGGTGAGGGCGAAGAGAAGGGGAGATAGCAGACAGCCTTGTCTTGTCCCACAGGACATGAGGATCGGGGCTGAGAGGGCGCCATTGATCCTCAGGATGGTTTGGGGGGCCTTATAGTTGGCTAGGACCATGGACCGGAACGTCGGGCCGAAACCAAAAGCTTCCAGGGTACATTCCATGAATGACCAGTTGACTCTGTCGAAGGCCTTGGTTGCATCCAGGGCCATTAGGGCGAGACCCTGGGAGTTTCGGTGAGAAATGTCTGTCAGGTTCAGGGTTCGCCGGATATTGTCCCCCGCAGATAGATGGAGGATGAAGCCCGTTTGGTCGGAGTGGACATTGTCCGGGAGTATGAGTGATAGCCGGTTGGCCAAGATCTTAGAGTATAAGTTGGCTTCAATATTCAGTAGGGCGATGGGTCTGTACAAGGCTGGGTCCCTCGGGTCCCTCCCTGGCTTCGGGAGGAGGACCGTCGTGGACTCTTGCATTGAGGGGGTCACCGACCCCGACCCCTTTAATGAGTTGAAAAGAGAAACCATGTGGGGGATAAGTTGGGGTCTGAATATTTTATAAAACCTCAGAGATAACGCATCTGGGCCCGGGGCCCGCGATTTGAGGGCCTTGATAGCCTCGTTGACCTTGTCGTCAGTTATTGGAGCCTCCAGCTGCTCTCGCGTGGAGACGGGGAGGTGTGGTAGGACAGCATCTTGCAGGTATGCTTTTTGTTTGGATCGATCACGTGGAGGTGCCATCATAACCTGGGTTAGGTGGTCTGTAGCTAATTGTAGTTTCATCAGTTCTGAGTAGTGAGTCACCCCCTCTTGGTCACGGAGTCCTGCAATGGTGTTGGTGCGTCTCGTTTTGGCCAGCTTGGCCACCAGAAGCTTGTTAGCCTTGTTGTTTTTAGCGTAATAGAATTGTCTGGTCTTAGCCAGTAGCTGCGCAGTATGCTCAGCATAGTGGGCCTCCAATTTCTTACGGGCTGATCAGAGAGCTCGTTGAGATCTGGGGGACCGGCCGTTTTTCTTTTGGGCTTCCTCAGCTAACCGCAGGTCTTCCTCCAGAGCTTGCCGAATGTGTCTCCAGTCTCGGAGGAATGCTACCCCTTGGGCTATCAGGGCTCCCCTAACCACAGCCTTCATCGCGTCCCAGTTGTTAGCAGGGGAGGTATCTGAGACTGGGTTCTCCTCAAAGAAATTCCTGATGGTAGTGGAAATGTTATCCCTGATTGACATGTCATTGAGGATCGGGTCATATAGTGCCCACCTGCGTGAAGCGTTAGCGTTGGGGCTCTGGATGTGAAGTACCATAACTATCGGAGCATGGTCCGATAAGATCCGTGGGCCTATGGACACCTCATTGGTGAAAGCGAAAGTTTGGCGGGAAGACAGGAGTAGATCTATCCTGGAGAGTGTCCGATGGACGAAGGAGAAAAAAGAGTAATATTTCTCGGTGGCGTGAAGCACCCACCACATATCCACCACCTCCAGGGTTCTGAAGAGGCGCAGGAGGCTTAGGGCCTGTGTGAAAGTGCCAGGGGTGAGGGGGTGGTATTTGTCTCTGGTGGGGTCTGGTACCCCATTGAAATGCCCTCCTATTATTGTTTGGCCTTCTGCAAAGCCCGAGAGGGAGGAGCCCAATGAGTCATAAAAGGTTGCCTGCCCCGAGTTGGGTGCATAGGCAGATACAAAGGTGTAGAGGTCCCCTAGCAGGAGGCATTTGACGGCCACGAAGCGGCCCTCTGGGCAAATCATGGAGTCCAAAATCTGGGGCTGTAGGTCCTTCCGGAACAGGATCGCCGTGCCCCCCCCCCCTCTTGGTGCCTCCCAAGGCAAAAACCTGGCGTGGATAGGCGCTGGATCGAAGACTACGAAAGTCAGCTGGAAGAAGATGAGTCTCCTGGAGCAACGCCACCCCGGCCTCCTCGTCCTGTAATTTCTGAAGGATTGATTTACGCTTAGGGGGCGAGTTGAGCCCGTTAACGTTCCATGAGAGGCATCTCAGCATTCGATGCTCCAGGGTCGGGGAACCAGGAACCCCCTGCTCGGGGGGGGGAGACACCAGGCTGTCCATTAGTTGCCATCATAGGGGTGATTTAGAAGCGACCTGTGCTGAACTTGCGGTTTTAACAAAGGCCCCCAACGGGAGGCCAACTTTTTAACCAGCGGGGTGGGTAACATTGTGGGTGTCACCCCACCTCTGGCCAACAGGGCCACTTGAGACTGAAGGAATAACATATGTATCCAAGGACTTTGAGATGGAACAGACCTTGGAATGGGCCTAAACCGTGGATGAAGCCCGCCGCACTGGGGGATCGTAGACTGTGTAGGGCCGAGGCAGAAGGTTTCAGATTAGCCATGAGGGCGATGGGCGCCTGGGCAGATAAAACGGCGGTGGGTGTTTGACGAAGCTCAGGATCCAGTTACCTCCTCCTGTTGTTTCAGGAGGCCCTGGACCACAAAGACCGCCTGGGCTGAGGGGGAGGGCTGACTTGGGGCTCTCCGATGTTTCCAGGCTCGGCGAGGTGGCTCCCTCTGGGGAGGCCTGATGCATGATCTTAGTGGCATCTTCCAAGTGGGAAATTTTCCGGAGAGAGCCATTGACTGAGAATTGCAGTGCCGTGGGGAAGAGCCATCTGTACTCGATTTGTCGCTCCTGGAGAAAGAGGGCTAGGTGTGAAGGGCCTTTCTTGTTTGTAGGGTCAGAAGGGAGAGATCCTGGTAAATCTGAATAGGGAGGCCTTGGAAGGAGATGGCTTCTTTTGCGGAGAAGTAGTGGACTCTTGTGATGACGTCCGGAGGCAGGTCTGAGTCTACTCATCGGCGCGAACGCAGTCTGTGATTCCGGTCCAGCAAAAGCTGGGATTTGTCCACATGTGGGAGGAGGGCCTGGAAGAAGTCTCCTATGTAATCTGGCAGATTTTTGTCAATAACTGAGGATGGCACTCCCCGGATCCGGAGGTTGTTACGACGGGCTCTGTTCTCCCAGTCCTCTTGTTTAAATTCAAGGATTTCACACTTGTCTTGGAGAGCTCTGACTGCTTGCTGGATGTCTCCCAATGTGGTTGCCTAATCTTGGCAGTGGTCCTCGACCTCACCCAGCCTCTGCTCTACCTCGGCCACCCTGTGACCCGTCTGCTCCCATTTGGTGGTGAGCTCTGACATACAGGACCGGAACTCGGCCTTAATATCTGCCATAAAAGCCAATAGGTCGCCCTAGGTGGCCGGGGTGTCTGTCCCCTCCTGAGAGGTCGGGGGGGGGGGTAGACTTAACAAGTTCAGGTTTTTTTCCCCTGTCTTGAGCGGAGAGCATGGTGGCAATGTCCGCGTTTTTGGTAGTTTTCATCTGTTTGGACATGGTGGCAGGCCGTGGGGTGGAGGGGGAGCTGGAGAAGCCTGTCGCGCGTTCAATCACCAAAGCACCGAGTTAAGAGGCAAGGATGCTGGTCCTGGGTTCGGCCGGAGCACGACAGTTTTAGTGTAGAGGGACAAAGGTGCTATATTGAAAGGCTTAGCGCTGAGGACAAGTCCCCTCCGTCCGATGGAGGGCGGAAATAAAGTACGTAGGACTCGGGAGGTAAACGGGTAGCCCTACCCACACATGGATCTGGCCTGAAGAAGGAGTGTGAACAGAGCAGTCGGCTGGGGCACCCCAGGGAGTAGACAGCCTCCTCTGGAGATGTTCTGGGGCCGGGGGAATTCCCTCTCCGGCGACGGGGGTGGCCAAGTCAGCTGTGCCCGGGGGCCGTGAGCGAGAGCCCCGGGCCGGGGCTCCAGGAGGGACACATTGACACCTGGTAGGTCCAGCCACCCCCAGGAAGCGGCAGAAGTGGTGGAGGCCCAGGACAGTGGGTTGAATAGACCGTGGGGTCAGGAGGAGGGGTGTGTGGGCCCCCAACGATGGCCAGGCAGGAACCGCCCCGCATCCGGGAGCCCAGCCTCAAGTCCGCAGCCGGAGAAGATGGTGAAGAGGGGCCTCCAGGTCCCAGGCCAGGGAGAAGGCACCTGGGGATGGCATGGGCTCGGGCGCCCCAGGAATGCAGCATATGAGGTCCAGGACAGTTGAAAGGCCCCCTCCAGTATGGGTCACAGGGCAAGGAGTGGCGACTGGAGTGTGTTCTGGGGGCTGCCTAGGGGTGGAAGGGGGCAGCCTCTCCGATGAAAGATGGTAGACGCCTTGCAGGCTCCTATGCAGAAGCCCAGGAAGATGTGAGGTGGGCCCCCAACCCAAGCCCCATCTTCCAGCAGCCCTTACCTGGCAGGCACCGTCCGTGCCGCTGTCCACTCCAGCGCTGGGAGTGAGGTGCCTTGTCCCGCAGGGCCGCAAGCGGTCCGGGCGGGCAGCGCGGGAGGCGGGAGACCTCGCAGGCGTCCGGAATCGACTCAATGTATGCTCCCCACACGCCAGCACTGTGGTTTTAGTGAAGGGATCGCTCAATTTCAGAGTCAGAGTTCAGCCGGATTCCATCAGGATCCCCGCTTCGGTCCAAAGGTGCCCCAGGCATTCCGACGCCCTAGAGATCAGCTGGGCTCCGACACAGGTGCATGAGACCGCGTTAGTGATCAAGTTGCGGCGGGCTTCACACGGCAGGCCTCAAGGGAGCAGCCACATCGGTGGCGCTCCAAGCCACGCCCCCCTTTGTACTTCTTTTTCACAATGTTTACTTGTCAGACACCTTCACAACCACATAGTATTATCACCTCCATGCGTGACCACTCTGACAGCAGGGTCCTTATCAATATCGCCTTGCCAGAGATTTTGGCAACCGCACAGTATTCTCACAGCTATGCATAACCGCTCTGACCATAGGGTTGGTTTCTCAATGTCCGGGCCTCTTGCACTTGGTTTCGCAGAACGGGCCCTTAAAAAAAACATATATTTAATTAGGACGGTCTATGCCCACTCTGTTCCCTGTTTCACCAAAAATATCAATTAACTTTCACATTAGCCACTCAGAATCTCTGATACACTTTCATTCCCTCGTGACCTTTCCTTCAATGGCTTTCAATGGTTTTCAATACATTTCTTCTTTCATTATTCATTGGTCTGTTATCTTTCAAGAAGCGTTTAACAATGTGTCTTCTCACACGGCACCGCTCCGTTACTTTGTTTCTTATCTGTTCCCTCGCTGGCTAAATACATTCAAGCTTTAAGTTCAATGCCGTTAGCCTTCAACGCACAGTCTTGTGTGTATCACTGTAGCTTTCCACAATCACGCGTATCACAAAGCGGGCTCTCCCTTTCTTTGAACTCACCTGCTGAGGTTGCTTTTGCGCGTCCTTCTTTTTCAGCTTGTTGAGGTCAGGTTCTTGCCCACCTTCCCCTCAAACACTCTCCGGTGGCCTCGCAGCCCCATGGAGAAAACAAGAAGTTTGCTGGTGCATTGAGGAAAGGGATTAGCCGGCACTTCTGCTCCCTTCTCTGAACTTGCCTGGCTTCTTGGAGACACGGCTCCCTCGCCACGCTTTCTCCTTCCTCAACATGCACCATGTCAGTGTCTCGTTTTCCCTGGCCCAGTGCTCGGCAGCTCCCTCTAAACTGCGCCTCCATCTTGCCATACCGCTTGCCTTCCTTCTTGGCCCCTGTCTCGCTCTCCATTTCTTTCTGTGCTCCACCTTTTATGGTTTGAATAAAAGTCCATGAGTTTCAGGTGTGTGTGATTGTGACTGAGTGCCTGACCTTGCCCGAACTTATTAGTGGCACAAGGCCAGTGCATGTTACTAGTGGTGATCTTCCTAGTCTCAGTCTTTCTCTTCCTTGTCTCAGTATGTGAGCTGATAAGGAAAGGAGGGGAGCTACGGGGGTTGTAGTATCACATAAATGGAGAGGGAATATGAGGTAAATAACTGTCAGGAATGTGAATACCATGTCTCACCTTGCAGTGTCTCCTCTCCACTCCCAGAGTACCCCCTTCCTAGTTGATCCTCCCTGGCTTGTCCACCCCCAGGGTCGGGGTCCAATCGCGATGGCCCTTCACTGCCCACTTGAATAAGGGATGCCCGGGGATTGAGTCGTGAAACACCTTCAGGTTTTTCACATACCTTTCCCCTATGCAATATGGACGGGACTGCTTCACAGGGGAACCTCGATAGGAAATCCACATTACCCTGGTCTTTTCCCTTTTTATGTTCCACTGTGAAGCAGTGAGGTTTCAAGCCCAGAAACCATTGCATAACCCGCTGCTTTGATTCCTTGTGCTGACTTATCCATACAAGGGGAGCGTGGTCGGTGAATAACTTGAATTTCCTTCCTAATAGATAGAACATGAGATGTAGGATAGCCCATTTTACAGTGAGAGCTCCAGAAAGAGTTTTCTGCTTGCAAATAATGTATGGTGTTCTAAGCCGCCATGACTCTGTGATAAGATGGCACCTAATCCAGTAAGGGAAGCGTCAGTTTGAAGAATAACATTTTTGGAAAAGTGTGCTACTTTTAAAATGGGATTTTGGCATAAGGTTTGCTCTAAGTTGTTATAACAAACTTCATCCTCATCTTTCCACTGAAGTCTTTGTGGTTCTGCATTTCTAAGCTTATCAGTCAGTCTGGAGAAAAGTTTGGCAAGAACCTACGATATAACCCTATCAATCCTAAGAAGGCTCTTAGATCTCTTTTGGTTTTAGGGTTTGGCGCTTCAAGGACAGCTTTTACTTTTTCCATTTGGGGTTGTACACTACTGTTCCCTACCAAGAAGGCTAGGTATTTTACGGCTGACTGGGCCAATGTACACTTTTTTTGGGTTGGCTGTGAGTCCAGTTTTACGCAGAGCCCTCATGATCATATATAGGTGATGGAGATGTTCTTCCCATGTCTTGCTATGTACTACAATGTCATCGATGTATGCCCTGCTGAAACTAGAATAAGGTTGCAAAATGTTATGCTTTAATCTTTGAAACATCGCAGGGGCACCGTGTAGTCCAAAGGGCAAGACTTTAAATTGAACTGTCCTGTTGGAGTTAAAAAAGCAATTTTTTCTCCATCAGGCCTGTGTAACGAGATCTGCCAGTACCCTTTTGTAAGGTCGACAAATAGACTGCATCTCACAATTTATCTATTAAGTCGTCAATACGGGGCATGAGATAGGCATCGAAGGAGGAAATGGAATTTACACTTCTGAAGTCTATTCAGAATCTTCAGCTCTGGTCAGGTTTTGTCACCAGTACTATGTGAGAGGGCCAGGGACTGGAAGAGGGTTCAATGTTGTTAGCTTTTAACATATTTTCCACCACTTCGATGACAATCATTCTGCAGGCTTCTGGTAGTCGGTATGGTTTCAAATGCACAACTTTACCTACAGGAGTACATATGTAATGGTAGGTTCCTTTCACTCTTCCTGGTTTTTCACTAAAGACATCAGGAAACTGTACAATATGATTGGTTAGATCTTCCTTCTTATTGTTTGTAAGTTTCTGGGGGATTAGGGTTAGGTTATCCATTTTTTGTGGTACTAAATAGGATAAGATGGTAGACGAGAGGCTGAGGGACTTTTTTCCACTCTTTTGAAAGATGGATGTTGTAAATATGAGTTTTATGCCGTCTATCAGGTTGTGACACTCTGTAATTAAATGTCCCTGTCTGTTCAGTTATTTCATAGAGTCTGTGCCACTTCAAAATCAACTTATTTTCTAAGGTAGACAAGAGGACTACATCTTTCTGCCCCACAGAGAAAGATCTAAGATTGGCCTTTTTATCATAGGAAAGCTTTTGCTAGTATTGGGCTTTCTCAATATGGGTATGGACTACATTTCCAACTAACGCTATATGCTCTTGCAATCTTATGCCGGTTTGAGAGAGTGGTATTGGGGCCTCTTCTTATTCCTCCCACGTTCCCTGGAGCATGTCCAGGACAGCCCTAGGCCCTCCATCATATAATATCTCGAAAGGGGAAAAACCAATGGAAGCTTGTGGGGTTTTTCTTACAGTGAACGAGGCCCAAGGAATCATACGGTTGCAATCTTTTCCATCTTTATCAACCAGTTTTCTCAGAATTGTTTTGATGGTCTGATTAAATCGTTCCACAAGCCCATACATTTGAGGGTGATAAACAGAGATTTTCAAGGTGACAACATGTAACCGCTTACTCATAAAGTTTGTACCTTGGTCTGTTAGGATTAACTTTGGGAATCCAACCCGAGAAATAAATGGAAGCAGATGTTTTATTATTTGCTACATGGTGTTATTTCTCATAGGAAAAGCCTCAGGGTATCTTGTGGCAATATCAACAATTACCAGAATATATTTATTACCTAACTTCGAGGTTTCAATTTGACCAATTATATCCATTCCAATCCTGGAAAAAAGGACTTCAATTATTAGCAACAGATTCAGCGGGGCTGGAACAGGGATATATGTACAGGTCTTCTGACAGATCTCACATGTCTGAACACAATGTTTGATTTGTGAATGTATTTCTGACAAATAACATTTTTCACTAACCTGGGCTTCAGTTTTTACTTGTCCTAAATGCCCCCTGTTAGATGTGAATGGGCAATTTCAAGCACAATCTTTCAGTGACTCTGAGGTACTACCAATTGAGTTTTAGACAGACCTTCTCATGAGACTTCTCCTCTATACAACAATCTTGTTTCCGGAAAAAGAAAGAACCTCCTTTTTTGCTACACCTTGCTTCGGGTATTACCTGCAGAAAGGCTTCAGATAATTAGGGATTGTTCCTTTGTGCAAAGGCTACATCAGGGAGAACATCTGGTTCTTTTTCACTAATTCTCTCAAAATAATAGAGGAACCCTGGGGATGCACTTCTTAAAACAAATGTCAAAGTGTTGTCTCTATCTAGTTCCGGGAAGGGTTATATATGCAAAAATGAAGGAGATAGAGGCACGTCTGGAAAGTTAGGAACAAAATAACACTGAAAGGGGGGCTACTCCCAGTAGTTTAAAATCATTTTAATCATAAATCCTTAACACATTCATCTTAGTACAAATCATCATGAAAGAACACATAAAAGTATATCATTGCATAACAAATAAAAAAATGGACAAGCACTGCCACAACTGTGGCTAGGGTACCGTAATGATCAGAAGTAATATGATTTTTTAGTTCCTAGGTTTCCCTATAACTCAGAAAAGCATAGGTTATCTTGCATAAACAGTTTTGGTTCATTGCATTGATTTAATCTCTCACTGTGTTCACCATTACACAGTATAAACTCTCACCATGTTTCTGTTCTAGAGGGCAAAGGTCTGGAACATTCATCAGGAGTAGACCCTGGTTTTATTGTGTGTGCAGACGTTGCAATTACGCTACAAATTGGAGTGCAGGTTTTTTACTCTCCCCTGAAATCGGGATCAATGACTGCTGCTAGTACATCCAATCTAAGCTACCAGGCCAGTTCGGACTTGGGGGCTAGTCTGACGTAATATCCAGGGGGAGGTATTAGGACCAAATCACTAGGTATCAATCACCTTTCTCTCTGAGGGATGGCCACTTCCCTACTACTGCATATATCAAACCCAATGAAGCCATTTGTAGCTACTGTTGGGTCTGGGGCACTGTTGCTCAATTTTTGAAACTTCAAGGTTCTCCAACTTGTTTCAGCTGAGCCACATCCCACCCCTGACACCATATATGAGGCAGGCATGGTGTTACAAGTAAGGACACAGACACAAAAGGTACACATTTCAATAGTTTGGGGAAATGTATGACAATAGAGAGTGTATCGAAAGAATGTCAGAATGAAAGCGGCTCACCACTCCCTTCCCCAAGTTCAGTTCACTGGGGCTCTTACAAATTTCCTTCAAGGTGGGTAGTATGCACAGTTAAAACATTTCCCATGAATCTGTTAGGCCAGTTCAATATGCATCACAGTTCTCTTCAATGGATTATTTTGGGCTTGCTCACCCAGCTTCACGATTCTCAAACAGATATTCACAAAGTTCCTTCTCTGTTACTTCCTTCAAACACTGGACTGGACTGAAACACCCAGCCAAACAGCCCAGCTTCATAGAGCTCAGGAATAACTCCCTCCACAACCTTTGTACTTCTCTTTCACAATGTTTACCAGTCAGAGACCTTCGCAACTGCATAGTATTATCATCCCCATGCGTGACCACTCCGACAGCAGGGTGCTTATCATTATAGCCTTGCCTGAGACTTTCACAACCACACAGTATTCTCACTCCCATGCATGACCACTCTGACAATAGGGTTGCTTTCTCAATGTCCGTTCCTCTTGAACTTGGTTTCGCAGACAGGGCTCTCGGCCACTCTGTTCTTTATTTCACAAAAACATATAGTTCATTGGGACAGCACCACGGCCACTCTGTTCCTCGTTTCACCAAAGGAAACAATTCACTTTAACATTAGCCTTTCGGGATCTCTGCATGCTCTCTTTCCCTTGTGGCCTTTGCTTCAATGGCTTTCAATACATTTCGCTTTCATTATTCACTGTTCTGTTATCTTTCAAGAAGCGTTTAACAACGTGCCTTCTCACACGGCACCGATCAGTTGCTTTGTTTCCTATCGGCTCCCTCTCTGGCTAAACACATTCAAGCTTTCAGTTCAATGTCTTCATCCTTCAACGCGTAGCCTTGCTTGTAACACTATAGCTTTTCGCAATCGACTGCATCACAAACTGGGCTCTCCCTTTGTATGAACTCACTGGCTGTGATTGGTTTCCTGTGTCCTTTTTTTAGCTCATCTAGGTCGAGGGTCTTGCCCACCTACCCCTCAGACACGCCGACGTAGCCTTGCGGCCCCGTGGAGGAAACACACAGTTCCCTCCCCTAAGCCGAGTGGACCATGATGTCCAAAACTATAATGTGCACATGATTGATAGCCGGGCGGGCTGGAAAGCCATAACACATAAAACGGGAATGTACAATGTCACTTTACGCGGCGGAAGCATTATTTTAACGGCTACCGTCTGTATATGATATCAAAGTTTAGAACACCTTTGAACATTATATTAAAATGCTGAATAGTTAAACATGGAGGATGCTAAGTAAGAATGGGAAATGACTTGTAAGGTTCTCACCCCCGTTTCGCCATATCAAAATAACAGACTATTTGCACAACATACTAAAATGCAGGAATAGCGAAATATAGAGCATGTAGAGCCAGAATACAAAATACTCGCTTCGTGAATATTGCCATCTTACCCTATTCACTCGATAACATGGCCTGCTCATGCCATCTTACCCTATTCGCTCGATAACATGGCCTGCCCAGAACAGATTTGAACAAGAATGTAAAACGTTTTAGAACACAATAGAAGCTTGTCGCTGTAACTTGACACAAATGTATTATGGCATGTCTCGTAGGAGGGATTGAACCCTGGACATTCAGCCAGTCAATGAATCTACACCTATTTGGTCTTAGTTTACCAGAACAAAATCTCCTAATGGTAAGCAATTAGTCTAATATTGTGAAACTCTAAAGCAAACATAACATTGCCAAAATGTAATGCTTACCACTGTGGTGTTTTTTCATTTGTTTTTATTTATTTTTTCCTCATCTTTTTTCATTTCCTAAACTGCCGCCCCTTTCCCCACCCCCATCTCTGTATCAAAACGTACATGATATCTCTTAACATGTTCTATTTACATTTGATTAGATTATTTTCTGTTGAATATGTTCAACTTGACATTGTGCCATTGTAACGTCTCTTTTCCTTTCCATGTTTTGCTGGTTATTTCAAATCTTTGTTCATAATATAATGGACTTGTTAACAGCCCTGATTGAAAAAGGCACAGTACGTGCCGAAGCACGTGTCTCAAATAAGGGCTACTATGATATATTAAACCACAAATCAACCACAATTGAACGCTGCTGCGAGTCTTTTTTATCATAGTGGCGCAACCCATGTGTGAAAGTCTTTTTGGATATTCTGATTATTACGGAGCAGGGGAAGCAAATCTCCGTACCTTCTTGGGTTTGCGACACACCATTTAGCATTGGGCGCAAGGCACTCTAAGTTGATATCCCAACACCCCACTTGTTAAAAACTGTTAAAACAAGCATTGGCAAAACCAACAGCTTAGGATTGTGTATAGGTATTAGGCATTTCCCAGAACCTGCTATTAGATGCCCGGGTACTTGCAGCATTTTGCACCTACCACCATCAATGGGCATTTAATACCACTACAGATGCCTTTCCCATGACTACATTAAAGATTCCTGAGTCTATGAAAACAGTCACAGTCACTCCACTGGTGAAAAAACGAAGTCTGGATCAAAAAGATCCAGGCAACCTTCGTCCTATTACTAACTGCATCTTCTTGCTGAAAATCATGGACAAGGCAGCAACCTCCCAATTCCAAACATTTGTGGAAACTAACAATCTTCTCCACAAGCAGCAATCAGGTTTCAGATGGTCACACACCACCGAGACCACCCTGTTAGACCTTCAAACCTACATGCTTGGTATTTTGGACAAAGGCAAAATCGGCATGCTGATATTGCTGGACCTATCCGCTGCTTTTGATTTGCTGGACCACCAGCAGCTCCAGTGGGCACTAGAAAACTCAGGTAATTGCACTAGAGAAGCAACAGGATGGATGATGTCCTTCCTATCAGATCGAAGATCTAAAACACACTGGGGGGGAACAGTCCTCCGGTTCAATGTCCATCAACTGTGGCGTTCCACAAGGAGCCAGTTTGTCCCCCTTGTTATTCAACTTGTACCTGAGGTGTCTCTGCACAGTATTCAACAACATAGGAGCCTATTTGACCAACTATGAAGATTACATTCAGCAGGTGGTTGAGCTGAGTGGTTGTTATGACACTGACAACAGCATAGTGGCAAATATATATATATATATATATATATATTTAAAGAGAACCCATTACCCGATCCGTGATGGAAACGGGATAAGGTTAGCGGAATGCACTCCCAAAAACAAATAGAGAAAGCCAAGATGACTCTCTATACAGAGGCAGAAAAACCAGAGTTCGTCCAGACTGACATACCTTTATTTTAAAGTCAGCATGGATAAGAAAAAAGCACAGAATACAACGCGTTTCACGGTAAACAAACCGCTTGGTCACGTAGGAAAATATATAATATAGCGGTTTGGATGAAAGCAAACTGTATGTGTTTGATTTTTTATTTATTTGCATTTTTAAAGCGCTCACACAGCCTGGGGGCATCGAGGCGCTGTTACAGAATTTTTTTGTTTTGTTTTGTTTTGTTGTTGTTGTCTTAGTTGCATATTTATGACGCGCTTAAATACCCAGAGGTTTCTATGCGCGGTCGTGGAGATCGAAAGAGGTGTTGCTTCCTGTCGTCTTCCTTCCAAGGCGAGCACGTTGCCAATGCGCTATCCTCCCAGGACAGTGGAAAAACAGTGGCAAAACTGAGCTGATTATGTTTGTTCCCATCAAGCACGAGCTAAATAAAGCCAGGGATACTCTTCTTTTAATATCAAAGACTCCCTCATCCAAGTCTCAGAAAAAGTTAAAACACTAGGGATCTACCTGGAAGGGTCCCTGAGCTCCGGAGTGTTAGGCAGAATTATATGCAGTACCCTTTGGGAACACCACACACAATTAAGACTACAAGTGACAGTACAAATTCACCTTTGGTACAAGCCTGTACTACACAGTAAAGTGGTAGCGATGGCTGAGCAGCCAGATTTATCTCTAAAGTAAAGTGAGCAGTATCAATACTTACACAAAGGACAGCAATTACTATGATTCAAACAAGCACTGACTCAAGGTTTCTGAGTAAAATAATATACATTTATTTACACATCAGTTGTAAAACATTTCACTAAAGTAAAGCAGTTGAAAAATCACACTCTTAATGCACTACACCACACCCAATAGATTCTGGCTAAATTAGGCTCAAAATGAAGTGTGAGCAAAATGGCACTCCAGCAATTTAAAAGGGAGGGAAAGACAACGTTAGGCAATAATTGAACACACCAACAAGTAAGTAAGCAGGGCAATCTAGAAAAAGGGACTACAGTGAGGAAATCAGATTCAAACAGGGCCTGGACCAAAGTCAATGGGTCAGAGTCTTTTGCTCAAGATCACACAGTTCAGGGTAGTACGCGGTTAAGTCATTGCCAAGAGTTCGAGATGAAGTTGGTTGGCAGAAAAGTTTGTTTAAAGAATGGAGAAGGACAAACCCTCAGATTGGCAAAAGGTTTCACACTCTTTCACCACAGCTGAACGAAACGGACAACCCGATTTGAACAGTACCTTAAATGAGAAGAAGGCTGTAGCTGAGGCGGACGTTCCTGGCAGGTCCTGCAGGCTCACGGTTCCTGAAGCAACTGTCGGACTGACAAGAAGTAGGAAGACTGGAGGGTCCTGCACTGCCCAGGGAAGAAACCAGCAGCAGAGCCAAGCAACAAATAAAAGGTGTGCTCCTTAAAACGCAAGCAGGGTCCGTTCCTCCTGGCTATCCGGTTCATTGTAGCTCTGTAGACCAAATTCGACCAGAGAAGGGAGACCTGCCGAGCAGTTTGGCAAACTGGTTGTTCCCACCAGCTCAAGGGGAGAAGATTCCTTGAAGATCTTCCCTGTCGTTGGAGTATGAAGATTCGGACCTGCAGCAGGGCTTCACCGGGCTATTCAGTCGTTGTAGGGGTCCTGTTCTGTCAGCTCCTCTTTGGTTCTTTCGTTCCAGTGGCAACTCTGCCTTTCCAGACACAGAGACCTGCTTTTTATGCAGTTTTCCCCCATTCACACAGCAGGGTGGCTGTCCCGACGGGACAGTCACCACAACCAATCAGATCAGTGTGCGACATGGGTCTCCAGACATACAGGCGCCTTCTGTGTAGAAGCCCGAGAAAGGACAGTGATCAAAGGAACCAAACCTGGTGTGGCGCTCACGCAGAGAAAAACACAAGAATGACTTTTACAAAAAGAAATGGCGAATAAACCCAGCTGGAACCATATAAAAAATGTATATGGTCTAGGGGGTTTAAGTTTGAGGCTACCAAGATAGCCTAAACCAATACCACTGCCACCAGCCAAGTCTTAATGAAAAGGGAGCGAAAAAATGCTCCAAGAGAAATAGACAAAAAGGGATAAGTATTAACCCTTTCCAGAACTCTATTTAAGATAGTTTGTACTGGGTCTGTGAGTTTTAAAAGAGACTAATAAAGTCAATGGCAACTTTACATGTTCTGGGAGAAAGTAGTCAGCCCCAGAAAATGGAGTCGGAGTTGGCAAGCCAAAAAGACAACCCTCTGTCAATGCACTGAAGGTGTTGTGTAACACACAGTAAAAAGATGATGCCTATGGAGTAGGTGAGGCTCCTCAGTCTATGAACACAAAAATATGTTAAACACCACACACAGCAAAACGCATGTAAGAGTGGGAAAAAAGGCTCCCACTCTTACCAGGTGAAAAAAAATTTATCCTAGAAATCCACCAAAGCTGCTGAGGGACTCAGTAGGTAAGGGAAATTAGCCATTCTGGAGAATTCTCCCTAACACGGAGCACACGTCACCTATCTGAACAAAAATTGTCAATACCTTCTGAGAAGGTTAAAACTCATTAGACCGTTCCTGGGTTAAATAAAGCACTGCAACTATTGCAAGGGCCACAATCCTCTCCAGGCTGGACTATGGAAATGGTCTACTGGCCGGAGCAAGCAAGGGATGTATAGCACGTTGTCAAATCATCCAAAACAATGCATTACAAATTGTCAGACAAAAAACAAGAAGTGATCACATCACAGCTGACAGGAGAGGCCTTCACTGCCTAGCAATGGAGGACAGGATTGCGTAAAAAATCCTGACTATGGTACATTGCTGCCTGTTTGGAACAGCACCTGTCTACTTGAAAGAGCAGATCACCCTCTGCACTCCAGGTCGATCTTTAAGATCAGAGGTGCATGGACAGAACGTACGGACCACAGCCAAAAGAGCGAATGGACTTGGACGATCATTTCCCATAAAAGCAGCCCATGCCTGGAATGGGCTCCCAATTTCACTAAGACTTGAGAAAAACTACACAAGATTTAGGAAAAGACTAAAAACGAAAATGTTTAAACAAGCACAGATCTAGGAGATGACAATGTATCTGCGATGTCCTTTTAAATTTGTGTATGTTCAATGTCTATGTTTACACGCCCTGATGCCCGTGAGCTTTGGCACAATATAAATATATAAATGAAATAAATACAGAAAAGCCCAAACCTTTGGCATTGCCAATGCTTATTTTTTTGTGTGGGGGTCCGGTGTCGGGGGGAAATTCTCCCGGGGTCGGCGGGGCTGTCCGCGGACCTCTCGGCAGGGAGGCCCCAACTCCTCCCGTATATCCCAAAAAGAGATAGAGTATGAGACACACGCAAGAAGCAAGGTGGTTCTGCTGTTTATTAAACAAAACGGCAGGGATGGGTCAAGGATCGTATGCGTCCGTCCTGACACTCTCTCCTCATCGTGGGGCTCGCAGGCCCTTTTTACCTTAGTATGACGCGCTACTTGCGTCACCTGGGAAAGTTAGCAAAAAACCTATCGCCACTCTGGATTGGTTCCCCGAGTGGTAGGGTTAGTATAGCATACGTATAGAGAACGTTGTTAGTGGTTAAGGGTCAGTCAGGTGGTATACTTGGGTTGTCCCTTCAATTTGACACATAAAAATTGTTACATGAAGACCCCTGAGGATTGGTCAATGTTAATGGCGTCAGTGATAAGAGCCCCATGTTCTGATTGGTCCACCCGCGAGCCCCCCAGTCTGGGACCATCGCTGTTCCCAGCTCGCGGTGCACCTGTCATTTGCAACAATGTTTCACTATGGGTATGTGCAGACAATGTGAGGATTTATTCATATGCAGATGTCCATTGAGTCGCTTAATTGTATCTGCCTTTGTCTTGAGACGGGGGATCCAGGCGTCTCCCTCCTCCTGGGCTTGGCACTCTATCAGGTTCGGCTTGGTCACGTGAGGTGGGACCGTGTTGGAGGCAGAATTCTGCACAATTAATATTGCATTTCTCACTGTGTGCCTGGCTTAATTTGCAGGTGTGACCTTGGCGTCGGCTTGCGGTATGCGAGTTTGCAACGTTGTGCCCTTGACTGTCTGCTTTCGCCGGGCTCATTCTGCAGGGTCAGCAACCGAACTCTTGCTCATTCAATGTTCATGGAAGCTTTTGCTTGCGGCCTACTTGGGCCTGGTGCATAGGTGGAACCGTTTGATACAGAGCGCTTTAGGTTAAGGTATCATATTGCTTTATCCCCAGTATCATGTCTTCGTTATATTTCTCATTGTAATGCATGGGTTTAGGAGAAGCGTGAGCAAGCATTTTAGATGAGTTCATTGTGCGTCTTGCATTTCTGCATTTTGAAAAGCCTATGTGAAAATAATAAAGATGCACGTCCGTGGGTGTGTCCGTCGCCTACGTCATAGCACTGAGTATGTTCTTCGTGTGGATTGGTGTGGGAGTGTCCAGTGTGCATGTTTGCACGGGTGTGCTGACCGTTGGCTAGGTCGTCATGGCATCTCTAACGATGTGTTGATTTAGTGCTGGATGGTTCAGTCGAGTCCATCCATGCCGCAGGTGTCGGCATGTGCAGGGCAGGCTGGTGGGCAGGCGGGTGGGCACGCGAGTGGGCACATCCGTATGTTCCTGTACCAGGGTATTTGGTCGTCTGGTAACTGGGCAAACTCCTCTCGTGGCGGGTGTCTGGGCCGTGATCCTCTAGGCCAGGGGTGAGAGGGGATTGGTGGGAGCCTTTTGTTCACTTTTCCCACTTCAGTCCCCCCTCTGGTCGACTTGTCGACCACAAACATATCCTTTTCCTTATCTCCACTCACTCTCCATATTTTAGTTACTCCTCCCAAATGCCCATAGTGGTTAACATGGTCTTCAAATGACCAATACATATATACACAGGTTCCTCCAGGTGTGCAGTATACCCATTTCCCTATGTAGCTCCTTGGGTTTCTTGGGTTTTCGAGCTTCACAGATGGTGGGTCCAGGTGGTTGGTGTTGATCTGGTTGCGCAACCTCTCTCTCTCTTTTATTATTGTGCCTGTGTGTTGGCCGTCATCTGCTGGCATCAAGGGGTGCATACCGACCATTTCGATCATCTCGTCTGTGGTGCGTGCCTTCCGGGCCTTCCAAAATCTTATTATGATAAGTGCAGCTCCAGCCAAAATAATGCATCCAACTATAATCTTCAGTCCATCTGACAGCCAAGATGGCATCCATGACCATAACATCGAAAACCAGTTCTCATCCTTTTGCACACCTTTACTTTCATCCATCATTTTGGAGTGCATCTGGGCCAATTGTGACACTGCTTCTGTCAGTGTACCATTGTCAGCGTCATTAGCAGGGATAAATGTGCAGCATGATTGACCTATCTTTGCGCAAACCCCTCCTTCCATTGCTGTGAGGAGGTCCAGTACATATCTGTTCTGTAGTGCTACCATCCTCACTGCTCGCAGTGCCTCTTTTATTGCGTTAAATCCATTTACTGTAGAGTTAATTGTCATCATTAGTTCCCATCTAGTTATCTGGAGCCATTTTGTGTTTGCGTAAGCCTGTAGTCCTGGATGTATTATTGAGGAGAAGAACATTGCTGCTCTGCTGAATAGTCTGTGTTCTGGCGGAATTGTCTTTTCTTTCTATTCAGGACAGTGTTGTTGCCGTTGTTTTGGTTCTCTGGCCCCTTCTGAAGCTGTACAGATCTCTTCTTCCTCTTGTTTCCTTCATCCATTTTGGGGAAGTTCGCCACATTCACATGTTTCTGGGGCACCACTAGTAATGGTACATTGACGTGTACCATTGTGCATATACCATTCCACAGAGGGGGCAGTGTGTGGTATGCCTTGTCTCCACAGGCCCAGTAATGGTCCATTACTACTGCTGTTCCTGCTCCCCCCTCAGGTAACTCTGTCACGCTTGCACAGTTGGTGTTGTATCCCACGTCCACTTCTCCTTTATGTTGGTAGCATACCTTAGGTGCAGTCATCGGCAGTATTGTTATTGGGTCTTCATCCTTCTCTATCCACGTTAGCATGGGTACGTACTTGACCCAAGTCATCCAACATCTGTTGTTGTGTTCAGCAATAGTTGTAGTATCCTCTCTCATTACCATGTTGCTGCCAACCAGTCCTGTGTCCCATTTGTCACCCAGGTACACCTTCCCTGTTATTATTATCAGTGGTCTTTCCCAACATCCTTGTTTACCAGGAACTTCAGTGGCGTACCAATCACATGGTAGGTACTGTAGTGTTACTTTCTTTGTTTCTCCTTTTTCAGGGCCACTTGTTATGTATCTGAATGCTTCAGCATGTAAACTGGCCTTGTGGTAACTCAAATAACTCTTGAGGAAGTTATTTTCATACGGGTATGTGTCTCGTGTTTTCCATACCAGGTGCGCCGTGTACCCTTGAAATTTCCCTTTCGTTTGGAACAGTGCCAGGTATATTATACATCGTGCCATTTTTTCATCTATTTCCGTGGCAACGAAAGTTCGGGTAGCGCTCATGGCGTATGGGATCAATGAGCAGACGTAGCAGCTGTCTTCTGTTGTTTGTTTACCTATTTGAGTCATGTGTTGGTACCACATGTTGTTCGAGACGTGTGCTGAATTTTGTATGTAGTTGTCAATATCTTTATTGTCTGAGTATGTGCTGCGTTTAACTCTATTTCCCTTGTGTGGAATTTTGCTAGTACCACCTGACGTAACACCTGTTGCAGCCGGGGGTGGGGGTATATTAGGTTTGGGTACAGCAAAAATATTGATAGCATAACTGTTCTGCCATACAGAGGCAGCCAAGAACCCGGTGATCATCAAAATCCCTATCATCTTTATTACAGAGGCTAGTCTCACCGGCATTTTGCTCTTACCTTGCTGCAGTCCGGCAGCTAATTCTTGCGATGTTAAAGTTGCCCGCCTGAAAATTCTCAATATGCTTGTTATTAGTGTTAGTTGTTGTTTTCAAGCTCTCCCTATCAAGTAGTCGTTCAGTGCCCAGGCGAAGAGCTGTTCCCACGCCAATCTAAGCGATCTATCTTTTAGGACAGGCAAGTATGGGTGGAGGTGGGGCATTGATTGTCCTATGGCCAAGAGAAATGCTGTGTAGTAGACACGTACCCTCCTCCTTTTCAGGTACTTTGGCCTTTTTATGTAATAGACAAATTGGTGTGATAATTCTTCAGGGTAGTTATTGTCTGAGGGTATCATCTACTCCTGGGCAGTGAACTTTGTTAGTTATCTGTTTTCTTAGCAGTACAATAATACACCGTACCTGCATGTGCGAGAGAAAAAAAAAGAGAACATTCAAGTGTTTACATGTGTATGTGCAAAACAATGTCCTTCAGTTGGGTTGTTTCTGCAGTGGGTAGGGGGTCGATGGGCAGAGGGTTTGGGGCTCAACTGGCAGAGGTCTCTTTACTCTTTGATCGTGTGACCATGGGGTGGGCGGTATGGTAATTACCCCTTTCTATTTCAGTAGTTGTCTCTGGGGAATCAGGGGGGTGGCAGGGTATGGGGGCACTTTGGCTGTTAGCTGCGGTAGAAGTCCCTTCCTCCGTTGGTGACGCTGTTGCTGTTCTTCCGAAGGCCCTGTCGGTGACGCTAGGGCGGGTCTGGAGTTTGCAGATCTTTACGTCGTGTAGGTGATTCCAGGCACGTTTGTCCTGTAGCTTTACTGCTCTCGTTGATACTTCCTCTACCAGGTGGGGGCCAGTGAAGCGTGGGCTGTTCCACTTTCTGTTGAAATTGCGTAGTAGTACGTGGTCACCTTTAGCAATTTTGCACAGTTTTCCCTTTTCCAATTCTTCATCCGCGTCTTCTTGTTGATCACTCTTAGACCCGCCCCGCGTGCGCTCGAGCTGTTGAGACACAAACACTACACTAGTAATCAAAGAAGACACATATTGGTACATTTCATCACCAAGGACGGTTGCAGTGTTTTCATAGTCAGTAAATGCTCTTGATGTTGGCGTCAGAGGAAGGCGCATTTGACGTCCGGTCACCACCTCGTGAGGGGTGAGGTGGTGGTCGGAGCCTGGTCTATTCCTTAGCTCAAATAGGGCTAGCGGAAGGCAATACAGCCAACTCTTCTTTGTTGTTTGCTGTATTTTTGCAATTGCCTCCTTTAATAGGCCATTCAGGCGTTCACATAGACCGTTGGCCTGCGGGTGATATGCACATGCAAATTTATGCTTGATGTTCAGTAAGGATGTGATGTGCTGAAACATTTCATTGGCGAAATGCGGGCCATTATCTGACCGCAGTATTTCGCACACTCCCCACCTGGGGAAGACCTCCCTCACTAGGAATTTAGCTGCTCTGAATGCATCTGGGTGTGAGCAGGGCCCTGCCTCAATCCACCTCGAGAATGGGCATACAACTACAATCATATACCTATTTCCTTGACATACGTTGATCATATCAACATAGTCAATATGGATGTGTCGGAAGGCTCCCTCTGGCCGGGGTATAGTACCTTTTATCACCTTCAGCGTGTGACCGGCCGTGAACTGTTGACATGTGAGACAATTGCTGATAAAATTTGACACATGGGAATTTAACTCGGGGCAGAACCAATCTTCCCTAATTCGTGCTGCAATGACTTCCTTGCCTGTGTGGGCTGGGTGGTGTAGTTGGCTCAGGGCGGTGTTCAATAGTGCCAGTGGCATTACCATCTTTCCAGTGCTACCCTGGCGCCATAGTGCGTCAGTTGGTGACATTGTACATCCTCTTTTTACCCATATTTCTTTTTCTGCCATTGGTGCAGCCGCTTGTAGCTCCATTATCTGTGTGGCTGGGAGATGGGTGTACCCTTCTCTTATCAACATCTCCTTAGCTATTCCCCTCCCTCTCCCTCTCTCTGACTCTGGGGGGTTCCATATCTCGCCAAAATAAGCAGCATACTTCGCGTGTGCGTCTGCTGCTGCATTCCCTTTTGAGATATGATCTTCTCCATTAGTGTGTGCGGTACATTTGACCAAGGCTAATTCTTGGGAGTCATTTATTACTTCAATTAGTTCAGCCAATAAGAGAGCATGTTGCACTGGAGTGCCGTCAGCTCTCCTAAACCCTCTTCTCCTCCATTTGGACAAACCTGAGTGGACAGTAGACGTGACATATGCACTGTCGGAATATATGGTCACTCGTTTGTCAAAGCTTTCCTTCAACGCCAAGATCAGTGCAACTAATTCAGCTGTTTGAGCAGAGTAATGCTGTGGTAATTGTACGCATTTCATCGCCACACACACCGGTACCTCCGTCATTTTTACCACTGCTGCCCCAGTTCTCCTTATCCCATCACTTTGGTCAATTGTTGATGACCCATCAATGAACAAGAGCTCACCTCCGTCTAGTGCGTTCTCTTCAACCTTTCTAGTACATGAGTACATTTCAGTAGTCTTTGTACAATCGTGTGCATAGTCTCCTTCCTGAATTACTTCTGCTATAAACCTTGCAGGGTTGACCGTGCTGCATCTAACAATCGATAGTTCAGCTCTAGATAAGATGATCTCATAACCTGACGCCCTCTGCGTGGTTAGTGTGGACTTAGGCTTGTTCAATATTGCAAATAGTGCATGTTCCACAAATAGTGTGGTTGGTCACCCCATGGTGATTGCTGATGCTTTCTCTACCGCAAAGGCAGCTGCGGCGAGACCTTGTTCGCAAGTGAAATGACCTAACATCACAGGATCCAAATGCCCGCTGTAAAACGCTACTGATTTGTAGCCCATTCTTGTTTTTTGAGCCAACACTGCTTTCATTACTGCTGAGTCGCAATGTGAAAATATAAAGAATTGTCGTTCATAATCTGGGGTGGCCAGTACCGGAGCGGTTGATATTGCATCTTTCAGTTCATCAAAAGCCTCTTTCATTTCCATCGTCCACCCCAACTTTTTCTACCCTTTGTTAGCTTCTTTTAACGCCTCAAGTAGGGGTCCTATGTATGAGCTGTAATCAAATACCCATGCTCTACAGTAGTTGCACAGACCCAGGAACTGCTGTAATTCTCTCACTGTTTGTGGCAATGGCGTTTTTGAAATGGCCTGTGCTCTTTGTGGTGCAATCTTTCTTCCATATTGGGATATGAGCTGACCAATGTAAAGTACCTGTTCCTGACAGTACTGTAACTTTTCCTTGTCTACCTTGTAACCTTTTTCAGCCAATATTGTCAGCATCTTTAATGAGTCCTCTCTGCATCTTCTTTCGTTTGTGCTGCAAATTATTATGTCATCAACATACTGCAACACTGTGCTTTCCACTTCAATGTTTAACAAATCCATCTGTATTACTCTGTTGAATATTGAGGGTGACTCGCAGTACCCTTGTGGCAATCTGGTGTGTTTCCACTTTGTGTTTCTGTAAGTGAAGCTTGTCAGATCTTGTGAGTCTGGGTGCAGTGGTATTGAGAAAAAAGCATTTTTAAGGTCGATCACTGTAAACCGTGATGCCTCTGCTGGAAAACCGCACAATATTGTGGCCGGGTTTGCTGCTATGGGGTATTCTGCTTCCACTATGTTGTTCAAAGGCCTGAGGTCCTGTATGAAGCGCCAAGACCCCCCTTTAGCCTTGCGCACTGGGTATACAGCTGTGTTGCATGGTGATT
Source organism: Ambystoma mexicanum (assembly GCF_040938575.1). Taxonomy (NCBI): domain Eukaryota; kingdom Metazoa; phylum Chordata; class Amphibia; order Caudata; family Ambystomatidae; genus Ambystoma; species Ambystoma mexicanum. The sequence continues at coordinate 1,245,531,495 of NC_090937.1, read as the reverse complement.
CTGATGGGACCAATATGCCATTATTTATAAGGGCCTTTATTGTTTCATATATGCCCTCATCTGCCTCTTTTGATACTGGGTACTGTTTCACTCTGGGGAGTATTGCACCCTTTTTCAATTTTATTCTTACTCCCCCTATGCTTTTTATGCACCCCACGTCATAGGGGCTAGTAGTCCATAATGATGTGGGTACTTTTGCCATATCCTCCTCAAAGAAGGGAACTGGGGTGGACGTGGGTGCCTCAAGTGCCATTGCAATTTTCTGTGCCACTTGTTTGTACGTTACCCTTAGCCATATTTCCACACTCATCATAAATACCATTTCACCTTCTTCCTTTTCTCCTGAGAAGAGCTCCTCATCTGACACCTGGGTGAGTCTACATCCCTCTGCTAGTGCTATCACTGCCCTCCATGCTCTTCCTTCTCTGTCTTGGGCATTTACTGCAATGTAATCAGCGGTTGCTATAATGCTCTCTATGTCCACTGAAATCACCTTTCCTTCTGGTTCATTGGCTGGTGTTTCTGGTCTAAACAAATAGGCTGCTGGCCTCCTCCAGATCTTTCCTTCTATCCCTGGCATCCATGCAAATGCCATGTCTGTCCCGTACTGGAACAGTTCACCATCTACTGGCTCAGCCCTAATCACTGTCTGTCCACAGTATGCTTGCATAATCTGCCGTGCAGTGAGCATGTTAATTCCTGGAGTGGAGCAAATTATGCCGTCCTCCATAAAGGAGATCGTCATATTCAACCTGCTCATTATGTCTCTCCACAGTATATTTACTGGTGAGGCCCTAGAATATAAAAGTGGGACTGACATGTCATAATCCCCTATTGATAAGGGAATGTTACGAGTAAAGGGAACCAACCCCCTAGCCCCAGAGAATCCTTGGGTGTTCATGGCTTCACCTGACATCTTAAATTTACCTTCCCTTATGCAAGACCGGGTTGCCCCGGTGTCAACAAGGAATGATAATTTTTTGTCACCTATCGTTACCTCTATGCATGGTTCCTCCGCACTATTAGGTATTACCGACAGGATGGGACACACCAAGGCCGTCTGTGGGCTGTCCTATTGAGGGTATAATGATTGACCACTTCCTGTGTAAGGGTTGTGTCCCAGGACCGTCACCCTACCCAGTTGTGTTTGCTGTAGTTGGGTATTGGTAGAGGTTATGTTATGGTCTTGGACTTCTGCAGGTTGCTGTACTTGCTGTGCTTGGGGTTGTTGTGTTATCGCTACCTGTCGTTGTGGCAGTGAATATGTCTGTGGCTGTTGTTGTGTTACTAGTTGTTGCTGTTCATTTCCCTGTTGCAATGTCTGCTGTTGCTGGATGCCCTGCTGTTCCTGTGTGGGCCTTTGTTGTCCCTGTTCACTCCATGATGGTGTGCCTGGTCTCACTCTACACGTGCGCGACATGTGTCCTACTAATCCACAAATCCAACACACCAGTGGTTCCCTGTTCTGCCATGGAAAGCTTCCTGTGTTGTCCTGGTATACTGGTTACCCGGTGGGGTAGGAATTTCTAAGTCCCCCCACCTGTTGTTGTGTGTTATATCCATATCCTCTCCCTCTCATTATTCCTCCCCTTCCCCTGTTGTAATTATAATACCCAGCACCTGGCGTTGAGTATCCTCCTCCCATGTTAGTCGTGTATGGTTGGAGTGGCGGCATCTGTTGTGTTACAGCCTGCGATGATTGTATTTGGGAGGGATCTTGTGCAGCCACTACTTGTGTGGGGCTTTGAGTCATTGTTGTAGGTGTAGTTATTAGTGCGCCTTCCATTGTGTATTTAGTAAGTTTTTTCTGTACTAGTTTAGCCTCTTCCGTTTTCCTATCCTCTTCGTTTTTTTTCATTTTTTCTTGCCATGTCCTACAATGATGCACTATTGTCAGTTGTATTTCTGGCCATGCTTTTGCTTCCATCCCCACTACTTTCTTCAGTTGTTTCTGAACTGCTTCTGGGAGCCCCTGTACTAGTATATGATAGAATATTGCTGGTGTTTTGTCCCATTGTTCTCTAGTTTCCATACGCCACTTCTCTTGAATTTCCTGGATATAATCAACAGGATCTTCGTTCTCACGCATCTTGCGCGAGGTAATTGCTCCTATGTCTGATGTGTCTGGATACTGTACCCTCAGTGCCTGCCATAATGCATGTCTGCAGTTTGCGAATTGTGCCCCATCGTGTTATGTGTTTGTTATTGTGACCCCTGGGAAGCCCGCTCTCTTCCAGATGTCATCCGCTGCATCCCCTAATATTGATATTAGAAGGCCCTTTACATCTCCCACTGCCAATTTCTGTCCTGCGGTGTGTTTTTCCATTTCATATATCCATTTACCCACACCTCCACTTAATGATGGGAGTCTGCACTTTATATTTTCCTTGTCTGCATGCTTCCAAGGGACGTATTGTGGTCTAACCCCTCCCCTCTCCAGAAGTGGCATTAAGTTGTGTCCCGTTTGACCCCCTGGGTTCCACAAAATCGAGTCCGCACACCCCTCCTCTTCTTCCGTCTCTTCTACATCGTCAATTTCGTCCATATTTCTCCTGCTCTGAACTCTTTCTCCTCCGTCACTTCCCCTTCTTTCATCATTTCCTTTATTTAATGTGGGCGTGTGTATTCGTTCTCCCTGCCTGCGTCCAGGGAGGTCTCTAAGCCTTCCTGCATAGGGTGTCAGTTCGTTTGTGAAGGGCGCGAGTTTAGATGGGCCTGTTGCACGTAATGAGCGTGAGGTGGTGGAGCATGTGGGACGGGATGGTGACGGTGTGGCTTCACGTGTCTGCCTTTCCGCTATTCCTTGCTCTTCCTCCTCACTTCTTCTCTCCAGTTCTTCCTTTCTCCTGCAGATCCATGGTGAGTCTCTATTTGTCCGGGTGGTGTATAATTTATCTAGGCTTTCCCTTTCACTATTTCTTCCTTCCTTCTCCATTCCTTCTTCTTCCTCACTACAAAAGTCATTCGTAAATGGCAACCCCCAATCTGTCTTTTTCCCCCTAATCGTTACTGTTCTTAACTCTATTAGGTCCGTTCCTCCCTTTTCTTCTTTACCAATCGCTCCCCTTTGGGCTGATGTTGTTGCTACTTCTGTACCTCTATATACATGCCTCCTTACTTCACTCTCCCCTCTCCTATCTTCTCTTTCCCCTTCATTTCTCTCCGCTATTTCTCTACCAATTTCCTCTCTTTTCCTTTTTAATTCTTCCATTACTTCACTACTTATCTTTTCCAATATCCTTTCATCTTCTTTCTTCCTTTCCCATCTCTCCCTCTCCCGTTCTAATATACTCTCTATCATCCTCCCTTCTTCGTATTTCCTTGTCGTTTCTGATAGTAATCTCTTCTTCCATATTGCCATTTCTTTTTCTTTCTCCTCTTCCTCTCTTTTCCTTTCACGCAGTGCTGCTCTTGATACCCTTTCTGCTACTGCTTTTACCCTTTCGGCTTCTCTCCTTTGCTCCTCATTTCGTTCTCTCATTTTTTCCAACTCATTCTTACCTTCTTTCCTTTCCCGTGCTCTCTCTCTTTCCCCCTTCTCGAGCTGCTTGATCAGTGCATTTGCTCATCCCTTAATTCTGCTAATCGTTCCTCCAAAATCTCTTCCTTTTGTCGTAACAGCTCTTCCCCCTTTCTTTTCCCCTCTTCCCCTTTCATTTCACTCTCCCTGGTATTATCCTCGTCCATTTTCCTTACTACCCCCTTCTCTTCTCCTGTTAATGAACCTCGTAATTTTAATAGTACCTGCGCAGCTACCAACTCATCATTTCCTACGTCCATAGTCTGCTCTCCTCCAGTCCTCCCCTCCCCTGCTGTCATCTTCCTATGAGCTGGTCCCGTCGTACTAGTCCGCTCCCCTCCCGTGTGGCTACCTGTAGCTGTATATGGAGGCGGGCTGTATGCCGGGTTCGAGTACCCCTCAGCTGCCCTGAATTGTTCTCTTGCTATTTCTCCTAGTTCTCTTAAAGGATACAACCCCCCTCCCTCTGTTTTCACTACCTTCGCTAGGGGTATATCGTCGCTCTGTTCCTTTTTTATTTCATTTTCGTTTGAGTTGTCACTCTTTTCTCCTCCCTCTTGTCACTTCCCCGTGTTCTGTGTGCCTTCACTCTCTTTTTCCCCATTCTCTCCCTCCTCCTTAATCTCCTTATCTCCCGTTTTTCCCCCACAATGAACATTCCGTTTGGTCCTGGTCGGGACCCTTGGAACATCCTCCATAAGTTGAACACCTCCACGTGGTGTGTCAACTTCTTCCCCTTGTATGTATTATGCAGGTGGTTTAATAGTGAATGTTGGGTATATGGATCGAAGCTACCATTAGGCGGCCATGGTGTCGTCATTTTGTTGTCCGTCCCCTGTGTCCATTCTATGCTATACTTGATCAGTTTCTCCCTATGGGGTGACAGTGTTTTACATATGTGTTGCAGCGGGGTAGTGAGGGTGTTCCCCCACCCTCCCGATCCTGCCCCGTATGACATAGTAGCGCTCCACTTGTTATCCTTCCCCTATTTGGTAGCGGTTATCTTTACGATATACAGCCTTATATCTTTACCTGGCCCCGTAAGTTTGGGGACTTGCGATAGTCCGCTAAGGAAAAATTAGTAAAATATAGTATTTACATATGTATATTCTTTTCTTTCTTTTCTTCCTTTATACAACACCCTTACGGCCCCCTGCGGCCGAGGCGCACGTAGCCCCCTGCGGCTGCGTGCCCCTTGTGACGTTCTTATACAGCTGTCCTACTTTCACTTGCTCCTCCTCCCTCTTCTACACTTGCCGTGGCCGGCGTTCTCCGTGCGCAGCCACGTCCCCCTTTTTGCCTTCCCCCCGATCAACTCATTACCGTTTACCTCCGTTTCCACGCCCTTACCACAGCTCTCCTCCCCGCCACTCAAAAATAAAGATGCCTGGTGCTCGAGATGTCCTATGAAAGCCCTACTGGTGACGTCACCGATCTCTTCAAACTACTGGTAAGTTCTTCATATATTCTTTAAGTCCAAAATACACTTGCAATCTACCCCCGTTAACCCCACAGCTGTCTTCCTGTCACTCCTGGAACAAGGTAATCAATAATATAATCTGACTGCGCACACTGCGTCGCCTCGCGTGTGATACGCCCCTCGACAGGAGGGCTTAACCAGCCAATTATCTTCCGTATTGGGCAACTAGCTAGCTACCGCCTACAGGGAAACGTCATCTATCTATCGAGTTTCCTGCTCAATCAATAGGGATCCTCATCTACTCATTGATCAATAATTGCCAAATCGTAGGAAACCGCGCACACACACACTTACACATGGTCGCGACCTAGGCCAATTAGTGTCTACGGGAGGCCGCATGTGATGTTTTCGTGCCCCGCCCCCTTCTCTCCCGTAACGTAGCGGACTGCTCTCGCACTCGTCCGGCTACCATTCATTTAATTGCCAACACTAAATTATCAAACCTTCGCCGCGCACCTGTGCAACACCTCCCACCTCCCGTATTCAATTCCTCCCCCCTCCCTCACAATTTCACATTGCTTGTTGGGTGTGGCATACTCACCAAGTTCTCTTCATGCGGGGCCGCTCGACTGCATGCACCCCTCCAAGCGGCTCACCACCTCCCCTCGTCTGGACTACGTCTGGAAACTCGCCAACCGCGGGCGGGATACTTCTCAACCGGCTCCCGAGGGCCAATATCCGGATTGCGCTGTCCGGTCATCTCGCAGTTCCGCGATGGTCCTGTAGTCCTCAAAAGGGGGCAGCGGCAGAGGGGGCTGCGCCGCCGGGCCTCCTCACAACGGGAGCACTCGGAAAAATAAAATAACAGCAGATCTTAAACAGATCTCAGCAGTGCCTCCAACTTGTCGGGGGGAAATTCTCCCGGGGTCGGCTGGGCCGTCCGTAGACCTCCGGGCAGGGAGGCCCCAACTCCTCCCGTATATCCCAAAAAGAGATAGAGTATGAGACACACGCAAGAAGCAAGGTGGTTCTGCTGTTTATTAAACAAAACGGCAGGGATGGGTCAAGGATCGTACGCGTCCGTCCTGACACTCTCTCCTCATCGTGGGGCTCGCAGGCCCTTTTTACCTTAGTATGACGCGCTACTTGCGTCAACTGGGAAAGTTAGCAAAAAACCTATCGCCACTCTGGATTGGTTCCCCGAGTGGTAGGGTTAGTATAGCATACGTATAGAGAACGTTGTTAGTGGTTAAGGGTCAGTCAGGTGGTATACTTGGGTTGTCCCTTCAATTTGATACATAAAAATTGTTACATGAAGACCCCTGAGGATTGGTCAATGTTAATGGCGTCAGTGATAAGAGCCCCATGTTCTGATTGGTCCACCCGCGAGCCCCCCAGTCTGGGACCATCGCTGTTCCCAGCTCGCGGTGCACCTGTCATTTGCAACAATGTTTCACTATGGGTATGTGCAGACAATGTGAGGATTTATTGATATGCTGGAAGGCCGACTACTCCCACCGCCGCAGATGTCCATTGAGTCGCTTAATTGTATCTGCCTGTGTCTTGAGACGGGGGATCGAGGCGTCTCCCTCCTCCTGGGCTTGGCACTCTATCAGATTCGGCTTGGTCACGTGAGGTGGGACCGTGTTTGAGGCAGAATTCTGCACAATTAATATTGCATTTCTCATTGTGTGCCTGGCTTAATTTGCAGGTGTGACCTTGGCGTCGGCTTGCGGTATGCGAGTTTGCAACGTTGTGCCCTTGACTGTCTGCTTTCGCCGGGCTCATTCTGCAGGGTCAGCAACCGAACTCTTGCTCATTCAATGTTCATGGAAGCTTTTGCTTGCGGCCTACTTGGGCCTGGTGCATAGGTGGAACCGTTTGATACAGAGCGCTTTAGGTTATGGTATCATATTGCTTTATCCCCAGTATCATGTCTTCGTTATATTTCTCATTGTAATGCATGGGTTTAGGAGAAGCGTGAGCAAGCATTTTAGATGAGTTCATTGTGCGTCTTGCGTTTCTGCATTTTGAAAAGCCTATGTGAAAATAATAAAGATGCATGTCCGTGGGTGTGTCCGTCGCCTACATCATAGCACTGAGTATGTTCTTCGTGTGGATTGGTGTGGGAGTGTCCAGTGTGCATGTTTGCACGGGTGTGCTGACCGTTGGCTAGGTCGTCATGGCATCTCTAACGATGTGTTGATTTAGTGCTGGATGGTTCAGTCGAGTCCATCCATGCCGCAGGTGTCGGCATGTGCAGGGCAGGCTGGTGGGCAGGCGGGTGGGCACGCGAGTGGGCACATCCGTATGTTCCTGTACCAGGGTATTTGGTCGTCTGGTAACTGGGCAAACTCCTCTCGTGGCGGGTGTCTGGGCCGTGATCCTCTAGGCCAGGGGTGAGAGGGGATTGGTGGGAGCCTTTTGTTCACTTTTCCCACTTCACCGGGGCACGTGCCCCATTTGCCCACCCAAAAAAATGTCTCTGCATGTGCTATTCACAGCAGCTGCTTCACTGGCAAGCTTTCATGGGATTTATGTTTACAGGGGCACAGCACAGTAAGACACCATGGCACTGAAACGACTGAAAACAGCATTCACTCTGTTAGGTGTTATTTGCATGTTTGTTCTCACTCATGCACAAAAAGGCCATAACACAAAGGAATCCGCAATCAAACACACACATTCAGATGTTTTGACCACATATAAACATTCGAAATTAAATAATAAAACAGGTTTTCTAGAAGTATTGAGGGTATCGCCACTTTAGGACAAACCTTTTGTTAAAACTGAGTATCTCTATTATCACAAATAGCAATTATTTATCAAAGGTCAGATAATGCTTGCTATGTTATGAAATGCTGACATTAAGATGCCAATGGAGTCTTCACTCCCCCATTGAACATATGTGCATTGCTCTCTGGGACGCCTTCATTCTCCTATGGAAGACTCCCTCCATACCTGATGGATGAAGTCCAAAAGAAAACGGGTTAATGATTAAAAATTGTGCTGAGCGGTAAACGGGGCAAGACAAATGAAGACACAACCCGGTTACACATTTTCGAGTCCATGCTTTGCAGGACAGTCATAGCTAAATGCTCATGGTTTATGGAATATCAACATTAACCTGGCAGACTACTCAGCTGCAAGGGTGCCAGTGCCATAAACATTAGTTATGGCGATAGCATGTAATCAGTCCCCCATATTGGGCTCATGATCGAAATCCCCATAAATTGCACAGAGTCACGTACGTTTGCAATTACTTGAAAATGTTGTCATTTGCGCTGCAAATGGCAAAAAAGGCAAAATGTGAAAATGTGCAAAATGCAGGCCTTTTTCTGGCAGTTGGCATTGCAAATAGAGTAGACGCCGTCCGCCATTTACACATTGATACAGCATTTACAATGTATTCCTAGGGAGTCCATATGCGTCCACAGCATTAACACCAGCATGAAAATGTGAAGCTGGCCTAAATGCTATCTCATTTGTTTTGCAGGGATATTAGGGAAACAGAAACGTCTATTCCATTTTGTGCCCCCCTCCATTGTACAAATGAAAGAAAACATGGTCTAAAGTGAAATTCATGAGTAAAATGTTTACACATTCATATTACTCTACGCCATTACAAATATGACACCCATTTCCTTTTAATCACAAGGGATGAAACCTACTACCCCACCACAAACCAGTTCAGCAGAGCACAGCGTTCTACGACGCCCAACACACCGCATTGATTTATTCTTTTTTTAAATATCATACTGTATTTGTCCAAGAGACCAAGCATCGAATCAATATTTTTCATCAGAAACAATTTTGTACTATTAGATGCCTGGAAGAAAAGCAATGCTTCTGCCACAATGTTTACATGAAGGTGCATGAAATAGAATACAGACAATCAAACTCTGACCGTGTTCTGCATAGCATGAGCAATGTTCTCCAAAGCGAAGCTCGCCACATTGTACACCTCCGGATACAACAGTATCAAATGGGCGTTTGCGGAGAGCAGGAGGCAAGTGGAGAAACGTAATCGCTTCAAATTCAAACCTGCTTAGCGATGTAAAACACGTTAAACACAGCCCTTTCTCGAGGTGCCACAAGTTTTGAAAAGGTTGGTTGAATGCTTTACTTTTGTGTAGCACATAAAAGAATGTTATTAACAGCATAGTACAGTGAGTAATGTATTTCAATCAAGCCTTCCCAAAATTGGTTTAAGGGAAACAGGTACAACGCCACTTTGCAGGGTTAAAAGCAGGTCATGGAGGAGCAACAGCTCAGAGGGGGCGCTTGCCTGCACAATAAAGCGGTAGATATGGCTTTCTGGATCATTTTTGCTGATAGCTCACATGCTGTCAATGTATTTATTGGTGGGGCGTCAACTGCGGGCAGAGTCACTCATCCAAATATACTCTGACATCTGCCACCTGCTTGAAGAACGAGACCTTGATGTCCTCGGTCTCACTGAGACATGGTTCACGGCCAGCTCTGTCACAAGCTTTGACACTCCCCTCCCTGATGGCTACAAGATCCTCTCTGAACCCAGATCCTGCCAGTCCGGTGGGGGAGTAGCCCTGATCTTTCCTAAGTGGATTCCTGCCACTATCATTCCCACTCAGACCTACTCCTCTTTTGAATGCCTTGTCTGTAGGCTCTCTCTATCTCCTAGCCTTTCTCTTACTGTAGCTACTATCTATCGGCCTCTTCGTCAAATCACCTCATTTCTCTCTGAGTGGGCGGACCTCTCCTCCTCCTCCTCCTACTCTCCTCTCATCTTTCCCTCTCTTCCCCCCAGCCCAAGCCTACCCCAACATCGCCACCTAACTTCTCGGTCAGTGGGCCCATGAAGCATGTGTCAGTTGAGGCTTTCGCTGCCTCTTTACCCCCCTACTACTCCCTGTCACCTCTGCTTGACTAACATCCTGACACATCCCTGTCTCTGCTCTACTCCTCTATTTCTGATACTTTTGGTGTTCTTGCCCCTGTCATGAGTATCCATTTGAAGTCCAAAGCCAAGTACAATTCCTGGTATGACTCTGACATAGCTACACTTAAACATAAGTGAGGGCGGCTGAGAGGAAATGGAGGGCTTCATGTTCATCCTCCGACAAACTGGCCTGTCGCCCTCCCCAAAAGCAATACCGACTATCTGTCCTCACCAAGAAGAGAGTCCACATTCAAGCCCGTGTCTCTGCGGCATCCAACAACTCGGCTGAACTCTTTAAAATCTGCAAGGAGCTGGCCAACTCTGCTGAATTTTCTACCCCTCCTGTTGCCTCCCAGGCTCTTTGTAATGCCCTTGCCTCTCACTTTATCTCAAAAACCCAGGACATCCTGTCCAACCTCTCCTCACCTACTCCTCCTCGCCTCGCTCCTTCTGTGCATGCTGACCCTCCTTCCTCCATCCCCCCACCCACTTTCTCAGCCTTTCCTCCTTTCTCCTTTCCTCCTTTCTCCCCTGATGAGGTTGCCAGACAAGTCTGATCTATGAAAGCCTTGTCAAAACAGGTTCATCACTAAAACCAGCAAGGACCTTGCTGATTTCGGCAACCTCTCCTTTGCCTCAGGATCTTTCCCTCCCCTCTGAAGTACTCCGTTGTACATCCTTTTTTCAAGAAACTCACAGCTGATCCTTCTTGTCCGGCTAATTATCACCCAATTTCCATTACTCCTTTCCTGGGCAAACTCCTGGAAAAGCTGGCCATCTCTCTGCTTAACCTTCATTCTGATTCTGTTGGCTGTCTCCACGACCACCAGACTGGCTTCAGAGCTGCCAGAAACACAGCAACTGCTCTCCTAAACATCCGTGAAGATCTGCTCTCCAACCTTGACTCCAACATTCCATCTGTCCTCCTCCTACTCGATCTCTCATCTGCCTTCGACAGGGTCAACCATACCATCCTGCTCAACCGTCTCTGTGATAACCTGGGTATCACCGATCAGGCTCTGGCCTGGCTGACCTCTTTCCTCTCTGATTGACCCTCCCAGGTCCAACCTGGGTCCTTCCTATCATCCATCTCCCTCTTTACCTGTGGTGTTCCCCATGGATCTAACCTCTCACCCTGGCTTTTTAACCAATACCTGGCAACTCTCGCCCACTGCATTGCCATTTTCTGCTTCAATTTCCAGTGCTATGCTGATGACACAACTCATTCTCAGGCTGCCCTCAGCCACCTCCTCTTCTTCTCTGATTGCCTAATTGACATTTAAGATTGGTCTGCCGCCAATGATCTTTGTCTGAAAGATCCTTCTCATCGGCACACCTGCACGCTCCTTTCTCCTCACTCTCTGGCCGGCCTCCCTTGGCCCTCCTCCTACCTGCACCTCCGATGCTAAGAACCTCAGGGTCATCTTTGACTCCACACTCTCCTTCTCTGCCCACATCTCTGATATCTCTAATAAGTCAAACTACCTACTCCACCTCCTCAGAGGTACTCTGCCCTTCCTCTCCGTCCCCCAGAAGCTCACTGTCTCCCGTGCTCTAGTTCACTCTTGGTTGGACTATTGCAACAGACTATTTCTAAATATATCTGCCTCTATTGTCCACCCTCTGCAACTAATCCAGAACAGGACTGCAAGACTTGTCCCTGGCCTCAAGCACTGGGATCGTATCTCTCCAGATCTGAAATCTCTCCATTGGCTCTCAGTGGATGCAAGGATTAAATTCAAAACCCTCTGCATTGTCCACAAGGCTTTCTGGGACTGGGGACCAAAATACCTTCAGCTGTCACTCCGCAAATACCTCCCCTCTCGAGCTCTTTGCTCCTCTACTTCTAATTCTCTCAGGGTCCCTCGTTTTTCAAAGAAATGAGCTGGTGGTAGATCTCTGTGTTTGGCTATGGCTTCCCTCTGGAACAGCCTCCCTGCCCCTTGAGGAGAACCATCTCCGGTTTCTGAAGCACCTCAAGACCTTCCTCTTTGCTTCTGCCTTCGCCCCTCCTCTCCCCTGCTGATCTGTTCTCTCTCGGCACTGTGCACCTGGCCTTCCCTCTGTCTCCCGGGCCCAGCTAGCTGCTCACCCTGCCACCCTTCCGCACTGCCTCCACCCCTTGCACTGTGGTCTGTATCTGTACCCATGCAGCCCCCCCCCTTTTTTCACTTCATGCACTTATCAGACATACCCTGGCTGCTGCCCTAAACCCAGCACTTGCATTTGCTGGCTGCTCTACCACTGTTTGTTGCCTTTATTATTAATGTATTTATTATTATTTAGCAGTTTCTCCTTGCTCTGCACTTTCCACTTATTCCCCCCGTCCATGCACTTTTCCCATCTCCCTCTCCCATGCACGTGCGCAATCTCAATGCCACTGGGCATAGTAAGATTGTTGCTTTTGTTTCTCCCCTGTTCCCCTCCCTTGTCTTGTTGCGCTCTATAACACTTGTGTAACGAGCACAATAGAAATAAAATATCATATCATATAATAGCGGGAGGGCTTAAAAGAGGTTGGAAGGGGTATTCGGAAGGGCGAATAGAATAGGGACAAGAAGCGGCTTAGGGTGGATCCCGCCAAAATACTTTAAAAAAAATTCGATGAGTTTTCTCCTGTAAGTGAAATAACATAGAACCGAAAACTAACAATGAACAAAGAGTGCAACTTAGTGTAGAAAAGTGTTACACAGTCTTTGTGCTGGATAAAGTGATTCAACATTATAGGTGGGCAAAACCATCAAGACCAATGCCTTGAGTCAGAAATTTCATGTGCACATTTTTTTATTTTCGTTTTTTCAGAACAGAAAGGACAATCATCCACTCAGCAGGCAGTAGGACGATAATTCCATGGTCTCTTGCACCAATATTCCATTGTTTCCAGTGGCCTAGTGTACGAAGCCACCAGGCCATAACTTACATGCCTGTGTCTCCCCTCGCTCCTGTAATCACGTCATACAAAAAAGGCTATCAAGCTAGGAACTTTCGTAACATTGGCACTTTAAACTCTAAGGGCCCAATTCATGGAATTATTTTCGTGATAAATGGAGACATTGCACGCCAAACCGTGCGCGCAACTCAGTTTGTACAGTCATGCGCCGGACTTTTCATACTGTGAGGGGACTTCGCGCAGGCCTGGCACGTATGTGTGGGCGGCCAAGTGCCTGATGCGAGACACCTCCAGAGCATGGCCGTGGCCTGCACATAGACCAGAGTTGGGGGCGGAACATGCAAAATGGGGAAGAACAAGGGAAAATGTGGGCATTATGAGGGACGGCCCACAGCCAGTACATTGCACAACCACTATTGTGTGGAATGATATGTATTGATCGATCCGACTGCGGCCCCTCTCGGCAGGGAAATGGCCACGCCATGCACTCCAACTATCCGCCACCCGAAGGCAGGCCTACACACATTTGCGCATATGAATCTCTGCATGGATGGAGGTAAGATCGGGCGTCAGATTTAGGGGTGCAGGCACGCAGTCAGGGTTTCAAATCGCACTTGGGGGTGCTCGTCAGAAGTGTAGCAGGGTGCATGAACCATTTACAGGGCTTTGCACGCATGTGTACTTGTAAATGATAATTTGTATTTTACGTGGTATTCATGTTGAGGGGGTGCTGGGAACAGTAATGGGGACCCCACGCACCCCCGCTGGGGTGCTGGCCTGGTTGGGAGGGTTCACAGGATGTTTTTCTGGGGTTCATTGCTACACGCATGAGGAGTGCGCAAAATTCTGTTTCCATGGCTGAAAGGGATCTGAGTGTCGGCGTGTCATGAGCGTTCTGGACGTGACTTGTGCATGGGTTACTTTGCGTGACAAATCCATGAATAGGCATGGCACACAGATTTTCTTATGTGCAACGGGCCACACAGGTTCATTCTCGGCATGCAGGCTTTGTGGGATCTATGTGCACTTTTCCATGAATCGGGCCCTAATTTGTCAAATAAGCTCACTGCCAATACTCATGCCCACCTACAGGAATATGACATTGATTTTCTGGGCATAACTGAAACATGGTTAATCAGCATTCACATTACACCGGCTGATACTTCCTGCTGGTTTTAAAATCCAAGTGAGTAATAGACCAAAGAGAGCTGGAGGCCTGGTCACTCTTATCTCCGGTTATTAAATCTCAACTACAAGGGTCTGACTAGTCACTTCCCTATCCTTCAAGAATTTAGCATGTAAATGTCTGTTAGAGCCCAACAAATATCTCACCAATGTCACAATCTACAGACCAGCTAGTCACTTGACCATGTTCTCCACAAGAATGGTGTGACTGTATTGCAAATGTCGAAACTGCCTCAAACAAAATCCTTTTTATGGAGGATTTTAATATCTGGATGGACAGCCATGAAATCAATGCTACGCCCCTCTTCCTGAACTACTGTGACTTAATGTTCACTCACGTGTGGCCTTTCTGACCAACCCATTTTGTGGGTAACACCATGGATGCTGGTCTCTTAGAGAACATTCCCCTCACCAACAGTCAGCAGCACTCATATGATGCGCCCATGCTGGTCATATTCCCACCTACTTCGATCAAGTCTGGTAGGGCAATTTCTGCCCCTGGATGAAGAGTTCATTCTGGTCCATCCCATAAAGCATGTCATCACTGCACTATTTACAGAGATCTTCAAGCTTCCTGCCACCCTTCCAGACTCTTAAGACTTCCAACACTCCAACTTGTTAGTAGACTTCTCTCATGCGCTTGATGTCCTGTCCCCCTCAACAGGAAGAAAAATAAACCATCACAGAAATGCAATGCAACAACAACAACAACACTGTACCTCTTTGTTAATATCGCCATGGATTATATCCCATGGGTTTTCGTGCATGAGTTAGCGAGGTGAAGGTCGTGACGATAGACCACCAGCTACCACAGTGTTGTTACTACTGTCAAAAATATCATCTTGGTCACCAATGTATTACCAAGTTCAATGTAGAAATATGTTCCACTTGATCGATGTGTTGAGGCCTTTATTGACTGAATCAAGTCTGTGAATCCATTTCTGCTCAAATTGTTTCAGCACAAGCAGGCACCTGATAGTCTGCATAATGAAACACAGTATGTCAGCGTATTTCTGAGATTTTGCCTTATTATGTGCCACCATCAGTTTGACTACCACCTGATTCCTAATGTAGGATCGGTGTTCAGAGATCTGTTCACAGATTTCTCTTTTTGTTTGGCCAATATAGATCAGTCCACATGGACATTTGATACCATAAATAGCCCACTTTGTTAAGCAGTTAGTGAAAGTATTGAATTTCCAATTCAGACCATAACGGTCTACTCTTTTAGATCCTTTGTCAATGGGCAGACTGAACAGTGCCTACACCTGAAGTGACCAGTCACAGGTGGTAGTGACCACAATGTGATCTGGGAGATAGGCTTAATTTTTGTTTTTCTTCGTACATGTGTTCTAGTCTGTCTTTCAGGATTTTTGGGGTGTTTGAAAGCAAAAATAGGTAGCTCCAAATTGAAATCAACCGTTTTCATTATGTTCCAAATTTTGGAGTATGGCCCTTCTAAAATAATGACTAATAGGGATAAAGGAAGTAACACAGGTATTTTTGTCTACTGTGCCTTTCGCCTGTCTCACAAGACTTGTCTTCCTATCCATGTTACACACTCTTTTTCAAACTCTCCGTATAGCCTGGTATGGGTAGCCCCTTTGCTGTAATCTCATGCTTAAGTTTGTACTGTGGGTGTCGCAATCTGACATGGTGGTGCAATTTCGGGGTATTCTTAAACAGGCATGGAGTTGATTTTCTTTCAAGCTCAAAGGATGAAAACCTTTGTACACTAATAATGTGTTCTTATCTGTGGGTTTCCTTATTTATTTATTTGTTTATTTATTGAGTGTTACAGCACAAATATGCACTTTTCACACATTTCACACATTCTCGCAAATATCAAAATATGAATTTAACAAATTCCTTAAAAACGTACACAAATTCTTGTCCACCAATGTAACCTACATAACTAAGATTCATCAAAACAACATGAAATCCACAATCCATTGTTATAATCTAACAACATATAAGTGCATACAGCTCCAAGGAAAAACTTTAAAATTCTGTGAAACCTGCCTTTAAAAATTCTAAAAGCCTAATTGACAAAGTATTTGTCATTAGTGTTTAAAATTCGAATCCACAGATCCTGTTCCGTTGTTCTGTTGGGCAGTTGAATAATATGTCCCCTTAATGCACACATAGCGGGTCATTGCACCCATAGGTGTTTTAGGGTTTTAGTGTCTCCACCTCCCAAGCACAGTGCCGACAAAGTTAGTGATACCTAGGAATTTTTGTCTCTCTGCCCAAAACTTCCTGGGTTGGCAATCATTTTAATTTTAGTCCCAAAATTTGAGTCCTAAATAACCTTAACAGATGCTTTTTCAAGTAGGGAGAAACATTATTTTAATTCTTAATTAACCAAACAAAGTGATCTCTAAAGCATGATTCATCAAGTTCTCGCTTGAACGAATCCACACATGCCTAAACAGTTTCTGCTTCACCATATGAGGCGTTGCTATAAGATCTTACGTTGAAGCATCTATTTGTGACAATGGCCTTTGTGCCATGCTTCTGTAAGTCTCTCATAAATAGAAGCAACTAGAGCACCAACATACTTAACAAAATGTGCAACTTTCCCCAGTCAATTAAAGTCTGAATAGGAAGCTGCCCTAATTCATGCAATATCCCCACCAGTGGCACTGATGACGGGAGACAAAGGACCCCTCTCCAGAGTTTTACCTCCAGTTTTGACCAGGCGATTTCATTATCCCTTGTTTGAGCCCCAAAAACTACTTTTGGCACAATTTGCTGTCTGAACAGTTTCACACTGGAAGGAATGAAAATCTGCAGAATTTAAAGTCAAACTGTCGGAGCTGCATTGTCGATACCATGAACTTTGTCTTGAGGTTGGTTGCTGTGTCTATCCCTCCCTTTTTTTCATATACAAAGAACCCTAGATACTTTTACTCATACCTATATTACCTCAAGGCAACAGCCCCTCAAGTTCCAGGAAAAGTATCTATGTTTGATCCTCCCCCCATTCAGCACCATTACTTTTCTGTGTTTATTGAGAGGTCCAAGTTGCCCGGGAAGTCTTCTACTGCATGTATGGCTCTCTGTAGGCCAATTGGAGTCATGTCACAGATCACAATGCATCTACGTACATTAGGTCCTATATTTTAACCTCACCTAACCTTGGCGGGTTAGTCCTCACGGGGGGCCAAATGGCTATCAACCCCTTGATATAAAAACAAAAGAGGAAAGGCGCCATAACCCAGCCTTGGCGCAAACCCCTATTTGTCTCTATCCAGCACGTATAAGATCTGTGGGCATCTAATCTAACTTTAATCTTTGTGCCCACATGAAGCGCCTCCAAAATCCCTATCAGTGGAAGCGGCCAACCATTATCAAAAAGACTTTTCCATAAAACCACTCTGTTTACAATGTAAAAAGCATTACTGATGTTGAGAAACAACAAGAAATACTGGCTTCGCTTGTACCTTTGCCTGCCGTGTAAGAGCAAAGAAATATTGAGGCTGAGTACCACAAATGAAATACACCAATCACGGGCTGAAAAGATTTGCAGATCTTTTATTCTGCACATTTTACCAAGAAACTCAGATAGCTTTCTGGCTCTCAACACCCCGCAACGAATACCAGCCTGACAAAGAGAAGTGAGAGAGTGCTGGATGTCTAAACATTTATGCTTTTATACAATTTCGAATAATATTGTCCAGCCCCTCTTCACGTTAATAATCTGTGGTCTAGAGCTCGTGCCTAATTCACATACAGCTTATACAATAATATGCAAAAGGATTACACAGTTTTGTGTTTCCATGAAGGCACAATGGTGGTGTATGTTCTTGGATCCCCCGGTAAGCCTTGTTCTAGATATCTACACAATGCAGTTCAGCCTGAGTATATACTCGAGGTTTGTTTTCCATTGTTCCAACATTTATACACAGATGACTCTTATGTGCGCAGACAATACTTAGATGACAGTTCATATGAGCGCAAGGTCTCTTTACCTAGTCTAAACAGTTGGCTCTCGGACAGCCTAAACATTAACATGACTCAAAGGTCGGAAGGCATGGTTGTGTTAATGACTTCAATCAAGCACTCCAACTAAGTCAATGCCTGATCTAGGATGCGCAAGGGAAGCCCTTATTTATATATTTTCATGACAAGTTATAATCTGGATGATAAACCCTTATATAACGCCCCTCTCTTTGAATCCCCCTGACCTCACTGAGCCAGGAAGTAGGTTTGTTTTGCAATTTAAAAGGTTTATTGAGAAAATAAACAATATATATATCACACTTTTATGAATAAATTAATATTTGATAGCACACTTAGGCATATGACAGTGATCAACAATGGATGATGTTACTCTAGCACACTGATTTAATTACTTAGGAGTTAGTATAGGGAGGATAAGGTAGCTGATAATACTTTTATGATTTCAAGGAAATGCAATGATGAATAAAAATGCAGTACAGAAATAAACTGATAGGGTTTCACAAGAGATAATATGTTCACTTTTCCCCTTGTGGCAATTCACTCCCCCCCTATGCAATATAAGGAGAGGGAAGTAAAGCACACAGTTTTCAGGAATACAATCACAATACAATACGAATTTCAGTTCCCCCCTAGCAAGCTTAGAGAAACAGGGATGGTTTTAAACACATGCAAAAGTACATTTAAATGTGGTATGCAAAGAAGGGAAAAATATGCTAAAAATGATTTTAATTCCCTGTAGGAGGTTCAGGGTAGGTGATAGCTATTTAAGATTAGGATGGATTTCAGCAGTTGTGAGCAAAAGACAGCTATTTTGACAGGAGCTAATTTTTCAATTTGCGACTTGTTGGAAAGCTTAGAATCTTAGCTTTCAAATGAAAGTTAAATCTCATTCCTAGCACACGTGGTTCGAAAGATATGGATGATTTTGTGAAGGTAGTTTTTCAGAAATGAAATAATGATTCAAAATGGCAAAATGACACTTTTACAGGTTTAAAATCGGAGAAGGGACACACGATTCTATGATGCAGTTCTGGACAGGTTAAAATGGTTTGAATCAGATTATTTTAGACTAAGAGATTGGTTCTGGCACGGTTCTAGCTGAGTACTTACACTATAAATTTGAAATAGGCCGTCAGGGTCTGGTCAGGTCTGCTCTCTCTGGTACTGGTTCTGCTCACAGCGATCTGGTCTGGGTCTGCTAGCGGCACTTCACAGCAGTCTGGTCTCTGCTTCTGGCAAAAGTTCTTGGCACTGCTCAGCGGTCTGGTCCCTGGTTCTGGATATAGCTCTGCTTTCTGGGTGTTTCTGGCACAGGGTTCTAGGCCAGAATCAAACAGCTTGCCCGGCTGTTGAATAGTTTGGTTAGGTTTGCTGGATGCTGAGGCCTCAGAAAAGGATTCCGCTTTTGGATTAGGCCTCTCTGCTGCAAGTTCTGAAATCTGGAGTCTGGTTTTCTAAGTTCTGGAGATGGTCCTTCTGGACATTGTCTGGTCTGGCAAAATGCTTCGCAAGAAAGGGCAAAGTGAACTCTCTACCTGGGTTTCAGTGTTCCTTTTATGTCTTTTGAAAATGGGTGTGTGCGTGGGCATAACTAAGCCTGCCCCTCACAACTTATCATTGGCCAAACTTTCCTCTCTCCCTTGATTGGGGGAAGGAATGGAGTGTCATCAGGCATCAATTTTATGGCATACAGAAAGAACACTCCCTTTGTCAATTTGCACACAAATCTATTTTTGATCCAAATACATATTTATCTATGTACCATTTTTCTAATATTATATGTCCAGTTAACATATTCTCTGTAGCACCAAACCATCCGATCCCTGTCTTTGTAAGATGTCGTGTCCACTTATGACAGAATTCTGCCCTTTTAATCAAGAACACAACCTCTAAACTTTTCCAGAATTTACACAAACATGCACAAGGAATATGGGCATCAGATGATAAAGTATCAGATTTTGAACATACAGACATTCGGAGTAATACCTTATTTTCCGCTACTACCCCCCAGAACATACCACAGAGTGCTAACACCTCTTAAAATGTGCACAGAAAAATCACAGGATTAATGATATTAATTATATAATTTTGACAAGTCCTTACTATGAATTATCCATCTTTTTAAAATTATGCTCTGGCCCAGAGGGGTGTGGTTTCCCAAAGCACATGGTGGAATTTCTGGTTTGTCCACTTCCTCCAACTCAGGTTGCTCACAGAGGCACTGCTCCAGTTTCTTTCAAGAGGAAGCCATTTACGACACCACCTAATTTAACATTTGCCTGAGCCAAGGAAAGCTCATTGTTCTGTTTCCCTGCTCCCAGGTGCTCCTCCCCTGATTCAATCAGAGAGGTGTAATCTCCTTTTGGTGGGAACAGCAGAAGGCAGCCAGGCCTGCAAATGCAGTTGCTGGGCAAGTCTCAACTCCTGTCGGGGGTAGTTGCCGGGCAGAATTCAATTTCTTCAAGCCAGGCGTCAGCTAAATGTCACTTTGTTCCAGTTTTCTTCATTCAAATCAAACTTACAATTTTTACACATGCAGCTAGAACGCTGATTCTAAGTTCAAAACTATGACCTTTAAACAGTTGCAACCTATGTGACACTCAAAAGTAGGTCACTCATTTATTTTAAACATTTCGATTTTAGTGGTTTTAAATCCAATTTCAATTAAGCTGCTGACATCCACAGCTCAGCCAGTTTTGTCATAAACATTGTTTTAGGCTCTTCATCTTTCCAGATTTTGTATGTATACAAGACTGCCAAATGTCTGCTGGTGTTCAGTGAAATGTTTGAATATCTTGCAATGTTTAAAATAGGCATTTTTAGCTTGCATTTCAGAGAAACAAAGGTGATTTCAAAGCGCTTTTTGAGCTAAGAGGCACTGCTGTTTTTACTTTGGCACCACATTTCATTCATGGTGCTTTTGGCCCATCACGCTGGCACTGGTGGGTGGCGGGTTAGGTGACCATTTTGGTGTGCGCAAAAACTGCACGGTTTTCCTGGATTCTGGCGCAATGAGGGCTTTTCGGCCATCTTGAATTTTCTAAGCCCACAGCACCAAATGTTGTAGCCTAATAATTCAACGTGCAAGACACCCGACAGTTGCAAGGTGAAAACACAGTCTACCATTTTAAAACAGAGAATCGTATGACCAGATATCAAAAATGCGGCCGAATTTTAAAATGGCGGCGAAGTTGATCCAAAATCGGAACTTTGCAACGCGGTTTTCATCGTAGAGCGACTAGGCTTAGGCCAATATAAATGAAAAAGGAGGCACTATACATTTACCGTTTCACAAACCCTCCTTTGGCTTAAGCCAAGAGCTTTACTAACAATAGTCGCTTTACTCATAACTACACGTTTCAAAATCCATACATCCTGAATCATATTCATCAGATATATCAATTGCCATAATGTCATCTTCTCAGGTGCATGTACTTTTGGTCCTAGTGTTACTACTGTTTGCGCGCAATATCTCCCTAGCATTGAACATATGGCAGGAAGACATTGTATGCAACAACAACAAAACAGCAAAATACCAAGGATTATCATTAAGATCGAGAGAAGCTTCCTTCCCCAAGACTGTAAAGAGTCGCAGAACCAAGTACTAAGATCCCAGTTTCCCTCGGGAACGTGCACTTCTGAACTTACGACATGCAGATTTTGTATTGCCTTAAATATGGTCGAGGAGAAATCTGGTACGAAGACGCAACAAGCAGACCCCACTAATTTGCATACTCCACCATGCTCAGAAAAGATGACGTCTAATGCCATCCGGTTTTGTAGTGCCATTAATCTAATTGCCTTTTGTTCTAGAGTCATGTTATAGACATAGATTATGTCAGTGGTCCGGTTGATGGTTCTCTCCAGTAATCTTGCTAGTCTCCTGATATCCTCGGCATTCATAATCTGCCCCCGAAAGGGTACAAAAGATTTTGCTACATCGCCCAGAACTTGTGGAATATCACCATTCTCGTCCCGCCTTGGACGAGCCCTAGAGATTTCAGTGGTACTGGCTACATATACCCCTGGTAGCAGAATTCCTAAATAACAGGTTCCCTGCCAATCCCTAGGTAGCCATGGAAAAGCCTCATTACCGCAAACAAAGTAGACAGGTTCGCCTACATACAAATGTCTGTTCTCACTGGTCAAGTTTGCAACATTGGTACAACCCTCGAAATCGCCCATTAGATGAGTACCATTCCTTTGTATGCAGAAAGATACAGAGTTGGGGCTATGATTAACAGTATAGGAAGGTGGCGTGGCATCCCTGTTGCCTACAGCTGCCATCTTGAAAGAAATGACTGATTGGAAAGGTCGGGACAGTCTATCAGAAGGCCTAATAGAAGCAACATTGAGCTTGCTCCTATTTGCAAAGAGTGAGCATCCTAGAGGTTAGGACTCGCCTTTCAAAATCATTCAAGTTCATCCCGTAAAAATTCCCTGAGATATCATTCCATCGGCCAAAGAATAGTACCCTTAAAGAGGCATAACATGCAGTGGTTAAAGGCAAAGGATGAATATACCAGCCCAACCCTTTTTCCTCATGTTGCAGTAAGTGGGAGCATATCCAGTAGTTCGTCCTATTCAAAAACGCATGAGTTGCATTCATTATTAACAGTAATGTATTGTTATGATACCTCTGTCTATATTGGGAGTCCCTAGGAGATAAAGTGTGCAGGTGCATGAAAGGTGTAGACATAGTAGGAAAATTCTCAGTAGGCAAGAATGTTTCAAGTGGGCGCACTTCTTCCATATACCAAAATCCAAAAGCAATCAATACAGTGAGACTAGTTGATGCAATTATGAGAAAACAATACATCCTCACGGACCATGTATTTGATCGTCCAAAGTCTGTGTTGGGAAAACAGTCACTTATTTGTTCTGCATGAGTAGGGATGGTAACAAGCATTGTTCCTTGAAGCTTTTCTCCGAAAAGATTCCTGCGAAAAACTCTGTAGTCTGTTTGCTGGTGATCTCCTGATGATGTGGTTTCTTAGTCTTTCCCTATCCCCAGCCACCTAATTTTCCTTCAATGCAAAAAGTGTGATGAAGGACAAGCTCTGTAGTTGTTCCCCTACGGCACAGCCGTGCTGTGCAGTGAGTCTAGCTCCATGGTCGCAGATTGTACCTTGTTAGTCCTGGTACCGTGTGATCTGCGAACAGTGCGTCGTTGCTTCCTGATGGAAGTGATGAATTGGCAACAGAACCGGACAAAGGTGCAAAAGGATATGTAGAAGAGTTTGGAGACAACGTCGCAGTTTCGCCAGGCCCCGCGGGCTCAGGAAGTGTCTCTCAAACACCCTTAATGCTGCTCAATGCTGACCGATCGTTGGGAACAGAGCAAGTCAATTTGTCCTTGTCTTCTCCATCGTGTGGCAAAGGGTAAGGTATCCTCTTGACATGCGTCGCGTGTATCCAGTGTCTCTTTCCAGCTACATGTATGGCAGTCTGTGTGGCCAATAGGACCTGGAAAGGCCCTCTCCAACGCAGTGCGAGACTGGATGCTCTCTCAAATGACTTTGTGAGCACCCAGTTGCCAGGTCGGATTCTGTGACCTGGCCCCTCATATTTAACTGGGAGGGCTTCTCGCACCTGCTGATAAATCAAATACAGATTTTGAGTTAACCGTTCACAATACTCAGAAAGAAGTAAGTGCTCCACATCTCTTAAATATCTGGGTTTGGGGACATTCCAAATGTTAGCTGGCCTCCCCATAGTAATTTCATAAGGGGAGAGCCCAGTCCTAGTCTGTGGGGTCGTACGCATTGAAAAGAGAGCTATTGGTAAGGTGTCTGGGCATTTAAAATTGGTGCCAGCTCAAACTTTGGTGATTTAATTTTTTAGTATACCATTGTGGCATCCTACAAGTCCAGCACTTTGAGCGTGTCTAGCCAAATGGAACCATTTATTGATCTGTAATCCTGCGCATACTTGCAGAATAACAGCAGTGATAAAATGTGGACCATTATCCGAGCAGATGTCCCTCGGCAAGCCAAACCTAGGAAAATATTCCTTAATCATGGTTTTCGCCGTTGTCATTGCTGTGGCATCTTTTACAGGAAAGGCTCCAACCCATTTACTAAAAGCACAAATAACTACCAAAACATATTTAAAATTGTTACAGCGCTCCATTTCAATAAAGTCAAAGTGGATTACCTCAAACGGGACAGAAGGTGGACCAAAACTACCCCTTGGTGTCAAAGTACCCTACCCCACTTTGTGCTGTAGACAAACCATACAACTCTGGACAAAACGCTCAGCAGTTTTCGGGATGTTAACATTTACCCAGACAGATTCTAACATTTTACAAATTTTTCTAGCGCATATGTGAGTGGGACCATGAGCTATTGAAATCATCATAGTGACGTACGTGTCTGGCAACATCCATTTTCCCTCTGAGTTGTTCACCTAACACCCATCATCATCCAACCTCGCCAAGCCCTCAGCCCATTGTTTAGTTTCTTCTAGAGTGGCATCGGCTTGGATATTTTTTATGGAATCAATTCCTTCATCTATAGTACAGGCATTTGTGGCTTCCCTTGTAGTATGCATTTCTGAATAGAGATCAGAAGCAGTCTGTTTGGCTATCTGGTCAGCGAAAGTGTTCCCTTTTCCTACATCGTCTATGATTTTCTGATGTGCTGCGCATTTCATAATCGCTAGCTGAGTGGGAAGTGCAAGCGCTGAGAGTAGCTGAACTATCAAGGTACCATATTGAATCTTCGTTCCATGTGAGGTCAAAAAAACTCATTCTGCCCAAAGTCTACCGAAGTTGTGAACCACCCGAAAGGCAAACTGACTGTCAGTATATATATTCACTCTAAGCCCTTTGGAAAGTTCACAAGCTCCAGTCAATGCAATAATCTCTGCGGCCTGCGCAGAGTTGTGGGAAATTCTTATGGTTTTCACAATCGTGCTTAGTATAGTGATGGCATAAGCAGTGGTGGATGTACCATCCGGAAGTTTGAAACAGGAGCCATGATAAAATAGCTCCCCTTGTGGATCATTCAAAGGTGTATCATTCGAATCAATCCTGCCTTTAGTTTCTTGTTCTGTGGTAAAAAGGCAGTCTTGTGATGTTTCGTCACTGCAAGCGATATCTTGCGGAAGAGGTAACAATTCAGCCGGATTTAATACACAACATCATTTAATTTGGATATGCGGTGCAAACAAGATCAATTCATATCTCGGTAATCGTGCGGAAGTAAGATGTTGTGTTTGTGTTCTGTTTAATAGAACGTCTACAGAGTGAGGTACCAACAAGGTTACGCATGGCCTAGGACCACACCTTCACTCTGTTTTACAGACGCAGCAGCAGCAGTGACAGCTCTCAGACATCTCGGCAAAGCACATGCGACAGGATCAAGGGTGGAGGAAAAGTAACCGCACGGCCTATTTTTCCCCCCATGTTCATGTGTTAACAGAACCAAAGCACATCCACCACGTTCATGCACATACAACTCGAAGGACTTTTCATAATTTGGTGTGCCTACAGTAAGAAGCCATTCCTATCAAGGCTCTGACTTCCTTCTGTGTATTTGGGACAGACATGCCAGAAATGATTTTAATTCGTTCAGGTGTCATTCTTCTTCCCTCCTTTGACAGGAGATAGCCTAAATAGGCGACCTCCTGTCGACAATATTGAAACTTTTTCAGTGAAGCTTTATGTCCATGTTTTGCTAAATGAATAAGCAATAACACAGTGCCTTTTTTTTTAGTGCCTTTCTAAATCTGCAGACAAAAGAAGATCGTCTACATATTGAAGCAATATACAAGTAGTAGGCAACTCAAGTATGTCGAGCTGCTCTTTCAAAGCCCTACTGTAAATGCTCAGACTTTCCGTGTATCCTTGTGGCGCATGGTTGAATGTAAACGAGCGTCCCCCTAGGGTGAACGCAAACAAGTATTTGCTATCCTTGTGTATAGGAATGCTAAAGAATGCATTCTTAAGATCCACAATGCTAAAATGTGTAGCAGAAGCTGGAATCATCATCAATATCGTTGTTACATCAGGCACAATTGCAAATTGTGGAGCAACAATCTTATTGATAGCACGTAAATCGATAATAAATCTAAAAGGAATTGCATTATCCCATTTTTTATACAATGGTAAAATCGGACTATTGCACAAACTTCCTGCAAATTCTTCAATTACCCCACGTTGTACAAAATCAGAGACTATACTCTTCAAAGCTTGCTCACCATCAACTGAAATCTTATACTGTGGAATTCGTGGCAACTTAACTCCTGGTTTCAAAACGATTTTAACAGGCTCAATCTGCAAAACACCAACATCATTGTCATCAATTGCCCATACGCACTCTGGAACGTCACTAAATTCCAGCGGCAAAGGTCTAGTCAGCAACCGTGAGGCAGAAAATTGCTGTGGTGAAATCGTCAAATGCACTCCTTCCGAAGAACAATGAATTACCACATTTAATTCCTTCAACAGATTCAACCCCAACAAATTCTCTCCACAGTTTGTTGTCAAAAGAAATAGACAGTGATCTGTGAATGGACCCAATGAAATTGGCACCGGCAAAGAAACCGGACTAACCACTGGCGTACCGGAAAACCCTACAGAAACGTTAGTCTGCCCTGACAGTGGAATGTCTGGAACCCGTGAATGATCAATGGAACACTTCTGTGCTCCTGTATCTATCAAAAATAGATGTTTCCTATTTCCCACCATCATTTCAACTTCGGGACCTTTCTTATTAATGGGAATAGGCATTGGTTCCAGACCCTGCTTCGGACTGTCCTAATGGAACACTATATCATCAAAGGGAAGATCCTCAGAAAGATAGGCAGTAGAAGGGTTATCAAAAATATTTTTGCTATTTACATTAGATTGCTGGTTATCTTGCGAAAAAGACTGGGAATTCTGAGCAAACTTGCTTCTACCAAGACCCCCTACCCCAGGGCGGCTTCTGGGTCATCTACCCATGATAAAAGCTAGAGACCGAGTAGGAATACCAGGTCACACAGCCGCTCTCAATGGGGCCCAGACAAGGGCTGGTATTCTTTCAACGTTCGAAAATGTAGTTCTTTTTCAGGTATCAAAAGTACAAAGTAAAAAATAAAAAGGAAGTCTGTTGAAACAAAGCTGTCACTAATATCTTCTTAGTGAGGGAGCAGTTGCCGCAACTCATATGCAATACAGACTAAAGCCAATGCATTTCGGAAAAAATTCCTTCTTCAGGGCAAGTCTAATCAATTACACATAAACAACATAATGCACCAATATCAGCATAACAATTGCACATATTTGTGAAAATAATAACGATGTCAACATACCAGTCATTAGAGTTTCCAAAAGGATTCAACAAGAAATAAAATAGAAAGAATCAATAAGTAAATTGTATTGTAGATGACAAAAACGGAAAGATATGTGAGAAACTGTGGTTACCTTGATAGCGTTGCACAGATGAGAACGTTCGTTGTCAAATATTTTTAAGTCAGGGTGTCTCCAGCATTGTCACAGCCAGCTCCTTCTGAACTATAATTTGCATACTTCTACTTCCACATTGATTGTAAATATTGGAAAAGACTCCTAATCAGTGGTGCCCACTCTCTTCTCTGTTTGTTTTATCTATCCATGATACCATATGTGTTATTCGACCTTTGCTGGAGGATCAGGCATTGTGCTCACCAATGACCCTCTTGTCTGCAATAAGCACATTAGTTCGCGTGTATAGGACGCAGCGACACATTACCTTGTGGAACATACTGACCCCGAAACTGTGTACTACCCCCTCTAGGTCCTCTAACTATCTGTTGTAACAATATCTTAATTTTCAGATCTCATTTTTTCTTTTCAATCCTTTCGTTCTCATTATTGACTCTGTTTTCATAATACTGAGCCATATGCAATACCTCGGACTGCGATTTAGCTTGCCAAGCACTCTCAGAAGTCATAATTTGCGACTGGATGTCAGGTAACAATCCACGCACAAATGTATCCACAAATAATCTTTTTCCAGACTCGGTGCTTAAATCCTGTCTGCTAAAATCTGAAAATACTTGTTCAAACTGATTAAAGAATTTTGCAGCACCTTCAGATTTTCCTTGAATACAAGCAGTACGTTTGTCCCAAACTATCCTTCTCTAGGCAATTGAAGTCTTTAATTTTACCACAATTGTATAAAGCAAAGTCAGTATCACCTGCGGTGGTCTTTAGAACCCTTGTGGGATATCCTTATCATTCAGTCTGTTCCACATTACAGATAAATGGATTCCCATCCCTTCAATAAAGACATTTTTCTCAGAAAAACTTTCTAGATTAGAGAGCGTAGCGAAAACCTCAGATTGTTCACCTTTCTCCATGCATTGTCTAGCCCATGCATTCAAGTCTCACTTTCTTTCTTTAGGAACTGTATTACGAGTTACACTTTTTGATTCAGCACCCTTATCAACTACAAGCGGAACAGAACCACTTGGAAGATAAAATGTAGGCAAATCTTGTACAGTAGGTAATGAAGCTGCCATTACTGGCATCAGAGACAAATCTACCAGATTCACAACATCAGGCAAAGGTGGAGGTATAGGTGGAGGAACAATAATAGGAACCGGAGCAATAGCTGGCGGCAGAGGAACAGTAGGAAAAATAACAGGAAGAGTAGGAATTACTAAGGGAGGCGGAACAACAGCAGGAAGAGGTAAGGCAACAGGAATAGGTACATAAGGTGAAGGTGCAGTAGCATCTGACCTCCGTTCATTTAAAAGCTTATCAATCAATTGATCTGATGCATGAAAATCTTTAGACAGATATATTTTCGGTATACCAAGTTGAAAAGCCCTATCCATGTTTCTAACTGACTCTGACTGTTTTTGCTGATCATACAATAAGGCTTTCTCTGCGTTTGACATATGTCAGCGTGCATGTTTCTCTCTACTTTTAAGCTGCTGCATAGCTTCTAGCTTCTTTTCTCCAATTTTGTAATATATCAAATGCTGCAGGTCTAGATTTCTTCTTTAACAATATAGATTCTAAATATTCTATACGAGAAATCTCAAAGCTACCATTGATTGGCCACTGAAGTTCGGAAGCATGTCTAGTTTGTCTGTGCCAAATATCATTAAACACTTTACTACCAATGCCGTACTTACAGTACATAGTACATGCCGGCAACCCCTCCTGTGGTGCCGGATGGCCAAATTCCAAAGATTGTCTGTCTCTGCAGAATAACGCCCTGAAACAGGCAGACAATTTCCCAGGCATGTCAGATTACTGGTGTTACTTGGTCAATAATTGTACTTGCGAGAACAATACTCCAAATCAAATATCAGGATACTTAGGAATCGGGGCACGACTCACCTCATTCAAAGGACTAAGGGAGGTCCGACAACAAAGACCCTTGTGGTTGGTGATTTTGGCAAAACTGCTCGCCTCGATATATAGACCCTCGTCAAGATGCCGTCTCGGACTGCGAGTTCACCGTCCGGGGATCGGGTCATGCAGTACTGTTGAGGTGTCACGTCTCATCGAAGAAGGGGCCCCTTTCTCACCGTCCGATCCCGGTCCGATAGCCGCGTCAACTCTTCAATGAGGTGGCATCAATCTTGAGGGTCCCTATTCGGGCGCATCTGTAAAAAAAAGAAATATCGAAGCCGAGTACCACGGTATGAAAAGATTCACAGATCTTTTATTCTGCACAGTTTACAAAGAAACACAGATAGCTATCTGGCTTTCAGCATCCCGCACCGTATACCAGCCTGACAAAGAGAGGTGAGAAGTGCTGGACGTCTAAACATTTATGCTTTTATACAATTTTGAATAATATTGTCCAGCCCCTCTTCATGTTAATAATCTGTGGTCTAGAGTTTGTGCCTAGTTCACATACAGCTTATACAAGAATATGCAAAAGGATTACACAGGTTTGCGTTTCCATGAAGGCACAATGGTGGTGTATGTTCTCGGATCCCGCAGTAAGCCTTGTTCTACATTTCTACACAATGCAGTTCAGCCTGAGTATACATTTGAGGTTTGTTCTCCATTGTTCCAATGTTTATACAAGGATGACTCTTATGTGCGCAGACAATACTTAGATGACAGTTCATATGGAGCGCAAGATCTCTTTACCTAGTCTAAACAGTCGGCTCTCGGACAGCCTAAACATTAACAGGACTCAAAGGTCGGGAGGCTTGGTTGCAAGTTGAAAACACAGTCCACCATTTTAGAACAGAGTATCGTATGAACAGATACAGGGGAACAGAGAAAGCCAATCCCCTTTGTACATATCCCCCAATCTCATTTTCAAAAGCATTTGCCAGCTTTGGAGACCATTTAACCACATGGTTTCTTGGATTTATTTCCACCATAAGGGACAAGGTCTTCTCTTGATCAGAGAGAGCAATTTCGCAGGAAATCAATGAATGGTCACTTATCTTCAATTTTTTCACCAAAAGAGTACCGCCCTCTGAAACAAATTGAACGAGACAAAAATGTAATCTATGGTAGACTTCCAAAGACCATTTTGCCATGTAAAATTGGGCGGTGTCCGCCCCTGGAAGTTACCATTTAGCATTGAAAGATCCCATTCCTCTAACTCTTGACGGACCCTCTTACCCCCATTCTGTGCTGAGCCTAGAGGGTCTTAAGCTATTTGGGGCCAAATATCAAAGATCATCCAGGCATTCTACATTAAAATCACCCAAAACAATCAATGCAGCTCCCTCTTCAGGTAATTTCCCCAAGAATGTAAAAGATAGGGCAGCAAGAGCTTCCTCCAGCTGATTTTTTTCTAGATTTAAATATACATTTACCAGGAGGCATTTACTAATAAACCCTTCACCCAGGGCCTGCCATTCTAACAGGGCCACAGCATATCCTCCAAACAGACAACATTTTATGGAGAGAGAGACCATGGCTCTGTTGTATTGCTGCTCCCTCTTGTACCTTGTAGTGCTTCAATATGCACTACATCAAAGCCTTCTATGATCGGTGTATCAAGAAGCAAAGTTTCCTGTAGGCAAACTATATCAAAGGCTACAAACAGATCCTGATTGTTCAGTATGTTATTAAAGCCTCTAGTATTCCAGGATGCCACTACCCAGTTGAACAATCACGAGTCGTATCCTGACCTTGCTCCCCTCTCAACCCTGTGGGTTCCCTAAAGAGGGTTGTACCTACCTTGTTTACCCCTGTTTTGTAGATCTCCAGATCCAGAAAGAACATCTTGTTCATATCCGCGGCCATTGTAAATTTTATGAATTGATCCTGGTTCTGTAACCATATCAGGAACATGGTCACATTATCTAAAGACCCTCCCCACTCCTTAAAGACATCATCAATATAATGATACCAGCATACCATATGGGTGGTGAAAGGATTATTCACATTGTGTACTGGCTGGGACTCAAGATTGTCCATGTACAGATTTACTATGTCGGGAGCAAATGTTGCTCCCATGCTTGTCCCATGGCATTGGTTGTAAAATGTACCACACACAAGAAATAATTCTTCAGTGAGTGCCAAATGTATACATTCAAGTATGAACTCTGATGGTACAGATGGGTTTATCTTTTCTGCAAGTAGTGACGCCTTACCTCTATGTTTGCCTTCTGCAGAATACTGGTGTATAAAGCCTCAACGTTGAGGGTAACTAGGATGACGTGTTCTTCTAAAGTGAGGGTCGCACAAATTTTAATCATCGCTGTTGTATCTTGAACAAAGGACTGAATTTTCCAACCAAATCGTCTCAGAAAGAAATCGGCAAATATAGACAAAGGTTCAAGAATGGAACTAATTGCAGAGACGATATGCTTACCTGGAGGGCACTCCTCTTTTTTATGAACTTAAGAATAGGAGTCACACACAAGCTTCTGCAGGTTTAAGTCTGGTGCCAATCCAAGATGGGGACTGATGCAATGAATATGTGCTGAGTATGCAACGCAATAACAAGGTCGTTCGGGTGGTCCTGCATTCACTCTCAAGCAGTGCAGAGTGAGCCAAGACGCGAGAATGTGTTTCACCATCTCTCTGTGAGTTTGAAGAATTAATATGTTACAGTACGGCGGTTTAATACCAAGCTTATGACATAAATAAGGCATTGGGCCTCATTATGAGTGTGGCGGTAAGGGGTTAACGGAATCGGTAAGGATGCCGGTGCCATTAACCCCTTACCGCCACATTCCGAGGTCCCTTTGTCAGTCCAGAAAAAGTAGACACCCCTCAATCAGAAGGCAATGTACTTTGTTGGCAGAAGACCAACCGCCTCATGTGTTTAGTATTAGAAATATATAGCCATAAGCTTGACTGAAGTGCGGCCATTTTGAAGTGACTGAAATCGCCATTTTGTTTTCTAATGTTTGCTTTTTGCTTACTGTTAAAACTGCTTTGCTGAAACTTATTCTGCTCCACTAGTAAATCATTATTCATTTAGAGTGCAAGGTCGCGAGAAACTTGTTGAAACATAACGCAGCAACCCAGACAGAAATGCCCAGTCTCCTCCCTCACAAATCCTTGGAAATAAGCAGCGAGGCATTCTAATCAGTACACAGGTGCCAGCTAGTCTTGTTAATACAGTAGAAATGTTAGAAGCGAACATTAAATGGCTCGAATTATGCTCTTCTTTGCGGCCCCCCTTTCCTGAGCCCTGTAGAGCCCTGGAGAGCAAGTTGACCCCAGTACACGAATAGAAACTAGGAGATAGCAAGGCCTGGAATGTGTCTCTCCCCTGCATGCAGCTTGCTTGCAAAAACAGAAGCACTGTGTTCTTTAAAACAAAGACTTGTGTCTAAAGGCTCGGACAATTGCATACTGTTGCTAAATGAATGTTTGAAGGTGTCATACTCGTCACAATTGTCAATCATCGAACCCAGTTCAAAGGAAATACATTATGGGCGGTATTGAATGTGTCACCGCTGATTGTAAGATGCTTGTTGTGTATATATGTAACTGTTGTACGATTTTCTTTTGCTTGCGTCCCCCGAGATCTGGAAACACACGTCGCGGGGCGTGGGACTCAGTTGGCCAACTGAGACTATTTGCTTTGCAATAAACCCTAGCTTTTGGGAATATAACCTTGTGTCTGGCGTATCAGTTTGTGTGTGGTGATTGTGCCATGTTTCCATACGCAAGGGTCCCTCAGGGGCCCCTTCACCTTAGTGGGTTCCACTAAGGCCGGCTGGTTTTACCAGCCGCCCTTAGCGGGAGCCGCTAAGGAACCAGGGAGCTAATAACGGGCCCGCTATTCGCGGGCCCGTTATTAGCTCCTTCCCCATTCCAGTTGAGCCCTATGGGGGCTCGAATGGGAATGGGTTTCAGAATGGGGACTTAGGGTCCTCCAAGGTTGGAATGACCGGTAAGTCCCCATACCGAGAACCCGGACCCGGTATGCGGTATGGAGTTAGCCATGGCGCTAATAGCATCATGGCTACCTCCATACTCGTAATGAGGCCCCTTGTCTTTGTCAATATTTATTGGTATGAAGCTGTAGGTAAGCGTTGATGTAGGCTAAACAGACAGCATATATCTAGAATTATAACACTCATAGAGGATATGAACCTAGGTAACATGCACCCGGCAACTTCCTAATGGAACGAGGCAGTTCTGGCATTATGCACAGTTGAGGTGGTTTTCGAAATGCAAGTTGTGAATCATAGGCTAGTATTAGACTACTATAACAAGTGACATATATTTAATATTATACAGATGTGTCAGCCACTGTTCCAGATGAGATGGCACAGACAGTGTACAAATGCAGAAAAACACAGGATTTAGTGTTGGTTGGGAACTACCTGTACAACATTGGGTCTTGCGACTGGATGTATCCGATAGCAAGGTACTTTTTCCAGCACTTATCTGAACACTGCTTGGTACAGTAATGATCACACTAAGTAAGAGAATATTACCTCCCTGTTTCCTATGTAGAAAGGAACACATGTAAACAGAAACATAAGTTAAAGATAAATGACCAGTGTATATATGCGCTCTCCCTTAGAATTTCATTATATCTGTGCTACATTGATTATTTGAGATTTGGAATATTATCAAAGTCCATCTTGAATATATGATCCAATATGATGACGAAAACATCCATTACAGGTTATAAGAATTTATTATATAGAACGCTCAGCCGACACGTGTTTCGACAAAGCTTTTACGCAGAAACCACTTGGATCGGGATCTAACCCGTTTATAGATTGCCACCTGATAACTATAGAGGCAACCAGCAGCATATACGGACAAACCAATAAATCTTTTTTAAGATTGTGACTCATTGCACTTAATTACTTCTCCTTGCCTTGAGAACGACACCATTGTCGAAACACGTGTCGGCTGAGCGCTCTATATAATACATTCTTATAACCTGTAATGGATGTTTTCGTCATCATATTGGATCATATATTCAAGATGGACTTTGATAATATTCCAAATCAGAAATAATCAATGTAGCACAGATATAATGAAATTCTAAGGGAGAGCGCATATATACACTGGTCATTTATCTTTAACTTATGTTTCTATATGTTGGGCATCAGCAGACCTGCCCTTCTTTATGACCATTATATGCAGCTGGACCCTCTGCAGAGCTAAATAGATTTGTGTATAGCGCACGCACCGGGCTTTGGTCTGTTACCCTTGATCCTTTACATGTAAACAGAAGATTGTTGCTATGTTGTGAAGCCACTTTGCCAAGACACATAGAAGAAATAGAAGGTTGGTGGCTAGCTAAGGTTATGGTTGTGGGTTTAAATACACTTTAACCCTATATGGTCAGGTTTTTAAAACAATGGGTTATGTTTATGTTTCAGTTACTTACTGGAGGTGTTCTTCTAAAGTGGGGGATTCAATCTGCATCTATTTTGAGTTGAGTGTCCTGTGGAAGGCTTTTTGGGATAAAAATATCCATGAGCTGAGGAAAGACACAGCCCTCCCTTTAGGTAGAAACACAATGTGTCGACATTGATGGTGTAATTTATGTCACACTGATACTAACTTCACCTAGATATAGGAATACTGTGTATTAATTGGTATGCTCATATAACAGGTGTGTGTATTTAGAACAGCCGTTTCCAGTGGCAGTTGTTGCACAGATATTGAATAATTTCTCTTTTGTGATGAAATATATGTGATGAATTATGTATACATGTTTTAAGATGGTTGACCATTTGTGCTTATAAGTGGTAACTATCAGTCTAGTCCTCACTGAAGTGAGGAAGGGTGGGGTAGCCCATCTCCACTGTATATTGTTTCTTTCCGTAAGAGACAGGCCCTCCGGTAACAAAAGAGTGGGAAGCAGCCAGAGGATACTTCATCCACTATTCCCCCTCCTCTTCCCACTTGTCCATTTCATTCCCTCACTCTCTTCTCCCTATCTCCTCTTCTGCCCATAACTTGGGTTCATTTTGTGTACTTCTCTCGCTGTCTTTTTTTTATTAAGGTTTCATAAACTACATAATTCAAAAAATTAAGAAACTAACGATGCATCACGCCCCCCCCCTGCAACAGTACCAGAGTGCAGCCCATTAACAAAAGAAAAAGGAGACATTCTTGATCATGCCTTATGCATCAGGAAGTGGGTCAGATGCTGCTGAGGTAATCGGCAATAGGTAGGCTATGTTGGACCCCCAAATGACTGTTCCATATTCAGTTTCTATATCATGGTAGTATAGAACATCGGTCTTCCAGTGTTTGTGGTCAGGGGGGAGCCCACTCCACCAAACCATGGCCACCCTCCTCTTAGCCAGCAAAAGCAAAAGTCCCAGAAGCCGTCTGACATACTTTGGGAGCTCATAAGTGTAGCCCAGCAGAGCAACCATGGGGAATGGTGCCACCTCCTCTCTGACTATCCCCCCAATAAGACTAGTGAAAAGAACATTTGTACACTTGGACAGAGCCATGCAAGGTGTAAAAAAGTGGCTGGGGAACCTCTGCACCTCTGACATGAAT
Organism: Ambystoma mexicanum; assembly: GCF_040938575.1. Lineage (NCBI taxonomy): Eukaryota > Metazoa > Chordata > Amphibia > Caudata > Ambystomatidae > Ambystoma > Ambystoma mexicanum. Next base: position 1,245,495,697 of record NC_090937.1, on the reverse strand, counting down.
CCGATGTTTGGGGGAAGAACCTGTGACTATCCACCGGGGTCAGGTAAAATTGATGGCGAAACTTAAATTGTGTTAGTTTATAGTTACTGTTGATTGCCACCTTCGGCGTCTGTAGCAAAACAAAAGGGTAATGGTTGGAAGGTTTAGAATAAATCTGAACCTCTGGCATTGCTCTGGGATACCCTCCAGACCATTGTTCTTCGCCTGCCAAACCATTACAAAATGGGAAAAACCACAAGGCTGAAACATGTTTGGGGATGCCTGTGGTCTCATGCAGAAGGGATGTGACCTAGCAGTTTTGGCTGGACTCCCCCTTTGGGGGTGGGACCGAACCTGATTTGCATATGGTCTTTCCTCTTTTCTGCAATTGCTTGGCAGGTGAAGAACGATGCTCTGGAGGGTTGCCCAGAGCAATGCCAGAGGTTAAGATTAATTCTAAACCTTCCAGCCATTACCTCTTTTGTTTTGCATTAGTCTCCCCGAGTGGGACGGTATGCTTGGACGAGGGTCCCCTGCCTGCTGGGCCTAGAGACCCAAGCTACTCCTCACTGATGAGGCCCAACAAGGCTGCAACATGTTTGGGGATGCTTGTGGTCTTGTGCAGAAGGGATGTGACCTAGCAGTTCGGGCTGGACTTCCCCTTTGGGGGTGGGACCAATCTGATTTGCATATGGTCTTCCCCCTTTCTGTAATGGCTTGGCAGACGAAGATCGATGGTCTGAAGGGTTGCCCAGAGCAATGCCAGAGGTTAAGATTCATTCTAAACCTTCCAGTCATTACCTCTTTTGTTTTGCTTTAGTCACTCTGAGTGGGACGGGTATGCCCAGACATGGGTCCCGTGCCAGCTGGGCCTAGAGACCCAAGCTACTCCTCAATGATGAGGCTCAGCAAGGCTGAAACAATGCCAGAAGTTAAGCTTGATTCTAAACCTTACAGCCATCACCTCTTTTGTTTTGCTTTAGTCACCCCGAGTGGAATGAGTATGCCTAGATCTGGGTCCCGTGTCTGCTGGGCCTAGAGACCCAACCTGCTCCTCAATGATGAGACCCAACAAAGCTGAAACATGTTTGGAGATGCTTGTGGTCTCGTGCAGAAGGGATGTGACCTAGCAGTTCGAGCTGGACATCCCCTTTGGGGGTGATACCAAGCCTGATTTGCATATGGTCTTTCCCCTTTCTGTAATGGCGTGGCAGGCAAAGAACGATGGTCCGGAGGGTTTTCCAGAGCAATGCCAGAGGTTAACATTAATTCTAAACCTTCTTGCCATAACCTCTTTTGTTTCGCACCTTCCTTGTCTGCCTATAGCAGTACTGCCGGGCATCATCGGAAATAGTTCTCCCCAGGCTATCTTGCTATTTACCCCGAGCATCACCAACCCACCCTGCCAACATTTCTATAATGCTTGCATAAAGCCTGGAGACCAATTTAGACCTAGTTTCCAAACTCATCACCTCATGCCGTATTGGCGCAAGCGGGGGCTCTCCAGGAAAACCTGCAAACCTGCTTGTCAACTTGGTGCGTAACGTGAAGTATAAAAATATATCAAGAGCCGAGACGTCACCCCTTGCTTTAAACTCTTCCAGGGATAAGAACTTCCCCGCCGGGAATATATCTCGCCAACACCCGAATCCCAGTTTATCCACACATTGTGTGAAGACTCTTTCCTCTGTCAGCGGGAACCCTGGCAAAAACTTGACAGGGAGCAGTGGGGAGTATAGTACTTCACCTCATGTCCTTCCCTCAATGCGCCTCCATGACCTGCAGGTAAGCTCAACCATATTCCATGCTCTTGACACACATTGCTGCGAGGTGAGGATCACTGACCTCCGAAGCGACAGGGCAATTATCGCCCTTTCAATCGGGACATGCGCTCGATCTGGGGCTGAGTCGTGCCAGTACGCTAGGAATGAGGCGTGCACTGCCACCCAGTAGGACTCCGAGACCCGGGAGCTGCCACCCACGTCTGCTTCCCCTGCCAAAGGAATCTCGTTATCAGTGCCTTCTGTGTTTTGAAAATAGTAGAGGGAACCACGATTGGCACATTAAGGAAAATATACAAAAACCTATGAAGGATTAGCATTTTAATTAGTGCTATCCTACTATACAGGTACAAAGGCACCTCCCAAGGCTCTCCATGGTGTGATCTAATTTTGCCCCATAGTTTTCGTGGTAAAGCACCTCCAGGGACCGTGCTACGTTTACTTCCAGATAACATGTGTGATTCATGTGTCACTTGAAAAAGCTCAGTCCCATCAGTTAATGGAAACGACATGGATTTGGATGGATTCACATGAATCCCTGAAAAACGCTCAAAATCCAAAATATCTGTCATGACTGGTGCTAAATTTTTCTTGGTGACCTTTACAAACACAATCAGATCATCAGCATAGAGTGAGATCAAAAGTTTGTGTGTGAACAGCTGTACCCCTCTGTCAATGTGTTTGGATCTGACCATCTCCTCAAGCAAACAGAAGGGGGAAAGTGGGCACTTTTGCTACGTACCCCACCCCATCCTGATAGGGATGGAAATCCTCCCATTTACCTGCAGTCTACCGACACATCCCTCGTATAGCAGGGCTATCAGCTTTGTACATTTCTCCCCCAACCCCATGCACTGTGACAGTGAGAACAAGAAAGGCCATTCAATCAAGTCGAATGCATTCTCAGCATCAAGAATGGCAGCAACTACTGGGGACTTCTTCTCAACGGCTGATAGTACGCCAAATATTCGGCGCCGCCCATAGGACGTGGACCTCTCAGGTATAAAGCCTGCTTGATCTGCTAGAACACATCTTGGCATTATCGGTGTGAGCCTATTAGCCAGTACTCTAGCAAGAATTTTGCTATCCAGACTTATTAAAGAGATTGGTGGGTAGGATGTGCAGGTTTCCGTACTTTTTCCTGGTTTCTGTAATTAAGTGAGCACAGCTTCATACATCGATTCGGGGGGGGGGCCTCCAGCAATGCCTGCTGATACATATACAACATGTGGGGAATCAGGAGTGGAGCATATGCCTTATCAAAATCAGCAGAGGGTCCATCAGTGCCCACAGCCTTTCGCGCAGGGAGTGCTTTTATGGCTTCATGCAGCTCCTGCTCAGTGAACGGTGTAGACAGCCACTCTCTTTCCTCCTGTGCTACCTAATATAGGCCACCCCGATCCAGGTACTCATCAAGGGCAGTCTGCCTTACACTAATCTTGGAGGAATATAACTCTTGATAATAACTCACCGTCGCCTTCATTATTCCCTCATCAGCCTGCAAGAGTCCCCTGGTAGGTGATAGTATTGCCACAATATACAACCCCGCGGCCTTCAGACTTAATGATGTGAGCCAACAAGTTCCCTGTTTTCTGCCCCTCCCTGTATCGCTGCCCTGCAGCCAGAGAGTTGAGGAATCCCACATCATGTGTGGCAGTGTTTCTCAAAACCCTTCAATTCCTTGTGAAAAAATGCTTGTTCCCACGCATCCGATAGGAATCCGGTTTTGGCCTCCAGGCCCCTCAGCCGGGCCTCACTGGTAGTCAATTCCACCCATATCTTCCCGAGAATACATGCCTCATTAGTGATACACATCTCCCAGATCACACACTTAAAGGCTTCACATAGAGTAGATTAGGATGCCACTGATACCTTGTTTTCCTCGGAAAAGTGAATTATGCCCACCTGGACCGCCTCCTGGAATATCGGATTTGGAAAAAAAAACAGCTCCTCCCCATTTGCCATTTCCCTGGGATTTGGAATGTCATAACTACAGGAGCATGATCGGATTGTGTATGCGCCAAAATATTGCAACCGGTAACCCAACCTGAGTACCTTCTAGAGATCAAGATGTAATCTAGTCTTGATGCTGAACAATGAACCAAGGACCTGAACGTGTACCCCATGCCCTATCTGTGGCGATCCCTCTACACATCTATTAACCCTTCATTGTCAGAAACCTGTTTTAATTTACCTATGGTCGCCGATGATCTCCTGTCGGATCCTCCAGATCTGTCCAAAGCAGGGTACATAACCACGTTAAAACTCCCGCCCAGCATATAATGCTCTCATGGTGTCTACAGAGTTTTTCCTCAATACCAATGTATCAAGGGAGTGGGGATTGGGGCCGTAATAATTCACGAACGTGAACACTTGCCCATGTATCAGCCCCGTAAGGATCAGATACCTCCCATCTGCGTCCTGCGCCATTTCCTGGCACCTGAATCCTTCTGTACTTTGATGACTATGCATACCCCCGTGAGTAACTAGAATAAGAGGAGAAATATCTGTGGCAGCCCTATGATTTGGCAAACCCGGCTTTCCTGGAGGCAAAGAGGCGCGTCTCTTACAGGAATGCAATGTCTACCTGAATCCTTTGCATATATAAAAGAACTTTCATGGCTTTAGAAGGATTGGTCAGACCTGTTGCGTTCCCGGTCATACAAGTGATTACTCTACTGGCCATACCAGTGTAAGTCCAACCATCGCTGTGGGCCAAGCTCGGCCCGTGGAGGCCCCTCCACCAAGTGTCCAGAACCAGGCCCTTAGCTTCTCCCCCAACTATCCTCGCCCCACGGGATGCTGCTATTTACCTCATACAGGAGTAGTGCAAACCCACCCCATCCCTGCAACTGTCTCCCCAAAGTAATGCTTTGGCAGGGAGCCTGCATGCCGTCAACAAGAACCAAACATCAACCCACGGTCCAACACATACAAATTCAACCTCACCACACCCTCCCTCACCGGCAACCCCAATCCGCCAGTTGAACCCCCAATCCCTAATGTCATAAAGAAAATGCCAAAGCATGGGAGCGCTTTGAGGCTTAGCCACCAACACTCGCATTCAAAACCAGTGTAGGCATCAGTGATCAGCCACCACCCACACAGCAAAGACCCTGAACCGATGCTCCTACTCCTTCTTTCCCATGAGCTCTCTAACTGCTTTCTTTAACTGGATAACATTGCACGACATTGCAGGATTCTCATCCTCTACCACCGTCAGGCACTGTTCTGCTTAATCTAGGCAGTGTCCATGCTTGTTCAGCCTGAACTGCATGTGATCAACTTTGCAGGTAAGGGGGTCCAGTTTGCTGTCCAATGAGCTGATACTGGTTTGCAACTGTCAGCATGCCCCTTATGTCCTTCAGCACCTCTGAGGAGGGCTCCTCTCGAGAGTCTGCTGCATCCTCCACATCTTGAGACCCCTGCGATTTGTTTCTCTGCTAAGACAGAGTGGAATATGGAAGGTTGATCTGCATTTGGTCATGCTTCCCCATCTTATCCTACGCTAACAGTGGAGCTGAGGTGTCATACAGACAGGCTATCCTCCCCCGCACTGACCATATGCACTGCCACCGCTTGTTGCAGTTATAGGTTCCACGTACCATACACACTTGACTCCCATAGCCAATATCACTTGTTCCTGTCTCACGCACCTGATGTATATGGAGCAACCCCCTACTGTGTCAGGTCTGGAGCCAATGCCCTGGGGTCCAATGTGCATGTGACTACTTGTATCCCCTCAGCGTTGCACCCTGTGGGTCAGGGTCAGCTCAGGTGCAGGGCCAAGAAATCAACCCCCTTCCATACTTTGCCAGATCTTAAAGGTCCAAATAATGCTGCAGGCTCCAGCCGCCAGGGTCAGCAACCCTGCAGGACGGACCAGTCAGGAGGATGTAAAAACTATTTTGTGGTCCCCTTGCTCTCACTGCTCACCAAGAGCCTCTTTCCAAGTCACTCCATTTCTTAGTCAAAGCATACAAGGGTCACTGATACGTGTGCAACATAAATCCTCTCTTCAATATGGCTGGGATGTAGCCTGGATGATCTTTTTTGGATCCTTGGTTCTTCCGAGGCCAATGGCTGATGTGTATGGCCTTTCAAAAAGTCCTCTGACACTGCAGCCTTCCTCTGCGGATCTAGCAGCAGTGTATGGGGTTCTCTTGGTATTCTGTAGAGGAGCAGAACAGGCGCCAGGCAGATAGGCCTCCCCCGCCACAGAGAGCCCCTCTTCGTCTCTGTTAGCCAACACAAGCAGCAGAGCTCTTCCTCGCCAGCCACCAATTCAGGTCCCCAGTATATGTGAACAGAGGTTCCAGAGCCTCCCCCTCTCCACTCTGGGTCTGCTCCCCACTCCCTCTTAGGCTCTTCAGTGATCCTGGTATGCTGCCAGGCTTCATATCTGTACTCCTGGATAGCCTCAGGCTGCCCAGCCCGGGACTGGGATTCACAGCACCCCCCTTGCGTGAGCACCCGCAGCTGTCAACCACCACCTCCGTTTCATCCGTGCACGGGCCACCAGGAAAGCACAGTCTCTCCCTGCACAGGGGCGGGCGTGGTGTTCAGAAGTACCCCATATATATTGCGGAGGAGCGACGAGGTTGATTCCGGCAACACAGGTGTCCCACGGGTGCACCCCAGAGCCTCACGATATATTAAAACTCTGTTATGGTGAATCAGCCGCTCAGGCCGGTCCCGCTGTCATTATCCCACCAGGCTTCACTTTCAATCCAACAGTTGCGTCCGGTACCCCAGTGCCTCACTGCCGGTGCAGACTCAATGAATGATACAACAGTCTCTCCTGCCTTTAACATGACATTTTACTGTGTGACTTTTCACCGATGCTGCAGGATCTTGTCCAGATGTATGCAGGTGACACAGGGAGCGCATTTCAGAGTAGCCATCTTGGCTCAGCTCTCGAGCCCCCCCTCCTATTTATTATTTATTTATTTTATTCTACTTACCCTGATCAGCACTTCCCCCCTCCCCTTCCCCTTGCACTTTTTCCCTTCCCCCTACCCCTGCACTTGATCGTTGTCTGTCTTCCCCTTGTTCCCCCCTCCCTGCCTCGTCGCGCCTTGAAACACTTGTGTATAGGCGCGTTACAAATGCCATATCATATCATATCATATCATATCATATCATATCATATCATACTTCTATCTCTTTTTCCTTGCACATTGTTTCCATCTCTCAGTCTTGCTGATTCTAGCTTAATCACATCTGCAAGGCCTGTTGCTTTCTTACTTTCAATGCCACTAAGATCCTCATTTCTTCTATAGTGTTCTCACATCTGTTCTATTGTTCTTCTTGGTCTTTCTGCCCATCAGCTTGCCCCTCTACCCTCTATTTATCATGCTTTTACATGTGTCCTTTGTACTCTCATTCCTCATGACTCTATCTTCACATCTTTGTGGTCTCTTCGCTGGCCAGGCAGAGTCAGGCACATAATCCTAACTATACACACCTACCACTTGTTAACACTCCCTGTCAGGATAAAAGGTGGCATGCACAGGCACACGGTGAGCGAGGCTGGGTATGATAATGAGCAGCTTTTTTGAGGCTGAAGCGAACCAGGCTATGGAAGTTGGAAGGCCAAGAGGCTGATTGGCAGCTGTGAAGAACGAGAGAGCCAGGCATGAATTCCACACTTTTGGGAAGCCGTAAGTGTTTCAATACTGAAACCAAGTGAGCAGAAGGGAGAAACCTTCAAGATGCTTCAAAGCAGCCTGCTACCCTCCCCAGTGAATGACTGAGTTGGGGAGGAGCAGAGGAGGCATTGGTGTCGGTATTCACTGCTACATGAAAGATGTTGAGGAGAGAAGCCTAATTAACAAGATTGGTGAGTTATCGGAGGCAACAAAATCCTGGTTTGCGTTAAAAGCAAACGTAACTGGAATCAAAAGTTGAAGGGTGTGCGTGTGCTGATAAAACACATACTGGAAAGGACAATTGCTGTATGATGGAAAAAGTATACAAAGTAACAGAGTGGTCTTGCAAGATGGAATCGCACATGCGAAATTATCTGTGAAATGTTCTGAGTTGAAGTGTATTAAACAGGAACCAAAGGCAAGAAAGTGACTGCGATCCCAAGCAAAAGTTGAATAAGTGAAAAGCAAAGTATGTGAATGCTGATTATTCCTATATAGGTAAATCCTTCAACTCTACGCCGAAAAATCAGCATAATCGGCAAAATGAATGCTGCTGTAATTCTGCAAAAAAAGGGGATTTACACCTCCATCGCTAATCCTGTGGTAATTCTGCTGGACCAAGTGGCGGAAACAGTAATTCAGTTTGATGCTACCTGGGTGGATTTACCGCCGAGATACCACCAAACTTGTAATGAGGCCTCTGGTGAGCTATTTGAACACTTTGGGCCTCATTACACGGACGGCGGTAAGGAAATAACGTTACCGGTAAGTGAATACCGGTAACGCTAAATTTCCTATCCAATTACTACCCGGACTTGCCTCTATTAGCGCCATCGTTAAGTTACGGTGGCACTAATAGCGGCAAGTCCGCGGGCGCGCGACCCCCAGGTCGGAAATGGCGGCATGTCGATAATAGCATCCCATCACAAGGTAGGCGGACATGGTAATAGCGGCATGGTAAAGACCCCAAAACACCCTACCGCCATGGCGCTAATACCGGCATCGCGAACCACCCGTTAAGAGACCTGAGCAGTCCACCTGCCACAGGTGGACACATCCAGCACAGGTGTAGGGGAGGCAGACTGTGGCAGCACAAAAGGGCACACCACACCCCTTCCCACACCCCTTCCCATACAAAAATGCTTCCAATACTGCCCGCATTACATGGGCTGGAGGATGTGATTGTAGTGCGGCACCATCAACAACACGATAAAACAGAGGCGACGCAGGAGGAGTAGGAGTAGGAGTAGGGCAAGACAGGCGCAGCAAGCACCAGCAGGGCACCCAGAAATACCACAGAACCAGCAGGAAGAGGACAAGAAAATTGCACATAGCCGTACCTGCGCTGTGATGGAGCAGGCATCCGGCCTCTACAACACACAGCAGCGGTCCCTAAGCGTGCTGGGTGAAGCCCTCCTGTACGGCCATGACAAAGTGCCGAAGTAAACCATGGCATGTGTGTTGCGGGACTAAAATTACATCAGGCGGAATGTGACTATGCCACCTGACATGCAAGCACAAGATGAGGATGATGTGGATGGTGATGAGGATGGCTCAAAAGGCCCGCAGGGACATGCAAGTGGCAATATCCAGGCAGGACACGATGTGCGTCAGCATCTGATGCATCAGATTGCATGTCATACAAGGTATGACTGTAATGGATAAAGATGGATATTACTGCCCTGATGCATGTGGTCAGTACCACAAAGAACCATCTCCCCAATACAGTACACACACACAATGATGAATACCAAGCCAGTGTAAACTTTCAAACAGTGTATTGTGAACAAAAGACAACAATAAGTGCAGGGCCCCAACTGTGAAAACACCCTTACCCCCCTACCCCCACAACATTCCCAAAATCACCCTTCCCCCCTTCCCCCACAACACTCCCAAAATCACCCTTACCCCTCACAACACTCCCAAAATCACCCTTACCCTCCTCCCCCCACAAAACCCCCATGTGAGCCTCATGGTGTGAATGTGTCCTTCTCCACATGTGGCACCCAGTCCTTGCTGGCCCTAATTTCCAGTGCCTGCTCCGTCATCTGGTGGTTGTGAAGTGGTGCGCCGCAGGTTGCGCAGAGACCGGCGTAGGGGGCTACTTTGCCGTGAACTCCCAGAGGAGGTGGGGCCCGGTTCATCCTGGGTTGGGAGTGGGCATCGGCGCTCAATTGCGTCTGCTATGCAGTTCATGGCCTGCCTGAGTTGGGCCATTTCATTGCAGATTCTGTTGGTGCATGCCTCCATGGCCTCCCTCGTCTGCTGTGCAAATGTACAGATGTCCTCCCTCAGGCGGCCTGTCTCAGCCACATGCTGCCCTACTAGACCAGTCATCTCGGTCTGCCTCTGAAAGATGGAAGAGAGGTCATGTCGCATGGTGGGTGCTGGTGGGATGACTGATTCGCCTGGATCCATGGCACTTGGATCAGGTGAGAATACCTGGGGGCTCCATGGCCCTCCAAGGGTGGAGGTGGGTGATTCTCCTTGGCTACCCGGACCTGATGACAACCTCGGGCTTGCCAGTAAGGGGCGTGTTGGTCTGGGGCTCTGGCTTAGATCCTCAATGCCAGGTGCTTCCTCCTCATCCGAAATGGGGCAGTGGCTGCTGCCTCACCCGTTGAGTTGGTGGCAGCAGAGTGCATTCCCTCAATGCTGCCTTCACTTGATGGGAGACACACTCCCGTGGGTGCCACGATGGCAGCATGCATGGCCTGTGGCTGCGTGCAACTGGTGCTCCTGCTGCCTTTGTCCCTGTGGTCATGGTCACTCCTCCTGGCTGCCCTTGAGGATGTGGCGGTGTCCCCTGGGGCATCCCTCCTGGGTTTTTTGCTGGATGTGGGAGCAGGTGTGGAAGTGCGTGCCTCCTCAGTTTCTGTGTGTGATCCTGTGTGGACGAGAAATGGGGAAAATCATCATTTATGGGTCGACCTGCCTTATGCTGAATGAATACGTCATGCCGTTCTATGCATTTAGGGCTCTTTAGTGTGGATGCAGGTAATGGGGATGTTGGGTGGGTCATGCATGAATGGCTCTGTGTTGAACGGGTATGTGGTGATGCATACATGTTTGTTTGTGGCTGGATCCACAGCATTCATATGGACACATGATTGGGGGGACCATCACACTTCACTGTGCATTGTTTGATGCATACACTCAACTCCATCAGACGAAATGGCCACGCCATGCTCCATTCGTCCAATTCCCTCGATAGATTCCACGCCGATTGTCGATGCACAGGTCTCCTCCCACTCACTGAGCTTAATCGGCGATTCGCTGCCTCTTCCTGTGCCCGTAGCCAGGTTGCAGTTTACGGATAGGATGTTCCTCACACAGAGCCGGAGGTCGGCCCACCTCTTTCGGCAGTCTTTAACTGTGCGAGTGGTGGTGCCTACCGCGCTGACCATGTGGGCTACCTCTTCCCAGATGGCCTTCTTCTTCAGGATGATCTCCCGCCGCATGTTGTTGCAGAAGACCACCTGTGCATTTTCTGCTAGTGTCTGAGTGAGCATTATGAGCTCCTCCCTACTGAATTTCTCCTTGCGTTGCCACTCTGACGATTTTTTCACGGCCTTGGGCATCTTTACAGTGTCCTGGAAGGATTTTCGAATGTGTTTCCTGGTAAGGTGTCCTGGATAAGGAGGATGGCAATGGATTGTGTTTTTATAGATGGTCGCCGTCCAGTTTCCCGTTCCTGTGCGATGACGGTATTTCCAGTTCCGCAAAATTACGGTCACCGCTATTAGCGGTGACCGCTAATGCCGATGTCCGCTAATTGTGGTGACTGCTATTTGCATGTGGCGGCAGGTCGGAAGTGCTAACAGCGCTTTCGACGATGCCGTTAAGGGACTTTTTGGGGACTTTTGCGGCATGGCGGTAGGATCATTACTCGCATGGCGCTATGCTCGTGCACGCGAACTCGTAATGGCACGCAATTGGCGGCCTCTTGCGAGGGCGGATACGCTAATTACGCCATGCCGGTAAATTCCTATTTTTACCGCACAACGTGTAATGAGGCCCTTTGTCTCTGGTTTCATATTGCACATGCACTGAAGTGGAAACATTGTATTCCTAGTGTGAGAATCTTTTTCTGGGGAACAATGCTTCTGAGACTTTTCTTCAAGATATGTTATGTTATGCGGCATTTGTATAGCGCCTACTGCCATTTGTATGGCCTCAAAGCGCTGTGGGGTTTAAACACCCCCATTCGGAAGGCCATGTTCCAAGATGTGAGATGTGAAGGAAGGATTCTAAAATGCGTGTGTGCATTTTTAGCAAGCACAATGGTAGCTAGGGAGTGGCTAGGCCCCTGATAGCAGCACATGGAAAGCAGATGAGAGGATGTGTGCTGTTTCAGACAGTCAGGAGAGTAGGACAGTCAAGGAGATGGATTACGTGTACAGCTGGACTGAATTTTTCTGTGAGATTCAGCTGTGTGCTATTGGAAGTGGCGATGAAGTGTGTTTGGGTGGATGAAGTTAGCAATGATTATCGCAGATGCATGTACATGGGTGACTCTGCCCCCGAGTGATACAGCTAAGTTCCATTCTGATGGAGTGCTAGACGTACCAGTGAGTCTGGCTGACATCTAGTTACAGGGAGGTCTTGCAGAGCTTGTCTTAATGCTTGACTGGAATGCTTTCCGTGGGGGGCTAGGTACAACCTTGTTGATTCATTAGGTGCCGCCTCAATCCTGTCGGAGGAGGGTAGTTCTTCATTCATTAGTATGAATAGGTTTGTCAGGATGCAGAACGGAAAGGCCACCTTTTGAGAAACTTGTGGAAGGCAAGGTGACGCTCTATGCTGCAGATGGTAAATTGGATCGGGTTCCAGATGGAGGATGCTTGTACTGAGAATGACGGGAAGGGATGTTGCGCCTGATCTCAAGTTTCTGTTGGGCCTGTAGTGCCTGAGTTTGTGTTGCAAGTATTCTGGTCCTGTGTTGTGGAGAGCTCGGTGGGAGATGCACATTGCCTTGAAGGTGGATCGTCGCCCATTTGGCAGCCAGTGAAGAACATGGAGGGCGGGAGTGATGTGTTCTCCACGGCCTAAGGAATGAAGGAGCCTCAGTGCAGGGTTTTGTACCCGTTTACCAGTTGTTCCAGTTTCATAGGCAGGGAAAGTACCCTGCCTATCAAACTGTTTATCTGAATACGGAAATAGTAAAAGCGGATGGCCACCGCAGCTTAGAATAAAAAAAGCAGCGCGTCCATGCACCCTATTGACGTAGAAAAGCATGAGACCACTGTGCCGGTCACAGTAGTGTAGTATGGATTAGTGATTAGAGTGAATGTGTTCTTTATGAGTGTGAAGAGAATATTTTGTATGATAGCCCCATGTTTGTCTTGTCTTAACCCGTACCTTGACATTTGAAACAGTAAACATGCAACTCAGTCGCGATACTGCTTTATATTTCACACTCTCCTCTATTCTAGTACAGGAGCTGTAACAGGATTTGTTTCTTGTCCTTGACCTATACCTACCCAAGTCTCTGATAAAGCTGAAAACCGTTCTGCATTGTGGGTAGTGTAATGGGACATATGGCTGTGAACCAACAGTCATCTGAAATCTGACTAACACTTGCACGTGTCACTGAAATTTCTGTTGTTGGGGAGGTACGGATGACAGGTGGTCTTACCTGAGCCTCTGATTCGATGTGACAGAATGGTCAGTTCATCAGCTGTACCCAAACCGCCAGACATGGGACACAATAGTGTTAGGAACAGACATGGATCATTAATAAGTCATGCCGTGAGAATGGGATCAGGGCGGTCTATACAAGTGCCACTTCCTTCTAAAGGAAAATAATCACACTCAATGCAAGTATCTGGATGAATGGCACACATACACACGAGTGAGTCACCTCAACATGTTCCCAGGGAAGGCATATTTGACTTTAAAAGAATAATGAATTTACGCAAGGTATTAGATAAGAAAGGTGCACGTGTACACCAACGCCAATGGGACAGTTATCTAGATTGGTATACCTAAGCTCCTAAGAGACAGACTAAATTCAATACCTAGGCATTGAAAAAAGCTCAAGTAAAGCTCCAGGCGCAAGTTTAATCCATGAAAACTGAGTACTTCAACCTTAAAGGTACTGGATGATATAGCCAGGTACAAACGATTAAATCCTCTAATTCAAGGGGATCCCTCAGTGAAAGCAAAGTCCACAAGATATTTTGGACACTTAGAACCCTGTCATTGTAAACGTTACACCTGACCAACAATGAGCTATACCAGACAGTAAAGAAAAGAAAATTGGTTGGGAGGCACTACCAACAATAGTACATTTGCCCTAAGGGTCTTAGGTACTCTGTGTAATTCAAGTATATAATACTTCAGGTGAAGCAGGGAGAAGCTCGAGGCCACTTGAGATTCAAAATACTGAAGAACAAGACATGCACCGACCGTTGTCGGCCGGTAACCCTGTGCTAGTCCCAAGTAGTAATTCTGCTCTGCAGTCACTAAAGACTCCCTCGCGGGAATATTTGTTCGACAAGGCTCAGTTTTCAACAGTCTTCAGAATGATGTGATTGGCTTGACCTAATGTTCAAATAGTCAACCGGGTACATTCGGCCTTGTCTAGCTGTGAGTCTCCAACCAAGAACGAATCCGGCTGAGAACAAACAGGTGTGAGACAGACCCGATTGTCATTACATCATATCATTAACAGATTTGATTAAAACAGATTTAATTTACACCACACCAATACCTTAGATGTGTGTAAAAAAACTAATCTAATTCAGAGATTAGTTCATACAAGTCAATTTGTAATTCAAAAACAAAGGACAGCATTTCAATTGAGCTAAAAGAATGCTCTAAAACAAACCGTGTGTGGTAAAGAACAAAAGTAAAGTACACTTTATCTCAGTAGAACATGATAAAGTAATTCATATACAAGACAGTTGTCAAATTTGTATTTCACTGCTTCTGAGCCTTTACATTCACTCTGCTCAGAAGTTTTTCTAAAGACACTCCTATTGAGTAATTAGTGCCAACGAGTTTCGGATTATTGGAAATCCATCTTCAGGGCGGGACGTGTTTTAGTTTCAACAAAATTCGGTAGGGATTCCTACAAAGTATACGGATACACTCATTAGATTTATATAGAGTTTGGAGGAACTTGATAGGTAACTCTTCTAAATGGAGATAGACTGACCTTCTTTCCTTGGTAAGCAGAGATAATTCATGGCCACCTGTATGGTATAAGTGACATAGCAAAACAGTTTGTAAGTATTAGATCAAGGGTGCAGAGTCAAACTCTAGAGTGCTGTTAATATAATTCATCATGACTCACCCGGTCAAAAGACCCAAATGTCTCGCCGGGTGCAATGGCTGTATCGGGTTGTGGCTCGAACAATGAGCAACTGGAGGTGTGGAGAAAAAAGAGAGGGCGGTGATATTAAATCATACGCTCTCAAGCCAGAAGGCTGTAATCAACGTAAGCTTCGGAGTGGGCTGTTGGCCACTATTTTCGGATCAGTGCTAGTTACACAATTCAATGATCGTGATCAGTAATTGCCTGTATTTACATGTAGCTTACTTGGAAGGGAATTGCCCGCAGGACGCCGAACGAAGCCGCCCGTCACAAGGACATGCTGCACTGCTCTCCCAAGCAAAGTAGGTTGCCATGGAGCATGGGAGCTGCTGCGCACGCGCGTCCCCGCGCGGGGCTCCATCTTCGTGTGGGACATCATATCTTGGACGCGATCGTAGTGCGTGAAGCAATCATGTCTCTATTAGATCCTTTGATAAGGCTCGACTAGGTCATATATTCTCACACGATCCTGTTGGTCCAACCACACTCTGTGTGTAGCAGCTAAACTCATGAGGCATATACTGAGGGCAGACGCGGTGCTGCGCGTGCGTGCCATAGCTATAGTTGCTAGGGACGCGCATGGACCATGTGCCGTGTTGCCGTTCTCGTGTAGTGTATCCACATCCGTTCCCAGATCTGCGTATGGGTAAGACTGCCTTAATAACTAATAACACCATCCAGTATGATGAGTCAATTCGATCTGGTAAGCCGGGTCTAGTGAAATTACTCGGAGAGGAGGTATACCTGGATTAAGAGAGGCAGTGGAGGGGCAAAACGGCAGTCAAAAACTGCTTAGTGCCCCTACCCCCTGCTTGATTACAGAAGAGTGACAGTCATCACAGGTGGGTCGATGCTCAGGCACCCGCCTGCATCGGACACTCATAGACTGTCAATCTAGTTGTCAACTGGTTGTCAAAAATGATCAGGATAGTTATTTTCGTAAAACTATACTCTCCATTGCACCTTGAGTAATGTACTTCAGCAGTAATCAGTATTCAAATCTGCTAGAGGATTCAACTGGTCACCCTGCCGGTTATGCCGTTCACATTCTTGAATGAGTTATACAGTTGCTAAAGAATCACATTCCATCGCCATACCACAGGTCTATCATGTTACAGAGTTATTCAATGAAACTGCTGGTGCCAAACCAGTTCACATTCTGCAGGACCACAGCCTGAATCAAAACATTGAGTGGTTTGTGTAGGGGTCAAAATGAAAGCCCTGCATACTTATTGATGCTTAGATGAAAATTAATGGTATTACACACTCTTGTTCAGATGTATGATGTCTCCACACACTGTTAACTAGGCATTACTCTGTTAAAAACACTATTTAAAGCACAAAAACTGGATCAACATGGAATGTATTAGAGAAAACACATTAAATCAAATTCACAATTCATGCCCCTTGGGCTGAGGCAATACAAAAGGTCAATCCAACTAATCTCCCTCTGGAGTAGTCTCTTTTGTACATCTCCCCCCTCTCGGACCCAGTTTGACTTGTTGTAAAATCATACATTTCAATTCGCCAATAGAATGTCTCGCTTCCACAAAGTGCATTGCCACAGGTGATCTCAAGTTTTTGGTCTGGATGTTGGACTTATGCTCAGTCCAGCGCAATTTTGCCTTTCTTGTGTTAATCCCCACGTAATAATAACCGCAGGGGCACTTCAGGGCGTAGACTACATTTGTAGAATCACCGGTTCATGAATGTTTGAGTATGATGGGTTTGCCTGTGTGAGGGTGCGAGATTATATTGCCTGGTATGATGTTGCTGCAATGTTGACAGTTATGACATGGTTGAGTGCCCTTCTGCTTTGTCTGTACACTCAGAGTAGTAGGCAGATCTGCTCTGACTAAACTGTTTCTTAAAGCTTTGCTGTTTCTGTATCCCATGCAGTACCCGACCACCAGTTTATCATCAGTGAAGGCCAATAAACCCTATGGTCGGTCCGTTCAACCCTGTAATATGAGCACAGATCTCTACACTCTTTTGCTTTACTAAGCCATGTTTGAAGGGTTTCCAAAATTGACAGCCTATACCAGTACTTGTGCATTTCTGCTTAGACAACTCCCTAGAGGAGGCAATACTTTAGTTCCTTTCCATGCCCCCTAGAGCGTTAATGATTTGCCTAATATTGTGCCAAGTTTTCCGAAGATCCCATTAAGTTCCAGGAGGAACTTAAGATCATGATAGATTTCTAGTACCCTACTTGTGTTGATTTGAATCAATTGTAGAGAGCAGTGCTGCCCACGGATACATTTACCTTGGTTAAAGTACACGCCAATCGACTAGCTAAAGAACCTGCCACTATTTGGGATTTGAAAACATTTCCTGATAGACAGGTGCAAATTATCACTGAAATGTGTCTTCGAAAGACAGATTGGTCTAAATTTAATGATGTAAGCAATCCAAGGGAGAACATTCTTCAGAATATCTCGAGCGTTTAAAGCAATGCTTTGAACAATTTCCTGGGATTGTTGATGCAGTGATTATAGGGCCTCAAGCTGTGGTGGATCAGTTTGTTATGGGTTTACAACCTAAGGTATCTGAAGGAATTAAGGCAGTACCAGTGCCTTAAGTGACACTACAAATCGAGCCGGGGCTCATCGATGGGGCGTGGCCTAACAAAGGGGGTCTTCATGGCCCGTTAGGCCACGCCCCCTTGACGAGCCCTGGCTCAATGGGCTACTGGCACCCATGCCAGGCAGCCTTTTGTAGAGATTAGCACCCTCTCCCCAATAGGGGAGAGGGTGCTGATCTCTGCATTTATTTTGCTTGCCTGGCAGGGGACGGCGCCTCGCCTATTCAGCCTTAATGGTGATGCTGCCCCTCGCCAGCTGAGGAGGGGCAGCGTCACCATTAAGGCTGAAAGGGTGAGGCCACTGGAAGCAGAGGCCTTTTTCCTAAAGATTGAAACTCCTGCGAATCCGCGGGAGCTTCAGTATTTAGAAAGCAAGGCCTCTGCTTCCAGCGGCCTCACGTTTTCTCCATAATGGTGGCGCCGGCCCACGTGCATCACTTGATTAAAGGGATGCCTCGCAGGTGAGGCGCCACCATTATGGCTAAAAGGCATTTTTTCCTGAAGCCTAAAGCTTTCGCTCACGAGCGAGAGCTTCAGGCTGTAGAAAAAATTCCTTTTCGTGTAGTTGCCGGGGCTGCCAGGGGAGATTAGTGGGCCCCGGCAGGGCCCCGCCTCAAAACGAAATTTCGGAGCCTGCCGGGGCCCAGCCCCAGCAGGCCCTAGCCCACTTAAAGCCCTGGGCAGTACTAATAGGATGGGAAGGAAAGGGTTTGGTTGAAGTTGTATTAGCTGCACAGCACTTATATGAACAAGTTGAAAGACAAAAAGAAACTTCTAAAGTGAAACGTATGGCGTTGCAGATACAGAGTTTACAACCTCCACAGAGAAAGGGAGGGTTTCACCCCACACCAGGTGGGCGAGGGCAGGGTCGGGGAAGAGGGCAAGGAGCACCCCAGTCATATGAACCAGGGCAAACTGCTGAGAGGTATTAGACAGACAAGAACAATGATCAGTGTAACTACTGTGAAGAGTTTGGACACTGGAAAGCTCGGTATACACATCGGCCTTAGTATGATGGTCGAGGTGGACAGCCAACCACACCAAGCGTAATGACAAAGTCCCTGCCTCCACCACCACCACTTCAGACAAATGGTTAGGGTTGCGAAGAAGTCTCTGAACTTGTTGCACCACTCATATCAATTGATCCTTCTGCCCCGTATGCCAATTGCATTGCTCTTGGTCAATAGATTACAAGTTTTGTTGACAATGGAGCATCACGCTCCACACTAAAAGCCTCTGAGTGTTCACGAACAATGCATTTAGATGAGGTAGTTAATGCTGTAGGCATAGGGTGGTTCCTCATCCTGTGGCCACTCCGCTTATGGTCACGATAGGTCTGATTTCTGACCAGTCTTGTTGAGTCCCTATTCTCCTGTGAATTCTCTTGGATTAGATTTATTGTGTAAGCTAAGTTGTTCTATTTACTGTTCCCCTGATAGTGGGTACCTTGATATTCCTTCTTACAGAGCACAAGGTGCTGGCAGTATTACAGGGACTAACCCAGTCGAATCCTGGAGACCGTGCAGACACATCCTATGTGCGGAAGGAACTGTTGACTGAGTCCCAGTCAAACTGTGGTAAACCCATGCAATTGACACTGGTTACATGGTTAATGCTGAGCCAGTCCAAATTACTTTAAATCCTCCTAAGTCCCTGCCATGTATGTCTGAGTATCCTATTTCCCGACAGGCTGAAGATGTTTAGAATCCCTTCTCCAACAAGGTATTATGGTACAAACCTGCAGTCCCTGCAATACTCCTACCTTGCCCACTAAGAGGCCCGGTAAAGAGGTTTGTCGTTTTATCAAGGATTTGTGTGCAGGTAATGCTGCTGTGCTACCAGATTTTCCAGTTGTATCCAATTTGGCTACCATTTTGTCATATATTCCCTTCTCAGCCAAGTACTGTAGTTTTGTGTTCAGCATCTTTCGCCATACCCATACATCCTGCCAGCCACTATCTGTTAGCATTTACCCTTAAATCCACTCAGTATATGTTCGCTAGGCTTCCAATGTGATACGTAGAACGTCCTACTCTGCTTTCCCAAATTTTAAAGATAGATCTTTATTCGGTCCAGTTTTCAGGAGGGTTGACTCTGGTAAGTATGTAGATGATCTGCTCCTAGCTTCAACCTCCTTGGAAGCTTGTGAGGAAGACTAACTTATTTTGTTGAAAGCACTTTCTGAAAAGGGTCACATGGACTTCTAAAGACATATAACTGTTGTATAGGTCCTGGGATTTGTATCCATAGTTAATCCCCTTCAGAACGTCACTCATGATTCGAACCCCATGCCCCTGCCATGGTGTCAGACTGCAGAAGATGCCTTTTTCATGATTAAGCAAGCAGTCGCAATGGTTCCGGCTTTAGGTTTTCTGGATTACAGTAAACCCTTTGTGGTTTTTAGTGATGAGCGCAACAGGTTTGCTGAAGGTGTGTTGATTCAGTTACACAGTGGTAAGCACTGGCCTGTATCCTACCACAGAGTAGCTTTGGATCCAGTAGCTGCAGGACTCCCAGCTTGGCTGTGAGCTGTCACCGCTGCCACCCTGTTAATAGAAAAAATTGACACCCTGGTGCAGGGGCATGCTGTCATGGTTTTTGCTCCCCATGCTGTGTTATCATTATTGTTTATTTCTGCCACCAATGTAACTTTGAATCAATGTTCGTGCCTGAATCTTTTGGCTGTCTCCATGACCATCAGTCTGGCTTCAGAGCTGCCAGAGGCACAGAAACTGTTCTCCTGAACATGCGAGAAGATCTGCTCTCTTACCTTGATTCCAGCATTTCTTCTATCCTCATCGTCCTTGATATTTCCTCTGCTTTTGACATGGTCAACCACACCATCCTGATCAATCGACTTTGTGAGAACCTGGGCATCATTGATCAGGCCCTGGAATGGCTGACATCCTTCCTCTTGGACCGTCCCTCCCAGGTTCAACTTTGTCCCTTTCTCTCTGCCACCTATCTACCTGTGGCATTCCCCAGGGTCCTATCCTCTCACCCTGGTTTTTCAAACTCTACTTGACTGCTTTGGCCCACCTGATCTCTACCTTCTCCTCTAACTTTCAGTGTTATGCGGGTGACACTCAGCTTTCCTTCAAGCTCCCCTAAGCCTTCTCTCCTCTCTCGCTCATTCCCGACTCTCTATCTGCTAGTCAGGATTGGTGCACCTCCAATGATCTCTGCCTTAATGCAAGCCCCTAATTTCCTTCTCTCACTCTGGCTGCCCCCAAGGGCTCTCTTCTTCCGCCTTCCTGCAAGGCAAAAGTCCTTGGTGTCATCTTTGACTCCACTCTCGTTTTCTCTCCTCTGACATCACCAAGAAGTACCACTACCAGCTGCACTTCCTCAAACAGACTCTTCCCTTTCTCACTTCCCCCCAGAAGCTCACTCTCTCCAGAGCCCTAGTTCTTTTTAGGCTGGACTACTGCACTGCCTCTTTGTCAATCTGCCCTCCTCTACTCTCTGCCCTCTTCAACTAACCCAAAACAGGACTGTGAGACTTATCCTTGGCCTCTAACCCCGGGACCGTATCTCTCCAGCCCTGAAATCTCTCCACTGGCTCCCATCGGTTGTAAGGATAAAGTTCAAGACCCTATGCATTCTCCACAAGAACCCGAACTACGCCCAACACTCTATTCCAAAATATCTTCTTTCTCAAGCTCTTCGCTCAGCTACCTCCAACTCTATAATGGTTAGATGCTTCTTCAGGCATGGAGTGAGGGGTAGATCTCTCTCCTCTGCAGGTGCCTCCCTCTTGAATGGCATCCCTGCCCCTCTCAAACTTGAGCAGGACCACCTAGAGTTCCGTGAGCAGTTCAAAACTTTCCTCTCATCCTCTGCTTTCTCTCTCTCCCTCCCCTGCTGACCTACCTGTCTGCTGTACCAAATGGTTACTTGGCTACCCTCATAGTCTCACTGGGACCTAGGCTCTTTCTTGATCAGTCATGCTTGCACTGCCTCCAGGCCTACCACTCATTTAGGGGCTGTAACTTTAACCCTACAGTCCCTTGTTCTCCTTGCACTACCCAGAGCCGCGCTGCCCTGGTTCCACTTACTCAGAGCATTGCTGCTCTCTTTTCCCCTCCCCTCTATCTTGCACTCCCGCCTCCCTTTCCCTTTGCACTTCTCGTTCTTTCACTTGCACGATCTGAATGATACAAGACCTAGTAATACCGTGCGTTATAAATGACTTATCATATCATATCATAATCCTGCCTCCCAGAGTTGCTACCAACTCTGGAGAATGGGGAGCTGCATGACTGTCAAGTTGTTGTGGAGACCCTGTTCTCATCCTGTGTTGATCTATCTTTTTTTTTTTTCTTTTATTGATTTAGTTGCATTATTTTTATGTTACAACTTTTCAATAAACATGACATATCAACACAATCTGAACATGGTAGATTAAAATAATATAAAAATAATTTAAGATCATTTCTCAAAGGATCATTCAGGTTGGACAAACACTAAATACAAAATAGATATTAATAATCCGATATTCACAATTTGATCAGAGTTTCTTCAAAAAAAGGACACGGTGTCTTAAATATCATCATACTCGGTTTAGCTAAGAGTATTCAATCGCGGATTCAATGAATTTTCCCTTGATCTAAGTTTAAAGAGAGAAGAAAATGTACAGTTGCTATCTGAATTTTCAAGTCTGTCGAGCCAAAAATACGATCCCAACAAGCATCAGATTCAAACATAGCAAATCCAGGGCAATATTTATGAAAATGCAATTGCCTCAGACTCGTAAGATTAGGACATGTAGTGATTAAATGGGCTAAGGTTTCTGGGATTTTGGTTGTTTGACAAAACCGACAAATATTTTGAAGAGGTCCTATAAGGTGACGCGTATAGAGGAGATCTCTTGTTTCCCATATATGTAGCCGGAAACGGAGGATTACATTTCTATATTTCGGTGAAGGGGCTCTTGATAAATAGGATTGTGTGATGCCTCTTTTATGTGGTGGAAAACGAAAGCTCGATGCATGTTTATAGGTGAGACATTTCTGATGATTCATGATCCAGGAGGTCTGATGAATTTTTTGTTTAGCCTTATCAGGATTTTGCAGAAGGGTTTCAATTGAAATATCTGCATCAGCTACGATCTTATAAACTGCTGACAGCCATCTTTGGATAAAGACGTGATCTGTCGTAAAGATGATATTAGACATTTCCTGAAAAATGAACATTGTTTCCAGTTAAGATGTGCTGACAGGGAAGATAGGCCTAGTTCGTATCGTAACCATGAGATGGGAATACACTGAGGCAGATGCAGCACATTCCACCAAAATGTAGCCTCCCATTTATCAAGAGTAGTAGATGGTATGGGGGGTTCTGCTTCCAAACCGTATAATATGGTGGGAATGACTTTCATCTGCCAAAATGTTAAGGCCGGGATTATGGAACATTTTCCAAATTGTGCAAGAAGAATACGTGATTGTGAAACCGCTGTAAGAAGTTTGACTTCAATCTGAGCCATATGTTTCAATGAATGGAGTGAGGCTTCAAAAATAATACCTAGATAGGTATATGATGAAACCAGGGACAAAGAAATATTATTACCAATCAACCAATGTTTCCGAGTATGGAGGCCAAGATGAGGATTGAACATCAAGACTTGAGTCTTTGTGGAGTTAATTTTTAGATCATTCTCTACGACATAATGGTCTAGGGCTGATAAAAGTTTTTGTAAACCATTGGGAGTCTTTGAAATGAGAACGATATCATCAGCGTAGAACAGTGCTTTAATTGGGACACCATTAATTTTCGGAGAATCTGATTAAATGGGTTCAAAGGAATATTTGATATCTTGGATACAATAATTAAAAATGGCTGCCACCAACAGACAGCCTTGTTTAAGGCCGCGTGTAGTCGGAATCGGGTGGGAAAGTAAGCCATTCAACGTCAATCTAACCTGAACCGTGGTGGTAGAATGAAAATGATAAATAAGATCGGTAATGGAGGGGGGACATTTGTCATGAATAAGTTTAGACATAAGTTTAACTCTAGAAATTGAGTCAAATGCAGAGTGCAGGTCCACAAAAGCAAAGTAGACCTGCTGTTTTTGAATGTGACACAGAGATTTGATGGAGTTTAAAAGGAACAAGTTGACTGCTGTGCCCATTCCGGCAACAAAACCTGTTTGGAATGGATTGCGATGGAGATGGATTGAAGTCCATGAAGAAAATTCAAGCAGCAAAAACTTTGCAAAAATCTTGCTCGGCGAGCCAAGAAGCGCGATGGGTCGATAATTCTCGGGGAGCGAACCATCTCCCTTCTTGTAAATAGGCACAAGAATAGACGAGTGCCATGAAGATGGGAGTGTTAGAGTGATTAAAATGTTTTGAAATAAAAGGAAGAGAATTTGGGCCCAATGCTTTATGTTGGATTTAAGCATTAAATTGCTGATTCCATCGGGTCCTGCAGCTCTCGAGTTTTTAGCCAATTTTATGTAATTAATAATGGTTTCCATCTCGCAGTTCAGGGACCATTGCGTGGTGGACTGCATTTGGTATTTAAAATTACTGAACTCCGGATCAGAATATAATTCGGAGAAGTGTTGGACCCATTGCACTTTTTGCACGCCATTGGCTTGTGCATCTAGTTGATGATTACAATGTTTATGCTTAAGTAATTTCCATATACTTGCAGAATTTTTTGTAGCTAGAGTGTTAAGCATAAGCTCACTATCTTGTTGAAATAACAAGGCTCTATGTCCACGAACCCAGTTGGTATAGCGGGTTTTTGCCTGCCTTGCGTGGGCAAACCGAGAGCTTAGTGACGAGGAGAGCAATCATTTCCGTTCCTGCCTATAACTAGAGCTTCTATGATGTAATTCATGGTCAAAGGAGTGTAAGTGAGTAATCGACCTCTGTTTAGAGATAAGAATGTTGTTCTGAAATTGTTGTAGAAGGTGTGTATATTCAATCTTAGAATTGGGATTGGGCTCCGTGGTAGGGGCAAGTGATTGTTTTAACATCCAAAACATTCTAGAGGACACCGAGAGGCGATGACCAGAGGAATTGATAACAAGTTGTTGAGAGGACCTTTTAGTATGAGAAGGCGCTATAGCCAGGGGTCTTAGGAAATGTAGTGTCAAAAGCTTGTGGTCACTATACATCTGAGGAGTGATGTTTAGTGAAGTGATATTATCAAACAAATTTGAGTCAGCATATATGTAATCAATTGTACTGGTGCTTAAATCACGGCGCCAAGTAGTTGAGGCTGGAAGATCACCAGGTATAGATCCGTTGATCATCATAAAGTTATTGTGAGACATGAAGGTAGACCAAGTCAAGACCTCCTGGGCAGTAGATTCAGAAGTTGGATTAAAACAATAAAGATTAAGATCGCCAAGAAGAAAAGTGGCAGTAACATCAGATGCCTGGGAAACTATTTCCAACATATAGGAGAGTTCTTTAAGGAATAAATTCAAAGAGAGTTTTGCCGGATTCCGGTATATGTTGAAGATGGCCATATTGCCTCCACAGCCAATTACTCAAAGTAATTGTATATAGATGTCGAAGGCGCACCATGGAACTATTTCTAGGTCGGAAGATTGTCTAACTGCAACCAAGAGGCCCGACATTGGACGACCCTTCTCACCTCTTACAGCCGCAATAAGTGCAATTGCATAATTGTCCCAAACAGGAGGAGTTAGAAACCATGTTTCTTGAAAAGCCAGTATATCATAAGAGTGAGTGAACACATAAATAGAATGTTGTAAGTGAACATGGCCTCTGGTGTTCCAACAACCTAATGAAATGGAACGATATTTCGGAGGATCCTGAGGTTATAAATTGTGACAGCCATTTTTGGTAGATTGATAATCTTGTGTGGTTTGGAGGGATTTACCTGAGTCACTAGCCGATAGATTTGTTGAGGTGAACAGGGATTGTGATCGATCAGGGTCCTGAGAGATAAGAAATCCCATCTCAAACAATATCAGCATAGCATTCCAAAGCAGTTTCGCCACAGTAGCTGAAGGAATCCATAGACGGACAATGGTGAAGTCAGCATCAGCAATGAATTCCACCAGGTCAATATCAGTTGACGAGATCTGTTCCAAGGTGTCAACATCATTCAGTATATTTAGTACACACTGTCTATTGAGATCATACACAGGATATGAGCCACCACGACATTTCATGATCAATGAGTGGCCATTTGGTGCACGAGTATTGGAAACTTGAGATAGAGTTTTAGGAGGTATTTTACTGAGGTTCGTATTTTTGGAAGACTGCAAGGTGGCGGGGCGGGGAAGAGGGTGGTAGTTCAGCTTTGTCGATGCAGGGGTGGTGGCAGACCAGGACTGGCGGGTAGGAAGGCTTCGTAATGAGTCCTGAGATTGATGTGGAACTGTTATTGAAGAACCAGGGCGCAGACCACTTTGGACATATGGAGCACCGTGGGTTTCAAGAAAAGGGTCCATTAAAGATTTAAACTGAGAGGTCATCAAATCAGAATTATGTAAAGAGTTATCGCACGGCATGTTGTTAGAAACTTGATCTTGAACTGTGGTAGGGGGTAACATGGAGACTGGAGGGGGAGGCGTCACACTTGTAGGCGCCATTCTGAAAGGATTGTTGGTTGAAATCAGGGGAACAGCATCGGTAGACTGAGTGGGAACACAAGTGGGAGGAATAGATTGGGTTTTCAAGGAAATATACTCCTCAATGGCATTTTTGATGAGAGCAATTTTTGCAGTAGGTGAATTATCAGGGCAAGTTATGGGGCCGGAAGTGATCAAAGCAGGTGCAGAGATTGGAATGGAAGTGATGGAAGTAGCAGACTTTGAACATGCAGGAGGCACCAAGTTTTCCAAAGCATTAATTAAATTATGTAGAGGAGAGTAATGAAAATTGTTAAGAGGAGGTGAACTGCCACAAGGACCACTCTTATCAATTTGACACACTGGCTTGGGTTGATTGATAGATGGAACCTGTGGGAAACTTACAGATGGAGGTTTAAAGAAAGAGGCAATGGAATTCTTCGGAAGCTTCGGGGCAAGCATGTTTTTAGATTTCTTGATAAGTGATTGCCTAAGCGGCAATTTCTTTTTCTTTTGACGTTTACCTTTTAGTGGCTCCTGAGCAACGTCAGGACAAGGAACAGAAGGGTGGCTGATAGGAGGAGTTGGTTGAATAGAATCAATAATCACCAACTCAGGAATCACGTGAGGTAGGTTTCCTTGAGTCGAGGAGATGTTCTCCCAAGAAGAATCATTAACCACAATGGCTTCATTAACGGGATCATCCTCAGAGGGGCGAATGATTTCTTCAAATGAGGGAACCGTGGGAAAAGGTCCCAACTGGGTAGAAACTAGATGAGCAGACGCTTGGGTTGGCACAGGATTTAGGGAAGTTATCCAATCATACATGGTGTCAATCTGCAGGGATTGAGTAGAAATTTTATCGTCAAGGCGTTCAAACAGTTTGTAAAGACTTAACACCGTGTTATTTAATGCAGCAAGCGTAATTTCAAGCATAGTGGGTAAAGTGATAGACGCAGAAACCGGCGAAGATGGTTGAGGCTGCGCACGCGGAGTTGGATGCGCGTAAAGAGAAGCATCACTTGGAGCATTACTGATGGATGAGATTTCATGTGGCTGGGCTAGATCATGGATACTAGCCACAGAAAATGGGGAGTGGGGTAAATCAGCATGAGAAGAAATGGTCTCCTTATTACAGGGGTAAGACATTCATAAATGGTATCTAAAGTGGGAGCTACTGGCAGGACATGCATTTTGAAGCAATGGTTATCGGCAGCAAGCAAGGTTGAATCAGAGACAAGTTGTGACATTGGGGCTATTGGAGACCCTGCTGCCCATTGACGGGGACCAGCAGCGTGGCACAGAGCATGCACCATGAGTTGGGAGGTGCCAAACGTGCCGTGCACTGGAGTTAAGGGTTGGCAAAGGGATGTGCGAGTGTGGTTGCTTTCCGCGATAATTGAGCCATGGGTTGACAGAGGAAAATTATCAGTGGGTCTCCGTTGTGATTGCAATGGGGGGGCAGATAGTGACGGTAACCTACGAAAAGCACAGAAATTATTCATCACAGAATTTGTCAAATTAGCAGCAATTACAGAATCATCGGGCATGCCTACTTTGAGAGACTGAAGACGGGTGAACATAGTAAATTATGCAAAATTCGAAGGAAAGAAAATAATAATATATATAAAAAAACAGACAAAGTAGTGCGCCCTCAACTCCCTCAACACCCGTGGACAGCCGCAGACAGCCCTTGCCAAACAGCGCTTCACAAAAAGCGCACGCGCAAAAAGCGCGGGTGTGCAGGATTAAATGGATTGTGGGATAGGAGGGCAGGGCCAAGGGGCTCGAGGAAAAAAACACAGTCCCTTCTATATTTTCGTTCTCTTTTCTAGGGAGAGAGAAAAAAGTATCAGAAAAATAGTCAATCAGTCTATTTCCAGCTTGCACGGATCGTGTCAGCAGCAATGTCCATACCCTTTGAAGTCATGGGGAGGAGGCAGCAGAAAGGCACAGCTAACAGCAATCCTTGAAAGAGCAGCGAGTCCAGCCGTAGACATCCCTTGCCAAACAGCGCTTCACAAAAAGCGTGCGCGCAAAAAGCGCGGGTGTGCAGGATTAAATGGATTGTGGGATAGGAGGGCGGGGCCAAGGGGCTCGAGGAAAAAAACACAGTCCCTTCTTTATTTTCGTTCTCTTTTCCTTTGAAGTCACTGGGAGGAGGCACCAGAAAGGCACAGCTAACAGCAATCCTTGAAAGAGCAGCGAGTCCAGCCGTAGACAGCCCTTGCCAAACAGCGCTTCACAAAAAGAAATCTATCTGATGTACCCCTGTTGAATTCTGACCTGATTCTTTTTATTGACAGATCTTGTATCCGTGTCCCGGAAACAGGGGAATTGGTTGCTGGGCACTCTGTATGTACTCCCATACTGTTCTAGAAGCATATCGATTACCTATGCTTACGAAAGGGCAAGTCCCTTCTCACACGGGAGATGGGGTACAACTGAAAATTACACATGAATATTCCCGATGAGAATTAATGATAAGGTCAACATTTACAAACTATTTAAAAGTGCAGACTAATGTATCAGTTTTGCAGCAATCCACATTAATTTAATGTCCATTACTATGAAATATCCAAAACTACTTTATCAGAAATGTTGACATTGTATGAAAATTATGTAATATAAACATACATTTTTTTATTTTATTTTCAAGTCCTCAATTGACTTTGTTTACAGTCATAAGAAAAATAGAAAAGGACAAAACGATGAAACAAACATTTTAGTGTGTCTCAAATGAATTCTCAAAAATCCTATACATAAATCATGAATCAAAAGAAAACCTATACATAAATCGCAAATCAAGTGAAAATACAAAACACAACAATAATATTCACATGCATGCAATTTGCAGTGTATATGATAAGGCATACCGAATCTACTTGTGCACTGTTAGCTGAAATCAATCTAGCTTGTAGGGTCAACAAACGTAATTTATAAAAATGTATTTAAAAGTGAAAAGTAAAGTAATGTATTGTTTTTGTTGCAAACCACATTAATTTACTGTCTATTTCTATGAAATATCCCAAACTAATTGATCAGAAATCCCAAAAATGTAAACATATAATTAATTATGAACATACAATTGTTGTATTTTCTTTTCAAGTCATCAATTGATTTTGTTTACAGTCACAAGAAAACTAGAAAAGAACAAAATGACGAAACAAACATTTTAGTGTGTCTTAAATGAATTCTAAAAAACCCCAAAATGGGTACACATAAGGAAGTGTCCTACCTGTATGTTAGGTACAATGATGTTCCATAAAGAGGAAAGAGTTTTTGGGTTGTCCAGAAAGACATCCCATGGAATCCTAAACTGATGGAGAGAACCCAATATGGTTAGCATCAAAGAATGGCACAAACGATAAACCACTGCGCATGAGCGGCAAAAATGTCAGTTCAAAATAAAATTCTGACTTCTTACCTGAACATCAAATGCTGAGCTGGTAAATATCTATGGTATAGCGTCCTAAGGTCCTACGAAGCTCCAGCAGATCATATATATCAACAAACCTGTGTAAATACATGAAAGCATCCCATCCTAAGGACGTAATGACATGAGTTTCTGACATGATGACGTCTGTCATGCCACTGCACATGTGTCTGTAGCAGAAAAAATAGAGATAATCTCTCTATTTAGAGAATCTCTCCAATTAGAGAATCTCTCCATCGTCTCTCCATAATGTAAACATCTACATAGTGGCATACTAAGGATGTAGATGCTACCAGGTTCCCGTATCTCGTACAAATGTGTGAAATCGTCACACCATATGAACGTGATGAAGTCATCATGTACTGACGTAATGATGGTGCATGTCACAGTACTGCTACCCGAATTGAGACAATTGAGAGAATCACTCCAGTTATCCATGAATCTTTGAAAAAGTAACCACATCCAAGTTGCCTCATTTAGAAATGTAGACAAATGGAGGCCAAAGGTGTGACATAAGTAGTGGAAAACAAATGCATCAAAAACCATGAAGGGAGTGAAATTAATGACGGTAGAAATACTCAGATATAATGTTCCAAAACGCTACACAATCCCTTAAAAGTTAATTAACATGGTTATGCACTACTTCTCTATGTCAATACTTGGAATTGATCATTGAGACCTGGTACATGATTCTGCATTTTGTGGATCCATCTTGCTTCTTTACGAAGTAAGGAGTGTTGCACGCTGGTGGAGGATTTAACCACATCTATAATCCACTAGTGGATCATTTGGTACGTTCTCAGTTCACAAAACAATGATCTAGAACCACGTTGTGGAACCTGAGACCAGTAAGGAAGGATGGCTCAGGGGCAACAATGCAACACAGGTTTGAATTCTGATCCCGTGCTTAGCAACCACTTGCTGGTATTAAGCATGTTATAAATTAAGAATAAAAGAAGTAATAGATAATTTCAAATGTGGTTCTTGTGCGGTTTGCAAGTTTACTAAGAAAATTCCTTTTACTTTGGAGACATCGTGTGCCAACTAAGAAATACGAACAATTGCAAAACAATTCAAGTTTTATACTGCATTGAATGTTCATGTGGTCTCTGTTACATTGGCCAAACTATGAAGGCAGTAAATGTCACTGGAGGATGATAGATGAACCTTTGCTCCAATATTGTTGCATGCTGATTAAAACTGTCTAATCTCTTCATGCTCAAGTCTGTGAAGCCCTGCCTGAAGTTGCTAACGAACCCTGTCACCCAGCCAGAATACGGCGTCCTTGTGAAGACCCACCAGTGGAAAGCTGCACTCTAGTTGAGATGGCGTGGCCCATTCCAGGTTCTTTTTAACTACAAATACATTTATGTTTTTGGGGATCCCGGCTTGGTTCCACACGGAACATTGCTGCAAAGTCACCACACCAGCCTACGATATCACTTTTGCAATGACCAATCTTTCTCTGCTTGGCTCCAGCTCTACCGCGACAACCGACTCCATAACCAATGATGCTGCCGATCATTTGCCAATGTCAGACTCTTCCAGTGTTGCTGGAATGGAATGGCCAGTATCAGAAGGGAACGGCCGGGCCCTCATCAAGCAATATGCCCATGTGCTGAACCAGGATCTACAGCTTCTCTTCCACAAAGTGAGGTCTCTCTGGGAGTTATTGCTAAGACTCCTTCAACAGGCAGTCGAAGTTATGGAAGACATTACCCGGATTGAGACCTCACTTTTGGCGTACCATCTTCAGTGCAAAGGCAGAGATTAGAGGCCACTACTGTTGATTCATCTGTACCTGCAAGTGGTGACCCCTGCTGGTATCATCTGTTGGTCATTCTTTTTCTTACAATGGCACATATATACTTGTAGTGCTGGCACCTGAGATACTTGTGATTTGGACTTTTAGCTGGAACTCTAGGTCATAAACTATGGACCACGGATTTCTTTGCCCAGTACCCGATTTCTGGTGGAAAATGTGAACGTTGAAATGTACTTTGCTGCATCTTCTTGGGTCCTATAAACATTGAACTGGAAGGTTTGGTCTGGCAAACTTATTTTTTCTGTGTTCTGCATCTTAACTGCATTGATGAACTAAATCAAACTTTGTCTCCAAGCCACAAACCTTTGTGCTGGTGGTACGATCTGATTTCTAAACATTCGAGGATTGCACCTAGTGTAAACAATGTCTGGGTATATTTCTGTTATTGTAGTGATCGTCAGAATATTGATATATTATTGCTGTACTGTGACTGTTGCCTTTCCCGCCACCTGTCATTAAAATGACAGACCCTCTGCACATGCCTGGGTACAAAGTGAAAACACTTATTTGCACCTCTCCTGGTAGTATGCCTGTATTTTCAATCTCACTGATTGCTGGGTTTGTGCCCATCGGCCGCATGACTTATCCTTCAGGTTTCCTATTGCACACAACCCCTTTCAGTGGGGGTATGCATGTTTGTATATCAAGTGGGTTACCCAGTCCCAAGGTCCAGGACCTTTTAGGGATGCTCACTCCCACTTGGACTTTACCAGACAACCAAATTGTCCCCCAGATCAAGTACGCACTGAGCCAGCAGCACTCCACCTTTCCTCTGCAGCAATTGGTTTTATATGCTACACCAACCCAGGTTCTCTGTTTATGGGAACCAGCAAATGTCATTATCCGTCCACCAATTCCAGTGTATTGCATATCAACAGATTTATAAAGCGCGAACCACGGCCTGAAGGCATCTGGGCCCTAAATAATAGACTGCAGAAGAACCCATCTTAACAAACACTACTTACACAGAAAGGTTTTCAAAACAGGAATGTTTTTAAAGCTTTGTGGAAACATACAAGATCGGCTATCTCTCATAGATGGGAAGGGAGGGAACTCCATAGCTTCTGCGTGTGGACTGAAAAAGAATGACCCCAAAATCGAGCGTTATGAAACCTTTGGGATTTCACTCAGAATTTGGGAACATGAGCGTAGGGCTCCAGAAGGCATGTACCGAGCAAGTTTTGTTTGAAGAAAAGATGGCCCAGGTTGTTGAATTGCAAGATATACTATTCATAAGATCTTAAAATCTATTTGACTTTTAATCGGAAGCCAGTGCAATTGACAAAGCAGAAGGAGAGTGTTCAGTGAATCTAAGTGCATTCAAATCTAAGCAAGCAGCAACATTTTGAAGCACCTGAAGGAGATGGATTAGAAGATCTGCTTGCCCTAAGTAAATACCATTGCAATAGTCAAGGGAGCCCATGACTGAAGCAGTGACTCTTGCAAAACAAAGGTGTAAAGGAATTAAAGGGAGAATCTTATTTAAATGTTTAAGTTTAAGAAACCCACATAGTAAACTCAAGCAATCTGCGCTTCTCTGGACCCCGTAGGTAACAATATTCACCCTCAGACTAGTGGTCAATAATTTTACATTTGCCTTTGATCGCAATTTTTCATTTTCCCAGTCCCGGTACACTAAATATTCCAGAACGTATTTCATTTGTGGGGACAAAGCTTACTCCTGGCTACCCATTAATTGGAGAGGGGGTTGTTATATGGGGCATATTCTGCCCACAGTGTGTCATTCTCCTATTTTTACCACAAAGCCCTGTCTCAGGAGAATGCACCACCTGGGGAACATTTGTTGAAGAGGTGGGACATGTTATACCAGCCCTCGGGATTAAGATGAATAGAGATCGTCTCACCCAATTGTGATGGCTAGTGTAGGATAATGCAAGTGCTACTGCGTCCTCCTTGACTCTATTATGACAATAACATGTAGTCATCTGAACCATGTTGCTTCAGAATTGTATGGCGGTAGACATAGTTCTGGCCTCACAAGGAGCTGTCTGCACAATCCTGAAGAGTGAGTACCAAGTTACTCAAAAATTATTACTGACATCGTCACACACATTCGTCACACTGTAAGCCTCCTTCACACCAGTCCAGAGGCTTCCTGGACCTTTGGATCTTGGATTGAAGGGCTATTGAGACCTCTGGGTGCGTCTATTGGTCAGATTTTACTCACAGCCCTGGTCATGACTCTAAGTCTATCCTGTCTGTCAATGGTTTGTAAGTGCCTCTATTTTTGGCTATGCAAAGCCTGTTGTGAAGTCTCTCAAACTGCTAAAGTGCTTTTTTGTCATGCTACTGAGGAAATAATTTGTTATGATATGCCAGCATGTGATGTTTGTTCCCCTAGAGGTGTCTGTAATGAGACTGGAGTGAAGGTCTCCTAGGAGGGGACTGTGGGGGAAAGTTTGGAATGAAAAATGTTATGTACTTCACTTGCACAT
The DNA here is from genome assembly GCF_040938575.1 of Ambystoma mexicanum. Classification (NCBI taxonomy): domain Eukaryota; kingdom Metazoa; phylum Chordata; class Amphibia; order Caudata; family Ambystomatidae; genus Ambystoma; species Ambystoma mexicanum. The sequence continues at coordinate 1,245,462,107 of NC_090937.1, read as the reverse complement.
CACTGCATTATAATAGTTAAACACTGCTTCTTGCTTATGTGAGGTAAGGAAGGCTCTTTGCCTAGAGTGTAGCTATGCTTGCCTTCACACCTCTTGCTTCTGACGTGTTTACGTTTTGGCATATTTAAGTGTGTTTTAGGCTCTCACTTTCTTAGGAAAAGTGGCATCAGTAGACATAAGTCAACATACTGTGAGCGTGTTCGCCTGCCCCAGAGCGTGTAGGAAATTTTGAGTAGCATATTCACCGTCACTAAATGTATTACGATATGCTGTCTTCCTTGATAACACTGTCTAACATGAAAGAACACAGCTGGTATCAAAGGCTTATATAGTGTGGCTTTAAGCCCTGCTAGCAACGTTGTTTCAGTATGATTCCTTGCCTTGTCTGGACCATCCCTTCCATTGAAATGTATCTGTTCCTTTGGGTATAAGAGAACAGTGCTCGGAGGGAGGGGGTTCTCACTTGTGGGGTAGTCTCATGCTATCGTTGGTTTGTTTTATTCTGCTCTTGCTTTTAGTAAAAAATGTGTTCAATCCACTGGAATCGTCAGTGGTCTTTTTCCCACAATATGAAAATCACAAAGGTTGCACAGGTCCATGGCATTAACAATTGTCTGAACATTAATGAGTTTGTCTGAATGAGCCACAAATGATGATTATCATTCAGGTGGGGACATCAAAACATAAAATGAAACACATTCTCAGGGAGGTCTTATACATCGGGCATAAATTATTGTTGGAAGTGTTTCAATTCCAGGCAAAACTCATTAAAGGAGAAAGCCCCAAACGGAATTGTAAGATCATTTTCATAGTCGAAAAAGATTTTAGACCTCATCTATTGGATGGTAAGTGGTTTTTCATATGGTCTATCCCATAAGTTCCCTAGAGCCCAGTTTCTGTAAGCTTTCTTTACGGCAAGGTTGTCCAACCTACGGCCCGCGGGCCACAATGCGGCCCTCCGAGCCATTTCATGTGGCCCGCGAGGCTGAACAAACAAACAAAGGAAATACAAACAAACAAGCCGGCATGGGTTGTGATTTCCATTGGCTGAGAAACAGCCAATGGAAATACTGTTGCCATGCAAGGTACGTCATATTAAAAAAAAAGAAAACCTTGCATGGTCACAGTATTTCCATTGGCTGTTTCTCAGCCAATGGAAATCACATACGTCATGTTTATGGGCGGAGTGAAGGTAAGGTATACCGTGCCGGCACCACCTTCACACTTCTATTCCTGCCCAGCCCAGCCAAGCCCAGCCCAGCCCAGCCCAGCCCAGCCCAGCATTACGGTGACCAAGTGAGGCCTGGTAAGTTTTGTTTCAGTTTTCTTTTTTTTTTTTTTTGGGTACGCCACGGCCCAGTTTATTTATTTATTTGTTAAACATTTGGCCCTGTAAGGGGGCACCAGAGGCAGTAACAGGCCACGGGCCAGTTTATTTATTAATTTATTCAAAGTTTGTCGGGTCCGTGGACCCGATTAATTTATTTACTTCCGCAATGTTGGTTGGGCCAACATTGCGGAAATAAATAAATTAATTGGGTCCACGGACCCGACAAACATTGAATAAATTAATAAATAATGCGGGCCACGGCAGCGGAGCACTGTTACTGCCTCTGGTGCCCCCTTACAGGGGGCACCAGAGGCAGTTACAGGCCCAGTGCATTTTAGGCAGCACAATGTTTGTCGGGCCCTTGGACCCAAATTATGTGCCGTGGTGGGGGAATGTTACTGCCTCTGGTGCCCCCTGTAAGGGGCACCAGAGGCAGTAACAGGCCACAGGCAAGTTTATTTATTAATTTATTCAAAGTTTGTCGGGTCCGTGGACCCGATTAATTTATTTATTTCCGCAATGTTGGTTGGGCCAACATTGCGGAAATAAATAAATTAATTGGGTCCACGGACCCGACAAACATTGAATAAATTAATAAATAATGCGGGCCACGGCAGCGGAGCACTGTTACTGCCTCTGGTGCCCCCTTACAGGGGGCACCAGAGGCAGTTACAGGCCCAGTGCATTTTAGGCAGCACAATGTTTGTCGGGCCCTTGGACCCAAATTATGTGCCGTGGTGGGGGAATGTTACTGCCTCTGGTGCCCCCTGTAAGGGGCACCAGAGGCAGTAACAGGCCACAGGCAAGTTTATTTATTAATTTATTCAATGTTTGTCGGGTCCGTGGACTCGATTAATTTATTTATTTCCGCAATGTTGGTTGGGCCATGTCCATGTCTGGACTAGCCAGGGTACCTTAGGGTGAAGCCTTAAGTCCCCAAACATATATGAATTGGGATAAATATTCACTCTTGTAGTTGCAGTGTTCCACTTAGTGTCACATGTGTTTTGTGAGTTGGGACAATCTTGAGCCAACATGTCCAATTCAACCTGACATATTTCCATATGGTAGCATTTTATTTAATTGTTTTTTTATAAGCTAAATGTAATACCTGAGTTTGGTTTCTAAGTGTGGGTCTGGGATTTAAACCTCTGTTGCTCTGCGTGGCCTTGCTTCCAAGACCAGCAGGTTGCCCCTGTGCTATCCGCCGTTTTCCATTGCTCCGTTATCGTGATGTGGGACACCTTGATGGAACATGCATTATGGCACCATCATGCACCTTCTGGGTATCATCAAGGATAGTGATCAAATCATGCAATGTTCTCATACCAAATCAGTGGGTGTAGTTGGTAATTCCCATGATATGGTAGTCTTGAGTAATTGGTTCATGGACTGCACAAAGGTGGACATTGTACCACCCAGTGCCAGAGAGCAGGCCCACAGAAACAGACACATGCAGCACCTCAGGGAGATGACAGGTGTACAGAAGCCTACTAGCAGCCTGTGTTGGCCTGGGTATCTTCTGGAACTTGTTTTTGTTTCATTTCGCTGTGCAGTGTTTCCCTTTTGATTAAATGCCCTTGGTCATGGGCTTTGGTCATGGTCATATATACTTTGGGAAAAAAGCATTGTGAAAGAAATTGCGCCTTCCCACTTATACAATGATATTATGTGTACTGGTTAATAGCCTTGCCTTTAATTTGCAGTACTACAAAGCTGGAAGACTCTGGCAACTAGCACGCCGTAACAAATAAAACATGTTGTTCTCTGAGTTTATCTGCGTTAGAACAAAGCTGACAGAGCAATTACTATTTTTTCAGTGGCATTTTAGTGTTTTATCTCCCTCTGGCTGCCTGCCACATGAGAATAAGAGCATTCCTTTGCATTAATTCATATTTAAGTAGCATCACAAGGGTGCCACAGCCTGTGTCCGCACCCACCCCCACTGACCTGTATATCACATGCCAAACACTGCTTCTCTACAGGCATTGTTATAGATTTGTGGGACAATAGTATGAGTGATGCTTTTTTAATCATGCCATACAGTGTGGCCCAATGTGCTGCCTATATTAAAACCACAACATTATTACTTAGTAATACAAGTAAGTTTGAATTGATTTTATTGTAATGGGCCTGTGACAACGTAGCTTTCATATGACTAAAACCCACCCAACTCTCAATAGATGGTGAATCAGAAGTAAAGAAAGATTGATGCTGAATGTCGTGTTTTCAAGGATAGTTGGGCCAAGGATTTCTTTGTGTGTGAACAAAAGGGGAACATCTTGTGTCTCATTTTCCAGGAAAAAGTAGCTGTCTACAAGGAATACAATGTCAAGCGGCATTATACTACAAAACATGCCACTGAATTTGACAACCTGATTGGCCAGATTAGGATTGATCGGGCAAACTCGCTGAAGCAGGCCCTGATCGGGCAACAGTCGTTCTTCAAAGCTGGCAGACAGAACTCTGAGGCAGCAACCAAGATAAGTTACTTGATATCCGAGGCCATAGCGAGGAGAGGGAAACCATTGTCCGATGGAGAATTTGTCAAAGATTGCTTGGGAATATTGACATCTGTGGCATTCCCTGACAAACAACCAATGGTGGAGAAAATCAGTCTCTCACATCAGACAATTGCTAGACGAGTAGATGACCTATCATCAAACATTGCGGACTCACTGACGAAAAGATTGGGTGCCTGTCAGTTTTACAGCTTGGGGGTGGATGAAAGCACAGATGTGAGTGATACCGCCCAACTGGCAATCTTTGTACGAGGAGTGACCAAAGAATTCCAAATTGTTGAGGAGCTACTTGACCTATGTTCAATGAAAGGCAAAACAACAGAACAAGACATTTTCAATGAAGTGAAACGTGTCTTGTTGAAATTCAATCTGCCAGAGGACAAACTCTGTGGTCTGACAACTGATGGGGCCCCTGCTATGATCGGCAAACACAATGGATTTGTCAGTTTAATGGCAAAGTCAGTTCCCCAGAATGTCATCACGCATCACTGCATCATTCACCAGGAACAACTGTGCGCAAAGGCCTTGGAGATGACGCATGTGATGGAAAAGGTTGTTTCTACAGTGAATTTCATAAGGGCAAATGGGCCCAACCATAGACAGTTCCAAGCATTTCTTGCAGAGATGGGAGCAGACCATGATCATGTGATCTACTTTTGCCAAGTTCGTTGGCTTAGCAGGGCAGCCACACTATCCAGATTCTGGTCACTGCTTAATGAAATTAAAACATTCATGACGAACAAAGGGAAAGATGTCACCTTCTTGGAAGATGCAAGCTGGTTGAATGACTTGGCATTCCTTGTTGACATAACAAAATATCTTTCAGACCTGAATATAAAACTGCAAGGGAAGGAACAGTTTGTGAACAAGCTGTATGAGCACATCCAATCCTTTGTTCATAAGCTGGAATTGTTTCAGAAATAGCTGAATGAAAAAAATGTACTCATTTCACAGTACTGATGACCAGATCTGCTCACAGCATCAACCATGACAAGTATTCGGCACTGGTTGGGAATCTTTTGAATGAATTTACAAACCGATTTTCAGATTTCAGGGAGCACAGTGATGAGCTGAAGATTTTTGCAGATCCGTTTGGTACTAATGCTACCAATGCTCCTGACATGTTTCAAATGGAATTAATTGACATGCAAAGTAATGGTGACCTGAAGAGAGCCTTTTCTGAACATACCCTACATACATTTTATAGTAAATACATTACATGGGACTCTTTCCCAAATCTGTCTAATCATGCACCTTGGTTCATTGCACTTTTTGGCAGCACGTATTGCTGTGAACAGCTTTTCTCAAGATTGAAGAGCATAAAAACAAAATCAAGACAGATTTCCTATCTGGAATACTCCGCATTGCCACATCAAGTGTGCCAGCGGATATTGAGCATTTGTGCAAGCAAAAACAATGCCAAGTGTCACACTGAAAATATGTTCAGTGTTAGAATTATTCTTAACTGTGCTGAATGCTTTACAAGTTGCAACTTTACAAGTGACTAATCATGCAATAAAAAAAGTCCTCCATACTTTTAGATTGGGCTCGCATCGCGTTTCTTCAATTGGGTTCACCTTTGGATGATCAATTTTCAACAGTTTATCTTTTGAATGGGATTATGCTTCTTTCATTACCACAGAAGTAATGAACGTTTATTACAGAGATAAGCTGCCATATGTATGGGGCACACTGCACATGCTCAGGCAGCATCAATCATGCTTTGTACAGGACAATGCTGTCCTAAATTGGGAACAACTAGCATGGACATGTTGCTACAGAGGCATATTTTGGCCACAACCAGCATGCCAATGTGTTACATCAGTGACAGTGCTGTCTTACACTGAGGACACATTGATCATTAAAATGTGTTGTGTTCTACAATGTTCTTGTCTGCTGTTGGTGACATGGAATGTACATGTTCCCCTTTAGAACTGATTGTAAACTTATGACTTTTTGGCCACTTTTCCTGCTGTAAAATGCACCATTTCATCCCCATATTTGGAAAAGAATCTTGGGGGGGATCCCCCCCAAACCCTCCATAGATCGTTATATCTCCCTCGCTACGCTCGGTCGCCCCCACCGTTTCAGTAGAATATGACAAACTGGTGGAAGAAATCACAACAAACTAACCTTTGATCACTGTCCCTGACACATCTTTGGGACTGCATGGCTATCACTGCCTGTGATGCAATTGTGTCAAAGGTCACACACCATCGATTTTGAATATACTGCTTTGGGTGAGGGTGTTGACTTTTGGCTCGCCGGCCCTGCGGCCCTCCGGGTGACAAAAAGTTCATGCTTTGGCCCCACATTCAAAAAGGTTGGACAAGCCTGCTTTACGGGATTGATAACAGTTTCTGCAATTGCCTTGGCACTGTTCCATAGATATACTTTTGTCAAGTAAAGCACCTTTTGATCGTCTAATGCTCTGTGATTTTAAAATGCTCTTTTTGGTCTCCTAGGTCGCTGTGGACCCCTGATTTACAAAAGCGTTTTTCATTGGGAAAATCCCTGTGAAAACAAAGCCTTATAAATCAGACCCTGTGACTGTTGCACTTTTTTGTCCGCTATGGTCCTATTTACGTAGTATGTTTTTGTTACCTATGGCCCATGGATTTAAATGTGCACTGCTCAGTCGCCTATGGCTCTGAGATTTTAGAATGTATCTATTGGCCACTTAAGGTCCTGTGAAGTTAAAATTCCAAAACAGAATTCCTTATCGTAGGTTCCCCACATCGACTCAAGCTTCTCAGCCCTGCCTTTTCCTCCTTTCGCATAGATGGTAACACCATCGCTGTTCCCACGCATGTAAAAACACTAAGGGCCTGATTAATGGAAGTGTTTTATAATGGCGCAATCCCATAGAAAAACGTTCCATGAATCAGCCCTTGGCATTTACCTGGACGCAGAATTAAACATGCAAAAACACGTCAAAGCCATCGCCACCTCCACTGCCTGTACTACCAAACTTATAAACCTTTACAGAAAATTCCTCACCTCTGACAATTGTCTCACCCTAGCCAGAGCCATCATAGGCAGCAAATTAGACTATTGCAATGCCATTCTAGCAGAGACTTCCACCAAAAACCTTAACAAACTCCAACTGCTCCATAACAATACCCTCTGAGCAGTTTGGGGTTGAAAGCGCTCTGACCACATCTCCCACATCAGACGGGATGCTCACTGGCTTCCCATCAAAGCCTGCATTGAGTTCAAACTCCTAACAATTACCCACCGCTATTTACACAACACTGCCCCCCCCCCCGATTTTACAAACCGTATCACGATGAAACACAACACACGTAAAACTCTGCTCGTCCACCATCTCCGCCTTGAGCATAGCCAGATTTGCCAGACAACGAGCCAGGGGCTCCAGCTTCACTACCATCGCACCCACACTTTGGAACGCCCTCCCCCAGCACATCCAAGACGAACCGCCTACGTTCTGTTTTCTGTAAGAAAACAAAAATCTTTAACAAAAATGTTTAACAAATACCTGTAATATATTGTTATCTGTCCTACCTACTTTGTTCTTGACTCTTGTCCTATTATGTAACTACCACTTTGTTATGATACCATGTAACATCATAATGTCTTCACAACCTTGTACTTCTAGAGCCGTGATACCTTCACGTCTGGGCGCTACCAACAAATACAATAAATAAAATAAATAAATAAAATAAAATGCATCTTTGGACGTTTATGGCCCTCTGAATTTAAACTTGCTTTGTTCGATGGGGCCGTGTTCATTTGAATAGCATCTTTTGAATGCCTCTGTGAATTTAAATTGCATTTTATGTCACCTATATCTCTATGAATTTAACTTTGCACTGTTTGGTTGGCTATGAGCCTGTGAATTTTAGCTGCATCTTTTGGTCACTGATTGCCCCTTGTATTTTGCTCCCTAAAGGACGTACACATTTAAAGTGCATCTTTTGGTTGCCCAAGGCTGTGTGAATTTAAATTGCATTTTGTTTTGGCCGCCTAAGACAGTGTGAATTTATCTCTTGCTTTTTGGTCGACTAAGTCTCTATACTGCATTGCATTTCTTGCTCATAGTGCATCTTTGCTCCATCAATTCTCCTGCATCTTGATCCCGACTAGCACTGACTGCCTGGCATGCTTGCTCCAATCCTACTACCACCTTGTTGTGATGTGCTGCCTGCCTTCTCTGTTTTCCCTGCTTGTATGATGATGTTATGAATGTTCCTTGAGTACAATGTTGTGGGTGTGTTCTTGGAATAACAGTTGGAGAGAGACTGCTGCAATGAGAGGGTATTCCGGTGGATCCCCCTTACATATGTGTGTGTCCTGTGTTAGCTTTGTGGCTTTGCTAACCTGATGCTGTAACTCATAAATAAAGAAGCTTCCCTTTTCTAGACATGGTTTCTGGAAATCTTGTGAAGGACACAGCATAACACACCACCTTACTGTTCTTATCATCTTTCTCCCCTGCCTTCTGCCCATCCTCTCTCGAGACTCCACTCCCCCTTCTCCCCTCCCCCGTCTGCCCATCCTTCACTCTCCTCCCAAACACCACCTAGGCAGCTCCTCTCTGTGCCATGCCACCCAATCCAATTTCATCTAGCCTTCTTGTTCCCCTTCATCCTGTATCTATGTCCTCTAACTATGCCCCGCTACTGTCCATGCTCTTGGCCTCTGGAATGTCCCTCTGTAAAAAGTCCTTTCTTGCTAGTAATTTGATTCTCATCACCTGAAAATCTTGGTGATGGCTATTACCGAAACATTGATTCATCTGACACTGTTACTGTGCCTGCTACTTACCCTCACTCCTCGTGTCTCCCCAAAAAACGTGGTTTGTTGATTTCATGATCAGTAAGGACAGGCCATCTGTTCCATCCCACCCTCTGATTTTACTGTTTCCTCTTTTGAGCATATATCTTCCTTTCTCCCACCTCTATTACTATCCTATCACTCTACTGACCACTTGGTGTTCTTAACCTCCTTATTTTGACCTCTTACTCAAAATGCAATCAGTTGATGACCCTGCCATCGTGGGGGAGAATGGACTGTGGATAAACAGGAACAGACAAGTGTTCAATCCCTCTAAGCTAGAGGTTCTCCTGTGTAAAGCCCACAAGACGTACAGTACATACCCAGATCATTGAGCTTCATGGTTTTTCAGTGTCTGGTTTCCATTGTTAATTGAAATGGTCCCAGCTGATCGTGGGGCAGGTCATACTGTGGATGGCCAGCAACAGACCAATATTCAATCCCTCCGCTGTAAAGCCAACAAGACTGATAGTATGTTGTCGGATCATTTGGATTTGTGGTTTTTTTTGGCTTCTCGCCCCTGTCGTTTGGGCAATGTCCACCTTTAGTGCCACAGGTACAGGACCTTGGCACGTTTTTTGATTCGTCTTTATCTGTATCTTTGACTGAGCATACAGCCCAGGTCACCCCGACTTCTTTTTTCCTATGTGGATACTGCAGTATTTTTTTTTAATTATGTCTCCTTCCCATAATGACTTTAACTTGTTAATGCATTTATATTTTGTCGAATCGTGTATTGAACTGCAGCGTATTTTGGTGTGGCCAAAACAGTGCAGCACCATCTTCAACTTATTCAAGAGGCATCCCCCAGGTTACTGGTGCAGATGCTACATAGAGATAATATTTCCACACCTCTTCTGACCCACCATTGGTTCCCTGTAATTGATAGTGTTCATCATGAGGTACTTTGTTGGGCGCATTGTGCCGTACATCGTTTGGACCCTCGTTTCTTTTAGGAAAGTTTTACTTTGTATATGCCCTCTGGGACCCTCAACTGTGCTGCTTTGGGACAAGCGGTTGTTACAAGATTCAGGCGAACCCCATAGGGTGGTCAATCTTTTTCTGTCCAAGTTCTGCTACTCTGGAATTCTTTACCAGGGAATCTTCTACTTGCCTCACATTATTTTTTGTTTATGCATCATTTTAAAACGCATTTGTTTCCTCGCTAGTCTGGTGCCTTCTATTCCTCCCATGTGTGAGTGAAGTAGAAACTCTAGTACCGAGATGCCTTGCCAAAGGCAAACATTGTGCTCCATAAATTCCCTTTTCATACGCCACCATGCCATAATATGTTACATTAACATCTCCAGAATGACCAAGGCACATCAGCTCCAACTCCTCTCTCTCTCTCTGACAATACACTAGCCAACCTACATACCTTTCCCATGGAATCCTAGGGCCACGCTCACAGTCCACCCTAATCCATGCTGTTCTCAAAATTGACCACCTTCCCCTCCAACCACTCACACATTTATTTCACCATCTGCTTGCCAATTCACACCCCCCCCCCATCTATCAACAAACATAAATTCAAGTTCATCTCCATGGTCGCCTACCACCACCCTGTCAAATGTGCCTTTTAATCTCACTCCTTTCAACTTCCTTACACCGCATAGCATTTCTTCATTTAATTCAACACTTCCCTGTCTATGCCACTCTATCCCCTCCTGTCCGTGCTCTCGAAAATGGACCCCTCCAGCAAGGCAACTATTAATGAAACCACCATGCGTTGCAGCTCATGTCGCTGGTGCAAACACCAATCCCACTCACTCCTAAATTCCCACAAGCACTCTTTACTCCTACTTCACCAATCTTATTTCCTCTTGAACGTTCACAAACTGTAAATGACCCTCCAGGCAATGCTTTCGTCCCCCTAAGAACAACTCAATATCCTCCATTCTCTCTGCTGGTGTATTTGTCTCCTCCTTTAAAATCACCAAAATATGTGACAGCCTGTTCACCTATCTATGTTTCCTGCCCCCTCCCTCATTCTCTCCTTCTCCCATCTCCCCAACACTTTCCTTTCCATTCCTCTTCTCCCACTGAAATTCTACACATTCCTCACTCTGCCAACCTATGCTGTGCACTAAATGAGCCCTTTTCATATCCACCCGTTAAGGTGGTTGCACTTGTCATCCCTGCCCACAATACCTTTTGCTCTCAACTGAGGTCTTCCAAGCTTGCTAGGAAACAGAAACAGTCATGCCTCTTCTGATGAAACCAAGTGCTGAACCCAACAATCCCTCATATTACAGACCTGTATTGCTCCTTTTACACCACTCTAAAATCCTTGTGATGGTCGCCTTCAACTGCAGAGTCAACTATCACTTAGTGCACTCTCTTGATGACCCCTAACAGTCTGCTTTCCAGTCCAAGCACTCCACCGAGATGTCTTTTTACATGTAAACATTAATTTTGCCACTGTTCACTACTCTCTTCTTTCCTCCATCCTCATCATTCTTCTAAAAGCAACATCACTTAAATTTGAAGGTTCTTTATGCAGTGATATGAGGTGGCAAAAATGACAAAGGACTGGGTTTGAGATGAATGAGATGACTTTTTCATTTTCTTCTGAGTTTGAAATAGCACTGCAAAACACACACACACACACACACACAGACACACACACACACACGCATGACAAGGGATTCTCACTTTTAGCTGTACACCAATATCCTCCAATTGCAGCCCTCTACTTACTCTTACACCCTCTGTCTCCCTGCTCTGCTATGAGAGGTTACCAGTGTGTCTATGCACTCAGCTTCATGGTGGCACACATAGCTTCAAAGAGCCTCCATCGGAAATTCCCTGCAAGCTACTTTTCTTCTCTGCTTGTGGAATGAACACTGTCTTTGCCTGTACACTGGGCAGCAATGTCTTCTTAATGGAATGCTGACGTCTTCCTTTCTCCCATGTGACACTCATGGACACAGATCAGTAGTTCACAGTAGATGCCCTCACAGATCTCACTCCACGGACTCTTTCTGCACAAGCGGATTTCCTAGCTTTGTGTTGTGCATGCTAAAAGCAGTCCTACTTATTCAGCTCTCTGGCAATTCCACCCAATGATATCTACTAACCAGTCAGCAACCTGATGGATGACACCAGGTATGGTTGACAGCTAACTGCTGTGCGTTGGCAATGTTCTTGCCACCTCCCACATGGGGCTGAAGGCCTTTACATGCAGCGTCCATCCTGTTTGTGTACATTTCATTCTGTGTTTACTGCAGGCAAAAGGCATGACAAGGGCTTGCCTATCCCTAGACTTGAGTAATGGCTTAACACTGCAGCGAGTGACATCGAAAAGGCACCTGCAGGCCTCTGTACGGGCATACGATCATTGCCCTTGCATTCCATTGTGGGTTGTTAGAAAGCAAATGCACATTCATCAATTCTCAGATAGGGAATACACTGCAACATGGACTTCCAACTCACCTTCTTAATCACTCCTGAAATGCAATTACTAAAGCACTGCTCAGTTTCAGAATGGCTGTTAATCTAAAACTGCCAAATGAAACAGCTACCCTTACAAACCACGTGATTGATACCTCCAAAATCTACACAATCTCACCCATTTCCATTCGTTCCTTCCTGTCAAACATTCTCAAACAGACTGGAACTTCTCTCCCATTGCTTTTCCCATGTCTTTGCCATAATATATAAGCAACATGTGTGGCTTCTTGTGATAGCTTCGTGGTCGATCCTCATGTTGCTGAATCGGGTTTTGCCTTAACATAGGCTGAGCAGGTACCATCACAATGAGGAGGATGCTTTAAATATCCTTGGGCCACAGGTGTCAGTCATTGTCAGGGATTATGAAGTGTAGTTGCCGATCCTCAACCTGCACCCAAATCATGATATGGCGTGGTGGAAGGGGGATGCAATGAGGATTCCAACTTCAGGCGGATCCTGTATCTATCTATCTATCTATCTATCTATCTATCTATCTATCTATCTATCTATCTATCTATCTATCTATCTATCTATCTATCTATCTATCTATCTTCCATCTATCCCCTTCTGGTAATAAACGTGCCCCCCTTCAATATCTCTTTGATTTTCTTTTGTTAGAAAATGCATGAAAATGCATGTGTTTGAATTCTGCTTCCCACAATAGTAACAGATCTAAAGTCAGCAAAAGACAGGTTAATTCAGGTAATTGTACTGACAACGACTGCAAGTGAAATAATATTTTGGAGTGCATATATTATGTTAAAATTCCTAACATGCTTTATATTTTTAATTCCTAATAGTACTTAGGGAATTGCATTTGCCTTACTTAAAAATAACTTTGATTAAATCATTGCATAAAAAGGAATGTAATGCAACTCCGTCTTGTAAAGTGTAACTACATTTAAAATGAATGTTGGATATTGCTGATGTCTTCTAAGACGGGGAAAGGGCTAATTAGCAGCTCGTGGAAGATGCAACAGGAAGGCCAACTTCAAGAAACAGCGAATTGGGGCAGGTGGAGTGTGGGAAGACCAGGAGGAATGGAAGGGGCAACAAAGAAGATTTGAGGGAGTGGAGGGGCATGCCGAAATGCCATTAGTTACTAAACAAAGCAGCACAACAAGCAAGCCACGCTTTTAAAATGGAGTTTGTGGCTTAAACTTCCGAGGAAACATAACAAAAATGTAAATCCATTGGTTTTGAAAGAGAGCTGATTAAATATTCCAATACTTAATGGTTTGCCACAGTACTGTGGAGGATTTTTTGGTTACACATCTATGTTCCCAATAGAGCAATATGTGCTAATTAGAACCAAAGGATATAAAGCAGAGCAATTGTGACAATATAATACACTGTGATGCTTTAAAAAAATCCTCATAGTTGATTAGAGGCCAGGAGAAAGCACATCAGTGGCCTGTTTTAGTGATGTAGTCCTCTGTTTCTGGCTTTTTCCTTCCCTCTCCAAATCCCACAGAAAATGGCTGAGGCAGTAAGGCATCTGTTTGCCTCTATCCTGGCGGCCTTCTCTCCCTTGTCCCACCTCCCTTCCTCAATGCAATCTGTGGCCATACTGCACAGAGACCTCTTGGTAATCAGTGTTAGGACCCTCGTGATGCTTGGTGAGTGCCTTTCTTTTGATTCTGATTCGTTTTTGGCTTGTTTTTGAGTGCCCTTTGAAGGCATTTGTGTGTATTTTGGAATTGTTTTTCTGACCTAGTACCTGGTTTTCTGAGGGATTTATTTGGTGTTTTCCTTTGCCTTTCAACCCAATTTCTGATCTGCTCGACCTCTGGAGTGGTCTGCCCTAGTGATGTAGTCCTTTGTTTGTTTCTGGTGTTTTCTTTCCATCACCTAACCCCTCAGCAATTGGCTCAGGCAGTCAGGTTCTCTTCGTCTCTGTCCTGGCATCCGTCTCTCCCCTGTTCCACCTCCCATCGACTAAGGGCCACAAGGCAAAGGGCAGCTACTATCTAAGCAGCTCCACTCTATGTTTTCCTGTGTCCCCATGGGACACCTGATGCAGACAACCTACAGCAATGGATAAGGTAAGTGTAATGTGGGTGGGGAGTACAGCTATCACTCTACTCCAGTAAATCCACATCACTCCTATTACCTATTATTATCTATCCTAATTGTGTAAGGTAACGGTAGCCATGTTGGCACTCAGCCTAAGTGTGTAAGATAGCTATACTCATGATGGTGCCTTAATTACGTACTGTAACCATACTTCACACCCAGACTGTTGGTATAGCCTTGTTATATTCTGCTGCTGCACTCTGAGATACAACTTCTTTGCGCCCCATTGTCAGCCATTGTGTTCCGCACCATAGCTAATTTGTGTTGGACATTGCCATGCCCTATAACTAGCTATTGTACGGCAATATGGGCATGAAGCAGAACCATTAATGTGCTCCAGAAACCCACCTACTCTTACACTAGTACTACTATGAAATTATTGCTAACATAGTTATCCTCTGAATTGAGTGTGCTACCCTCCATAGTCAGCCTTTGTGATACGCTTTATAGTTAGCAATTGTACTGAATTGTGGAAGGAAATGTGTTGCACCTATATGCATACTAGGGGGCAGACTTCATGCAGTATTCAGATGTATTTTGTGGTAAATTAAATGTGTTACGCACAATTGAATTTTGGGACAGGAAATGTGTTGCAATAGACATATTGTGAAGAATATAGCCCTCTGTCACATTTAGATAGATTTGTAAAGATTAGCCATGCGTCACATTTAGATAGGTTTGTAAAGATTAGCCATGCACCACATTAGATTTGTGAACATTAGCCATGAGCCACATTTAGATAGATTTGTGAAGATTAGCCATGTGTCAGATTTAGATATATTTGTAAAACTTAGCCATGCGTCACATTTTGATAGATTTGTAAGGATTTGCCATGCGTCACACTTAGATAGAATCATAAAGAGAAACACTTTGAGATTACCCAATGTTCTAACTCCCCCCCTCTGCTCCCCTCCTACACACAACCCTTATACTATACACGCTGATGGACTAGCTAAACTACACACAAACACACACCCAACATAACTAACACTGGCATACAATAACAATCCCAGGAACTTGACCATACCCCTAAGGACACAACAAGCCAGTGTGCACAACCATAACCTGAAACACCAGCCAATGTACACAGAAAACACACAAACACCTGCAAACACACACCCAAAATAACATACAACAAACAGCCCAGGCACTGGGCCTAACCCTTACGGACGAACAAGCTAGTGTGCTTACCCACAACCTTAAATACCAGACAATTTACACACAAAACAAACAAATAAACACCCAACATAACAGACATGCACATAAAATAAACAACCCAGTAATTGGGCCTCACCCTTATGGATACAACACGCCAGTGCACACAAACAATCCATCTGCAACCCAACACACAGTTTCTCCTGGTTCTGGACTTATCCTCTCCCTCTAACATCACCAACTAACCCCGTCCTCCTTCCTGCAGAGCCATGGGAGCGCCAGGAGCCTGCCCCTGGGTGGTAGTGGTGCGCAGGATAAGTCAACAATACATAGCATAACATAACAGCAAATCACCCTTCTCCCTCCTTTTCTATCCACTGCATGCACAGTGAACACTGGAGTACCCCAAGATGCCTGCCTCTCACCCCTTCTCTTCAACCTTTACATGACCCCTCTGCCCAGGATCATTCACTCACACAACCTCACCTGCTATAACTAAGCGGATGACACACAAATCATCTTGAGAATTCCTAAATCGAACCCCGACCCTCATTCTCACCTAGCAGCATGTCTCACTGACATTGATTGCTGGATGATGAATAACCATCTCCTGCTGAACCCAGGGAAAACAAAGTTCATGGTATGCACCAAAATGGTTCTTTTACCCCAATCTACTCCCCGGCTAGCCCCACTCGGGCCCTCCAACCCCAACCGCCACCACTGTCAACAACCTAGGCTGCACAATGGACTCAGACCTAACTCTGTCTCACCACAACAACAATACATCCAAATCCTGTCATTTCCAACTTAGGCTTTTGAAGAACATCTCCCCTTACCTCAACTACCCCAATAGATTGACTGCAATTATGTCCATTGACATGTCCAGACTTGATTATGCAAACTCCCTCTACCTGGGTGCTCCAGCCTACCAACTAAACAAACTCCAAAGAGTCCAAAACTCGGTGGCCAGGCTGCTTCTCATACTGGGATGAAGGGTCCACATCTCACCTGCTCTCCGCACCTTACACTGGCTCCCAATTGGACGTAGGGCCACCTTCAAAATCCTGCGCCTTAGTCACAGAGCAGTGTCCTCCTCCTAGTTGTACCCGCTTCCAAATTCGGCCATGGTAGGAGGGTCCGCCTACTCAACCCTGGCCCCAACTTTGTGGAACTCACTGCCTCCCCGCATTAGGCACAGCCAAGATTTCATGGCTTTGTTTTGTTTGTCTGTTTGTTTGTTTGTTTTTTTGTTTATTTGATAATGCGCTCCAAGCCCTTGGGCAGCTGGGCGCAACAATACAAGTACACTCGAAACTTAGTTACAGTGCCTGACACAGGCTATTACAAAACAGAGGTAACTTACAACAAATGATACAAGTGATACAGTACATTTAGGATCAAGATGGGTAAGCGTAGAAGAATACCGTTTTAACATATGTATAACATGATCAGCTAGATAAGGGTGAATATCGTTACATATCATTGTTGTGCAGCCATTTGAGAGCCTTACATCTAAATCTAGTGTAGGGTAATGGGCGTCTGAGGTCAGGTGGGAGTATGTTCCATGATTGTGCAGCTCTAACAGGGAAGCTAGATCCACCCGCTGTGGTAAGTTTGAATCTCGGGACTTCAAGTAAGAAGGTGTTGGCAGATCTTGTCAGTCGGTTTTAGGGTCTCCAGTTGATTCTTTCAGCTAGGTAGGGGGGTGCTTGATTGTTGAGGCATTTGGATGCGAGAAAAATAGTTTTAAGGAGGATTCTGTCCTTTATCTTTAGCCAGTGGGCCTCAGTCCGGTGTTTGGAGATATGCTCTCTACGTGGGATATTCAAAGCTGCATTATTTTGTAATCTCTGGAGTTTGTCAATGACCGACTTATTTGCACCTGAGTATAGGGCGTTGCAATAGACCAGTCTGGACATGACAAGGGCATTGGCCAAGGTGAGGCAGCTCGCACTGGACAGGAATGGTCTGGTAGCACGGATGAGTTTACACGTGAAAGTGGTTGTAGAGACAAGGGAGTTCACTTGCTTTTTAAGGGTGAGAGCTGAGTCGAGGTAAAAACCTAGAGTTTTAACCTCTCGCATAACCTTAATAGTATTATTGTGGATGTTAAATGAGGCATAGTCCGGGGTGAGTTTGGTTAGGTTATGGTCTGATCCCAGGAGCAGGATTTCAGTTTTATCATCGTTCATGCAGAGGCCGTGGGTGGCCCTCCATGCCTGAATGAGGATGTATATTTTATTCACCAAAGCCAGGTCCACTTCATAGTTGCCCGAAGGGGGTATGAGGATCTGGGTGTCATCTGCATAATTTGTGTAGGTGACACCCAGTCTGTCCAACTTGTCGAACAATGGCTTGGTGAAAATGTTGTACATAGTGGGTGAGACACAGGAGCCCTGTGGGACTCCACATGTAATTTGGATGGGATCGGCACAGGTAGAGGTGGAAAAGACTCTCATGGTCCGGTTGGCTACAAAGGATTGGACCCATGCTATAGCTTCCCCTGTGAAATTGGCAGCGAGCTTGAGGTGGTTGCATAAAACTGCATGATCCACCAAATCAAAAGCTGTTGACAAGTCCAGTAGGAGTAGCAGCGCTGTTTTCCCACTATCCTTGAATTCCTCAATTTTAGTTTTAAGATCTATCAAGGCTGTTTCAGTGCCATGGAGGGGGCGGAAGCCCGATTGGCGCGAGCCTAGTAGATGGTTAGCTTCTAAGTAATCTTGAATTTGGAGATAGGCTACTCTATCGATGATTTTTAGTAGGAAAGGTACAGTGGTGATAGGTCTATAATTAGTTGGTATGGATGGATCAAGGGTTTGTTTCTTAAGAAGGGGGAGGACCCAGGATTCTTTTAGGTTAGCTGGCACTGTGTTGGATTTGAAAGAGAAGTTAATGAGCTTCGAGATAAACGGGGCTAGATCTCTGGCTGCGTCTTTTATTATTTGAGCTGGAAAACTGTCGCCCTTACAGTTGGAAGTTTTCGTTTCTGCTTTCTAAGGTCCTTAAGTTGGGGTGTGAACCAAGCATTAAGGTGGGCTTCTTGTTTAGCTTTGCGTAGTTTGGGTGGTGCAATAGTATCTAGTGCATGAGACATAGCTTTTTTAAAGGTGTCTACTAGTGTGTCTCGGTCAGTATTGTTCTCGAGGCCATTGATAGTAGGCAGGAGGAGGGGGATGAGTTTTTCTGTAGTAATGTCTTTTTTTCTTCTGGTGGGGAGTGGTGGTATCATTTTGATAATTTTAGGGCTGAGGAGGTCAAGTGTGGCAGTGAAATTTATTGGATAGTGGTCGGTCCATGGTTGAGGGATGATGTCAGTAATGACTATGTTGCAGTTAAGTTCAGATACCCAGTCAAGGGTTCTACCTTTAACATGTGTGGGGTGAGGACTTTTTGGGTAAGGCCGTGGTCGTTTAGGATAGCTGTTATAGAGAGGGCATTTTTATTATCTGGCTCATTGAAGCCAATGTTAAAGTCACCCAGCAACAGCGTTTGCAAGTGATTTTGGGTATTGTTAGCTATGAGGGTGGTAAGGTCATCTTCGAAGGTTCCCAAGGGACCTGGAGGCCTATAGATCAAGAGAATAGTTAGCATGGGGTTATTAGAGAGTTGCAATTTCGCTGAGAGTACTTCGCAGGAGGCACAGGGCGGTGAGGTGGTGAGTCTGATAGGCAAAGTAGTTTTAGCGATGATGGCTAGGCCACCGCCTTTAGCACTGGGTCTATCTACTCTGTGGATCTGGTAATTGTCAGGTACGGCTAGCATCAGGGAGGGACATGCTGCCTCGTGGAGCCAAGTTTCTGTTACGGCAAGGAGGTCGATGTTGGTGTTGTTTAGTATGTCAGCAATTTCAGTTGCATGGGCTACCATGGATCTGGCGTTGATAAGGGATCCAGTAAGTGATAAAGTATTCTTAGGAATAGGATAGCTTGCAGATTTATCTGTATGCTTGTTTCGACTCGGGTGTTTCTTTTTATGAAAGTGAGTGGGATTCGGGGTCGGAGTTGAGGGTTTCGTGGCTTGAGTTTGCTTATCCAAGTGTGTCTGTATAGTTGGGGATCTAACAGTATTGTTTGCGCTATTTCTTTTGGGTTCATAAATGCAAGGTAGTCTTGCCCTAAGTCTCAGGTTTTTGTCTGTGGGGGGGCTAGTGCTGTAGGTAGCAAAGGCCATGATTGTAGTTAGGAGGGTCAGGGAGGTCAGGTTTCTACACATGGTAGTTAGAGTAGTTAAATGGTTCAAGTTACTTCCCTTACTTCGCTAGGATGTCTGGCTAGGGTGTCGCAATATAGATTGCGGGTGGCTAGTTATTGCCAGGGGTTCATCTAGTGATATGGATCATGATATTCAAGAATCACAATATGAACTAAAATGCATGACTTAGAGTAGTTAGCAACGTGCAAGACAGGCGACCCAAGGGTCTTAAATAGATAACAGGATGCAGTGGCAAGCTACCAAGGGGTCTCGGATAGGTCACAGGGTGCAATGGTAGGTGACCAAAAGGGTCTCAGATAGGTCACAGGATGCAATGGTAGGCGACCAAAAGGGTCTCGGATAGGTCACATGGTGCCATGGTAGGCGACCAAAAGGGTCTCAAAAAGGTCACAGGGTACAGTTGTAGCAATGTGGCAGTCTAGGCAGTACTGGGTGAATGAGTGGGCACATTCATAGCAGAGGTACAAAAGGCAAAGCAGATACCAGGCTTGCAGCAAATGTGGGCATATCAGACAAAGAGCAATGCAACATACATGGGGCACCAATCAGCAGTGAGGCACAGCAGGTTAGGTTATGCAAGTACACTACATTTACATCAAGTAAGGAGCAGTGCAGAGTACACAAGGCACCATTCAAAAGTGTGGCACGTCAAACAGGCATTGCACCTCGAGCATTATCAGGCAGAAGAGCGATGTAGCATACATGTGGAGCAGATCAGAATATGTGCGCAGCAGGTTTGGGTAATGCAGGAGGTAGGCAAACTAACTCAAGAATCGCACACATTAGTCTGAGGCAGGCACAATAAGGGAGCATAGCAGGTAAAGCATAGGCAGTATGGCAGGTGTTAAACGGGGGTGCTGCAGGTGAGCACGTTGGTAGCAAACTGGGGGCGAGCACTATAGACGGTGAGAGCACTGTTTCTCAGAGTCAGAGCGCTTTCTGGAAGGCTCTCAAAATCTGGTTCTTAAACACATAAGGGACCAGCCTGATCACTCGACTCACCACCACATCCAGGAAATGGCTTGATTAATCCCTTCAATATGGGCCCTTCAAAAGGTTCTCAGGCCTGGAGATATCTACCTCCAACTATCTGAAGCCAATGCCCTAGACTGGAAACCCAAATCGTAGTAGTACTTATGTACCCACACCATAACAGAGATGAACCTTTGCGTTCCCCCACCAGTTATCCACCACGCCTTGAGGCCATGAACTATCTATCTTCAATTATCTTGATCGATTGTGCTAGACTCGTAAGCCATGCACTAATAGCACTCATGTACCAATGCCATGACTAAGCTTTATTATTGCCCCTCCAGATATGCCCTATGCTGCCAGTCCAGGAGATGACTATCCTGCTTTTCTTACTCATCTGGAAAGCTTTGCGCAGAACTACACAGTGAGGGCCTACTTGCACTTATGCACTACGCTATCAGTCCAGGAGATGACTATCCTGCTTTTCTATTCATCTGGAAAGCTTTGAACAAAACTACATACCGAGGGCCTACCAGCACTTACATCTTTTGCAATCCTACCTATCTGGGTATGGATTTAGCAGAACTACCGACTGAGGGCCTATCTAGAACCTATATTGATGCAATATGATTTGGGCCTGATCTGGTTTTCATCATCCAAAAGACAACGCCAATAAACAATTGCAGACCCAATAAGAAACATAGAGATGGACCTTGCCCTAATAGCCCCAAACCCAAAGTGAGATATCCTCCAACATGCAATGGAAGCGCATCACAAACCAGGTTCCACTCGAATCACACAGGCACTCAAACACACCAATATGCTAACTCTCTTCTCTGCACCAACAAACAATAGAATGCAGCTATACACCATGACTAATTCGACCTAGCTGCACACATACTTACACACCTCCATGATCACCCCAACAGTCTTTAGAATGCAGCTGTACCCCACAAAAATCAACCTAGCTGCACACATAATCCCAATCACAAACTCCACCGCCGCCAGAATGCAGCCACCCAAGTCCAATTGGCCTTGCTGCACACATTCTACTGATCTCACACAACCACTGCACCATGCCTAGCACTAGGATGCACCTACACACCACTTCATCTGTCCTGGCTGCACACATGCCAAGTGCACCCAAGCACATTACTATACTACTCTCTCCACTGACCTGGACTGCGGTCCCTGAGGATGTTCCACCCACAGCGCTTGGGAATCATACTAATGCCAAAAGGCGCTATACAAATGCCCAATAACATAACATAACATAACTCCTTATCAGTACCTACTCTAGACTCGACGTTCCTGCTAATTCTGATGCTTTTAGTTTGTGGGCATAGAACTCTCTCAACGGTTACTGCTTCAGCTGCACCATGCTGTCTCTCCATGGAGTTTAGCATTTCCTCCCTGCCTCGGTGTGCTTCCGGGTAATTTCTTTTCTTATACTGATCTCTCTGCACGTCATCCTTCTTTGAACCGTGCTATTTATTGTGCTTCTTTGGTTCTCCCAGTTCTGTGTCACTGAGGTAGGACAGGGGGACCACTCTGTCACTGGAATCATTATTTGTTATTGTCATCAACGCCATCATCCTCAGAAGGGAAATCCACAAGGCTTGACGATGGGATGAGGAGCGAAATATGCGACTGGAGCATAACACAGCAACTAAGGTCGCTGTCATTTGAATACCGGACACCAATGTCAAAGTCAGCACTTTCTAAATACTGATTAAAAGCATCTGGGTGAAGTCAAGTTCAAGTGATGACTGACGAGACCTCTGATCAGATGTACTCCATCTATAATAATAATTACAATAATAGTAATAATGTTCCTATGGAGTGATTAATGCCAGTCTCCAGCAGCTTCTATGCGCTGTAAGAACAGGGGCTCTTATTACCCCCATGGTAAATGGCACTTGCTTTATCGACTTCAGAAAGACGGAAGGCTAAGTCTGGCCTGCTGCAAAATCATGACGTGTATCCGGCGCGAATGTCAGAGACCAAGCCTTTACTCGTGTAGCTTTTCATCATGAGCAGAAATGCAGTCAAGTTATGCACACATAACCAGGCACAGGTTTAGTGGTGTCTGAAGGGTAGTTTCAAACATCTGGATGCCATGCAAATCGCTTGTAGATGTGCATTTAAATTGTGAATGTCAAGTGTTAATAACTCTAAAAAAGGACTCCCATCAGCTGCTTTATGGCACAGACAAATCCATTCCTCCTGCACACTAACTCAGCTCTCACGCTATCCAAAGGTGGATTGGGCTGGGAGCTGGATGTGGGACAAATGTCTCGAGGTACAGGGTTTAAATTTAAAGTCAAATTCCAGTGTGTTACCAAAAGCCCCCCTCCACATGCTGTGTTTAATCATTTCACAGCTTTGGCACCAACTTCAAATTGCATTCCCGACTAAAGGTTGCCTTCAAGCACCTTGGTTTTGTCAAATTACCCAGTGTGTGGCATTCAATTTGTAAAAGTCACATGCCGATTTGGAGTTACAAGGCCTCTCTCCAGCTGTGTTGGTTGGCACAGCGACCAAGTGCAGTGTCATATGTGTTGTTTCTCGCTGTATACAGAGAAAAGGACAGGCATACAAAACACACCGAGTCTCAAGTGTGTCATTGTGAGGAATTGCCATCTGGCAAGGATGTAAAATCGCCGGCTATTTTGATTTTTATAATAAAATGATGCGGGCAATTCCCTCTAAAAAAAAAGGTGGCCTGCTAATCACAAAGTTCTATGTGATTTCATCAAGTTGAATTAGTCGAATATGAATTAATCTATTTTTATTTATCTTTTAATTTATTTCCTTGCCTTTATATGCAGGGGGAGACCCCCAGCAACAACTTCTGCCCCTCACCTTTTGTATTACCCGTACACACTCCCCCACATATTTTAGTAGCAACATTTGCTAAAAAATATTCGATGAATTTGTATCGATGAATTTCCTTGCACAGCAAGCTCCCTATCCCATCAGACCTCCCTTTCATTAACTCCATCCCAAAATCATGTGCCCTGCTACATCAGTCTCCTGTTCTGCAGCTCCAGAACTCCAGTGACACAGAACAGGGTCAGAGGTGCTCTCTTTGAAAGCTGCTGTAAATGTCACGTCAAAGCAGAGGTTGTATTTAAGTTTGCACCTCTGTTCCAAAACTACACAATTATGAGTAATTATAATTCTGGCCTCAGTTTAATCTTTCAACATAACGCCGTACTCATGTTTCATATATGGTGGATATTATTCACATATATAAGAAGCCACGTGGAACGATTATGTGTATTCTGGTCAAACATACTTTCCATGCCAGACCAACAGTCAGGTACCACCTCCCACTAGTAAGACAGCCCGTCAACAGGAGCTGTCCTGGGAAAGAGGAATCAATGGGCACACCCAACACAAAAGGACTAGCATCACACCACGGTGTTGCAAACCAAAGGGATTAGTGTAGCTAGGGCAGCTCAGCAGAAGCCGAAAGGGTTCCACTATCCTGTTTTTCTCTGTACCTCTCCTTCCTTCCTGTCTCCTACATTTCCTTTAGCACCCAGCACTTTGTGTATGATGTAAGAAAGCAAAGACCGCTTGTCACAAGAAAAGAGATTGCACCCCTTAAAACGGGCTTGTATCCCATCACCCATGGAATTCTTCCTATAAAAGAGGGGGTCTGCCACTGCATCTCGTATTCATCTTTTGACTTGTGAGGTTAAGTCAGCTGATCGAAGGCAGAGGCAAGCTCTGTTCCCCAACTATCCCATGTTGGGTGACCTGCTGCTGGAGCAAGACCTTCCTCTCTGCTGGCTACACTAGGCCCCAGAACCTCACTGATGTTTTCCAACCTCCTCCATGTTTCAGAGTATGAGAACAAAGACATATCTTGTCTCTGAGCCCCTTGATTGGAAATCACAGCAACCTGAGAGCCAGACCAGCAAGGATTCCTGTCATTCACTGCTACACTGCTTTGAGCTAAATTCTGAACCCATTTGACACATTCAAACCAATAGGATCCTCAGGTGCTATTTCTCTTTTCTCCCGATACTCAAAGGGCTGTGTTACACATTCGTACCAGTTCAGCAGCATGCCAGCTGAGTGTGTCATTGCCTGAGCGGGAACAAGAAACTCATCATTAAACTTGACCCGTTCAAGCTGCGTTTTGAACTGCCAGCATCATTATCGCTGATCAAGTTGACGGTCGTTTCAACCCTGGTGTTCTCATCTAACAGCACCCCTCAGACACTGCATCAAACAACCTTGTCTTGAACTGTGCATCCAATCATCAGTAGCTTCACCGTAGTACCGTCTGCTGACCACCAACCCAACCCTGGTGGCTCTCACGATCTGCATTCTTTGAATGCTGATTTGAATCCACAGGAAATGTCAGTTCAACTCCGATTTGTCACTTGCTCCCCATCTAAACCACCGCAACCACCACATTTGAACCATGTTCTAACCACTTTCACAGCACCTAGAAGCATGTTTAATGTTGTGGAACTGCCAAGAATAGAGTGAAGGTATTATTGACTGCTAACTGCCCGCCCGGTCCATATTTGGGCCCTAAAGACTGGATAGGTCACTGTTAATCCCATTTTTGCAAAAGAACATCTCCTTTTATGAACATTATGGTATTTGATTAAATTTCACACCTGTTTCATTGCACAGAGTGCTGCCTCTCTCTATCTATTGCATGTTCTGTGCTCTTTCCAGGGTGTGGATTTTGGAGTGTTAGTCCATTTAGTTATTTTTTCACATTGTGTGTTTATATATATAGTATATCTATATATATATTCAGTGAAAAAACTCTGTTAAAGGGACGTTTTTGGTTACAAGTGATGTCATTTTTATATCATGGATATTAGTCTTAGCAGTGCATGGTGGTGGCATGAGTTATGGTTGCTTACCTTACCATAACTGGCGACCATAACGTCCCTTTAACAACGTTTTTTCACTGAATTTGATAGGTTTTTAGTAGTGCAACTTAACCATAATATCCCTTTAACAAAGTTTTTTCACTGAATTTCATAGGTTTTTATTAGTGCAACTTAACCAAAACATCCCTTTAACAAAAGTTTTTATACTGTATTGGATAGGTTTTTAGTAGTGCAACTTTACCATAATGTACCTTTAAGACATGTTTTTGACTGAATATCATAGATTTTTAGTAGCGCAACTTAACCATAACGTCCCTTTAACTACGTTTTTTCACTGAATTTCATAGGCTTTTAGTAGTGCAACTTAACAATAATGTCCCTTAAACAAAATCTTTTCACTGAATATAGATATAGATATCACAAATTTCATAGGTTTTTACCAGGATACCCTTAGTTTATTTAGATATGCCTTAGGACATACTGAACCCCCAAACCCCTGCTAATTACTACTATGTCCACAGACTGGGTGAATGTCCGCAGACTCTGGCAATATCAACACTGTCCAAAAGCTCAGGGGGTATCTTACATTGTTGTATCATACAACAAACACACTGAACTTTCTAATGCCTTTTTGGTGTTGAAAGTATCCGCGGACAGCGCGGCTGTCCGCGGAGCGCGTACCAGCAACACTGTAAAAGGCCACACTGCAGAGCTGCTCCTCATTCTGCTTTTGGATTTCCAAGACAGAACATTGCTTCTCTTTGGACATTTCCTGGCATTGGCTATCATTGCTGTAATTTCTGCTGCATTACTTCACAGCTATTGCTCATAGCTCACCAGGACGATTAATGCAGGTTGCTGTTGTGTCCCTGCTGTTCCTGGTTCCTGTTCCTGATGGCATCCCGGGTTGCTCCTGCTGCTACTGCTTCTACCTCAGTAATACCCCCACCCCCTCCACCACCACCATCTCCACAAGGGTCTGGAGAGGGGAACAGGCATGGAGATGTAGAGAGGGATGAAGAGGAAGACGAGGATGAGGTAGTGGAAGTCCCCACTACTGCCGGCCAGCGTGAGTCTTGGGTGTGGAAGCTCTTAACCACTGTTGGAAGGGTACCCAAGGCACGTGTGCTGCACTGAGTGTGACATGGTGCTCAGTCATGGCAAACCGGGTCTGTACAGCTAAGGGACCACTTCCATGTGGCGACACCTATGGTTGTTTCACATTGCGGCAGTTCGGAGTGTCGTCCCCCTTCGATCAAAGTAGTAGGTTGAGTTCCTTTACAACATCCTCCGTATCTGCTCCTGCTACCACAAGAGACACTCCTGTGGGGCAGCGCATCCCTGAACCAGCCTCACAGGCCATACGTGATGCAGTAGACCCTTACCTTTCGAGGGTCACTGTATTGTGTATGTACTGCGACGCAGTACTCTGCAGGGGGGAGACACTTCAAAGTGCTTTCGAGGCTACAGTCCGGGAGCGGGAGCATGAGAAAGTCTGCCACATACCTAAGTAAGGCCCACCCAACATCTTCCTCTCTCCACCTGCCCTTTCTTATCCCTGTGGTTTGTGCCCCTTCCTTACCCTTCCTTCCTTTCCTAGTGTGTCGTTTATAAAAACATCCAAAAAAATACAAAACAACAAAACCATGCAAAAAAAGGCTCTTTTCAGAGCCACCTTTCACAGTTTCCTTACAGAATCCTATACATCCCATGGAGTCCCATGGGCATGGGGATGGGGACAATCGAAAACTTGTTCCGTCTATGACGGAGCCGGTGTTTCCATTTCCGTCTGCAGGCGGGTTGCGTTACTCCCACCAGGTGAGAACTCATAATCTGCCGGTCCAGAAACAACGGTGGTGGCGGGTTTATGGCCACCGTTATTTCCGGACCGGCAGGGTCATAAAGAGGTCTCATGACTTTACCAAGTGCCTCTTTCACCACAAACTGCAACGAGATTCCAGTAACATACCCTAAACTGTTCCCTCCACAATGAATAATAATAATGTCTGGATGACGGTATGTCACCAAAGTGGCACAAAGAGGAACCAAATCCAGCCACTTCATTCACACACTCCATACCAGTACACATCCACATGATGGAATCCAAGATCTGCAGCCACTCCATATTTCTGTGCATGCACCTCCAACTAATGTATCCACAAGTCTTCCAAAATCCAGACACTCTGCCTCCTAAAAGACCTAGCCATGGTCATGGCCATCTGCTCTCCTCTCAGGAATCATATCTTCTGGCACAGTCTTTTCTTACACACCACACCCAGAAAACCTTATTAAGCAATCCCCCCTGCACAGTCCCATTTCCATACCTGCTAGCCTCAAAGCCCCGGATGTGGCACGATATGTCCGCTGACTACCGCGGTGTCCGTGGACATATCGTGCAAATGGCGAGGGTGGGGACAGAAATTACAACAAAAGTAGCACATTTCCTCTATGATGGCGGCTCGGAAAAGAGCATTTTTTTGAAAAATATTTTTTTTTCAGATTTATTCTGCGACATGACTTCACAACAACGTTTTGATTGAGTTCTGAATATTACTAAGAAATATTGCATTATCACAATCTGTGAAAGTCATTCCATCACAAAAACAAATTGCACCATCTTCCAAAAGGTTCTCATTTTGGAATGATGAAATGCCTACAGAATACATAAAAGAAGATATTCCTTCATTTACAAGACATCTTGCTATGTCTTGTTGAGGATTAAAGACACCACAAGGCATCCATGCAGTCCTAGGTAGTATTTGGGAAAAAATTATCTTTGTAGATGGAAATAGGTACATCAGTTCCTTTAGCAACTGCTTCCGTGAACCCTGCAAACTTACTGCACTCAGATACCCCAAATACATTCCTCCACAAGTAACCACCAATATATCTGGAGTGTTGAAAACATCCATATCTTTGCAAAGTGTAAACACACTTTCCAAATTTCTCCCTGGCACATCACACCACATAGCCTTCACTCTGTGCAATCCAACATTGTCAGAAATGCCACATATGTTTGCATAGCACTGCAGATTAGTGATAAAACCATCTCAAACTATCCACACACTAACTCTGTCCATCTCTGGAACCACAGCCCCATCTCCACTACACACAGCAATGAAACAAATGATTTGCTTCTCTCCCTATGATTGACACCCTCAACACCTAATTGGCTAATCCTCCCAGTCCCATTTCCATGCCATGCATGCTCAGAAGCCCTGGATGTGGCACACCCTGTCCGCACACAACCGCGTTGTCCGCGGACCCAGTAACAAAGGGGCAGCCCTTCTTCCCTTTCCACTTCACTCTGTGCACCACTCCCTCATTGATACTTTTAAGCAGTCACACAACCGGCCACCAATCACATCCAAGAACTCTACATATAACTCTATCATCACAGTTCAGCACTTTAGATGTACCGTTCATCACTTTGAGTACAAGTCTCCTGTGATTGCAAAGCACCTACAGCAAAAACTACTGTAAAACTCTCCAAGATTTCTGCTTCCTGATGCATCCACATTCACATGCATCAACACAAATTACAGGTATGAATATTTTGTGCACAGTACATTTAAAACTCTTTTATAAATGTATATGAACAGGGTACATACTACTAATCCGGTATAACCTGCAAAAAAAACATACTGTAATTTTTCCCCTCTGCTATGATCAAGTGTCACTTGCAAACCTGTGTGCTGTCCAAGTTTTCATTTACCCATTTCACTAATTGTAATGTGCAAACTGATATTCTCTTCATTCATTCTGGCATTTTTACAACCACTGCCCCCATAACACACCTATTATGAAATTCCTAGAATGCACACAGAACAGGAAACCATGTATGTTACCAAAGCATAGCAAGTGCATGCATTACATGCATTTGAACAGAGTTCCTGCCACTTACTTTCCACAATCATACTGACATTTCCCCCATCTCTTAACATCAAATGGCACTTACCTACAAAGCTATGTGCTTATAAACATTTCTTTTAATGGCCACTTCCATAATTGTTTCAAATGTCAAATGCCATCATCAACACTTTATCTGATATATTTGGACATGAAAAAAAGAAAACCCTATTGGAATAATTTCTAAAGCAAGTTCAAGTGACAGGTTGTATGTAAAATGCCCAGAATGCACAGAGACAAAGGAAACTTCATGTATATCTTATGCAAATTAAGAGAACGCACTATTTCTGCAAAAACAATCAAATTCATGTCCACATTCAGAACAGTGCCATTTGAAATGTGGATAAATAAATGTATAAACCTCCACTCATGCAGCAATCATGTATGTCTAGAAAAGTTAATAGAATTTCAAACACATAGACATTCTCTTTTCCAATCTGTGCATCTTTCTAAGCCTTTTCTCAACCTAATACAACTTCCACTAATCCATTGCCACACGAAATATGGCAACGGCAACACATACACTACCTCTTCCTAGCAAGAAATCCTTCTAAAAATTTAACAAATGTGTTTTTCAACTGCAATTACTATACCATTAACACACAAATGTACTAACTTCCTTCTTTTGCAATTGCAGTGAAAACCACACAACTCAAAACAGTGGTGTCTCAAGTACAAAACAGAACCCAGAAGAAACCTACTTTTTGTGCAGCCTGCAAAGTATGTGCAATACTGTCTTAATGTTCTACCTATTACTCAGATAGTGTAATGGTCTTGTATTGTACAACACACAATTGTAACAATGCAAACGCATTTCATTAACTATTACTAATTGCACCTCAACATGTGCACATTTTGTATTGTAATGTAAACACCAGCACAGTAACACACAGATACGAGTACAGCTTTACCAACCTAAACTAACAACCCATTGCACAATCACACACCTTTACATATATGTCTACTCTCATACTCAGACACTCATGCACAAGGCACACATATAAAGCGCACACCCTCCCAACAACACTTTCTTTTTTTCTCCAACAGACACCATAGAATGCCTACCACAAAGCAACTCCGTACAAAGCAATGCAGAAATAGAGCAGATCAAACTAAAAGCATACAAAATAGGCATACACCTCCAGCAGAATGTGTAAAAAAAGTTAAAACAAAACACCTAATACAATCAATAAACCAGACGGAAACAGCTTGCAGGGAAGAAACTGTGACTCCTCTTTCAAAATGTAAAAATAAAAATAAATGTTCTAAAAAGCTTTCAACAACCACTAGTACCAACAGTGCACCTACCAATGTTAATATAGCCTCAAGAAAGCATTCCAAAAAATACATTTTACAAAAAATGTTCAAGAACAGAGTCCTTCTGAACCTTTTAAAAACAGGCAAGAAATCACGCTCAACCCTTAAAACTTACTGCAGAAAAGTGATCATGGAAACTCTCGTAGACAGTGCAATGCTTCGCAAAAGGAAAATCTTTATATTAACTTTAAACAGAATGAAACCACTAACAAAATTAATTAGTAAACTACAACAACTACTTTGAAACAAATGCAATATCACCAGAGATAACTTTGGAAACATCTGTACAGGTGAGTGTTATCACACCACCAGCACAGAACCATTTTTTAATGAGAAAACAAAAGCAAACAAATCAAATTGCCATACATTGTAGTGGACGAGGAAAATATGAAATGGTAGACAATATGGAAGAAGAAACACTGATTTTAACAATGACACCAGCAAACTTAGCATCAAGTCTGCAAACCACCGACCAATATGCCCTGTCTACAAATGGCCATGCACATCAATGTGTTAAGTGCACAAACAAACTTTCAAATCTTTGCAGCAGTTCCTCAATCGATATGTAAAAGCCAAAGACAAAGTAAAAATGAAGATGCTGCAAACTATGGATTCCTGAGCAGTGCACAAATATACAATATAAAATGACAAAATACTCTCAATTCAAGTGGTATATAAAAAAGGAGCAAATTTTCTCAACTGCAATATATAGATACTTGGGTATTATGATTAGCCAGGGTAACAATGATAAAGTGTTTCAAAAAGAACTTGAATTGAAACTGCAAACCCTAATCTCCCAATCTAGGGTTATTTTATATAAGTTTGGAAAGTTTACGTGCAATCATATAATATCATTTTCTTCCATGAAATCAAAACCCATTATCTCGTATGGCTCTGAAGCTGTACGATGTTGCCCCGTTTAGTGTGGGATCGATTGGAGGGTAAATACTGGCGCTCAATTCTTAACTTGCCTACCTGTGTCCCCATTGCAATGATTCGTTTTGAATTAGGGCTGCTATCGTTATATAGTACTATTGCATGGAAATTGATAGCTCTGTTGAGAAAATGCATTCTGTCATTACAATGTGTAGATATATCCTGTATTTTGGGTAAATATTTACTATATTCAGATCATCAATACCCAAAATGCTGGTTAAATATAGCTATAAACATTCTTTCTGATGCGGACATCTCTTTAGATACTTTAATTCACAATCCGACACAAGCTAAAATTAAACTGTATCGGCAAGATTGGATATATACCTTGGAAAAATGTTCCCACTCTAAAGACTGGAACATTGCCCAGTTTGGCCACAAAAAATTTAGAGTTGTAGAATCTTATATCTTAAAATATCCATCTCCAAAATTTAGAGATGATTATATTCGTTTTCGTCTAAATTTGTGGCATACAAAGGATATTTTATTTAGGCGAAAACTAATAGATGCCAGCGAGAACATCTGTCGATTTTGTAAGGACCTTGATACCGCAGAAACGTTGAAACATGTCATCGCCTATTGTCCTGCATTATGTGCCATACGTCGTAAATATTATTTCCATTGCTTTAAAGCGCAAATGATAACCGATACGGAAGAATTATGGCTACTGATTTTTGGTGCAAAGAGAATGTCAATCAGATTAGCAACAACAGGTTTTTTAAATGAATTATACCCAAAGTAATTGTGAATGCTTTTATGGGGGAAGGTGATGGGGGAAAAAAAAAACAAAAAAAAAACACATACATTGGATGCCAGGCGTAAAATGTTGAAAAGTGTTATATACTGATGAATTGAATTGTAATATGTCTATGATATGTTTTTATTCATTTTTGTAATTATTGAAAGGTTGTTTCATACAGCCAAACAATAAATACATTAAAAAAAAAATATACAGGACTACAAGGATATTCCTTAGCCTGTGTTTCTGGACTTGCTTGCAAAAGCACCTTCCACCATATCAAAATGTTAGCCATGCACCATTCTGGTGTATGAAATCTCATTCATAAGCTGTACTATGCAAAATGTCCTGCTTTCGCACTGGACCATTTGAATATCATTCTACTACATGCTACAACCAAACAACTCCTCAAAGAGATAAACCACATCCAAAACAAATATTTTGGAATTGAACAGCACTTTCTAAATCCAATTACTTTAGAAATGAACAGTGACACCTTTGCTGATGTCAACCTTCTATTACACACACAATAAACAAATAACAAAGTTTAAGCGCACATCTGCCGAAGTACCAAACCAACAATGTGTATGTTGCCGTAGAACTTTTTATAGAAACAACATCAGAACTGTTGATATAATGCACAAAATAGAAGACAATGAGGAATCCCAATGGTTCCAGTTAGCTCTCTACCTTATAGCAGAAAGCAAATATGAAATTACCAACCCCTCAATACTGTGCACATACTGCACAGCAAAATTGGATAATAACGAAATGCCTTCACGAGCAATCACTAATAACTTAGACATATATCCACTCCCAAAACCACTCCAACAGCTTAACTTCTATGAGAACATTATAATCCAAACAGTACACCCATTTCAAGCAGTAATACGCCTTCAACCAAAAACAGCAAAGTTGCCTCCCTCTGAATTACAAAAAGGCATTTGTGGCAAAGTTGTCATTTTGCCATTAGATCTAAAAGAAAATGTAGATACTCTAGGAGTACAACGTTCAATAGAAATATCTTAAAGACAACAACGAATACTACAAAGAAATAAACATGAAGAAAACCTGAGGGAAACCACCAAAATAATTCAGGATTCATCAGAAACTGGACAATTTGAACGTTTAGATCCTACTGCAGCCTCCAATATTTTAGACCACAATTCACCCACTGCACTCCAAGGACACCATAGATGATGCAGTGGAAACATATCAAATGCGACAAGCTAAAGGATCGCCAATCAGCATATGGGAATAAAGCATAGAAGCATGAGCCTTTCCTCTACTTTTTCCTACTGGAAAAGTGGAAGGTACGATGAACGATGCACACAGATAACTGCATTAGAATACCGCTCTTTATGAATGTATTCTGAGGACCCCAGATTCAGACAAAATGTCGAATATATATTCCACCTCCTGTTTGAAAGTAAACTAGCAACTCTATGGTATGGAGTTGCACACACATTAAAAACAGGTTCCAATTTTCAAAACATTTCTGCTACGCAACTACTGCAAAAGGTTCAGGAGAAAGATGAAGTTTTACATTCCAGTATTACAAATCTCATGGCAAACATTCATGGAACAAAAGAGTACTGGTTCTGATGTCATGCAGATGCATGATGTATGCTTTGCAACCTTGGCCCATCCACATGGTTGTCACTTTAAGAAGTTGAGCAGAGTATGTATGGGAAGACTTGCACGACTTCCTACGTATAGCAAACAAAAACAAAGCAGGTATTGACATACAAACACCATGAGAACTATGTTCTCTGGATCCAGTAAACGTATCAAGGTACTTCCATCATCGCTTTATATCTATGCTGCACTTCATCTGTAATAAAACAGTTCTTCCCCTCAGAGAAGTGGAACACTTCTTTTGGAGAAAAGAATATCAAGCCAGAGGAACACCAAACATCCACATGCTTTTGTGGATCAAAAATGCACCAACATTTGCTCAAGACAGTGATGCCACTGTTTTGGACTTCATCCACAAATATGTCACAAGTGAAATCCCTACCAAAACTTCAGAGAGTGACCCACATGCCAACATTTTGAAATTTCAAAGACACAAATGTGGCAAATATTCACACCGCAAATATAAAAAACAAGTGGAAATATTCACCAAATGCCCCTTTGGTTTCCCTAGACCAGTGTCAGCAACAGGACAAGTGAACAGCTTCATGTCTTCAGTTAGACACAGAGTGAAAGGTAAATTACCTAAGAACAAAGAAAAAAGGTAAATACATAGTGAAATATTGCGAGGGCAGCCTAGTTAAACTTACCAAAGTCAACCTTATTAATCATATGAAGCTATCTTTAAAAACTCCTCAACATAAAGAATTATAGTACATGTCCCTACTTTTTAAACCATGGAGAAAGGAAGACGATAATAGACATACATTTTACACAGTACAAAAACATGTTGCACAATGAACACCTACCAGAGGGAGAACTTCAAGAACAACTAAATATAGACACCACTGAGAGCAGTCAACTTTCTCTAACAGGAAGCCAAGAACCACTTGGAAAACCACTTATACCAAATGAGGCAGAATTAGCCATTACAGAAGTAGGAAACACCATGTGTCAGTATGAGCAATCTACAGAAGACTTTGCTGTACTCAAATCACACTTAAACAATGAGCAGTGTAGCATTTTCCTAGATGTAACTGAAGCAATTGAACATGGTGTACAGCACGAAAATAAAACTTGTACCTGTTAAGACTATAAACCTATACTGCTCTATGTAAGTGGTCAAGCTGGTCAGGCAAAACATTCTTAATAAAAATCATCTGCAAGTTCATCCAACAATTAACAAACAACAAGCTTTCAGCTGTAGTAACTGCCCCCACAGGTTTAGCGGCCTACAACATAGGTGGTGTCACTTTACACTGATTGCTACTCCTTCCAGAAGAGCACCAAAACAAATTAGACTACTACAAACTTTCACCAGAATTTGCTATGGAACTACGCAGAGTTTTAAAACAAATGAAAATGCTCCTAATAGATGAGGTGAGCATGGTCTCCAACCTAATGTTGGCTTTGATTCACCTCAGATTGCAAGAGGTCCTTAAAACAGACTACGAACAACTCTTTGGTGGAACACATATTATTGTTTTTGGAGATCTTCTTCAATTAACACCAGTATTGATATTGATAATGATATTTTATTTCTATCGCACTCGTATACAAGTGTTTCAGAGCGTGACAAGGCAAGGGAGGAGAACAGGGGAGAACAAAACAGCGATCTTACTAGGCCCGGTGACATTGAGAATGCACAAGTGCATGGGAAAGGGGGAGGGGAAAAGTGCATGGAAGGGGGGAGAAGTGGAAAGTGCAAAGCAGAGGAGAAACAGATAAATAACAATAAATACATAATAAAGTCAACCAACAGTTTTAGTGCAGCCAGCAATTTGCAAGTGCAAGGTTTAAGGCAGCAGACAGGGTAGGTCTGATAAGTGCAGGAAGAAAAGGGGGGGCTGTATGGGTACAGATACAGACCCCAGTGCAAGGGGTGGCCCAGAGGCAGTGCGGGAGGGTGGCAATGGTGAGCAGGTACCTGGGCCCGGAGGACAGAGGGTGGCCAGGTGCACAGTACCAAGAGAGAACAGATCAGCAGGGGAGAGAGGGAGCGAATGCAGAAGAAAAGAGGAAGGTCTTGAGGTGCTTCCGGAATCGGAGATGG
Organism: Ambystoma mexicanum; assembly: GCF_040938575.1. NCBI lineage: Eukaryota > Metazoa > Chordata > Amphibia > Caudata > Ambystomatidae > Ambystoma > Ambystoma mexicanum. The sequence goes on along the minus strand of NC_090937.1, from coordinate 1,245,426,130 downwards.
TTCTCCTCAAGTTTTAGAGTGGCAGGGAGGCTGTTCAAGAGGGAGGCCCTAGCCGAAGACAGAGATCTACCTCCAGCTTCTTTCTTTGAAAAACGAATGATCCTGAGGGAGTTGGAGGTAGAGGAGTGAAGAGCTCGAGAGGGGAGGTATTTGCGGAGGGATAGCTGAAGGTATTTTGGACCCAGGCCCCAGGAAGCTTTGTGGTCAATGCAGAGGGTTTTGAATTTAATCCTTGCATCCACTGGGAGCCAATTGAGAGATTTCAGAGTTGGAGAGATACGATCCTAGGCCAAGGACAAGTCCCGCAGTCCTGTTCTGGATTAGTTGCAGAGAGCGGAGAGTAGAGGCAGGTAGATTTAGAAGGAGGCTGTTACAATAGTCCAAGCTAGAGAGAACCAGAGCTTGGGATACCATGAGCTTCTGGGGGAAGGAGAGGAAAGGCAGAGTACCTCTGAGGAGGTGCAGTCAGACATTTGACTTTTTAGAGACCTCAGAGATGTGGGCGGAGAAGGAAAGGGTGGAGTCAAAGATGACCCCAAGGTTCTTAACCTCGCAGGTTGGGGCAGGAGGAGGGCCAAGGGAGGCCGGCCAGAGAGTTAGGGGAAAGGATGGTGAAGGTGTGCCAATGAGGAGGATCTCTGTCTTGCTGGCATTCAGACAAAGATCATTGGTGGCACACCAATCTTGAATGGCAGTTAGGCAATCAGAAATGAGAGAGGGAGAGGAGGTGGCAGAGGGCAGCCTGAAAATTAGTTGAGTGTCGTCAGTGTAGCACTGGAAATTTGAGCAGAAAGTGGCAATACAGTGGGCGAGAGTTGCCAGGTATTGGTTGCAAAGCTAGGGCGAGAGGTTAGACCCCTGGGGAACACCAGTGAAAGGAGAACCTATTTTTAAAACCTTAGGACACAAACTGTGCAGTAAACCTCTAGCCAGCATAGGAAATGTAAATCTCTGGCAACATTTCCAATACAAAGAACTAACAGAAAACCTGCAGACCTCACCTATGCAAACATTTTGAAAAGTATTCGGATTGGTGTACTATCTAAGGAGGCACAGTTTATCTTGAATACCAGATGCATCCATGACCTATATGGCCATGACACACGTACTACTGAAGTCATGGAACAATTAGCACACACACATGTAAAATGTATGTCCTTAATGCCAACTCTTGCAAGCTGTGCAAAATTCAATGGAACAATGCTGAAAAAAGAAATGCAACCACTGGTACAAATTGACTCCATAGACAAACTGGATGTGCACGGTACAACACTACCCAAGCCACAGCAAGACTAAATACCTTAGAAAACTCTATCTCTAACACAGCTGGTTTAGAGAAAATATTAACACTGTATTTAAACTGTAGAATGATGCTGAAGCATAACCTTGATGTGGAGAAAAGTTTAGTTAATGGAGCACTGGGTACAGTTGTTGGCTTCCAAACATACCCACAAGACAACAGCATTGTTTTTCTATGTTCACATCGACAAACTTTCAGAAGTAAAAAGGATAGGACACTCAACAGCCTGATTCCTTCTTTTCAAAGACATGTATGTACACAGAGAACAGTTTGCTCTATTTCTAGAATACGCAGTCACCATTCATAAATCGCAAGGTCTAACCCTAGATCAAGCATTGATTGATATTGGCAGCACGGTCTTTAAAGAAGGCATGAGTTACTTAGCACTATCACATCTACGTACACTTGAAGGGCAATGTCTAGTCAATTTTGATGCAAGTAAAGTCAAAGCTGACATTCCTTGTATTGTAGAATACAATAGACTACATGCACACTACACACCCCATGTGAAAATCTATCCTATACCTCAAAACCACAAACTTTGTAAAAGAAAACTCATGCAAGAAGAACTTATACAGAATCTCCCAATAGTACCACCAAAACAATTGAAATCAGCTCATACTCCTTTAACTACCAAAACCACAAAAGGATGTTCTGAAAAATCAAATGCATACCCAACTCCTCAAACAAAGGCCACTACCTCTACAAACAAACCTCATGGACATCCATCAAATGACTCAGACACAGAACTGTCTGATCCATTCACATTTTCCAATACAACTGGTGTAAATTGCTATGCAAAGGTAGCAATCAATGTTCTATTCCAATTGCCACCAATTCTTGAAAACATTTACTTAAACAGAGCAGACCAGTTGTGTTTGCAAATGTCAGTCCTTTACATGAAGGCAAAAAACAATCCTGACAACACTTACAGTGTTTCTGGAATAAGACAGGAATTGGACTACTGTGCAGGAATGGTGAGATCCACACTAAACACCCAAGAGGATCCGTTAGATCCATTATCCGTTAAATGTCCGTTAGATTAGGCCTTGGATCATTGGGGTACTCACATTGCTCAGATGATGACTTAGTCTTAAGTGTTTTGGTAGAGGATGTGGCCTATGTAAAAATCACTAAATATATGAACATCCGTGAATTACAATCCCTCTGAATGTACTGTTAATAATGTCAAGAGCTTTTGATTATCTATCAAGATGGAAGAATAATCTTTGTATATACATTGTGATGATGGTATGACTACCTATTTATCTTGATTCATTTTTTGGACACAGCTTTTCTATGTAATATCTTTTCCACAGTCCGTTAAGGCTCTTGAAGAAGAGGAAAGAGTCTTCGAAATGCGTCAGCCACAGAGAATGGACTTACATCTTTGCTTTGCTTTGTACATTAATTCCTTCTCTGTAAATCAAAGAATATATATTCTTTCATTGAAACTTGCTTGTCATGAAATTTTTATTCGATTGACATGCTCAATGTTATATATAAACAAAGTTTCTGAAAATAAGATTAGCTGGTCTTACCAGCATTTGACAGTGTGCAGGGGATGGGAGGATTCCAATGTCGAATCTTCTTATTCTCTTTTGTAGTATGTGGTTGTTTTGTGCCAAGATCACAGTTCCTCACCCCGCGCCTTTTACTCTTACTTTTCTCGTGAATCCAAGTCTGAAATACTTGGAGTGCACCATTATTCCTTTCTCTTACCTTTGCAAGTATTTATCATGATTGTTCACATGGAGTGGAATCTCTCCCATTCCTTAACTGTGGCATCTCCCTTGGCTACTTATTCGAGGCATCGTCCACACAGGACTTTCATCACTGAATCTGGGAAGAGTTATGAGGCAGTGCACCTGGGAAATGCACACTTGGATACCGCTGTTGAAGTTTAGAAAAAAAGGTAATCTGGTGTTCTGCGATTAAATGCTGCCATTTGCTAGATGTGGCATCTTCCTTAACTACGCAGTAGCAGCATTTTGTACACATGACTTTCATCATGGTTTAGTTGGGTGTCGGTAAGAGAGGAGTGTGTGTACTGGATACCACTGCTGATGTAGAGGCTTCATTTGTAGTTTGAGTTATTGAAGCACCGGTGGATGGAGGTTACATAGGTGGTGCTGATTGCCTTCTATACAAGGAATGGGCCCCATGGATTTTTCTTTAGTGATGTTCATGTGCTTTATGATAGTCATCATTGAACTAATTCCAATGGATACACACTCGATGGTTAATCATAAAAGATGTTCCCAGGCTTTGAGATGGAACAGCTGAAGGTCCATGGCGTAGAGTTTTATTGCAGAAGGTGCACAGTACCTTTTGTGGCTCTTTTCTGGAGCAGTGTCATTTAACTTTGAAGAAGGGCCAACTTTCAGGTTTTTTTTTCATTTTATTGTACTTCACCCTTGGTGGTGAAGGTTAGTCGACCCAAATGATGATGTCGTCACTACTCCAGCTCTCATGTTCAGACATGTTGGAATGTCTTAGTAAGAGGGAAAAAGTAAAACATTCAAAAAGACAAGTGAAAAAAGACAATACTGCAAAAAATTGAAACGTTTAATAAAAAAAGGAAAAGTAGTTTGATAAGCCTGATCTGTTTGGTGACTTGCTCTCAAAATTTACTTATCCTACCCTATTTTCTCTTTTTCTCCAAGTACTTATTCTACGCTATTTCCTCTTGTCCTCCAAATTATCCTGCATGTAACTAACATAATGTTCTTTGTTTATTTTCATCCAATTTATATAGCCCTGTTTGTTTCTTGTAGTGTTATTTTCTTACAGTTTTTTATATTGGTGTATGTTTTTTTAAAATCCAGTTTGGATTCTTTTTCCCAGTGATTAGCATGTGCAAAGAAAACAACTGTGTAATATGCACTAATGTTGTATCTTTTATATAGTGCATGTGAAGCACTGAATATGAAATATGAGGATCGTAAAAATGTGTATTAATTTGTTTATTTAAGTGTGTGTGTCATTGAACTGATTCTGTTTTCTTTTTTCCAGATAGAAGGATATTATATATATATTTTAAACATAGATTTATAGCCGTGGCTACCAACCAGCCCAATGAGCCATTGGCATTTGGAGACATGGGTAACCGCAGCAACAACTGGGAGGTGTCCTAGGCTCGATCTCGATGATGCATACCCACGGCTATAACTGCAATGTGCAAAAAAAAGTGCATTCTTCACGTACTCTCTTTTTATTGTGTCTTTTGTTATTAATATTTTGCATCAAATTCATCGAATGAAAGACATGCAATCCCATGGCCGCGGTTATAATATTTGGGGCGTAATTGGACTTTTTGGTAACCGCGGCTAAACATACTTTTGGTAAAAAAATCAGAGAAATGATTCATGGATTATTTGCGCTGAAAAAAACGGGATTTGTGCGCCATTCTGTCCGCAAATCCCCATTTGTTAAACAGGGATTTGCGGACAGAATGGCGCACAAATCCCATTTTTTTTGGCGCAAATAATCCATGAATCAGGGCCTAAGTGTGGATCATTTTTTAAATATGTATTGAGTGAACAGTTTGCAAACAGTGTAACATTTGAAATACTTTTTAATCATTAATAATAATGCATATAAGTGTACATACATGAAAAAAGGGTAAATAAATATTCAAACACAGTTTGTTGAAAACAGGTTTATTTGGGAGAGTTATGGGTTTTATTTCTGTTTTAGTTAGAACACATGATATATTTTGTTCTGTAGCCAAAGTTTCTGGATTGTTACTCTCCATGATTCATTTTAAAAGTTCAATGTCCTTTTTCATCGATTGCATGTCTTTTCTGAATATTCATCATTAGTTCTTTTAATTCTGTTGAATCCATAATCAGATTTGTGGGTCCTTGTTGTGGTGCTTCCTTTTTGAATCTCCTAGAGACTTGAATCACTTCTTCATTTGTTCGAAATTATTTGAAATATTTTTAAACACTTGTAGATATATAAACTTTCAAAATATGTGCGTTGGTTGTATACACATTTGATAGTTTAATAATAGGTAGATACATTATGGGGGTAATTCATAGAATTCAGCGCACAAGTGGCGCACACGGCTGGCGCACAGTGTGGGCGTGCGAATCCCTGCGCCAGCCGCGTGCGCCAAAACCCATTTCCGCGCACAGCGTATTCATGGATACCAGCCACCAAAACCAGCCGTGGCGCACAGTGGCGCAGCGACCTTCCAGCAGCGCCAGTTACGCCCCCAAGAACGCCTTCCGCGCAGGGAAAAGCCATCAAAATCCCAAATCCAGCGCAAAGGGCTGCGCTAACCCTGTACCAGCACGGCAAGCGGGCTACGTGTATTTCAGGGGTTCGCGTGAACTTTTTCACGCGATCGGGCCTGGGGGAGCGGGCTACGTGTATTTCAGGGGTGCGCGGGAAGTTTTACACGCGAATAGCCTGGGCGCGTGTATTTCAGGGGTGCGCGGGAAGTTCCACACGCGAATAGCCCGATCGCGTGTAAAACTTCCCGCGCACCCCCGAAATACACGTGCCCCGCTCGCACAATTGCTGTATGTTGCCACTTTTGTAATGCGCAGGGACGCTACCGCCTGCCTTCGTGTGGCGGACGTGCATCGGCTTGTGCGTGTCTTTCGCTGTGCGTGGCTTTGCCCTATTCGGTTCCATGAATACGTGTGGTTCGGGTGCGTGTGGGCGTTCCCTCTGCTTCCCTGCAGTACATCCCCAGTTACGCCCTTGTTTTCTCAGGTTGTTCCCCATTCCGCGCGTTACGCCCCGTGTTCCGCCCACTTTCTAGTGTATGCGCAGAGGTTGTGCGCTTTCACTGTGCGCGTTGCACACGTCTTTCGGGATGTTGCAGTGACGTGTGCGCCATGCACGGGTTTGGCGCACATCCCGAGGAAGACACGCGCAGGGACTTCCATGTACCGCACGCGTGCGCCTGTTTTTTTCCGCTTGCGCCTGCTTGCGCCTGCTTGCGCGTAGATTTTCGGCGCACGTTTGTTCCATGAATCGGCCCCTAAATGTGTTAAGTGACTGATATTTGTTCCTTTAAATATAATTATTAGTCTCATTTTACATGAATATATGCAATTTATTTATTTTAATTTATTTATTTATTAAGTACACAGTTATATTTCAAACTTTAGCTTTTCCTAAAATCCTCCTCTTCCATAGCCAAGAGGCGGAACAACATTTGCAATTTACCCCTCCAGTTTCCCTTAACAACATGTATCGGGACACTTTCACAAATCACTCAATTATCATCCTTGCGGCAGACCTCTCTCCTTTTAACCATTTTTCTCTCTCATTCATACTTCATTAGACTCGTCTCTTGGCTTACGGTACTCTAACTGTTATTCCTTCTCAAATAACCATGAGTTAAACTTTTCTTAAACTCCCAGTCCTTTCCACAAAAAAACTCCATCTCAGTTTTGAATAGTCAATTTCAGCATTGGGGCGCCTTTAATGTTCAAAATCTCGTTCAAAAACAAACCCAGCCCTCCTGTAGCTGCGTTTGTATGGCCTCCATAGAGGGCTTCCCACCAAGCGTTGGCATCTAGACTGTAAATTTTGTTTAGCTTTTCCAATAGTATAGTAGCTGTCGCCTTTCTCAGTTTGGGACAAAACAGAATCAGATCGCAGGGATTCCACTTTCTGTTGGCAAAAACAGCATTTGTCATCCTTCACAAGGCTGTATTTAAACAATACCTCATTTGTCCTTAGTATGTTTAATCGGAATCTTAGAAACAAGTTTTGGAACTTCGGACAAGGACATTTTCGGAGATATTCAGTAGTAATGTTTGGCAAACCGGTCAGCGCTCTAGACAAGGTGTGGCATTTAGATACAGATCGTTTTGCTTAATTCTCAAACCAATCCACCACTAGCAACACCTCTTTCACCTTCTTTGTGTTATCACACAGAATTTCAACTAATAAACCCAAGTTATCTAGTAAGGTTAGGCAGGCATCTCTCCACTGATTTAACGGCCAGAATGTCATGCCATCCTTTTTGATCTTAATTCTTCTGTATTGAGGTGGAACGTCATGGCCTAATACCTTTCTGAATGTCATCATGGATCTCCACTGAATCCTAACATATAGGGAGTAAATGCCCAACTCATGTCTTATGACTCCAATTGGTACGGCATTTGAGAGCCTCAGGAGTCGCTTCCAATACTTGGATTCCAATTTTTCCCAGAATGTTATCAGAAAATTCAAACTTGCTTCTCTGGCATATGACAGGGCTGGCACCACCTTCTGGTTGTAAAATATGATCACGGGCTGTAGGGAAAATTTTCCGTATTCTTTCTTTATTAACAGGCCTTGCACTGTGAGTTGTGTAATTTTCAGCAAGAGGGTTTCCTTCCATGGAGAATCTCCACTATCTGCACTGATCGTAATTCCTAGGTATCTTGTCGTGGTTGTTGTGCTTAATTTGACCAAGCCAAGTGACCAGTTGTAAGATCTTTTTATCTTTGCTCTTGGTTTTTTAATCACTAATATCTCTGATTTCCCTATATTGATCCTTCGCCCATTTTGTGCAACATAGTCCTGTAGCGCATTTAACTTTCTCTGCAGCCCTATTTGGGTAAGGTCCAACAATACTAAAGTCCCCACTGGGGTCACTTTTAAGAGCCACCCAGAGAATATGCTAAGTATATTGGAAAATGAAAATCACTTTGATGCCTTTTAAAAAAAAAAATAGTTGCGGTTACGAAAGCTGCCAATGAAACGTTGTGTCCTGTCAGGTGTGTTATAGCCATGGGTATAAACCAAAGTATAGGTTATAGCCACGGGTATGAGTAAGCAAATGGCACATTGTGTATTTTTGGTGGGTGCCGCCATGGCTATCACCATCGCACTTTAGCCCTGAGTATAACCATTCCAATTTCTATGCATTGTTCATGTTTTTCCATTGATTTTCTACCACACAATTTCACATGTGTTACTGATTCCATGCCCTCATATGAACCCTTATGTTGTTTGAATTGTTGCAGCGTGTCAATATGTCTTTTTTAATCTGTAAAAATGGTACGGGTAGCCCCGACTACGGGAGGTTGACGCGATTCGGGGCTATGAACGGGCCAATTGCACCTTGTTTTTTTGGCAGTCTTTGATAGCCACGGGTATGGATCTGTCACTATACCCGCGACTATAGCTGGTTTCATTTTGGTGCAGTGATCATCTTATATTATGAATGTTTCAGCTTATATTTGTACATGTGTTTCTGTTTGGATGTTCTTACCTGAAGGCTAATGTGAATTGATTTTGAAATCTTCGTAATATGTGTTTTTGAGTGCATTAGAAACATTTTCATGTAGCCGCACCTGTAGGTGGACTTTTGTCGTGTAACTGGGGTTACAGCCACGGTTATGTTATTGGCAAAAATTAGGAAAAGAATAAACGTTTTTTATTGTAGTGTGTAATTATTGTATAAAGTATTCTCTGAAGTATTGTGTTGGGGTTTATTGATTGGTATAGCTTGTAATTAAAACGTGTTTGTCATTTTACATGTTTGCTTTCCACAGTCCTCTTTATGTGCTGTTGAATTGTGAGAGCTATGAAAGTGACATTTGTGTGAGGTTATGACCGTGTGATTCGAGAACTCATGTACTGTGTTTGGCTCTGGTGAAGATCTATTCATTATTTGGAGCAGCTGAAGGTGAGTGATAGTGCGTTTTTATATATTTTTTGTACAGTTTGAATTATTGTATTTGTAAGATAAATGAAATATGTTCAGGTGTCTAATTTTATTGATATTGATATTTTATTTGTATTGTGCTCATACACGTGTTTCAGAGCGCGACGAGGCAAGGGAGTGGAACAAGAGAGAACAAAAACAACTATCTTACTAGGCCCAGTGACAATGAGAACGCGCAAGTGCGGGGGTGGGGGGATGAAAAACAAAACAAACAAATGGTAGTGCAGCCAGCAAGTGGCAAGTTAAAGGTGCAAGCGAAGGGGGTCTGATAAGTGCATGGAAAGGGGGTACTGTAGGTTTACAGATACAGACCTAAAGTGCAAGGAGGCAGTGCGGGTGCATGGCAGGGTGGGCAAGTACCTGGGCCCGAAATCAGAGGGTAACCAGGTACACAATGCCTAAACAGAACAGATCAACAGGGGAGAGGAGGAGAAAAGGCAGAAGCAAAGAGCTACTTTGGGAACCAGAGATGGTTCGCGTCAGGTTTCAGAGTGGCAAGGATGCTGTTCCAGAGGGTGGCCCTAGCCGAAGACAGAGATCTACCCCCAGCAGGTTTATTTGAGAAACGACTGACCCTGAGGGAGTTGGAGGCGGAGAAGCGAAGAGCTCGAGAGGGAAGATATTTGCAGAGGGAGAGTTGAAGGTATTTTGGACCCAAGCCCTAGAAAGCTTTGTGGACAATGCAAAGGGTCATGAATTTAATCCTTGCAGCCACTAGGAGTCAATGAAGAGATTTCAGGGCTGGAGAGACAGGATCCCAGGGCTTGACGCCCAGGATAAGTCTCACAATGCTGTTCTGGATGAGTTGCAAAGGGCAGAGGGTAGAAGCAGGTAGATTTAAAAAGAGACTGTTGCAGTAATCCAGCCTAGAGAGAACCAGTGCTCGAGATACAGTGAGTTATTGGGGGAAGGAGAGGCAAGGCAGAATACCTCTGATGAGGTGAAGTTGGAAGTTTGACTTTTTAGAGACATCAGAGATGTGGACAGAAAAGGAAAGTGTGGAGTCAAAGATGACTGCAAGGTTCTTAGCCTTGCAGGAGGGGTAGGAGGAGGGCGAATGGAGGCCGGACAGAGTGTGACAGGAAAGGAGGGTCAGGGTGAGCCGATGAGGAGGTTCTCCATTTTACTGGCATTGAGGCAGAGATCATTGGCGGTAAACCACTCCTGAATAGCAGACAGGTAATCACAGATGAGAGAAGGAGAAGAGATGGCAGTGGGAAGCCTGAAAATGAATTGAGTGTTATCCGCATAGCACTGAAAATTGGAGCAGTAAGAGGCAATGCGATGGGTGAGAGTTGTCAGGGATTGTTTGAAAAGCCAGGGAGAGAGGTTAGACCCTTGGGGAACACTGCAGGTAGAGAGGTAGAGAGGGAGATAGAGGAAAGGAAGGCCCAAGTTGGACATGGGAGGTTCGATCAGAGAGGAAAGAGGTCAGCGAGGCCAGAGTCATGAAGACAGCTGAGCAGGATGGTATGGTTGACCGTGTCGAAGGCAGAAGATATATCAAGTAGGATGAAAACCGAAAGAGATGTTAGAGTCAAGGCTATTGAGTAGGTCTTCACAGATGTTCGGGAGAACAGTTTCAGTGCTTCTGGCATCTCTAAAGCCAGATTGATGTCATGGAGATAACCAACAGAATTGGAATGGAGGTTAAGCTGCCAGATGGCCAGCTTTTCCAAGAGTTTGCCCAGAAAAGGTGTGATGGAGATCGGGCAATAGTTTGCCGGGCAAGAAGGGTCAGCTGTGGGTTTCTTGAGAAGGGAGTGCACAAGAGACTGCTTCAGAGAGAATTTGCAGAAGTCGTCCAGGGCAGGAGCAAGAGTATCAATGTGGTCCTTTATGATTTTGGTGAAACAGGGAAGAACCTGTTTTGACAAGCCTTTCATAGATCAGACTCTTCTAGAAACCTCAATGTTTTTCCAGGAGAAAAGGGGAAAGGAAGAGAAAGAGGGTGAGGGGCGGGGCCGGCTGCAGGAGGGCCAGAGTTCACAGAAGGAGAAGGGAGAGGAGATGGAGGAGGCCAGAGGGTGGACAGAATGTCCTGGATTTTAGAGATGAAGTGAGAGGCAAGGGCTGTGCAAAGGGCCTGGGAGGTGACAGGAGAGGTAGACACTTCAGCAGGGTTGGCCAGCTCTTTGCAGTTTTTGAAGAGTTTGGCTGAGTTGTTAGATGCCGCAGAGACAGGGGCTTGGATCGGGGCTCGCTACTTAGTTAGGACAAAGAGTCGGTATTGCCTTTGGAGCAAGCGGCAGGCCAGTTTGTCAGAGGATGAACAAGAAGCCCTGCATTTCCTCTCGGCCCCCATCTTTTTGGCTTGTTTTTTTTGTTGGGTCAGCTGCAGAGTTGTTTCCCGCAACCCCTCATTAACCATATTATAGTTAGCAGGGATTGCAGGGGACAGCCCCCACAGCCATTTTTTTGGGGATGGCTGCAGGGGACACCACCGCAAACCCCAACTCACAATATAGTGAGCAAGGGTGCAGGGGAAAACCCTGCAGCCCCTTTCACCAAATGTGTGATTTGGTTGAACTTTTCGGCCATCGGATTTTTCGACCAGCCGAAATTCAGCCAAATCACACATTCAGTATGTTTTATTCTGTCATTTTGGCCAAAACCATTGAGGCCAGAAGGAAGAGGAGAGGTACACCCATTTGGAGAGGAAAGAGGTTAGCTGACCAGGAGGCTGATAGATAGTAGCCACAGTAAGAGAGAAGCCGGGAGAGAGAAAAAGCCTGCAGACAAGGCATTCGAAAGAGGAGTAGGTCTGTGTGGGTGTGATAGCGGCAGGAATCCACTCAGGGAAAATCAGGGCTACACCCCCTCTGGCCTGGGATGATCTGGGTGCGGAGAGGATCTTGTAGCCATCAGGGAGGAGAGTGTCAACGTTTGTGACATAGCTGGCCATGATCCAAGTTTCAGTGAGACCGAGGACATCGAGGTCGAATTCTTCAAGGAGGCGGCAGATGCCAGAGGAGTGTTTAACAGCAGAGCGAGAGTGGCAAGATGAAGGTTGCCAGCCTTAAAGGCCTTCCGGGGAGGGGTACAAATACGCCCTGTGGAGGTGAAAGAGCCCAGGGGGGGACAGAAGAGGAGGGAAGAGAGGGCAAGGGGGGCAGGAGGGGGAAACAGGGAAGCAGGAGAAGGGAGAGGGGACAGCAGGAGAAGAAAGGAAATTGATGAGGCAAGGGAAGGATTTATCAAAGAGTAGGAGGTTGGCCTGAGAACCTTGGACCATGACAGTGCATTTAGGTAGACATTAATGGTGACCTTAGAGGAGCTGAAGGGGGCCATGAGGGCTTCCAAGCAGTTGCCACCATTAATGGAAGAGGAGGAGAAAGGATAGAGCACAGAGATCACACGAAGAGTCCATAGATCTGGCGAAGGAACGACATAGAGGATGTCGGTGAGGGTCTGTCTGGAGGAAGCGCTGGAAAAAGTGTCAGCGATAGGGAGACCAGGGTTAGAGGCCAAGATATCCTTTATGAACTTCTTCCTACCAGACTTAGTGAGAAGGGAAGGATAGTCAATGGAGACACAGTTGGGGAAGATAGGAGAAACAGAACGTGCCATGGGAGAGGTAGAGAGAAGGGGGGGCAGGGAAGCAGGAGAAGGGAGAGGGGACAGCAGGAGAAGAAAGGAAATTGATGCATCAAGGGAAGCGCCTATCAAAGAGTAGGAAGTTGGCCTGAGGACCTTGGACCATGACAGTGGGCCTCATTATGACCCAGGCATTAAGGGTTAACGCCGTCGTTAACCCTTAACGCCTATTCTGATTTTAACGGCTGCTCTTAGCAGCCGTTAAAATCCATGGCGCTAACCTGCCATGATGCTAATTACGCCACCATAATTTACGGTGGCATAATTAGCGCCTTCCCCACTCCCATTATGCCCTATGGGGCAAAAATGGGAATGGGGAAGGGAAAATGGGAAATGGGGATTTACCGCCCCACTCACCTTGAAATGGGGCGGTGAATCCGCCATCCACCAAGGTGTAAACATAGTTTACACCATGGTGGTAAAGTTGGCGCAATTAGCACCTGGGTCGTAATGACCCCCAGTGCCATTTAGGTAGACATTAATGGTGACCTTAGAGGAGTCGAAGGGGGCCATGAGGGCTTCCCAGCAGTTGCCCCCGTTAATGGAAGAGGAGGAGAAAGGATAGAGCACAGAGATCACACGAAGAGTCCATAGATCTGGCGAAGGAACGACGTAGAGGTTGTCGGTGAGGGTCTGTCTGGATGAAGCGCTGGAAAAAGTGTCAGCGATAGGGAGACCAGGGTTAGAGGCCAAGATATCCTTTTTGAACTTCTTCCTACAAGACTTAGTGAGAAGGGAAGGATAGTCAATGGAGAAACAGTTGGAGAAGATAGGAGAAACAGAAAGTTCCATGGGAGAGGAAATAGAGAAGAGGGGGCAGCGGGTAATAGGAGAACAAGTAGAGCGGTCCAGTCACTGGGCCAGTAGAATACAGAAAAAAGTATGTATTACAAGCGAATGGCACAGCAAGTTTCCAAAACACAGCTAGATTTGAAATTAAGCTAAATGTAAAAGCACAAGCTAAATGCAAAACAGCTAGATTTGAAATTAAGCTAAATGCAAAAACACATGTTAATTGCAAAACACAGCAAGATTTGAAATTAAGGTAAATGCAAAAATATAAGCTAAATGCAAAACACAGCTAGATTGTGGCAATGGAGAAACAAGCACTGAATACACAAAGGACCTCAGGGCCACCAGATGATATGGGCCCAAATCCAGAACTGCGTGCAGATCGGCAGGTGCGTGATGAATAAAAAGATAAAGGCACTCAGAATGTGCAAATTCGATTTTTCTTGCTTCATTTTTTCTTTTTTTTTCTTTAAAAGGAGAAAAGATACGGATGCCATAAAACCTTATGTGGTATTCCTACCTCTTTGCATCAGGTGAAATGCAGCAGCTCAACCTCCAGGCGAGCGCTTGGTGCAGGTAAGGAGCTGATGGTGGAAACTCTGGTGTAATCAGCAGCCCAGCCGAGTGAAAAGGGGCCCAGGAAGTGGGCCTTTGGATGAGGGGGGTGGCTAAAGCCTGCCGGTCCCCCCTTGGGTAGATGAAGGAAATGCTGGCCAATGGCTGAGATAACAGGCAGGCCAGGCAGGGCTCAGTACCAGAAAGAAGGTGGCAACATCTTTAATTTGTGGCAATGGAGAAACAAACACTGAATACACCTAGGACCTCAGGGCCAATCAGACGATATGGGCCCAAATCTAGAACTGCGAGCAGCGCGGCAGGCGCGTGATGTATGAAAAGATAAAGGCACTCAGAATGTGCAATTTTGATTTTTCTTGCTTCGTTTTTTTTCGTTTCCTTTTAAAGGAGAAAAGAAACGGACACCAGAAAACCTTAGATGGTATTCCTACCTCTGTGCATCAGGCCAACGGCAGCAGCTCAACCTCCAGGCGAGTGCTTGGTGCAGGTAAGGATCTGATGGTGGAAGCTCTGGTGTAATCAGCAGCCCAGCCGAGTGAAAAGGGGCCCAGGAAGTGGGCATTTGGATGAGGGGGCTGGCTAAAGCCTGCCGGTCCCCGATTGGGTAGATGAAGGAAATACTGCCCAATGGCTGAGCTATCAGGCAGGGCTCCGAACCAGAAAAAAGGTGGCAGCCATCTTTACATTTCTGGCAATGGAGAAACAAACACTGAATACACAAAGGACCTCAGGGCCACCAGATTATATGGCCCCAAATCCAGAACTGCATGCAGCGCGGCAGGCGCATGATGAATAAAAAGATAAAGGCACTCAGAATGTGCAATTTCGATTTTTCTTGCTTCATTTTTTCTTTGTTTTTAAAAGGAGAAAAGAAACGGATGCCAGAAAACCTTAGATGGTATTCCTACCTCTGTGCATCAGGCCAAATGCAGCAGCTAAACCTCCAGGTGAGCATTTGATGCAGGTAAGGAGCTTATGGTGGAAAATCTGGTGTAATCAGCAGCCCAGCTGAGTGAAAAGGGGCCCAGCAAGTTGGCCTTTGGACAAGGGGGCAAGATAAAGCCTGCCGGTCCCCAATTGGGTAGATGAAGGAAATGTTGGCCAATGGCTGAGCTAGCAGGTGGGTCAGGCAGGGCTCAGTACCAGAAAGAAGGTGGCGGACATCTTTAAATTTGTGGCCATGGAGAAACAAGCACTGAATACACAAAGGACCTCAGGGCCATCCAGAACTGCGTGCAGCGCGGCAGGCGCGTGATGAATAAAAAAATAAAGGCACTCACAACGAGCAAATTCGATTTGTCTTGCTTCCTTTTTTCTTTTTTTTCTTTAAAAGGAGAAAAGATACGGATGCCAGAAAACCTTAAGTGGTATTTCTACCTCTGTGCATCAGGTGAAATGCAGCAGCCTAACCTCCACGAGAGCCAGGTAAGGAGCTGATGGTGGAAGCTCTGGTGTAATCAGCAGCCTAGCCGAGTGAAAAGGGGCCAAGGAAGTGGGCCTTTGGATGAGGGGGCTGGCTAAAGCCTGGTGGTCCCCGATTGGGTAGATGAAGGAAATGCTGGCCAATAGCTGACATAGCAGGCAGGTCAGGCAGGGCTCAGAACCAGAAAGAAGGTGGCGACATCTTTAAATTCGTGGCAATGCAGAATCAAGCACTGAATACACAAAGGACTTCAGGGCCATCAGATGATATGGGCCAAATCCAGAGCTGCTTGCAGTGCGGCAGGCACGTGTTAAATGAAAAGATAAAGGCACTCAGAATATGCAATTACGATTTGTCTTGCTTAGTTTTTTTTTTGTTTTAAAGGAGAAAAGAAACGGATGCCACAAAACCTTTGATGGTATTCCTACCTCTGTGCATCAGATGAAATGCAGCAGCTCAACCTCCACGCGAGCGTTTCGTGCAGGTAAGGAGCTGATGGTAGAAGCTCTGGTATAATCAGCAGCCCATCCGAGTGAAAAGGGGCCCTGGAAGTGGGCCTTTGGAAGAGGGGGCCGGCTAAAGCCTGCCTGTCCCCGATTGGGTAGATGAAGGAAATACTGCCTAATGGCTGAGCTATCAGGCAGGGCTCCGAACCAGAAAAAAGGTGGCAGCCATCTTTACATTTCTGGCAATGGGGAAACAAACACTGAATACACAAAGGTCCGCAGGGCCACGAGATGACCTGGGCCCAAATCTAGAACTGCATGCATTGCAGCAGGCATGTGATGAATAAAAAGATGAAAGGGTTGTCTGCACGGAAGTAGAGTTAAACAGTAAAAACATTTTAAAGTAGTGTTTTTAAATCTGTAGATACAAATCCTGCAGTTAATGCAACAATTTCTAGTGTTGAGGATAGTTTTAAAAATGTTGTAGTTGAAATAGGAGATATGCCAACCAAAGGTTTTTCCTACAATCAACAGTGTTTTTAGTGAAAGTAAAACAAGTTTTTGTTTTCAAATGTGTTACTATCTAGTAAAAAAGGAAAGATCTTTTTGAAAAAAAGGTATCGAATGTGCTATGAATTTGAAACAGAGGAATAAGGATATATTTAGTAAAATGTACCACTCCTGAGTTTTTACCAATCTTTGGAGAAGCGTGAAACCATAATCTAGATATGTGGTAAAACATTTTTTGCAAAAGAAAAAAGTAGAAGCAATCATTAAGAACGCTTTGGATATGAAAAGAAAATTGTTCATTTTCGTATTAAATGACCTAAACAAATTGCTTAAGGTGACTACACCATTCTATACAAATATACAAACAGTTCATGTGCTTAAACATGACAATGTTTGTGACATCTTTGGTGAGATTAGGAACACACTTCTCATACTGAAAGATTTTTTAATGAGGAGAGTCGAATTCAAGGAAATAATGTTCCACTAGCTATTGATGAGAGTGGACATAGCTATGAAGTCTGAAATGGTGTGATTTCTAAAAAAGAAGAAATCATACAGTGTAATAATACAGAAATGGAAACTGTAGGTCAGTCAAAAATAAAGCTAAAGAAGGATTGTGAAGTATGGACTTGCAACTTTTTGTGCAGTATTGATAAGTTTTCTTGTAACGTTTTAAAGAGGTTTTTGCAAGTATTACACAAACATGATAATGTTCAAAGGCAGATTAAGATGCTACAAGAATAGATGACTGAGACGTTCGTGGAAAAAATAGGACTTTTGGTTCACTCTCTAACTTGTCTTGATAAAAGTAGATGATAAAAGTAGTTTCATCATGTACAGATGCTGGCTGCATATCATACTAAAATTAGGTACCTTATAGTTAAACTGTATTAGTGCAAAACACCAAGTTTGTCTCTTGCAATTTTAAATCAAAAACCTTTGACTGGAATTGTAGAAAGTTTAGTTTCTACAATGCAACTGATAAATATGATGCATTTAAAAGAGTATGGGGTCATTCAGAGTTGGGCGGTAGCCATGGTGCTAGTAGCACCATGGCTGCCTCCCATACTGGGTCCGGTTCCGCTCTGGTTGAATGGGGACTTACCGGGTCATTCCGACCCTGGAGTATCCGGTAAGTCCCCATTCAACCAACCATTCCCCATTCCCATTTGAGCTCCTATAGGGCTCAATGGGAATGGGGAAGGCGCTAATAACGGGCCCGCGAATAGCAGGCCCATTATTAGCGCCCTGGTCCCTTAGCGGACCCGTAAAGGAAGTGTGGTCAGACCACACGTCCTGTACGGTTCCCGCTAAGGGACCTCATAATTGGGCGGTAAGGGATTACCGGCACTGGTCTCCTTAGCGCCAAACTCAGAATAACCTCCTATGTGTATGTACATGAAACACTTACAGGAAGTGGAAGTGATGATCATATGCTTTATAAGGATCAGATTTTTTAACAGTATAAAAGAAGTATTGCAATGTTTGAGTTGTCTTCTACTGAAAGACCTGACATTGTTTGTGTATCTTGTTGATGCACTTTTTTATAAGTCTCAAGTGCACCTAGTGTATGTTGAGAACAACATTTAACACACTGTAGAAGATGTTTGGAAAGAAATGTTTCTGTATTTGTTTGTAGAAGAACGATTTGATGCAAGTGATGCACTTTACGTTTGTAGACACTGGCCCTCATTACGACCTTGGCGGAGAACCATGGTGCTATTAGCACCATGGTCCATGGCGCTAAGCTGCCAACTCCGCCATGGTGGTTGGCGGACTTACCGCCCCATTCCGACCTTGGCGGGGCGGTAAGTCCCCAATCCCCATTTACCCTTCCCCATTCCCATTTTTGCCCCATAGGGCATAATGGGAGTGGGGAAGGCGTTAATTACGCCACCGTAAATTACGGTGGCGTAATTAACAATGAGGTCCCTTAGCGCCATGGATTTTAACACCTGCTAAAAGCAGGTGTTAAATCCGCCATGGCGCTAAGGGAACTCGTACTCAGGCGGTAAGGGTCGGCGAAGTTTACGCCGGCGTAAACCCCTTACCGCCTGGGTCGTAATGAGGGCCACTGTGTTGGATTTTTATAATCAAACACGTATTCCACCAAGAAGTGTCTTAAACGATATGGTAGTGAATGATATCCCTCTTGTGCTTCAAAAATGTAACATATTTTAAGTGATTGCATTGCAAACAGTTCAATCTTTTCAAGTTATTGTTAGACTGCAAACAAAGATACCAAATCTGCCTAAGAAGTCATTAGTGCAAGGTGTGAGAGGCAAAGTTGTGTATTTACCCCTAAATTTGAAAGAAAATGTTAATACTCAAGTAGTGAAGCATGACATTGCAGATTCTTTGTTTGTTTTAGTAAATGGTGGTGCCACTAAAGATAAGAGAATTTGGCAACAGCTTATCGATATTGGAAAACTGAAAACTGCATTGGTGTTTCTATTGGAGTACAATGATTTATACAAAGGCAGTCTGACTGAACCAGACCTGTCTATGCTTGATGATGAGTCAACAAACAAGAGAAGTGAAGGTCAGTTTCAGCGTCTATCTGTTGCAGAAGGGAATAGTTTGTATGAACATTACACTATTCATCTTCTACACTCACGTGAAGTCATAAGCAACAGTTTAGAATTGTATCAAATGAAAGCAATGAAAGATGCAGCAATTAGTATCTGGGAAAAGACATTAGAAGGCCATTCCAACTGTTACTGGAGGGAGATTGTATGATCGGAAAGTGTGCATCTCTGCTTCAGAATATCGTTGTAAAAGAATGTATTCAGAAGATTCACAATTCAGCACCAATGTTGAATATATTTTTCACTTATTTGTATGAAAGTGAATTTTCGACATTATGTTTCTGTTGCTCATACACTTCAGACCGGAACTAGATTTAAAAATCTTTCTGCATGTGAGATACTGCAACAGGTGAAAGAAAGAAATGCAGTTTTAGAGGGCAAACCTACGAATATTCTTGCTACAATGAGAGGAGCTAAAGTATATTGGTAAAGGTGACACTCCGAGGTTAGATGCTGAATCAGAAACTTGGGATCTCCAACCCGGTTTGTGACTTTAAGTTGCACTGAGTATGGTTGGGATGATCGTGCAGAGTGGATTCGGGAAACTAATGCAGAGAAAGACAACATAGAGCACAGGACATCAGGAGAACTGTGTTCTATGGACCCTGTAAGTGTATCATGGTTTTTTCATCACAGATTTTTAGCCATGTAACACTTTATATGTAATAATGAAAATGGTCCACTCGTCCCTGTAGAACATTTCTTTTGGAGGAGAGAGTACCAGTTACGTGGGGCTCCACATATACATGTGATGTTGTGGATTAAAGATGCTCCTCAGTTTGGTAAGGAAAATGATGGGTGTGTGATGGAGTTCATTGAAAAACATGTTACTTGTTCTATTCCAGCTCAGAACGTGAATGCTGATCTACGGAACAAGGCGGAAAGGTTTCAAAATCATTCATGTGGAACGGACCGTCAGAGAAAATACAAACGTAAAGCCAAGTACTACACCCAGTGCAGATTTGGCTTTCCAAGGCTTGTGACACCAGTTGCTCGAATGAATAGTATAATGGCATCTATTAGACATCATGTTACCTGTAAGTCAAAAAGAAATACCTTTCATTGAAAAAGAAATAAGGAATGCCAATGTATTAATGATTACAATCCTGTCATTGCTCAGCTATGGAATGCAAATACTGATGTACAGTTTATTGCTGATAATTCAACGGCTGTTGCTCGTTATGTTAAGCATACATGACAAAAGCAGAAAAGCGAAATGCAGCTGAAGTATTGGCAGATTTATCGTCAGATAAAAGTCTCAGTCAGTAACCTTTAAGCTTTGGTTTGAAGATGCTTTCACATAGAGAGTGTGGTAGCTATGAAGCTGCAGATTGGCTAACTATTTAGCCTCTGTATGGACGTAGTATTAATGTAGTTTGGTTAAGTCTTGGACCAGCTAGTACTACAAATCGGGTATTGAAGCCTTTGACTGAAACCGAGCAGTTAGCTGAATCAGCACCTGACAGTACAGAGATTTTCAAAACCAACTTGATTGATACATATTATCCAAATCGATCTGAATTGTTGGAGGATTTTTGTTTATGTGAAGTAGCACAACGCTACTCATATTGAAATATTGAAGCAAACAGTGACAGAAGACGGTTCAAAGTACATGGATGTAGTGGTTGTCTAGTGAGACATGAAAAGCCAAGTCTCATTTACCACATGAAACTGTCTTGCCAAAGTGCAGAGAAAATGCTATTATTTTATTTTTGTATTTTTCAGTTGTTCTTCCCATGACATGCAGGAAGTGATTTACTTGGACGTTTTGAAACTTTTGAAAAATATTTTTTTGCTAAAAAATGCTTAATTACATATCCAAAATGTGAGCAGTATTTGCACTTACTGGGGAAAGAACTGCATCAAGAAGAACTTTTGGCAGCTGTATTGGCAGTCAAGATTCTGCAGCAGGAAGTCAAAATATTCTTGGTGAGCTAATTATTCAAACTGTTGTTGAACTTGCAATGGAGGAAGTAGAAATTGCATTGCAACAAAGTAAAGTTGCAGATGTGAATTGTGATGAAATGGTTAGTAAACTTAATATAGAGCAAAAAGAAGTTCATAATAAATTTAAAGATGGGTACTTAAATGGTTTACTGCAGTGGTCCTCAAACTACGGCCCGCGGGCCACATGCGGCCCACGGAGCGCATTTACCCGGCCCGCCGGGTGTTTTAGCCTCAGGACATCCTTGTGTTTCCGAAAGATGCTTTCGGAACACAAGGATGCCTCTGAGAAGTCCCTGCGAACCGCGTTTACTTTAAAAACGCGGGGACCGCTGGGAGTAGGCGCACGCAGCGATGTCACTGACGTCCCATGCGTGCGCACGCCCATGGAAACCTAGGCGGAGAAGCAGAGAAGAAAGGACGCGCGCTGGAGGTAAGTGTTTACCAGCGGCGCGTCCCTTCGGTGTTCTGACCACCGGTCCTGCTATGGCCGGAGCGGTGGTCAGAAGGGATGTCCCGATACCAGTATCGGGACTGATACCAGGCATTTTTATGGTATCGGGGACTCGTTTAGAGTCCCCGATACCATGCCCGGTGCATAAGCCCCGCAATGTGGGGGGAACTATACTGTCAATGTAATGTGGGGGGAACTATACTGTCAAAGTAATGTGGGGGAACATACTGCCAGCCTAATGTGGGGGGAACTATACTGCCAACCTAATGTGGGGGACTATACTGCCAGCCTAATGTGGGGGAACTATACTGCCAGCCTAATGTGGGGGACTATATTGCACCTAATGTGGGGGAATGTTGCTGGTATATTGTTTTTATTGGTATTTTACTAATAGCAATTTGGAATCCCTAGGAAACAATGATGTCAAGAAATAGAAAAATTGACTCGGAGTGTAGGATATTCAAAGAACAGTGGACTTATGATTACTTTTCCATACAGTACAAGGAAAGAGCTGTGTGTCTGATATGCCAGAATATAGTGTCTGTGTTCAAAGAATACAATTTGCATCGACACTATGAAACTCAACATAAAGATAAATATGATTGTTTGGTCGGAGAAGTGAGAAAAGATAAAATATTAAAACTGAAAAATACATTGACAGCTCAGCTAAATACTTTTGTGAAGCAGAAGCAGCTAAATATTTCATCACTGAGAGCAAGTTTTCAAGTTGCCAAGCTAATAGCGTGCACTGGCAGACCATTCGTGGAGGGAGAATTTGTTAAAGAATGCCTTCTTTCTGTTGCCAAAGAGATGTGTCCAGAGAAGGCCGATTTATTTAGTACAGTGAGTCTTTCAGGACCTACACTTACACGGAGGATTGAAGAAATGGGAGACAATCTGTATCAGCATTTGCAAACCCTGACAAAAAAACTTTCCTATTTTTCCTTGGCACTTGACGAAAGCAATGATGTTCGTGATTCTGCACAACTTTTAATTTTTATTCGTGGGACGAATGACAATTTCGAAGTCACAGAAGAGCTTGCTGCACTGCAAAGCATCAAAGGAACAACTACAGGAGAGGATATCTATGAAAAGGTTTGCCAAACTTTGAATGGTTGTGAGCTGGACTGGGCTAAACTAGCCAGTGTGACAACTGATGGTGCTCCTAGCATGGTGGGGTCTAAGAAAGGAGTAATTGCTCGCATTAACCAAGAGATGGACAAACATAATTATTCTCATCCAATAGCCATACACTGCCTCATCCACCAACAAGCGCTGTGTAGTAAATCACTGAAGTTTGACTCTGTTATGACAATTGTGGTATCTTGTGTTAACTTCATTAGAGCTCATGCACTAAAGCACAGACAATTTCAGGAATTTCTGTCTGAGCTAAATGCTGACTATGGAGATGTTCTGTACCACACAGAAGTCCGTTGGCTGAGTCGAGGGAGAGTTTTGAAACGTTTCTATGACTTACTTCCACAGATTACAGCTTTTCTTCTTTCAAAAAACAAAGAAGTACCAGAGCTCAATGATGCAGAATGGAAATGGCACCTTGCCTTTCTAACAGATGTAACAGAGCTACTCAACAGTTTCAATGTGCAACTTCAAGGAAAAGGGAAGCTCATCTGTGATATGCAATCACATGTCAAAGCATTTGAAGTAAAATTAGGCCTCCTCATCAAACAAGTGAAGGAGGAAAACTTCTGCCATCTACCCACAACTCAAAATCTGTTAGCGGAAAAACCATTGGTTGCATTCCCAAACAAAACATGTGTGGATTCACTAGAAAAATTGCAAAAGGAGTTCCAATTTAGATTTAAAGAGCTTCATCTCCATGAACAGGACATACAGCTTTTCCGTAACCCATTTTCTATTGACATTGAAAATGTGGATACAATTTACCAAATGGAACTGGCTGAACTGCAGAATTGTGACTCTCTGAAAGACGCATTCAAGTCAAGCAGCCTTCATAGTTTCTATGCATCTCTCCCTTCCGAGACATATCCTCATCTCAGGAACCATGCACTCAAAATGGCAACCATCTTTGGCAGCACTTATGTCTGTGAACAGACTTTTTCAAAGAATGAAACATCTGAAATCTCCAACCAGATCTAGACTAACGGATGAACACTTGCATCACTTGTTACGACTACCAGTGACAAATATGGAACCGGACATTGACCATCTCGTTAGCCAAAAGCAGGCCCATAGTTCCCATTGAAATACTGGTACGTTTGTTGATTTAACTTTACTTGTTCTTCATTTTAAATATTGTATTTATTGTATTTATTCCGTTTTGTTTCTTCACTTCAAAATAAGATATATGCAGTGTGCATAGGTATTTGTTCATAGTTTTTTTTTTTAACTATAGTCCGGCCCTCCAACGGTCTGAGGGACCGTTAACATGGCCCCCTGTTTAAAAAGTTTGAGGACCACTGGTTTACTGCATGAGAAGCGCACAGGCTCCTGTATGCAATACAGACCTGTACAGACCTGTATTGTTGTATGTTGGTGGACAAGCAGGAACAGGTACATCTTTTTTAATTAATGCAATAAGAGCTATGTTTCAGGCTTTGCCCTTGGAAGGTATGGCAGAGCTGGAAGCACTTGCACTCACAGCCGTGGTTCTACAGGGCACGGTCTAGTCCTCACATAAGATGGCCACTAAGTGTTTATCTACGTTCACTTCCTGTGAAACGGTGCGTTGTAGCCATATTTTCCCTTGGGACGACGCTGCAGTGTTTTCACAGTTCCCTCGTTGTTTCCAGTGCTCTCGTAAATACCCTTTGATCTGCTTATAAGCTTCTTTCTTCCCTCATTCGCCTTCCGTATACTATACTTTGTTCCCCCCACTCCACCTTTTGTGCTGCTTGGTCTGCATACTCCTTACATGGACATATCTGTCTTATTGCTACGGTAACTCTCTGTGACCGTTGCTATTGCACTTACTGTATTCCTCTCTTTGGACCTTCTTTAGGCTTGTAATATAGGCTTGTTTCTTCTATTCAGCAACTTTCTATTCTATCCGCTGCTTTTGTGTTCCTCGCATTCACTCTTTTGATTCTGGACTTGTTCTGTCTCTGACTTCCTTCGGTCGTGGCAAGGATTCTTGCTCGTCTGCCATTAAGCGACAGCTCTGTTGTCTTCCTTCTTACTACACATCTCCCGGTATCAGTCAGCTCTTTAGTTCTTATTTTCTTTCGTCTGTCTACACCCTGCTTACTGTGGGTTACCTTTGTACCTCTCGGTTAATGTGCGGTTGGGATCGCATTTGCCTTGCTACCGATTCTTGTTTCCTGCACCCTGGACGGCTCATCCACTTCCTGTCGCTCTACCAGAGTACTGTGTATCTTTACTTTCATAGACCACCCTGAGTATCCCTCCTGATCTGGGACCTACAACTGCCAGTACTTTGGTTACATTTCTACAGTGCTGCAAGTTTATGAAATCTACACCATATACCTGTTTGGACATTGCTACAACCAGCTTCACCATACATCCAGCAATTTGAACCATACCATATACCTGTCTGGACATTTCAATGACCAGCTTGGAACCATCCATCCACCAGTTTGAACCATCCTATCTACTTAAACCACCATCAAGTATCCAGGTTTTTTTGGTGCCTGACAGCTTTTTCCCTGGTTTAGGGGTTTGGCTCCTTAGAGTTCTCCGAGATTTGGTACCTAGACCGGTCAAGGTGGCCTCTGAGGGAGGCCAAGAAGTCCAAGGAAAAAAAGGACCCAGACGTCAAGAAGACAAGAAGGAGGAAGCAGAAAGATCCCAGAGACAGGACAAGTGAAGGAGGAAAACTTCTGCCATCTACCCACAACTCAAAATCTGTTAGCGGAAAAACCATTGGTTGCATTCCCAAACAAAACATGTGTGGATTCACTAGAAAAATTGCAAAAGGAGTTCCAATTTAGATTTAAAGAGCTTCATCTCCATGAACAGGACATACAGCTTTTCCGTAACCCATTTTCTATTGACATTGAAAATGTGGATACAATTTACCAAATGGAACTGGCTGAACTGCAGAATTGTGACTCTCTGAAAGACGCATTCAAGTCAAGCAGCCTTCATAGTTTCTATGCATCTCTCCCTTCCGAGACATATCCTCATCTCAGGAACCATGCACTCAAAATGGCAACCATCTTTGGCAGCACTTATGTCTGTGAACAGACTTTTTCAAAGAATGAAACGTCTGAAATCTCCAACCAGATCTAGACTAACGGATGAACACTTGCATCACTTGTTACGACTAGCAGTGACAAATATGGAACCGGACATTGACCATCTCGTTAGCCAAAAGCAGGCCCATAGTTCCCATTGAAATACTGGTACGTTTGTTGATTTAACTTTACTTGTTCTTCATTTTAAATATTGTATTTATTGTATTTATTCCGTTTTGTTTCTTCACTTCAAAATAAGATATATGCAGTGTGCATAGGTATTTGTTCATAGTTTTTTTTTTTAACTATAGTCCGGCCCTCCAACGGTCTGAGGGACCGTTAACATGGCCCCCTGTTTAAAAAGTTTGAGGACCACTGGTTTACTGCATGAGAAGCGCACATGCTCCTGTATGCAATACAGACCTGTACAGACCTGTATTGTTGTATGTTGGTGGACAAGCAGGAACAGGTACATCTTTTTTAATTAATGCAATAAGAGCTATGTTTCAGGCTTTGCCCTTGGAAGGTATGGCAGAGCTGGAAGCACTTGCACTCACAGCCGTGGTTCTACAGGGCACGGTCTAGTCCTCACATAAGATGGCCACTAAGTGTTTATCTACGTTCACTTCCTGTGAAACGGTGCGTTGTAGCCATATTTTCCCTTGGGACGACGCTGCAGTGTTTTCACAGTTCCCTCGTTGTTTCCAGTGCTCTCGTAAATACCCTTTGATCTGCTTATTAGCTTCTTTCTTCCCTCATTCGCCTTCCGTATACTATACTTTGTTCCCCCCACTCCACCTTTTGTGCTGCTTGGTCTGCATACTCCTTACATGGACATATCTGTCTTATTGCTACGGTAACTCTCTGTGACCGTTGCTATTGCACTTACTGTATTCCTCTCTTTGGACCTTCTTTAGGCTTGTAATATAGGCTTGTTTCTTCTATTCAGCAATTTTCTATTCTATCCGCTGCTTTTGTGTTCCTCGCATTCACTCTTTTGATTGTGGACTTGTTCTGTCTCTGACTTCCTTCGGTCGTGGCAAGGATTCTTGCTCGTCTGCCATTAAGCGACAGCTCTGTTGTCTTCCTTCTTACTACACATCTCCCGGTATCAGTCAGCTCTTTAGTTCTTATTTTCTTTCGTCTGTCTACACCCTGCTTACTGTGGGTTACCTTTGTACCTCTCGGTTAATGTGCGGTTGGGATCGCATTTGCCTTGCTACCGATTCTTGTTTCCTGCACCCTGGACGGCTCATCCACTTCCTGTCGCTCTACCAGAGTACTGTGTATCTTTACTTTCATAGACCACCCTGAGTATCCCTCCTGATCTGGGACCTACAACTGCCAGTACTTTGGTGACATTTCTACAGTGCTGCAAGCTTATGAAATCTACACCATATACCTGTTTGGACATTGCTACAACCAGCTTCACCATACATCCAGCAATTTGAACCATACCATATACCTGTCTGGACATTTCAACGACTAGCTTGGAACCATCCATCCACCAGTTTGAACCATCCTATCTACTTAAACCACCATCAAGTATCCAGGTTTTTTTGGTGCCTGACAGCTTTTTCCCTGGTTTAGGGGTTTGGCTCCTTAGAGTTCTCCGAGATTTGGTACCTAGACCGGTCAAGGTGGCCTCTGAGGGAGGCCAAGAAGTCCAAGGAAAAAAAGGACCCAGACGTCAAGAAGACAAGAAGGAGGAAGCAGAGAGATCCCAGAGACAGCTCTTTCGAAGGTCAAGGTGAAGAGGAGGTTCGGGAGGGGTCCCCATTGTCTGACACTATGATCCAAAATGTATCAGATTCCTCTTTGTCATGTATTGTAACTGCTCCAACATGTTTAGCAGAATTTAATGTAGGAGGTGTTACTTTACATTGCCAGTTAATGTTATCTGTGAAGCATGACAACAAACTAGAATATCAGAAACTTGTATCAAGTGCAGCACAAGAAGTAGGAAAAGTTCTTAGAAAATTCAATACCTTGATTGTAGATGAAGTATAGTATGGTGTCTAACTTGATGCTAGCTTTAATTCACTTCTGAATGGCACAAGGTTTTGAAGACTAACTACAAAATTTTGTTTGGGTGTAAACATGTACTTGTTTTTGGAGACTTGTTACAATTAACTCCTGTGAAACGTCAACCACTTTTTACAATGCTGCAATCTTTTTTTATTTTTTATTGTATTAGTTGAATTTAATCAACCTTTCATTATTATTACAGTAAAATAAATGAATGTGAATTCACAGTGCATAAAAACAAACTTTCAATACTGTTACAACAATATATTAAGTAAATTAACATTTAAAAAGAAAAAAGATAATAAAAATAAACTACATGGCACGCAACAAAATTCATGTGGTACAACTCATGAGCTAGACATGGGCTAGAACCTTGAACCGTTCGTGTCAATGACAAAATTAATCATTCCTTACAGAAATTTGACATTAAAGCATGGAGGATGTACATCAACATTCCTGAGTTTGTGCAATATGTACAATGGTTTACTGTGAAGAAATTTTGTGAACGATCAAACTCGTTTCTATATTGACATCTACTTGGCTTGAACTCCCAAACTAGATGCTCACTGATGTTCCTGTGTCTATCTGAAGACTGTTTAAGAAGTTTGTGGTCGCCAATTGAAGTGGTAATTGTTTGTTACTCATTATAATTGTCCAACAGGTCCTATATGCCAAATTACCCAAGACCTTACAGTGTTTGTCATAATGTACTTGTCTAAAATGATGTAAGGCCACACATTTAGTGATCAAGTGTTCCAGGGTTTCTGGAACATCTATGTCACTACAAAATCTGCACACAATTGCTTGCATATCTATGAGATGTCGTTTTGTCTTTTACAGGCCACAGGTTGAATCACAGACGTAAAATTAACAGCCTGTATTGTGATGTTGGAACTCTAATTAAATAAGCAGGCAAAGTACGCCTGAGACATCGACAACCTGTGTTTTCTCAGTGTTCAGTCTTAATTCATTTGATTGGATGTAGTATTGAAAAGCTGTTAATAATTTTTGAAGACCGACTTGGGTCTTGGAAATTAAGACAATGGGCCTCATTACACGGATGGCGGTGAACCATGGCGCTATTAGCACCATGGTTCATGCAGGTAAAATACCGGCACCGCCTTGGTGGAAAGGGGAATTACTGCCCTATTCCAAGGTTGGCGGGGCGGTAATTCCCCCTTCCACCATTGCCCTTCCCCATTCCCATTTTTGCCTCATAGGGCTCCAAGGGAATGGGGAAGGCGCTAATTACGGTACCGCAAATTGCGGTAACGTAATTAGCTCCACTGGTTCCTTTGCGGGTTGGTTTTTAACGCCTGCAAAAAGCAGGTGTTAAATTCCCCAACCCGCAAAGGGACCTCGTAGTAAGGCGGTAAGGATTTACTGGTACCGGTAAAATACCGGTACCGGTAAACCCTTACCGCCATCCGTGTAATGAGGCCCATAGTCATCTGCATATAACAAAAACTTTACAGGTTTGTTGGCTAGTTTGGGAGAGTCAGATTGAACTTTTGCAAATACATGTATAACATTGTGTATAAAGTAATTAAACACTGAGGATGGCAGTAAGCACCCTTGCTTGA
Source organism: Ambystoma mexicanum (assembly GCF_040938575.1). NCBI lineage: Eukaryota > Metazoa > Chordata > Amphibia > Caudata > Ambystomatidae > Ambystoma > Ambystoma mexicanum. The sequence continues at coordinate 1,245,397,030 of NC_090937.1, read as the reverse complement.
GCCCACGTGCTGTGTGGATGGGAGCAGAAAGGACACTGGGCCTCATTCCGAGGTGGGCGGTAAGGGAGAGCGGGCACCGGTAAGGAGACCGGTGCCGGTAATCCCTTACTGCCCAATTCCGAGGTCCCTTAGCGGGAACCACAAGGGACGTGTGGTCGGACCACATGTCCCTTACGGGTCCCGTTAGGGGACCAGGGCGCTAATTACGGGCCTGCCATTAGCAGGCCCATAATTAGCGCCTTCCCCATTCCCATTGAGCCCTATGGGGGCTCAAATGGGAATGGGGAATGGCATTTGGAATGGGGACTTACCGGGTCCACCTAGTGCAGAATGTCCCAGTAAGTCCCTACTCCACCAGATCGGACCGGACACGGTTTTGGAGGCAACCATGGCGCTAGTAGCGCCATGGCTACCTCCAAAGTCGTAATGAAGCCCACTGTCTAGTGAGAGGCGAACGCGCATTGATGTGTCTGAATGTAATGTCAGAATGAATTCAAACAAGTTTGCTGGGCATTGGTCTCTCCTTAATTTCTCCAATAAGTTAACTCGCGAGATGGAATCAAGCGCGGAGTGCAAGTCCACAAACGCAAAGTATACTGGCTGCCTCATGGACTGGCACTGAGCTTTGATTGTATTTAGGCACAATAAGTTGATATGTGCGCCCATACCTGGCACACAGCCAGTCTGATTAGGATCACGTAAATCGTTAGCAAGCTTCCAGGCATTGAAGTCCCTGAGTACTAGTTTTATAAAAATTTTGCCTGGCGCATCCAGCAATGTAATAGGACAATAGTTTGGGGGTAACATGCGATCACTATTTTTAAATATCGGTATGATCACAGAGGTTTTCCAAGACTTCAGCACTTTTTGAGACTTTATTGCAAGTTGGAAGATGTGATACAAGATCAACGCCCATTCAGAAATATTTCCTTTAAGCATATATTTGGTGAGTCATCTGGACCTGCAGCCCTAGACGAGCTTGCACGACATATTAGCTCTTCAACGTCTGATGGGGAGAACTTCAACGACCATTTTGCATTAGTTGTTGGTCTACTATGCACTACGCCAAAGCTCGAATCAGCATATAAACTGGTATAATATTCAATCCAACTATCTTCATTGATCACACTTAATTGAACGTCCGCTTGGGTATAGGAGGATAGACTATTAAGTAGATGCCACATCTTTGCAGAATTTTTGTTTACCATTGAACGTCCCATGTGTTCACTATCATGTTGAAACATTATGTGCTTATGAGACTTAAGCAAGTTCTTATAAGTGCATTTGGTGTTATTAAAATCCTGTCGAGAGGTTTTAGATCCTAGAGCTAACAGACATCTTCTCTGTTTCCAATACTCAGCTCGTTTGATTTGAATCTCAGAATCAAATGCATGTCTGTATTGTATTTTGGACGGCCATTCCTCATTATGGTAACAGTATTGATATATGGAGCTAATAAATCAGTGTAGTGTACTGGGGCATTTGAATTCACATTTCTCTCCAGGGTAAGCCTATATGATGCGAGTTTAGCATCAGTCCATCTAATTCTGTTTTTTGTCACATTGGCCATCAGGCATTCGTTGGCAATATGATCTCTCAGTTGTTGTTGAATACCCGTGATAGTCAAGGACAGTAATTTATGATCACTGTATGGTAAGGTAAGAGTCTCCAAGCACTGCAGATGTCTAAATATCATTTGGTCGACGTATATATAATCGATTGTGCTTGCGCTGTTGTTGCAAAACCATGCTGTGCTAGCCGGGATGTCGCCCTCAATTGCCCCAGTAATTATGTCACCCAGTAAGATGGTATGTGTAATGTCTCTGGCAATGTGTATTAAATGCAGATTGCTGCTTAAATGCAGATTGCTGCTTAGACTTGCATAAAAGGCCTCATCTGTGAATGCTACTGGGTTTCGATACAGGTTAACCAATGCTAATCTATGCATACCCCATGTGATTTTAACCAACAAGATGTGTTCACTTTCTATCCCCCACTCTGCAATGGAGAGACCCAGTTTGAGATTCACCGCCACTAGAAGACCGGAAGCTGGCCTCCCTCCGGTCAACCGAGCAGAAGAATGAACAATGTCATAACCAGCACTGCAGATGTCTAAATAGCATTTCGTCGACGTATATATAATCGATTGTGCTTGCGATGTTGTTGCGAAACCATGTTGTGCTAGCCGGGATGTCGCCCTCAATTGCCCCATTCACCATAATGAATTGTCTTTCTGTCATAAAGGAGGTCCAAGTCTGTACATCCTTCATGTGGCGCTTGGTATTCCAACAGTCTAGATTTATGTCGCCCAGTATGACAGTATGTGTAATGCAATGGCCCTCATTAGGACTCTGGCGCTAAAACATGGTGCTATTAGCACCATGGTCGATGCCGGAGTCCGCCATGGCGGAATGGGGAATTACCACCCCATTCCGAGGTTGGCGCAGCGGTAATTCCCCATGTCGCCATGGCCCTTCCCCATTCCCATTTTTGCCCCATAGGGCTCAATGGGAATGGGGAAGGCGGCAATTACGGTAGTGCAAATTGCGGTACCGTCATTGCCATCAAGGTCCCATTGCGGGTCCCTACTTTAACGGCTGGTGTAGACCAGCCGTTAAGGTCGGGTCCCGCAAAGGGACCTCGTAATTAGGCGCTTAGTGTTTAACGGCGCCGCAGCCTTTTTTACGGTGCCGTTAAACACTTAGCGCCAGGGTCGTAATGAGGGCCAATGGCCCTCATTACAACCCTGGCGCTAAGTGAAAAACGATGGCGGTAAATGATTACCGCCATCGTTTTCCGCTAGGTCCGATTATGACCCGTGACCGTTAACTACGATGCCATTAGCGGACATGCACCTAACGCCATCACCCAGATCGTTAAGTACCTTACCGCCATGGTGCTAATTACGCCATCGCGAACCAACCGTAAATGGCCATGTAAAGTGAATCCAGCTGCCACAGGTGCACAGAAACAGCACAGGTGGAGGCAATACAGACTCAGGAAGTACAAAAAGAGCACACCCCACCCCTTCCCACACCCAGTCACACTCCACAATGATACCAATAGGACTAGCAATGTTGGGGCTGGAGGACCTGATAGCAATGCAAGTGCTACAACAACAACAACAACAACAACAACAACAGGCAGCACAGAGTAGACGCAGGAGGAGAAGGAGGGCAAGGCAGGGCCAGCAAGCCCCACAAGCACAGCCAGTGCCACCACGCAGGCAGCCCCCAATCCCACACATCAGAGCCAGTCCATTCAACCTCACTGCTGAGCAGATCCACACCCTGTACCGTTTGGACCGGGACACCATCACCGCCATCGTAGACATGACACACAACGACATCGTCAGCATGATAGAAACACCAACCGCCATCCCACCCCTACTGAAGGTAGCGTCTGTACTCCACTTCCTGGCCACAGGCACCTACCAGCACACAGTTGGGCACTTGCATGGCATTTCACAACCATTATTCTCACGTACACTTATCCAAGTGTTCGATGCCCTCCTCAAGCACACAGACGACCACATCTCATTACCACGGACTGCCCAGGAGATTGCAAACACCAAAGTGGGTTTCCATGCACTAGCCGGCATACCTGGTTGCATTGGTGCCATCGACTGCACCCATGTGGAATTGGTGGTTCCACATTCCATGGAGGTACCGTACCGCAACCGGAAACAATTCCACTCAATCAACGTGCAAATGGTCTGTGACTCCAACAGGATCATCACACATTGTTGTGCCCGATTCCCCGGAGCAACCCATGATTCAATGGTCCTGAGGAACTCCACAATACCACGCTACATGGAGCGACATGCAGGCCCAAGATCCTGGCTACTCGGTGAGTCTAATGTCATGACCATGGAAATGTGAAGTGGGTAAGTGAACGACGTACCAATGCATACTCCACCTGGCTGAAAGGGGGGGGGGAATGATGCACACTCCACCTGGCTGAAAGGGGGGGGGAATGATGCATACTCCACCGGGCTGAAAGGGGGGGGGGATGATGCATACCCCACCGGGCTGAAAGGGGGGGGGGATGATGCATACTCCACCTGGCTGAAAGGGGTGGGAATGATGCATACTCCACCTGGATGAAAGGGGGGGGGGAATGATGCATACTCCACCTGGCTGAAAGGGGGGGAATGATGCATACTCCACTGGGCTGAAAGGGGGGGGGGGATGATGCATACTCCACCTGGCTGAAAGGGGGGGATGATGCATACTCCACCTGGCTGAAAGGGGGGGGGATGATGCATACTCCACCGGGCTGAAAGGGGGGGAATGATGCATACTCCACCTGGCTGAAAGGGGGGGAATTATGCATACTCCACCTGGCTGAAAGGGGGGGAATGATGCATACTCCACCTGGCTGAAAGGGGGGGAATGATGCATACTCCACCTGGCTGAAAGGGGGGGGATGATGCATACTCCACCTGGATGAAAGGGGGGGAGAATTATGCATACTCCACCTGGCTGAAAGGGGGGGGAATGATGCATACTCCACCGGGCTGAAAGGGAGGGGGAATGATGCATACTCCACCTGGCTGAAAGGGGGGGGGGGTTATGCATACTCCACCTGGCTGAAAGGGGGGGAATGATGCATAATCCACCTGGCTGAAAGGGGGGGATGATGCATACTCCACCTGGCTGAAAGGGGGGGGAATGATGCATACTCCACCTGGCTGAAAGGGGGGGGGAATGATGCATACTCCACCTGGCTGAAAGGGGGGGGAATGATGCATACTCCACCTGGCTGAAAGGGGGGGGGGAATGATTCATACTCCACCTGGCTGAAAGGGGGGGGGGAATGATGCATACTCCACCGGGCTGAAAGGGGGGGAATGATGCATACTCCACCTGGCTGTGAGTAGCAGAGACAACGGAGCCAGATCATACCCTAAAGCAACCCAAACTTCACCCAACACCAGTAAACCCAATACATGATGTATGCAGCCCTACCATGTGAATGAGGTCGTGTCCCAACCATGACACAACCATCTGCAAGTGCATTGTACCAATTCAGACCACATTGACTACAACGAAATGCACATACATGCACGTCACCAAACACCATCAACCGAAAGGCCTGTCCCCCATAACTGCGCACGAAGGAGGCACATGACGGACAGAAACATCAACACACCATTACACAGACAGCAGGGCCCCCAAAATGTCCCTATCAACATCAGTATTGCTCACTGGGGTCATGATGAGGCCGACAGCAATGTTGCAATGATGTGAGCATTGACATCACAGGACACGTGCCAGGCCACCAAAACAAACGGTATGACAAACACAGTGGATGGGCACTCACAAGGCACTCGACCCCTCTGCATACATTGGTTGATGGCATGCAAAACAGGCCATGAGAGCCATGAGCATATACCGGTCGCATAGTGTGAATCAATTAGTGCATTTAGAAGTGGTCCAAAGTAACAGTTGGATGCAAGCCATGGTGGCACATCATGTTCTGAATTAGACGTCATGACTGACACATACATTCTCGCCCACATACAGGTGATGCAGGCTATCCCCTGAAGAGCTGGCTCCTTACACCAGTCCGGAACCCACAGAACCAGCACAAGGAGGACTTCAACCGTGCACATACACGTACCCGTGTGGTCATTGAGCAGGCATTCGGCCTCTTGAAGGCACGGTTTCGCTGCCTCAACAGGTCTGGCGGGGCACTCCTGTACCGCCATGAGAAGGTGGCAAAGATGGTCATGGCATGTGTCATGCTACACAATATGTGCGTCAGACGAAATGTGCCCCTGCCCCCTGACGCAGAACTGCAACCACCTGACGATGAGGATGAGGAGGGTGCAGGGACCGCACCTCATGGAGGAGGCGATGCACAGGAGGGGCGTGAAATGCGTCAAAATATCATCGATCAATGCTTCTAGCACACACGGCTGGTGTCTATCACATGGAGACGGCACTTGGGGCACTGTGTGTCTCTGGGTCATGCACACTGTGGACTGTACACCAATAAAGCACACATACGCAATGAAAATGTCCACACATTTGATTTGGGAAAAAGGAAAATGTGTATTTCAATTGTAAATTGTTGTGAGACACCCCCTCCCCCTGAACACCCCAACACACCCCCTCCCCCCTGAACACCCCAACACACCACCTCCCCCTGAACACCCCAACACACCCCCTACCCCCTCCGCCCTGAACACCCCAACACACCCCCTCCCCCCTGAACAACCCATCACACACCCTGTGAGTGGCTAAAGATGCCTGTAACAGTGGGCACACGCTATTGCAAGCCCCCTCTCCCGACCCCCGGGGCACCCCTGCCTGTGGAGCGCAGGTTCCGTCCTGATCGTCGGATGGGGCTGCTTTGGGCAGAACTGGCAGCGGAGGATGTCCCTGGCTGCTCACATGCATACATGTCTTGAAGGGTGTGGGACAGCTCCGAGAGCACACGGCGCACAGCGGCAATTTCCCCACAAATGTCCCTTGAGGTGGACTGCATTGCAGCCCTCAGGGTCTCCGTGCTCCGCTCAATTTCGGACCTTAGGGTCTCCGTAGATTGTTCTATGGCTGCCCTAGCCCCCCCACATTCCGCAGCATGCTCATTGAGGAGCGTGGACAGCTGTTGCTGACTTGCAATGACATCCTCAAGGGACTGTTGCCTCTGCTGAGCCATGCCCATTCCAGGTGGTGTCACGGAGGGGCTGCTCCCCTCCTGTGGACTTTCAGCGGGGCATGGGGTTGATGGCCAGTCCTCTTCCTCTGGGTGCCCCTGTGTGGGATCCTCATGGGGGCTGGTATGGGACAAACAGGGGGAATGAGGCAGGTCAATGGGGCGTCCAACATCGGGCTCCTCTGTATCGGAGTCAGAGCATGCTGCAATGGCAGCTGTTTCCCCTATGGTGCTGCTGCCTGCAGAGGCGGTGCCTTCGGTGGTGGACAATGTGGGGACGTGTGGTGCTGCTGCTGCTGGCCTGCTGCCTGCTGGGGTGCCTGTCGGTGGCCCGTCCTGTGTGCTGGCAGATGATTTTGCCTGCTGCGGGGTCTGGCTCACTGCAGTTGAGGTGGAGGGTCTGTGCACGGTGGTCTTGGCCCTCTTAGCTTTTTTTGTGGCAGGGGTGTCCTCATCCTCGGGGTTGGATTCTGAGCCTGTGGTGGAGCAAAGGAGGGAGAGTGTTATTGATGGGTCTGCGGACATTGGAATGGCAATGATTGACATGATTTTGGTCACTAGATGAGGCACATTTGAGGCAGGGGCATGCAGGTTGTCTCCTTTTTGTGTGGAATAAGGATGGAGGTATGTGGGTGCCTGCAGTTAGGGTGTGCATGCTACATGTATACAGGGTGGAGGTCGCATGTGGCTGTGGGCAGTGTCCAGCTGATGTGTTGCATTTACACTCTAGGGCAGCATGTCTTGATTTGAGGCACCTACCTTCATCGCCTGATGTCGGCGCTCCTCTTTCCATCCCTCCTACACCTTCGATGCCTTCCATGCCTATTGTGCTGGCACATATTTCCTCCCATGGTTGGAGTTTGATTGGGGAGTCAGATCCTCCCCCAGTAGCCAGGCCCAGGTTGCGATTAGCGGAGATGATGCTTCTGACGCGGAGCCTCAGGTCATCCCACCGCTTCCTGCACTGATGTGGGTTGCGGGGTACGGTCCCCACCGCACTGACACGCTCTGCCACCAGGGACCATATGGCCTTCTTTTTGGCTATTGCCGGCCTGGTCATTTGCGTGGAAAATACTACGGCAGCATTGTCCTGAAGAGTCTCAGCGAGCATGGTCAGTTCCTCCCTAGAAAATCGGTCCTGGCGCTGCCGATCGCATGCCTTCTTCACAACTTTGGGCATTTTTATGTAGGTAATTGGGTGGGTGATGGGTTGGGACAGGTCTCAGGGTTGGATCTGGTATGGTTGGGGAGAATGGCAATGGATTGTGTTTTTCAAGATGACCGCTGTGCTGTTTCCCGTTCTGCCGCGATGACGCTACTTTCGGTTCCGCTTATTTACGGTGACCGCTAATTACAGTCACCGCTAACTACGGTGTCCGCTCACTACGGTCGCCGCTAAGATGGGTGGCCGTAGTGCACCTTGCGCGGCGAACGATGCCGGTAGGGGCCGTTTCCGCCATGGCGTAATTTACATTACCGCCATGGCGTAATGCTCGTGCGCGATGGGTCAGAATGTGAGGCTCTTTCCGCCATCGATCCACGGCGTAAAACGTTCATTATGCCATGGCGGTAATATCAGATACTTACCGCCTGGGTCGTAATGACCTCCATAATGTGTATTAAATGCAGAATGAGGCTTAGACTTGCATAAAAGGCCTCATCTGTGAATGCTACTGGGTTTCGATACAGGTTAACCAATGCTAATCTATGCATACCCCATGTGATTTTATCCAACAAGATTTGTTCACTTTCTACCCCCCACTCTGCAATGGAGAGACCCAGTTTGAGATTCACCGCCACTAGAAGACCAGAAGCTGGCCTCCCTCCGGTCAACCGAGCAGGAGAATGAACAATGTCATAACCATCCCAAGCTGGGGGAGTTGTTAACCATGTTTCTTGTAGTGCAATTATTTGGAACTCATGTGGCAAATTTTGAATAGCAGTTTGTAAGTGTGAATGCCCTCTTGAGTTCCAACTTGCAATAACCAAGTCCTTCTGAGGGACCAGTAGCAATGATGGTTACTGACTCATGGCTGTGTGTACCCTCGTATCCCTGGATTCACATGAATGACTACTCTGATAGATGTTTCTTTTGTACATAATGCTTTGGGATTTGTCAGTTGCCCTGGCACAATCTTCTGCTAATAGAAAGCCCATATCACACAGACACATTTTTGCCTGCCATATAAGGTTTGCAACCACCCCTGAGGGTATCCATAAACTAATTATTGATTGTATTGTATTTGCAATGAATTCTATTTGTTCGATGTCTTGAGATGTGATGTCTTGCAGAGTACTCATATCACTGAAAATGTTCAGGACACTCTTTCTGTTCAGGTCATAAGATAGAAGGTTTCCCTCACTGCATTTCAAAATGAATGAATGGGCATTACTACCCCTTGGCTGAACTTGTTTGGCCGGGGTGGTTGAAGAATGCACAAAATGTGAATTAGAGCTATGAGGCATTTGGATCAAAGAAGGCGGCTGATGACTTTGGCTATTGAATCTTGTCACATCAGAAAAACGTGAAGGATATGCATTTCATGAAGGTACATTTGATTTCTGAATGCCAAGATTGATGGGAACAGCTGGCCGCGCATGCATTTCATGCAGCGAGGCACGTTCCAACAGGTAAGCCTCAATCATCTGCTTTATTGTTTCACTTGTCTCAGTAGTCTGCCCTTCAAGATACAAACTAGGCAGGTTATGAGACGGTTGAAAAGTGACCGTTTTTGTATTTGATATGCTTACAACCACGGGATGTAAACTCTGTGCCTCTGATTGCCTGATGGAATCTGAGTTGATTCAGGGGGGAATGTATTGGAGGGGCCAAAGTGTATCCGCTACATTTGTTATCACGATTCTGCATTCCTGCACCGGGGCTAGACACAATGGTGTCACTTCAGAAGGCATGGTAGCCGGTTTAGGACCAGCCATTGAATTGCGTTTAGATGGTAGTGGAGCAGAGCCACCAATGGCTTGAAAAAAGCATTAAGAGTGTTTTTTGGGCCTCTGATGCCGGGCATATTCTTGGATTTGTTTGCAATAGCGCGAGGGACCTTGATCTGACTGCAAATGTTTTTTTTCTTATGTAGCAGATTGCCCGCTAAACTGCGAGCTACAGGAGACAAAGGAGCCACAACTTCAGCCTCACCATTGCTTCCAGGATCTGCGGAGAGATTAATGTACGAGGTGTCCTTCTCGACATTGATGACCTCAATCATCGCCGCCTCTGTTGCCGGACAAATAATGTTTGTGAAGAAACATGCACCGCTCCCGATGGCAGTGTCGAGAATCGATTTGTATGGGATAGCCGATTAATATTACTGGTTCCAGGTAGCAATGGTAAGAACAATGGTGTAATGGTACCTGAGCATTTTGACATGTGCCCAGAAACAAAATCATGGTTAACATTAATCCTTGACGCTATGTCTGCTAAGAGTTTGGCTTGCGATTCCAACCTGTGGTCCAAAACATCAAACAATTTGACCAACGTTACTACTGAGGTGTTAATAGCTGTTAATGGTAATTCCACACCACGAGGACAAGGTGGTGATGGTACTTGTGGGGCAGCAACCTCTTGCTTTGGTTTGGCAGTCGCTCGTGGCGTAGGGTGTACAAAAGAGGGTAATGTGGAACAAGACAGGCAGAGGGTAGAAGTCAGCCTATCCACAGAAACTTTAAGCAAATTAATGTCTTGCACTATAGAGATGGGGACTCACACTGGCTGGCCTAAATAGAAATGCCTGTCGGAAAAGGAATCAGGGACAACACAGGCAGTACACCCTACTTATTTGCTGCCACGTTGCCCTTGACAGAGTCTAAAATGGTTTGATTTGACAAACAGCGATGCGTACCACGCACCAAAGGAGTGGAGACCAAATCCAGATTAATTGCATTGCCCGCTAAGTGGGCTAATGCAGGGTCCACGACACATGTAAACAGCACTGCAGACGAACCGCCAGCCAACGGGCCAACAGTCTGAGATCTTAAAGGGGTTAGATTGATGACCGTGCGAGCGGTATGCACTGTTTTCGGCAAGGCTGTGCACACTGGGATCTTCTCTTTGGGCACCATATTTGGCATGTTGGATTTTAAAGTGTACATGGTAAACACCATGAAAAAGCACCAATACAAACAATTCAAGCACCAGTAAAGCTTCACACACAAACGAGTCTTACTAGCAGCTGCAAAATACAGGAATGAAGCAGCGTGTTAACACCCTCACTGGATAGCTGCACCGCTGCGGCAAAGCGGCAAAGCAGTACTTACGAGTACTTGCTCGTGTGCGCGCGCACTGTGCGAGCGCGGATCAGACTATACAGCAAAATGCTTGGGAGCCAATCCTCAAAATCCAAGACAGAGCTGAGCAATGTCACTCAAAGTCGCTTAAAGTTCACTAGGGAAACAGGGGAAACAAACAGAAACAGACATCAAAGTGGCGTCAATGAAGGATGAATACCAGCTGCAATGGCCACAATCCGTTTCCCCAACTACTCAGCAGCAATAGGGACAGTCACCTTGCAGTCACCTTGTAGTTTTTAACGCAGTCAGAAATCGAACGTAGGAATCACCAGCACACAGCTCTCACGGCAAAGCGCTACTTACGAGTACTTGCTCGTGTGCGCGCGTGCTGTGCACGAGCGGAGCAGACTATATAGCAAAATGCCTGGGAGCCAATCCCCACAATCCAAGGCGGAGATAGCAATGTCACTCAAAGTCGCTCAAAGTTCACTTGTAGTCACCTTGTAGTTTTCACACAGGCAGAAATAAATCGAAAGTAGGAATCACCAGAAATCTAAGGATGTTCAAAAAAGTATAGGTAGCATTGGTCATTTTAACCTTTGGAATTGTTTTGTATTCCAGGAACTTATCATTAATATGAGGCAATCTGGAGACTTAAAGTAATAAGATTCATATAGGTGTTCTTGAGAAACGTGTGAAAGCAATCTTAAAGGGAAGATTGATTTCTAACATGTTTAGTGTAGATTGCAGTCCGTCTGATGTTATGAAATAATAATTTTTTGTGTTGCTTTGATTTACACAGTTGCAGACTGTAACAAGTTTAATTCCACAATACTACTGTCAGAGAAGCAAAATATTGTAGAGATAACATCATGTGATGTTTTAGATGGTCATGTTATGCCTTTAGAGTTGGATAAGAGAGCAAAAACTCTATCCGGTCAACTAGAGAATTCAATTTCTAAAACAGTAGGTCTGGAAGGAGTTTTAAAACTGTCCATCAATGCACAAGCAATGTTGAAGAGGATGAATGCAGAAATTGGTCTATTCAATAGAGCGATGGGAAGATTGTTTGAATTTCACACTTTTCCTCAAAGTTCAAGTATTGAACCTGTTGAAGTTAAGTTTGATCGCATTGAAGGAACTTACTTGATTTCTCGGAGCTCTGCACGTTTCATGCTTTTTAATGATACCTTTGTGAAAAGAGCACACTTTCGATTGTGCTCTGCTTAAATTGGCAGTACAGTGTTTAAATAAGGAATGTCATTTGTAGCTTTGACACATGTGAAAAATATAGGTTTATTTTTAATAAACTTTGATGAAAGCAAACTGACAGGTGACATTTCTTGCATTGAAGAATATAATAGGTTGCGTGTACTGTATGCTCCTCACCTGAACCTTATACCGGTACCTGTGAAGCATTCATCCAGGAAACGTAAGGAGTCACTGAAAACACATTTAAATGAAATCAGTCCTTGTAAGACTAAAAAACAATGGAATTCAATTTGAGTTGGAGAGTCATTCAACTGTAATATACTCTCATTGCAACTTTAGTAATGAAACAAGAGTTGAATGCTATTGTAATGCAGCTTTGTGTATGTTGTTACAAATGACTCCAAGAAATAGCTTCAACAGCAGAGAAGTAGCCATGTGTTGAACTCACATTTCTTAAAATGTCTGCAGATGAAAATCCACACAGTTCACATTCATCAATGTCAATCCGAAATGTAGTAGCTGTTGCAAGTGGAAATCAACAGTTTTCTCAAAATACACAGGAAGATAGTCAAGAATTTTTAATTAATGTCTTTGAGATATTAGTGAAAGAAACTGTTAATGTGATAGGTATGTAATTAGTCACAAGTGGAATCATATGTGTCAAAAATGTAAGAAAGGGGATTCAGGATTTGTGTATCTGCATCTGCCTGATCAGAAAAGTGTAAAATGTTCTGATCTTGTAACTAAAGCATTCCAAACAAGCAATGCAGTGACTGTGGTTGTAATTTACAATCAACACTGCAAAATATATATTTTTTAAGTATGTATTGATTATGTTTCAAAGATACAATGTAGATGGCAGGAAAATTAACATGTCAATAAGGCATTTTGTAAATAGTCAAGTTTATGTTAGTAAGAAAACTTTTAAAACTTGTACAATTATTTTTCATGAGGGGGCATCCATTTCACATCGGTGCGTACAGAAGGATATTGGCTTGTTTGTAATGACTCTATAGTCACACGCCAAGCTAGATTGCCAAAGGTTTTAAAGTATGCTTGCTTAATGTTGCTAGAAGCACAGTTTAAAAAAATTTGTGCAATTTTCTTTGTGAATATAAACATGCAAAATACAAATTTGAAATAGCGGTTATGGTATTAGCCAATGAATAGCAGGTTTTTTTTGGCGTGGCTAAGGTGAGCATTGACTGGATAGCTTTTAATTGCGGCTCTGATAACTGTGGCTACAGGCAACATTTGACAATTTTGAGTACTGAAACTGCATTAAATAAATGACAATAGATATTGTTATATCTTTTTGCAGTCTGTGTTTAATTTGATCTATTTTTGTAACATTGGCCATTAATGGTGGCCATTAAAAGGGCCGTTTTGGTGGATGGAAAGAGGTGGGTGGAAAATACATAAGGATGAAACATTTAACAAAGGGAATTAAAATAAAATCCAACATATATTTTTTTCATTTTTTTTAAAGGGGGAAAAAATTGCCACTTAAAAAAAAATACTAAGCATCACAGGTAATCTGATGTTCAGCAATTAACTTTAGCCATTGCTCAATTGTGGCATCTCCCTTGACTATCCATTTTCAGCATCCTTTACACATGATTTGTATCCTGGAAAGGTCGGGTGTCGGTAAGAGAGGACTCAATGTAGTGGATACCATTGCTGATTCAGATGCTTCATTTTCACTCGGCATTGTTGCTGCACTGGTGGATGGAGGTTCTTCAGGTGGTGCTGATCTTCGTCTATACAAGGAATGGGACGCATGCATTTTTCTTTTGTGATGCTCATGGGCTTTACGATTTTCATCATTGACAACGTCCCAGTGGTTAATCATTATCGATGTTCCCAGACTTTGAGACGGAATATGGGAAGGCCACGACATAGAGTCTTGTTGCAGAAGGTGCACAGTACCTCCACCTCTTTCCTGGAGTGGTGTTCCTTCACTTTAAAGAAGCATCAACTGTCTGCAGTTCTCTTCATGCCTGTGTGCTTCTTCCTTGGTGGTGAAGGATTATCCACCCAAATGATGATGTCATCTTCACTGCTCTCTCCTACTGTCATGGTCGGACATGTTGCAATGTCCAACCGGGGATGAAAATATAAATGAATAAAAATGACAACACAAAAAAGACAACACTGCAAGAAATGAAAAGGTTTTTTAAAAAAAGAAAACAAAAAAGTAAATAAAAAACTAAAAAAACTAAACAGATCACAAGACAAAGGAAGTTGGATTTTGGGAAAACGGGGTAAAAAGGATGAGGGGTAAAGTGCCAAAAGTGCTTGAAGTTACTCAGAAACCCTTTCACTAGCAAGTACAGAAAGCAATGATTAATGTAAAGTTATGTTTTTGTCGGTGTGGTGATTATTCGTGGATACAAACTGTCACGCTGTCTGATTGGACAGTCTCATATGCGCGGATGTCATCAAACGGCATGGGCATAGCTGCATCGATACAGCACAACCTGTGATTGTATAGTTCGTTGACACGTATGCAAGTCATGTGTAGGCTCGGAGCCGCAGCGTGTGTGATGATTTGCTGATGCATTTTGCGAAAGAGGTATAGCAGCATCACAGGAGTTGTAATCCCATTGGCTTATTTATACACGTGGGTTACATCAAACGGCATGGATATACTCGTGTCAATACTTCACAAGTGTGATTGGTTCGTTCATTCGTGCGTATAATGTGTAGGTGCAGAACGGCAGCGTGTGAAACCATTGGCTATGGTTTTAGGCACAAAGATGGGTAGCTGCATTGAAGGATGTGGACGTTCTATTGGCTCATTTCGCACACATGGGTTACCCCTGCACCCTATTCGTTGCTGTGCATAGCCATGCATGTATCCTTAGTAGACACAGTTATAAAGAATGTTTACAAAAATATATCTAAATATATGGGCAGTAGTCTTGTAAACATTTATTTTAAAATATATTGCCAGTTACTGTACGACTGTAATAACTATTCATAAACAGTACATATGCATGTAAATACCTTAATAAGTTAAGTACATATGCAAACTAATTTTTTGTAACAACA
The DNA here is from genome assembly GCF_040938575.1 of Ambystoma mexicanum. Classification (NCBI taxonomy): domain Eukaryota; kingdom Metazoa; phylum Chordata; class Amphibia; order Caudata; family Ambystomatidae; genus Ambystoma; species Ambystoma mexicanum. The sequence continues at coordinate 1,245,381,853 of NC_090937.1, read as the reverse complement.
GGTTTATTTGAGGAGAATGTGCTTTTTATTTTGCTTTCTAGACATAATACAGTGTTTTGATTAGCTGAATTGTCTGTATTACTAATGTCAATTGTGTATGCAATACCAAAACCCTTGGAATTCAAGGAAAATAACTTTAAAATCTCCTTAAAGTTTTTTCCTTGAATATATATATAAGGAAAAAAGCTTTGTTAAAGGGACTTGATTGGTACAAGTAAAACTGAAACCCTCAGAAATTTGCCAGTTATGGTAAGCTAAGCAACTATAACTCGCACCACCACTGTGCACTGCTAAGAATAACACTGAGGATATGAAAGATGACATCACAAATGTCATTGATGAAATCACTGATGACATCACATATCTGAACCACTTGTTGTTTACTGACATGATAAGGCTAGTTTTTTGTTTTTACTGACCATGAGAATTTCCAAAATGTAATTGGTCCTATAAATGTACACATTCAAATGTTTATATTTTCTTAAAATACTTTCCTTAGAGGTGAATCTGAGTTCGTAGTGCACATACATGGGACAATAAACAGGCCTCAAACACAATTAATTTGTGTACATGATGATTAACTCTAATGTTATTGTCATTTTTTGGTGCTATTGTTTCTTTCTTCCTTACTTTAGCTTCCCTGTATGTGCCTCTAATGTGTATGCATCGAGGGATTTTGTATGTGCATGTTTCTACTAACAGAAGTGTGTGGTAAGTTTTCAATTGTTACATATTTATTCCATGTATAACATTACTCAAAACTCTCATAAGGGAGCATTTATTATTTTACTATCGGAAATGATCAGATTACAAATATTGTACTTCTATGGTGCATGTTGCACCCATTGCCTATATGAATGTATGATTAGGTTCCTCTACCAACAACAACACTGGAATATAACAATTTGCTTATATGATAACATTCTTTAATACATTAAGTAGTGATACTTCACCAAATCACCCCTAACATCTTGTTTCCACCATTATAAACTCAACAACCTTTTAGGGACTGTTTACAAAAATTAATTTAAATTGTGATTTCATTAGTTATGTCATCAATGACATCTGTGATGACATCTTTCATGTCCAGGGTGTTAGTCTTAGCAGTGCACAGTGGTGGCATGAGTTATGGTTGCTTAGCTTACCATAACTGGTGAATTTCAGGGGGTAAAACATAACATTGCACTTAGTTTGACAAGTGCAATGTTATGTTTTTTTATTTGTTTGTACCGCCCTGTCCACGGACATGGGCCGCTGACCACGAATCCAACATGGTGGGCATTTCCAAAAATCTGACGCGCCTCATGCTTTTTCACCATCCAATCGGTGGGTGCATATGGAAGTGGGGGTGAATTTCTGGGGTTTTTAGCTTTTACTTGTAACCATAACATCCCTTTAACAAAGTCTTTTCATAGAATTTCATAGGTTTTTATTAGTGCAACTTAACCATAACGTCCCTTTAACAAAGTGTTTTTATATTCATATATTCAAAGATCCTTGATTAGTCATTCCTTTATTTTGGACATCTTTACATTGCTCTTTGGGTTGCTACTGGCTCACATCTACACCCCTCGTTAGAGTATAAGAGTATAGTCTGCCCTTGGTTCATGTTGCCACAAATGATGAAGGAGGTATATCTCTTACCTGTGCCTGTTTCACCTTCATGATTGGGATCACTCTTGTTTTGCAGGAGTGTGGGGGCTGAGTAGGTGAGTCATTACTCTTCATTGTACTTTTGCATGTTAGATGTCCTTTCATCACATTGTCATTTTCTTTATTTTCAGCTTTCTCTTTTCCTGCCTCTACCTTTTCTGTGACCTCAATTCCCTTTCTTTCCTCACCTCTCACACGCATAGAGAGAGGACACAACATCCTCCTTCCACCATTAAAACAACACATTCACACTCAACCCATTTCCTCAATCCATCGCTTTAGCCTTCTTACCATCCAATCGGAATGGCTTTCAGCAATGAAAGAACACTCTCCTTCATCTTCAGTTGTCTGCAGTTTCAATATTACTTTCTGCTTTGTATGAATTATTTACATCAGTCTCAAACATACTTCGGTCTTCATTCATAATGTAATTTGTCAATTGAGCCTTCTTAAAATTTGAAGGATTTCTCATAACTTGTTGACCATGTTTTTCAGTCAAAACCATTGATCCTTGAACATCTGTTATGACTGAGTGCACAGCGTTAAATGCAGACACTGCCTTATTCAGTTGAGGCTGTCACCCTGGAATGTGATCACCTTCATTAAGAGCTGCTGGTATTGCATCTCTACTCTTATCCACGTATATTTTAATGTGTTGCTTATTGGTGGCATACCTTTCTAGAACATTCGTCTTCACTCAGGGCCTTTTCAGTCATGTGAGGTGTTCTTTTCCGAATGTTTCGATTCAACATCAGTTTAGATGGACACGTTCCTGTAGTGATGTGAATTTTTGTACTCTCGCAAAAACTGACATAATGTCTGTGGGGGTCATTCCGAGGTTGGAGGTAAGGTAAAAACGATGCTGGTAATCCCGCTACGGGCTAATCTGACCAACCAGACCACTATTTGCGGCTTCCCAATTTACGATGCTGTAAATAACGGTCCATGCGTGCGCACGACACACCAACACAACCTTCAGCCCCTGCCCCCTCCCACCACAACTCCACACTAGTCCCATAGGGTCTTTGCACTGTAAGAAGTAAACAACATTGTAATGAGACTGCTCTTGTACAGCTTCAATGTTACAATCAGTTAACTCTCTCCTTTAAGTCTGAAACACCCACTTGTTGCAGTTCCTGAAGGTCCTAGAAAGTGTAAAAATGGCAGATGGTGTGCAATGAAAGATTCAATATCATTGCATAACTGGACATTGCAGAGTGTGGGGCAGTACTCTGGACAGCCCAACCAACTTTATTGGCTAGGAGAAACAGGGGAGAAAATGTAATGCTGGTTCTACCAAAATCCACTATACTAGAATCTCTGATGCACTGACTGACTGGCTGGTGAGACTATGTCTGCCTGTCAAATCCAGTGTTACGAGACTGGGGGAGGTCCATTACAGCAGCAACGTTATTCTATGTGGCAGTTTTGGAGCAACTAGCAGAGGAGCACCAGGGTACACCAATGTGTCCCTACACTTGTCAAAACTTTCCTATTGTAAGGGTGTAAATGTAATCATTAATAAGCACTCCAATTTTTGCAGTTGAAGTCAGGGTGAGATTACATTATTTGCCCAGGATCACACACTTACGCTAAACAGTGAAGTAGGGATTTTAACCCACTCTTTCACAGCCACCTTGTTCCATGCTTTAGTTGGAACAAATATTTAAGTTTTGGGTTTCAAGACCTACAATAATACTGTCCTATAGAGTTTACTTGAAAAATACACAAAATGCATAGTGAAGCATCATGACAACATGTACATCTTTACAGCGTGCGATTCATGGAAGTCCCTGCGCGTGTTTACCTCGGGATGTGCGCCAAACCCGTGCATGGCGCACAAGTCACTGCAACATCCCGAAAGGCGTGTGCGACGCGCATAGTGAAAGCGCACAACCTCGGCGCATACACGGGGGGTAACGCGCGGAATGGGGAACAACGCGCGAAAATAAGGGCGTAACTGGGGATGTACTGCAGGGAAGCAGACGGAATGCCCACACGCACTCAAACCACACGTATTCATGGAATCGAATAGGGCAAAGCCACGCACAGCCAAAGACAGACACAAGCTGAAACACGTCCGCGACACAAAGGCAGGCGGTAGAGTCCCAGCGCATCACAAAAGTGGCAACATACAGCAATTGGGCCTGTGCGAGTGGGGCACGTGTATTGCGGGGGTGCGCGGGAAGTAACACACGCGATCGAGCGGGGTACGTGTATTTCGGGGGTGCGCGGGAAGTTACACACGCGATTGAGCGGGGTACGTGTACATCGGGGGTGCGCGGGAAGTTACACACGCGATTGAGCGGGGTACGTGTATTTCGGGGGCGCGCGGGAAGTTACACACGCGATTGAGCGGGGTACGTGTATTTCGGGGGTGCGCGGGAAGTTACACACACGATTGAGCGGGGTACGTGTATTTCGGGGGTGCGCGGGAAGTTACACACGGGATCACATCAGGGTACGTGTATTTCGGGGGTGCGCGGGAAGTTACACACGCGATCTCATCAGGGTACGTGTATTTCGGGGGTTTGCGGGAAGTTACACACGCGATCTCATCAGGGTACGTGTATTTCGGGGTGCGGGGGAAGTATCACACGCAACATCAGCAGGGTACGTGTATTCCAGGGGTGCGCGGGAAGTTCCACAAACAATTCCATCAGGGTACGTGTATTACAGGGGTGCGCGGGAAGTTCCACACGCGATCTCATCAGGGTATGTGTATTACAGGGGTGCGCGGGGAGCACCACACGTGAATTGCACGTGTGGGTCCTCCCAGGTGTTCCCTCTACACCCTCCAAGGCCCCTGCAGGTGGCTCACACCACAGGTGCCTACCCTGCACATGTCCTGCAGGCACCCCATCCACCATGGCCATGCCCCCCAGCCAACCCACATGTCAACTTGCACTACTGCCCACCAACGCATGTCCCCCTGCACCCCCAGCCACCAGGGGCACCCTCCACCAGGCCCCCACCCATGTCTCCCACCACCCCCAGCAGTGCAGGGGCACCCTCCACCAGGCCCCCACCCATGTCTCCCACCACCCCCAACCCCCAGCAGTGCAGGGGCACCCTCCACCAGGCCCCCACCCATGTCTCCCACCACCCCCACCCCCCAGCAGTGCAGGGGCACCCTCCACCAGGTCCCCACCCATGTCTCCCAGCACCCCCACCACCCAGCAGTGCAGGGGCACCCTCCACCAGGCCCCCACCCATGTCTCCCACCACCCCCACCCCCCAGCCACCAGGGGCAGCCTCCACCAGGCCCCCACCCATGTCTCCCACCACCCCCACCCCCCAGCACTGTGGGGCCCCTGCCAGCAGGCCCACACCCATGTCCAACTCATGTTCCCCACCACCCCCACCCCCCAGCAGTGCAGGGGCACCCACCACCAGACTCCCACCCATGTCTCCCACCACCCCCACTCCCCAGCCACCAGGGGCAGCCTCCACCAGGCCCCCACCCATGTCTCCCAGCACCCCCATCCCCCAGCCACCAGGGGCAGCCTCCACCAGGCCCCCACCCATGTCTCCCCCACCCCCCAGCAGTGCAAGGGCAGCCTCCACCAGGCCCCCACCCATGTCTCCCAGCACCCCCACCCCCCAGCCACCAGGGGCAGCCTCCACCAGGCCCCCACCCATGTCTCCCACCACCCCCACCACCCCAGCACTGTGGGGCACCTGCCAGCAGGCCCCCACCCATGTCCAACTCATGTTCCCCACCACCCCCACCCCCCAGCACTGTGGGGCACCTGCCAGCAGGCCCCCACCCATGTCCAACTCATGTTCCCCACCACCCCCACCCCCCAGCACTGTGGGGAACCTGCCAGCAGGCCCCCACACATGTCCAACTCATGTTCCCCACCACCCCCACCCCCCAGCACTGTGGGGCACCTGCCAGCAGGCCCCCACCCATGTCCAACTCATGTTCCCCACCACCCCCACCCCCCAGCACTGTGGGGCACCTGCCAGCAGGCCCCCACCCATGTCTCCCACCACCCCCAGCAGTGCAGGGGCACCCTCCACCAGGCCCCCACCCATGTCTCCCACCACCCCCACCCCCCAGCACTGTGGGGCACCCTCCACCAGGCCCCCACCCATGTCTCCCACCACCCCCACCCCCCAGCACTGTGGGGCACCCTCCACCAGGCCCCCACCCATGTCTCCCACCACCCCCACCCCCCCAGCAGTGCAGGGGGAGCCTCCACCAGGCCCCCCACCCATGTCTCCCACCACCCCCACCCCCCAGCCACCAGGGGCAGCCTCCACCAGGCCCCCACCCATGTCCCCACCACCCCAACCCCCCAGCAGTGCAGGGGCACCCTCCACCAGGCCCCCACCCATGTCTCCCACCACCCCACCCCCCAGCAGCGCAGGGGCACCCACCACCATGCCCCCACCCATGTCTCCCACCCCCCCAGCCCCCAGCAGTGCAAGGGCACCCACCACAAGGCCCCCACCCATGTCTCCCAGCACCCCCACCCCCCAGCCACCAGGGGCAGCCTCCACCAGGCCCGCACCCATGTCTCCCACCACCCCCACCCCCCAGCCACCAGGGGCAGCCTCCACCAGGCCCCCACAATGTCTCCCACCATCCCCACCCCCCAGCAGTGCAGGGGCAGCCTCCACCAGGCCCCCACCCATGTTTCCCACCACCCCCACCCCCCAGCACTGTGGGGCACCCTCCACCAGGCCCCCACCCATGTCTCCCACCACCCCCACCCCCCAGCCACCAGGGGCAGCCTCCACCAGGCCCCCACCCATGTCTCCCACCACCCCCACCCCCCCAGCAGTGCAGGGGGAGCCTCCACCAGGCCCCCACCCATGTCTCCCACCACCCCCACCCCCCAGCAGCGCAGGGGCACCCACCACCAGGCCCCCACCCATGTCTCCCACCCCCCCAGCCCCCAGCAGTGCAAGGGCACCCACCACCAGGCCCCCACCCATGTCTCCCAGCACCCCCACCCCCCAGCCACCAGGGGCAGCCTCCACCAGGCCCCCACCCATGTCTCCCACCACCCCCACCCCCCAGCCACCAGGGGCAGCCTCCACCAGGCCCCCACCCATGTCTCCCACCACCCCCACCCCCCAGCAGTGCAGGGGCAGCCTCCACCAGGCCCCCATCCATGTCTCCCACCACCCCCCAGCACTGTGGGGCACCTGCCAGCAGGCCCCCACCCATGTCCAACTCATGTTCCCCACCACCCCCACCCCCCAGCACTGTGGGGCACCTGCCAGCAGGCCCCCACCCATGTCCAACTCATGTTCCCCACCCCCCCACCCCCCAGCACTGTGGGGCGCCTGCCAGCAGGCCCCCACCCATGTCTCCCAGCACCCCCACCCCCCAGCCACCAGGGGCAGCCTCCACCAGGCCCCCACCCATGTCTCCCACCACCCCCACCCCCCAGCCACCAGGGGCAGCCTCCACCAGGCCCCCACCCATGTCTCCCACCACCCCCACCCCCCAGCAGTGCAGGGGCAGCCTCCACCAGGCCCCCACCCATGTCTCCCAGCACCCCCACCCCCCAGCCACCAGGGGCAGCCTCCACCAGGCCCCCACCCATGTCTCCCACCACCCCCACCCCCCAGCAGTGCAGGGGCAGCCTTCACCAGGCCCCCACCCATGTCTCCCACCACCCCCACCCCCCAGCAGTGCAGGGGCAGCCTTCACCAGGCCCCACCCATGTCTCCCACCACCCCCACCCCCCAGCACTGTGGGGCACCTGCCAGCAGGCCCCCACCCATGTCCAACTCATGTTCCCCACCACCCCCACCCCCCAGCACTGTGGGGCACCTGCCAGCAGGCCCCCACCCATGTCCAACTCATGTTCCCCACCGCCCCCAACCCCCAGCACTGTGGGGCACCTGCCAGCAGGCCCCCACCCATGTCTCCCAGCACCCCCACCCCCCAGCCACCATGGGCAGCCTCCACCAGGCCCCCACCCATGTCTCCCACCACCCCCACCCCCCAGCCACCAGGGGCAGCCTCCACCAGGCCCCCACCCATGTCTCCCACCACCCCCACCCCCCAGCAGTGCAGGGGCAGCCTCCACCAGGTCCCCACCCATGTCTCCCAGCACCCCCACCCTCCAGCCACCAGGGGCAGCCTCCACCAGGCCCCCACCCATGTCTCCCACCACCCCCAACCCCCAGCAGTGCAGGGGCAGCCTCCACCAGGCCCCCACCCATGTCTCCCACCACCCCCACCCCCCAGCACTGTGGGGCACCTGCCAGCAGGCCCCCACCCATGTCCAACTCATGTTCCCCACCACCCCCACCCCCCAGCACTGTGGGGCACCTGCCAGCAGGCCCCCACCCATGTCCAACTCATGTTCCCCACCACCCCCACCCCCCAGCACTGTGGGGCACCTGCCAGCAGGCCCCCACCCATGTCCAACTCATGTTCCCCACCACCCTCACCCCCCAGCACTGTGGGGCACCTGCCAGCAGGCCCCCACCCATGTCCAACTCATGTTCCCCACCACCCCCACCCCCCAGCACTGTGGGGCACCTGCCAGCAGGCCCCCACCCATGTCCAACTCATGTTCCCCACCGCCCCCACCCCCCAGCACTGTGGGGCACCTGCCAGCAGGCCCCCACCGATGTGAAACTCATGTTCCCCAGCCAACATGTCATCACAATCTAGATCCCTGGTCCCTATGGTCAGCCTCCAAATGCAAAACACCCACCCGAGTATTGCATCCACCCACTCATAATTTGCAATTACATCACAGAACACCAATTGCAAGTTCCGAAACAAACACATTTCCCTCACATACACCCAATGGATGTCAGTGAATCTCAAAACCCATATCATGAAATGCATGAAACCAATGAGATACCACACATTGAAGTTCACCAAAAAACATATGTATTAAAGGAAACATAAATAGAATCAAAAATGAAGAAACAGAAATGTGAATGTACAAAAATTAAAAGAAGCATGTCCGTGAAAAAAAGCAAAACCAAAAATAAAATTCCAAAGTAATGGTGTCCAAAGTCAATGTCCACAAAACAAAATCCAATGGGAAATAAAAAAGAAAGCCATTGCTCCATGGTTAAAATGTGAAAAAAAAATACAATCTAACAGTGAACTATGTACATGGGAACAAGCCAGGGTCCATTATCCCAACAAAAGAAAGGAAACCTATCTAACAACACTAACTAATAAAATGAACTATATACAAAAATGTGGCCAATGTCCGAAAGGTCCAAATAAAATCAAAACAAAAATGAAACCTAACACTACCTACATAACTATGTACAAGGGCAGCGGGCTAGTTTCACGGCTCACTTGTGGATGTCCCGGGCCAGGGCATCATCGAACTCCTGCTCAATGTCCCGGAGGCGGTCCTCCTCCATGGCACCGAGGGTCCGTAGGGTCGTCGACGTGTCCACCTCCAAACCCCTGCGGATTGCCTCGAGGCACTCGGCCCGGCTTAGGGCCCTCCGCATGGAGTTCTCCGCCCTGACCATTGTGAGCCGTGCCTCTTCCGCCCGCTGCCGCTCCGCATCTATGGCGTGGCCCAACCGCTGCCACACGGAAGACACTCTCTGTCCTGGGTCCTCCTGCCCTCCGGCCGATGCCTGCCCCTCCGATGTTGAAGACCCCGAGCCTTCATGGCTCCCACCACGTTGCTGCTGCTGCTGTGCCTCTGCCCGTGCACTGCCTCCTGCTGCCTGCACATCCTCCGCCGGCTGGGGTGCAGTCGTAAATGTGGCCACCCCTGCTGGACGTCCGACTCCGACTGTGGCAGGGATGCCTCCTCCACCAGCCTGGCCGTATCGTCAGAGGCAGCTCCACAGGGCACCCAGGTGACTGATGGGTGGGAAGGTGGCACGGAGGACGACTGGCGCGTAGGGGGTCCAGTTGAGGAGGGGGTCGTAGCAAGCCCCATCAGACGGAGGAATCCGGCCTGGGTGACCTGTCCCAGCAGGCTGACGTGGTCAACGAGCCATTCGAGATGACGTGCAGTCTCCTCATGAAAAGACTGCAGGTCACCTTGCATGGCCCGTTGACGCAACGCCACACCAGTCAGGACAGGCTCAACCCGGACCCGGATAGCCACGTCCGCAGGCAGAGGAAGGCCAGTTGACGTGAGCTCATCCCCTGCCTGAAAACGAGTCTGGACGTAGGCATCCCTGCTGGTGCAAGATGATGCAGGGACAGGATCAGGGACAGGATTGCACACAGGCACCTCCGCGGCGGCCTGTGCTGCCTCCTGTCCGTGGTCCTGCACTGCACCACTAGCACCAGTGGGATCCCCACCTCCAGACCCCGTCTCTGGTGCTTGCACGGCCTCCTCCTCCACCAAACCCCCCACCAACCTGGATGACCCCGTGTCTTCTTCCCCTGTTGGGCCCTGTGGGGTCCCAGCTGCCCCTTCTGCTGATGAGGAGTCCAACTCCAACCACCGCCTCTTGCACTTCCCCCCGGCAGCTGTGGCCTGGGACGCGGCACTGGACTCCTCACTCCCCGACGAGATGACAACATGGGAGGGGAGCCGGGCCTTGCGTCTCCGGCTGGCGGTGGTATCCCCGCCGCTGTGCTCCACAGCACCTTCTCCGCCCTCTTCATCAGTTGACGCTGCAGACAGGGAGAAACAAAACACAGGCATCAGGGCACTGTACAATGGACACATACACACATGACAGTTGTACATGAGTGGCATTGGCAAACCTCAGACATGTCATCAGAATCCCCAACACACATGTCATTTCAACTCGCACACATGAGCCATACCACAGCCATATCGCAACTGCCAGCACCATCCATACACATACAACAGCATGAGCAGCCAAAGGTGAGCCAGACATCACATGCAACACAGGAAGTGCACCACACATGTACACACACCACCACACTTGCATGCATGTGTACACCTCTGCCAAGTGTCGCAGTGTTCAGACGGGCATCCATGTCACATCTGCCAATCAGGCTTCCACATACCGCTGTCACATTCATCCATGTTGCATCACTGTTGCACCCTTGTCAAATACACACACATGCACATGTACACAGTGCTGATACATGCAGCCGAAAACAACATACATGCGTGACATCACGGACATGTCTACTTACATACACATTCATCCAAACATGTGTGCCCACACAACTGCATTTGGCATGCAAGCCTACACACACAAGCACCATCCATGTCTCACACATTCCAGCCCTCGCCCATACTCGACCCCATACAAACAGATGTGCAACCTGCACACTACTTAAAAATCACCACACGCACTGCTCACAATCAGGATGCATGTACACTTACCGCTCGACTCCAGACGGGTCTGCCTCTCAAGGACCTGGACGTGGAGCGCTGGGGATATGCGTTCCAGGACCCTCATCTGTTCTTCCGACAAGTGGCCCCGGCGCCCCTTGGCATGCGCTGCCTTCAAGAGGCGCCGGGCCTTGTTCAGGGTCCTAGACCTGAAGTCCTCCCAGCGCTTCTTGACATGTTGTAAGTCGCGGACTGCCACCCCCTCCGCGTTGATGGCAGTCACGATGTCAGTCCAGATCCGAGTCCGTCCTTCCTTGTCGGCGGGGGAACTTCCGAAGAGGGCATCATACTGCCCCAGGACTTGCTCCACCAGGACACCAACTTCGGTGGCACTGAAGATGGTGCCCCTCTGCCTCTCTGGCCGGGGGTTAACAGTTTTCTCAGATGGTGTTTGCCCCGACATGACAACCCCAGAGGCAGGAGTGGGTGGGCAACTGGGTCCTGGGGCTGGGCTGTGGAGCGATGGAATCCCAGTCGGGAGTCTTCGGTTCCAGCAGGGGTGGTCACAGCAACAGCACCCCTGGCTGATGTGCAGGCAGCAAATGGCAGGGCACGTGGGCAGCAGGCAGTCAGGCAGCAGCAGATGGCAGGTGGGAGCGTGCTCGGGGCTCTGGGGGGCAGTAGTTCGGCCTTCTGGGCAGGACCGTGGTCTTATGTGTGCTTACGCGTGGCCAGCTTGATACGGAGTGATTTGGCACGTGAAAAATCTGCACGTCAGCGTGTAATTCGAGGAAAGGCCCTTAGCGCGTATGCACGGCAGCACGCATATGCGATTTCATTGGACCAAAGGCCCTTAGCGCGTGAGCGCGTCTGTGACGTGACACGCGCGGGTGTTTCCCTCATTGCACGTGATGACAGAACACACGTGGATTTCCACCAATCGCGTGTGAAAGTTCCCGCGCACCTCGGAACACACGTACCCAGGATAATCGTGTGTGGAACTTCCCGCGCACCCCGAAAGACACGTACCCAGGCCAATCGCGTGTACGCTCACTCCCCTCCGGTCACACGCGATGACACTCGGACGTACAGTCTTACCACATATCCGAATACGGGAAACCCGCGCACGGCAAAAGACGTGCACAGGCGTCAACGCGTCCGCCCACACGAAGGCAGGCGGAAGCGTCCCCGCGCACAGCATAAAAGTGCGCGCAAACAACAAACGTGTATATACAGCTACGATGAATGCCCCATTTGTCGCTGCACTGATCGTGGGACACCGCAGGAGGAGGAGAATAGCCAGGGCACGCATTTTCGCACCACGGACAAGCCTTTTTGGGATGCCTGACGACCAGGTCTATGGCAGGTATAGGTTTCCACCCCATATCATCCTAGACCTGGTCAGGGAGTGGGAAGATGACCTTACATCCCCCACCCTTTGCTCCCAAGCATTGAGCCCCTTGGAGAAGCTGCTCAATATCCTGCATTTTTTGGCCACTGGGTCATTTCAGCGGACCACTGCCATAGTGGGGGGGGGTCTCACAGGCCACGCAGTCACGCTGCCTACACCAGGTACTGGCAATCATGACAGCGCGCCCATCAGTCCGCAGGCACATATACATGCCCAGAACACCCGCAGAAAGGTAGGCCGTTGTCCTGGATTTTTTCAGGGTGGCACACTTCCCCAAAGTGCTCGGTGCCATAGATTGCACCCATGTGGCCCTACGTCCACCTAGGGCCACTGAGCACATCTACTGAAACCGCAAGCACTGGCATTCCATCAATGTACAGGTGGTATGCGATGCAAAGGGAATCATCACCTCTGTCTATGCAAACTACCCTGGCTCCACCCATGACAGTTTCATATACAGAATGTCCGCCCTGAGCCGGGCCCTGGAAGCTGGGCAGCATGGCGACACATGGCTCCTAGGTCAGTACAAATGCCCTTGCACATGCATGCAAGTCACACACAGACAAATATCCAAACCCTAATAATCTCAACTATTATCACCTCCCCAGGGGACAGTGCCTACCCTCTGAGCAACCACATGATGACGCCAATCCGGAACCCCACCACACCACCCCAGGTAAGATACAACGCTGCCCATATTGCAACCAGGGGCATAGTGGAGCGCACATTCGGAGTGCTCAAGTCACATTTCCGCTCCCTTGACCGCTCTGGTGGGCAACTACTCTATGCACCACCAGTAGTGTGCAGGATCATTGTGGCAGCATGTTTCCTGCACAATGTTGCAACACGGCAGGGCGTCCCAGTGGACATGGTGGTGCCCCCACATCCCCAACCACAGGCACAGGCGCTGCCCATGGGAGGGGACAGGGCACGTGGCGAGGAAGCCCGGACCCAGCTTGTGGCCACATTTTTCACCTAAACTCCCACCCCTGCGGAGTGCACACAGGCCTGGCACATACCAGGTGACAATCGATGATGACAAAGAGACAGTCAACTGTCACAACCCTGCCACCCTGAGATAGTTGCCATGGAAGTGCCACATCGTCTGCATCCCTAGCTACTTAAACACAAGCTATCCTGTGTGACCAAAAGGCACACATGACATATGACATGATATGGCCCATACACAAGTATTTCAAGGCGCGATGAGGCAGGGAGGGGGGAACAAGGGAAGACAGACAACGGTACTACTAGGCCCGGTGTCATTGAGATCTTGCAAGTGCAGGGGTAGGGGGAAGGGAAAAGTGCAAGGGGAAGGGTGGGGGGGAGTCCAGTACTGTCAGGAGTTGGCAGCCGGAGTGAGGCAGGCTGCAGGGCAGGGAGCCCAGAGGACAAGGGCTGAGGCAGGAAAGCAGCAGAGCGTGATCAGCTGCAATGTAGAGGGTACGCAGGGCAAGGGCGGAGGCTGGAAGGCAGCAGAGCGTGATCGGCTGCAATGTGGAGGGCCCGGCAGGGCAAGGGCGGAGGCTGGAAGGCAGCAGAGCGTGATCGGCTGCAATGTGGAGAGCCCGGCAGGGCAAGGGCGAAGGCTGGAAGGCAGCAGAGTGTGATCCGCTGCAGTGTGGATGGCCCGGCAGGGCAAGGGCGAAGGCTGGAAGGCAGCAGAGCGTGATCCGCTGCAATGTGGAGAGCCCGGCAGGGCAAGGGCGGAGACTGGAAGGCAGCAGAGCGTGATCAGCTGCAGTGTGGAGAGCCCAGAGGAGCAGGGCTGTGAGGCAGGGAGCCTGGAAGGCTATGGCTGGAGGCAGCAGGGTGGAGCAAGCAACAAGTCAGGGTCCAAGCAGGAGTGAAGGTAAGCAGCATACAAGATCCGTAGGAAGATGCAAAAGGTGGAGGAAGTACTCTCAGATGCAAGAGGCTGAGCCACTGCAGGCAGCAGCCTTTATACTGCCTAGCCCAGCACAGAGGCAGGCTAATTGGTTACACCTGGCTAAGCACACCTGCAGGCAATCGGCCACCTCCCTTTCTGTTCCTGGGCTGGTGGAAGCAGGGCAAGTCCCTTGGGCTTCTGGGGGGTGTAGTTCCTTTGATAACCCATAGGAACAGCCAGGAATCGATGCTTGTAGCCAGGTGCATTGTGGTATACGTATTTTGTGGGAAAAATAATAAAGTTCCCAAAGTAAATATAGATGGATCCAAGAGTCTGTTGCAAATAAATGATAAACAAATAGTCCATATTGAGCGTAAATGGATGCGCCCATGGCGCAGGCATGACAAGTACAGGGGAAGTAGCCCAAAAAAATAATACATAGGTTGGCTGGTGGCAACTGCAAAGGTAAGTGCAGACAAGTGCTGGGAAGGGAGGGCTGTAGGGATAGTGAGACAGTACTGCAGTGCAGGGGTTGCCAGGGAGGCAGTGCAAGTGGAGAGTGGCTGGGCCAGGGACCGAGGTTGGTGAGAGTGGCCCAGTTGCAGCTCCTGTGCAGTTCCAGTGAAGAATTCTGCAAGGAAGAGGCAGAGAGTAAGCAGAAGCAAAGAGGAAGGTCTTGAGGTGCTTCCAGAACTGGAGATGGTTCCCCTCAGGTTCAAGTCAGGCAGGAAGTCTGTTCCAGGGGGAGGGTCCTGCCGCAGAGAGAAATCTACCCCCAGCTAGTTGCTCTGAGAAGCGTATGACCCTGACATGCAAGGTGTGCATCACACACACCTGCAAAACAGGCCATGGCCATCACTGTCATGTCACTCAAACCCTCCCAAACCACAACATGACATGGCAAGCAATACCCATACACCAACACAGTAACGATAAGGTACACATTGCCATGTCCTAAATGTACAGTGGCATCAGACAATGATGCCTGACCCGGAATCAGATGAAATGACAGACCAACAAAATCTCCCACCCAAAATAAGTAATTTCCAAATGCATTACAACAGTCGTAGACGTAACATAACAATGAATGCCTGTCTACATGCACATTATGCATTGCAAAATCAACACTGCAGCTCATGTGTGCAGTGTCCTACTCCTGCAACACACTGCTCAGCGCACAGCACAGTGAACAGCCATTATGTGTGATGCACACCCTGAGCATCACATCTAAGTGACAGACCACATCAAACATCAAATTAGGCATGTACTGGATCCATAATCGGTCACAGAACATGTGCTGCAGGGACACAGTGGGCACCAGAAGGCAAACAGTGTACACGTGGATATGCAAGGGTGGGAGTACATGTAGTGCATCAGAGTGCAAGTGTGTGGTTCTGCAAGGACATGCACTCCACATATGCATGTGCACTCAAGTGACCATCAGTGTTCCCTACACATCACATGTGAACATTCACCATGTGTACACCCCAGCATGTCAAACCACAACTATCCCCTCGCACCTGAAAGGAAAACACAACACATGAACAGGCATTGATCAGCAGAACACAACATGTACATAGGATACCACCATTACAATGTCAGGGTTCCCATCACACTGCAGGGCAAGGCAACTATCAACAACAACCCCCCCCCCCTCACAAATGACCATGACCCACTGAACAACTGCACCTGGGTCATGGAGCCTCCAACCCTCAATACCACCTGGCCACAGGATCACCTTTACCCTTCGTCACCATCTCCCACCTTGTGTGTAAAAAGATGCCTGAACCCTCAGAATCCACACTCATTTCCAAAATCACAAAATCCAAGGCATAAAAACGAACCCGAACACCCTCCAGTAGATGACTTGACGTAGCAGTACCTCACAAAGGACAAGTACTACCACAACGATGCAACAACCAAGGTAGCACAGTAAAACAATGTCAAAACAGGATGTGAACCATGTGTGGTACATAACATAGGATGATGCATCATGAACGGATGTGTATTGTCACAGGTCCCGTGTACAGGCGCAGGAGTGTCATGAAACAACCACCCCCACCGTGTCCCGGGTGCCTGCAAGGTCAAACTCACACAGGCCCCTGAGACCCTGGTGGGGAAGGAGGTTCAGGGACATGCAGTCGGGACAGGTGTTGGCACACTGGATAACTGGAATGAGTGGCAGGAGAGGGGAGGAGCAATGACACATGAAAGTAGGGAATGCACGAAAATGTACTACCTGCATGAACACATACACAATCCAAACGAACTTGGACATCATTGTTATGGCCTTCTGTAGTCCAGGCTTAGGAGTGGTACGAACCAACCACCCCCTCTAGGGTTTTGGCGCCTGCAAGTTCGGGGTTTACACAGGCATCCGCAACCCCAGCGGGGAAAGAGGATTAGGGAACGTTGCTTGGATAGGTACAGGAAGCAGGAACACCGGGTAGAGGGTACAGGTTTCAAAATTGCATAGGGTTCCGGGTGATTAGGGGGAAAAAAACATACCAAATTGAATCACACATACATCCATGCATTAGTGCACCCCCCCAGCAAGCCTATGCAGAGCAGTTTGAAAGAAAAACAACAAGACACTTAGCTCTGGTTTTGAGTGCTGGCCTCCTGCCTGCGCACTCTCAGGTCCGGTTATAGGAGCACTGCAATGCTGCAAAGAGAGCCACAGTCAACAACCAGTACGTGCCAATTACACAAAAACACACCACCAAACATGCCCCATAGCAACAAAGTACTCTACAAACAGACAATCTGGTGTAGATGCTTCGTACCCATATATATCAGTACCCCTGTGACGGGTCATACACAGTCAATGCAGTAAGTCAGCCGCCGGTGGGTGCATGGCAAATGGAACACGAATGTGTCACAATTCACACAACATGCAATGTTCCCTGGGTAAGCAGACAGACCCATATAGCAAGCCATGACTTCAGTGCAAGTTGCGTACCACCATGACCGAAACAAAGTTGGCAGTGCATTTATCATAAAGTACATGGAAATGAAATGCACTGCACCCAAGTATGTCCCTTGCTGTATGTCCCTGTGAGCTGCCCCTTTCCATGTCTCGGAAGGCTACATGGTTGATACAAGTGCCTCAATGGACCTTGGTGTACCGGACAACCCTACTATCAACAGCCATCAGTCCACAAACACATCTGAGCTGCATTGTGTGCTTCAACACCAATATTCATCTAAGCTCACCCTCAGTGCTGTAACTAAGCCTGCATGTGCAACTCGCCTGGTGCAAGCTTTACTGTGTCGTGGCCCCCCTGTGATGCTCACCTTGCCTGGAGTTCCTTGGAACATGTCAGCAGTTCTAGGATGTGGGTCTGCAATCACTGTGCCTCTGCTTGTGCACACATGTGCATGTGGGCACCAACAAACGGGTCCATATTTCCGTCGTCCAATGGGCCATGTCTGCTGGCAAAGGTGCTCTGGAGGCTCATCCCCCTGCAGAAAGGGCATGAAACACATGATTAATGCTTCAAAGTCATCTGTGTGTGTATCATCAGGCATCTCATTACTTGACCATGTCAGAGAGTCACATCACAAATCACACCATCAGTCCGTCTTTCACATCCAAAGTGTGGTACACTATCTACAGCATGAATTGCAACAAGCACGTCTACAGGAAAGATATGAAACATACTACACAATGCATAGCAATCAATGTACACATTATTCATGACACACCCCATCTAGCAAAAGCCAAACAGTGGACAATGACACCAAAATCATCCCCAATAGGGGTGTCAACACAAGTCACACAGCACCAGACATGCCACAGATATGACAGTCCAAAGCCCTTGTGTAATATTCTGTAACACCGAACCATCCTTCCGAGCCCATGGATAAGGGAGGCAGGAGTGGCATATGTGAGTCAAGGACCCCAAGCAGCAAACACATACACAAGACAACCATGAAGGGCCCAGCTGGAACAGACAGTGGATGCCTTCAAAAGCCACAAAGCACCGCACCGTCACATGAAAGCACAATAGACTAGGAATTTTAAACTAAATCAACTATTAACTAATTGCACTAACAATGGAAAACCTACATTACCTATTTAAACTAACTATCAAACAGAAACTTAACTAACTAAACTAAAAGAAAAATCAAAAATGGCCACATACGACCCGGCGGGGAGGGGAGGCACCCAGGAGGGGGGAGGTACAGGGTGCTGCTCAACATCCACATGCGATGATGCTGAGCCAAAAAAAAAACTTCCATGGGCTCAATGCCTGCACTGCCCGACCTATGTGGGAGATACATGGTCGTCCGAGTCTGGCTCATCCTGGAAAGGAGGACGTGGTACAGTAGGCTGGCCACGCCTAGCCGCAGCTTGCCTCTCGTCGGCAGCAAGTCTGCCGGACGGGTGAGCCTGGTTCTGTGTGGCGATGTGACATAGGTCTGCATGCAGAACCTCACGTGATACACATGCTTCCTCTTGCAAGGTAGCATGTGTAACACGGAGTTCCTCCTGCAAGGCCTGGCTGGACAACCGCTGCACCTCCCGGCAAGCCTGTAGCTCAGCCGAGATGGTACACTCAAGCTGTGCAAACCTCTCCTCTGCCTGCTGCCTCTGGGACATCATAAGGACACCCAGAGTGGATCTGAGGGAAGCATACTCCTCCCTCAGGGCATCCATGTGCGCCTCTGCGTGAGCAGCAATTGCTTGACGCAGAGACGACATTTCAGCCTGGCGTGCCCTGTCTGAGGCCGCCATGCCCAGCCTGAGCGAGCGGGCCGTGGACCGTGCCACCTGCTGCTGGAGAAGCACCTGCCTAGCAGGGGGGAGCACAGATCGGGCCACACGCTCCATGCTCTCAGCGATGTTCTCCATTGCTGCCCCCTGCCGTTCTGAATTGGCAGTCATGTCTTGCTCCCACTCAGTATACAGCGGTTGCGCGCGGCGACCGCGTTGCCGGGCTTGACCCCTGCGGGTCCCAAGGACCAGGGGTCCTCGCTGTGTTGGCACCACCTGCGGCTGCACGACTACATACCCCAGTGACTGGTGTGGAGGGTGACCCTGCGTCCCGATCCACCACGGGCGGAGGAACCAAGACTGTCTGATCCCTCAGTGCAGGTGTCGCAGACAGAGGAGTGTCCACATCAGAATCACTCACCCCTGACACATGGACTTGATGCTCATCCAACTCAACATGGACGTCAGAGTCGTCATCAAGGCTGGACTCATAGGCAGCCAGAGACAAGATGGACTGCAGCACTTGGGGGTTTTCGTGGCCTACCACCCCACGACCCCCACTAGTGCCGGGTTGATGTGGTGTTACCAACCCTGTGTCTGGCATGACAACACCATCCTCCGCCTCCATTGCGTCATCACCTGAAAAATAGAGAGAAAAAAGGTCACTACGCATGTCAGAAGCACACGACACACACACACACACCGACAGCAAAGGCATCCGGCAGACATGTGACACACAACATATGACCTGGCATGCATGCTGGGTCTACTTTGAATAGCTTCTGTGATCAGACCTGTTGAAAGGTGGCAGTTTCCATGGAAGTGGGTCTATGCAGTGCAGAAAAGGTGTACGCCACTCACTACCTACATGTACAAGCACTCCATGGTGTGTGCCAGGAAATGTGAAGGCAGTGCAATGTCAAATTCACACATCACGTGCATTGTGCATTCAATGTGTACCATGTCTAGAAGCCAAGCACCCCTCCACCCCAGTACCAAAGCAGGGATGCCTAGCATGGTATCAAAAGGCTGACCATACACCTGTGTATTGACAGGCAGGGTTGACTGGCATCAACAGCTTAATGTGATTCAAATTACAACACTGCAAATGATGCTGGGACAGTGGGCAGGACACATGATGAAAACTCCGGAGGCCGCCCACGTGTTAAGAAGACACAACAAGAGTTGGACAGAGTCATTGGCCATTGAACAGGCTGAGGCCTGTGAGCCACACAGATTATCAGAGCCTAAACATGTGTGCAACGCAGTACTGAGCCACAGTTGACATGGGGAGGCCGATGAGATGGCAGGCAATGTATGTAACCAAGGACTCATATTACAGTGATCATCCAGTCAAGGACACATAGGGGCATGCGTGCAATGCACATGGAGCATGAATGGGCACTCATGTCCCTGCGGGACATCTGACCCATGCACAGTACAAGTGAGATACCTTGCATCGAGTACTAAGGCTGTACCACACGGCATATGTCTGACAGTTTCTACGCTGGAAGTTAGCATCTACACAGGACACATGAACAAGAAACTACACATTGGCAAGATTGAAGCAGACCAGTGCAAAGGTGGAACTGGGGTGCAGAGTGGAGGAGGGGCAAGGGAGCATGCCCACATGGAGTCCCGCATGCAGGCAGAGGAGACATGCATGACGGAAGCATTGCATTACTTACACATCAGAACCATGTACACGTCACATGTAGCAGCAATCATGCACAACACATCCCACAAGTGAAACACACACGTCCTCAACAAACACGCATCAACACTCACTGGACTGGGCATCAAAGTCCAGCATCTCTCCCACTCCTTCGACCAATTCAGGTGGTATGAACTCCGCAACGAGAGCCTCATGCGGAGTGAGTTCTTCCTCCTCTGGTGCAGGCCCACCGCAAGTCACCAGAGTCAAGTTGTAATTTGAGGCACGCTTAGCCTTAGTGCTGCGCTTGATGTCATTCCAACGCTTTTTGCACTCCTGCGCCGTGCGCCCCTCATGGCCGAATGAACTGACATGTTCCGCAACATGCTTCCAGTGGGTGTCACATTGGGCAGCCGTAGTCTGACTATTGGCACCCACTAGCATGTCACAGCTGTGGCCCCGCACGTAGTCCACGAGGAAGTCCAGTTCCTGCTTACAGAAAGGCTTCTTCCTCGACGTGCAGGAGGTCGTGGCTGTGTGTGGGGTCCCAGCCTGTGCTGCAGGTGCAACCTTCCTCCTCTTGGACTGTGGCGCAGACCCTGGCTGGCTAATGCCGCCCTGACCAGTATGGCCAGTGGGTTCGGTGGATTGAGCCAAGGGAGTGGCAGGTGGAGGGATGACCAAAGGCCTGACTTGTGTCAGTGGCAGCTGGGTGCCCACTAATGGACCCTGCGCAGCAACATCAGCTGTGGCAGGGTCATTGACCGCAACGGTCCTGGTTGGCAGACTCACAACCGGGGTGCTGTTGGGTGCATCTGCCCCTGCACTTGCCAACACCCGGCTGTTCGGGGCAGCAGATGACATGACTGCCCCAGGGACACGTGTCTTGGTCTGAGCAGCCCGGCCTGCCCCTATGGTTTCTCCCCTGGCCTGTTGGAGATCTACCAAGGGCTTTTCAAGTGCCAACGCAGCCTGCACTGGCAGACCCTGAGCCTGGGTGGCGGTGTCCACAGCTGCACCTGCAGCTACCACTACCCTTGGGCCCGTGGCAGTCGATGGAACGGACTGCCGGGTCGTACGGGTGCCAGTGCCAGATGCAGGAGCTGCATCCCCCGGAACCACAGCGGGTGGTGGCATGGCTGCACCGACACATGGCACAACATTGTGCTCAAGTGGCGTACCCCTGCCTCTTCCCCCTCTGTGGCTGCCCTGGACACCCTGGAGTCCCCCTACTCCCTGGTCACCACGGCCACGTCCCCGACCATGCCCGCCACGAGGAGGACGCCCAGCTGAGGCGCCCCTCACCTTTGGTGCCATCCCAACCATGGCACAGATGTAGTAGTGCTGGCACAGATGGAGTGGTGCCAATGGGAGGTGTAGACCACAATTGACCTGGGCAATTGGGGTGAAGGGGGTGGGAAGCAAGATGTTAACAGCCCCCCTGCACCTGCAAGGCTGTATGTGACCCCGGTGATGTGGTGACGGGTCACGCAACGCTCAGGCACCCCAAAACTGCAGTAAAACGTGCATGCAACCCTGCAGCCTACGTGCGTGGATTCAACCTCCCGCAGTACGCGGTGGCCCCCAGTAACACGAATAATGCGTACGCGTGGGACACGCAGGCTACTATGACATTGAAAATGGGTGCGATACACAGGGGCACCCGCAGTGGGAAAAAGAGCGTGTGCGACTCACCGTCTGACTAGTGCGATGCAGAAAAACACGCGTAGCCAATACCCCCGCCAAAAGAAGAGATACGTCCTTGTGATGGCGCGCGAAACAACAGGAAGCAGCAACACACGTCGGTCTCCACGAAAGGCACGTACAGTGAACTGCTGGGCCCGCTCACCTTTAACCTGTGCTGAGGGAAACGCACGCGCGCGTCACGTCACTTACGCGCATGGGCCCTTTCCTCGTATTACACACGGACGTGCAGTTTTCCACGCGCGCTTACGCGCATGGGCCCTTTCCTCGTATTGCACGCGGACGTGCAGTTTTTCACACGCGCTTACGCGCATGGGCCCTTTCCTCGTATTACACGCGGACGTGCAGTTTTTCACACGCGCTGAAATGCCCATGCACGTCTGTACGCGTCACGTCACAGGGGCGCTTGCGCTTGAGGGGCATTCTGTCCAATGAAAATGCGTATGCGTGCAGACGCGCTTACGTGCTAAGGGCCTTTGCTCGAATTACACGCTGACGTGCAGATTTTTCACGTGCCAAATCACTCCGTATCAAGCTGGCCACGCGTAAGCACAAGGAAGACCACACTCCTGCCCAGAAGGCCGAACTACTGCCCCCCAGAGCCCCGAGCACGCTCCCTCCTG
The DNA here is from genome assembly GCF_040938575.1 of Ambystoma mexicanum. Lineage (NCBI taxonomy): Eukaryota > Metazoa > Chordata > Amphibia > Caudata > Ambystomatidae > Ambystoma > Ambystoma mexicanum. The sequence continues at coordinate 1,245,358,994 of NC_090937.1, read as the reverse complement.
CCATCTGCTGCTGCCTGACTGCCTGCTGCCCACGTGCCCTGCCATTTGCTGCCTGCACATCAGCCAGGGGTGCTGTTGCTGTGACCACCCCTGCTGGAACCGAAGACTCCCGACTGGGATTCCATCGCTCCACAGCCCAGACCCAGGACCCAGTTGCCCACCCACTCCTGCCTCTGGGGTTGTCATGTCGGGGCAAACACCATCTGAGACCACTGACAACCCCCGGCCAGAGAGGCAGAGGGGCACCAGCTTCAGTGCCACCGAAGTTGGTGTCCTGGTGGAGCAAGTCCTGGGGCAGTATGATGCCCTCTTCGGAAGTTCCCGCGCCAACAAGGAAGGACGGACTCGGATCTGGACTGACATCGTGACTGCCATCAACGCGGAGGGGGTGGCAGTCTGCGACTTACAACATGTCAAGAAGCGCTGGGAGGACTTCAGGTCCAGGACCCTGAACAAGGCCCGGCGCCTCTTGAAGGCAGCGGATGCCAAGGGGCGCCCGGGCCACTTGTCGGAAGAACAGATGAGGGTCCTGGAACGCATATCCCCAGCGCTCCACGTCCAGGTCCTTGAGAGGCAGACCCGTCTGGAGTCGAGCGTTAAGTGTACATGCATCCTGATTGTGAGCAGTGCGTGTGGTGATTTTTCAGTAGGTTGCAGGTTGCACATCTGTTTGTATGGGGTCGAGTATGGGTGGGGGTGTACAGGGCCATGGGGCTAACACATGCGAGGGCTGGAATGTGTGAGACATGGATGGTGCTTGTGTGTGTAGGCTTGCATGCCAAATGCAGTTGTGTGGGCACACATGTTTGGATGAATGTGTATGTAAGTAGACATGTCCGTGATGTCACGCATGTATGTTGTTTTCGGCTGCATGTATCAGCACTGTGTACATGTGCATGTGTGTGTATTTGACAAGGGTGCAACAGTGATGCAACATGGATGCATGTGACAGCGGTATGTGGAAGCCTGATTGGCAGATGTGACATGGATGCCCGTCTGAACACTGCGACACTTGGCAGGGGTGTACACATGCATGCAAGTGTGGTGGTGTGTGTACATGTGTGGTGCACTTCCTGTGTTGCATGTGATGTCTGGCTCACCTTTGCCTGCTCATGCTGTTGTATGTGTATGGATGGTGCTGGCAGTTGCGATATGGCTGTGGTATGGCTCATGTGTGCGAGTTGAAATGACATGTGTGTTGGGGATTCTGATGACATGTCTGAGGTTTGCCAATGCCACTCATGTACAACTGTCATGTGTGTATGTGTCCATTGTACAGTGCCCTGATGCCTGTGTTTTGTTTCTCCCTGTTTGCAGCGTCAACTGATGAAGAGGGCGGAGAAGGTGCTGTGGAGCACAGCGGCGGGGATCCCAACGCCAGCCGGAGACGCAAGACCCGGCTCCCCTCCCATGTTGTCATCTCATCGGGGAGTGAGGAGTCCGGTGCCGCGTCCCAGGCCGCAGCTGCCGGGGGGAGGTCCAAGAGGCGGAGGTTGGAGTTGGACTCCTCGGCAGCAGAAGGGGCAGCTGGGACCCCACAGGGCCCAACAGGGGAAGATGCCACGGAGTCATCCAGGTTGGTGGGGGGTTTGGTGGAGGAGGAGGCCCTGCAAGCACCAGAGACGGGGTCTGGAGGTGGGGATCCCACTGGTGCTAGTGGTGCAGTGCAGGACCAGGGACAGGAGGCAACACCGGCCGCCGCGGAGGTGCCTGTGTGCAATCCTGTCCCTGATCCTGTCCCTGCATCATCTTGCACCAGCAGGGATGCCTACGTCCAGACCCGTTTTCGGGCAGGGGATGAGCTTACGTCAACTGGCCTTCCTCTGCCTGCGGACGTGGCTATCCGGGTCCGGGTTGAGCCTGTCCTGACTGGTGTGGCGTTGCGTCAACGGGCCATGCGAGGTGACCTGCAGTCTTTTCATGAGGAGACTGCACGTCATCTCGAATGGCTGATTGACCACGTCTGCCTGCTGGGACAGGTCACCCAGGCCGGATTCCTCCGTCTGATGGGGCTTGCTACGACCCCCTCCTCAACTGGACCCCCTACGCGCCAGTCGTCCTCCGTGCCATCTTCCCACCCATCAGTCACCTGGGTGCCCTGTGGAGCTGCCTCTGACGGTGCGGCCAGGCTGGTGGAGGAGGCATCCCTGCCACAGTCGGGAGTCGGACGTCCAGCAGGGGTGGCCACATCTACGACTGCACCCCAGCCGGCGGAGGATGTGCAGGCAGCAGGAGGCAGTGCACGGGCAGAGGCACAGCAGCAGCAGCAACGTGGTGGGAGCCATGAAGGCTCGGGGCCTTCAACATCGGAGGGGCAGGCATCAGCCGGAGGGCAGGAGGACCCAGGACAGAGAGTGTCTTCCGTGTGGCAGCGGTTGGGCCACGCCATAGATGTGGAGCGGCAGCGGGCGGAAGAGGCACGGCTCACAATGGTCAGGGCGGAGAACTCCATGCGGAGGGCCCTGAGGCGGGCCGAGTGCCTCGAGGCAATCTGCAGGGGTTTGGAGGTGGACACGTCGACGGCCCTGCGGACCCTCGGGGCCATGGAGGAGGACCGCCTCCGGGACATTGAGCAGGAGTTCGATGATGCCCTGGCCCGGGACATCCACAAGTGAGCCGTGAAACTAGCCCGCTGCCCTTGTACATAGTTATGTAGGTAGTATTAGGTTTCATTTTTGTTTTGATTTTATTTGGACCTTTCGGACACTGGCCACATTTTTGTATATAGTTTATTTTATTAGTTAGTGTAGTTAGATAGGTTTCCTTTCTTTTGTTGGGATAATGGACCCTGGCTTGTTCCCATGTACATAGTTCACTGTTGGATTGTATTTTTTTTTCACATTTTAACCATGGAGCAATGGCTTTCTTTTTTATTTCCCATTGGATTTTGTTTTGTGGACATTGACTTTGGACACCATTACTTTGGAATTTTATTTTTGGTTTTGCTTTTTTTCACGGACATGCTTCTTTTAATTTTTGTACATTCACATTTCTGTTTCTTCATTTTTGATTCTATTTATGTTTCCTTTAATACATATGTTTTTTGGTGAACTTCAATGTGTAGTATCTCATTGGTTTCATGCATTTCATGATATGGGTTTTGAGATTCACTGACACCCATTGGGTGTATGTGAGGGAAATGTGTTTGTTTCGGAACTTGCAATTGGTGTTCTGTGATGTAATTGCAAATTATGAGTGGGTGGATGCAACACTCGGGTGGGTGTTTTGCATTTGGAGGCTGACCATAGGGACCAGGGATCTAGATTGTGATGACATGTTGGCTGGGGAACATGAGTTGGACATGGGTGGGGGCCTGCTGGCAGGTGCCCCACAGTGCTGGGGGGTGGGGGTGGTGGGGAACATGAGTTGGACATGGGTGGGGGCCTGCTGGCAGGTGCCCCACAGTGCTGGGGGGTGGGGGTGGTGGGGAACATGAGTTGGACATGGGTGGGGGCCTGCTGGCAGGTGCCCCACAGTGCTGGGGGGTGGGGGTGGTGGGGAACATGAGTTGCGCATGGGTGGGGGCCTGCTGGCAGGTGACCCACAGTGCTGGGGGGTGGGGGTGGTGGGGAACATGAGTTGGACATGGGTGGGGGCCTGCTGGCAGGTGCCCCACAGTGCTGGGGGGTGGGGGTGGTGGGGAACATGAGTTGGACATGGGTGGGGGCCTGCTGGCAGGTGCCCCACAGTGCTGGGGGTGGGGGTGGTGGGAGACATGGGTGGGGGCCTGGTGGAGGCGGCCCCTGCACTGCTGGGGGGGTGGGGGTGGTGGGAGACATGGGTGGGGGTCTGGTGGAGGCTGCCCCTGGTGGCTGGGGGGTGGGGGTGGTGGGAGACATGGGTGGGGGCCTGATGGAGGCTGCCCCTGGTGGCTGGGGGGTTGGGGGTGCTGGGAGACATGGGTGGGGGCCTGCTGGCAGGTGCCCCACAGTGCTGGGGGGTGGGGGTGGTGGGAGACATGGGTGGGGGCCTGGTGGAGGGTGCCCCTGCACTGCTGGGGGGTGGGGGTGGTGGGAGTCATGGGTGGGGGCCTGCTGGCAGGTGCCCCACAGTGCTGGGGGGTGGGGGTGGTGGGGAACATGAGTTGCACATGGGTGGGGGCCTGCTGGCAGGTGCCCCACAGTGCTGGGGGGTGGGGGTGGTGGGGAACATGAGTTGGACATGGGTGGGGGCCTGCTGGCAGGTGCCCCACAGTGCTGTGAGGTGGGGGTGGTGGGGAACATGAGTTGGACATGGGTGGGGGCCTGCTGGCAGGTGCCCCACAGTGCTGTGGGGTGGGGGTGGTGGGGAACATGAGTTGCACATGGGTGGGGGCCTGCTGGCAGGTGCCCCACAGTGTGGGTGGGGGTGGTGGGGAACATGAGTTGGACATGGGTGGGGGCCTGCTGGCAGGTGCCCCACAGTGCTGGGGGGTGGGGCTGGTGGGGAACATGAGTTGGACATGGGTGGGGCCTGCTGGCAGGTGCCCCACAGTGCTGGGAGGTGGGGATGGTGGGGAACAAGAGTTGCACATGGGTGGGGGCCTGCTGGCAGGTGCCCCACAGTGCTGGGGGTGGGGGTGGTGGGGAACATGAGTTGGACATGGGTGGGGGCCTGCTGGCAGGTGCCCCACAGTGCTGGGGGGTGGGGGTGGTGGGAAACATGAGTTGGACATGGGTGGGGGCCTGCTGGCAGGTGCCCCACAGTGCTGGGGGGTGGGGGTGGTGGGAGACATGGGTGGGGGCCTGGTGGAGGCTGCCCCTGCACTGCTGGGGGGGTGGGGGTGGTGGGAGACATGGGTGGGGGCCTGGTGGAGGCTGCCCCTGGTGGCTGGGGGGTGGGGGTGGTGGGAGACATGGATGGGGGCCTGGTGGAGGCTGCCCCTGGTGGCTGGGGGGTGGGGGTGCTGGGAGACATGGGTGGGGGCCTGCTGGCAGGTGCCCCACAGAGCTGGGGGGTGGGGGTGGTGGGAGACATGGGTGGGGGCCTGGTGGAGGGTGCCCCTGCACTGCTGGGGGGTGGGGGTGGTAGGAGTCATGGGTGGGGGCCTGCTGGCAGGTGCCCCACAGTGCTGGGGGGTGGGGGTGGTGGGAGACATGAGTTGGACATGGATGGGGGCCTGCTGGCAGGTGCCCCACAGTGCTGGGGGGTGGGGGTGGTGGGAAACCTGAGTTGCACATGGGTGGGGGCCTGCTGGCAGGTGCCCCACAGTGCTGGGGGGTGGGGGTGGTGGGAGACATTGGTGGGGGCCTGGTGGAGGGTGCCCCACAGTGCTGGGGGGTGGGGGTGGTGGGAGACATGGGTGGGGGCCTGGTGGAGGGTGCCCCTGCACTGCTGGGGGGTGGGGGTGGTGGGAGACAAGGGTGGGGGCCTGGTGGAGGGTGCCCCTGGTGGCTGGGGGTGAGGGGGACATGCGTTGGTGGGCAGTAGTGCAAGTTGACATGTGAGTTGGCTGGGGGTCATGGCCATGGTGGATGATGTGCCTGCAGGACATGTGCAGGGTAGGCCCCTGTGGTGTGAGCCACCTGCAGGGGCCGTGGAGGGTGTAGAGGGAACACCTGGGAGGACCCACACGTGCAATTCACGTGTGGTGCTCCCTGCGCACCCCTGTAATAATATGCACCTTATCTAGAGGGCTGTCCACATGCTTTTGTGGATAAAAGATGCTAAAAAATGAGGCCACGATTGTGACGCCACTGTTTTACAGTTTATTGAAAAATACATTACCTGCAACATCCCTTCAGGAACCACATATAGTAACCTACATACACAAGTGTTACGCTCCAAAAATATAAATGTGGCAAATACTGCCGACGTAGATATAAAAACAAAGGGAAATATTATACTAAATGTCGCTTTGGCTTCCCTAGACCAGTGTGCAAAAAGTACAAGTAAATAGCTTGATGTCTTCTGTTAGACAACACGTACAAGTCAAATCCCATACAAATACATGCACCATTAAAAAGAAACATAGCTTCAAAGTACATCAATGATTACAATGCAATCATTGCCCTCTTATTGATTGCAAACATAGGCATACAATATATTGCAGACAATTCCACGCCAGTTACAAGATATATCACCAAAGCTGAGAAAACAGGGCTAAAGGACCTCTGGGATGACATATGATCTGACAAAACACTGGGCCTCATTACGAGTTTGGAGGTAGCCATGGAGCTATTAGCTGCATGGCTGCTTCCAAACCGGGCTCCATTACCGGGTTCCTGCAATGGGGACTTACCAGGTCATTCCGACATAGGAGGACCTAGTAAGTCCTCCTTGCAGGAACCATTCCCCATTCCCATTTGAGCCCCCATAGTGCTCAATGGGAATGGGGAGGAAGATAACAACGGGCACATTACAAATGTCCTGTTGTTACCTCCCTCTTCCCCTCACAGGACCCGGAAAAGACGTGTGGTTTTACCAGATGTCTGATCCGGGTCCTGCAAAGGGAACCTCGTAATCGGCCATGACGGAATGAAGGGGGCCGGTCCCGTACCGGCCCCCTTCATTCCGTCAGCGCCAGGGTCGTAATGAGGCCCACTATCACAGAAATTGTACAGAATCAGCATAAAAATGTTCTCCCATAGAAAATGCGGGTCCTATGAAGCTGCATCCGTTTAACAGGTACAGCCTTATATCGCAAATCTGGGCACATTGTCTGGCTGAACCTTGGACCATCCTCAACCCGAAAAAGAATACTAAAATCGTACCAGAGATAGAAAACATAGCCACAAATGATCCCAACAGCCAGGACATTTTAAAAAACAATTTACTTGGTACATACTACCCAAACAGAAGTACTGCTTTGGAAAACATGTATCTCTATGATAGTGCCCAACACTACACCTACAATAACAATGTCACACCAATTGAGACAACTGGCAAATATTTAGTTTCAACTTGTGAAGGAAGCCTAGTGAAACTAACCAAATCCAGTCTAATTAAACATGGAAAGTTATCAATTAAAACTCCACAACATAGAGAACTGTATTACATGGCCCTACTCCAACTTTTTAAACCTTGGAGAAAAGCAAAATAATTATTAGGTGACTATGACTCATTTGAAGCTGCTTTTAAAGCAAGTGAGAGCAGTACAACAAATGACAATTTCAAAAAATACAAAGACATGTATTGACAATGAACACTAACCAGAGGAAGAAATTGAAGCTCAACTACACAAAGACACTTCTGAGGGCAGTCAACCTTCCCTTACAGGAAGCCAAGACCCATTTGGAGAACCACTCATTCTAAATGAAGCAGAAATAGCCATGACTGAGGTCAGAAATACCATGTATCAATATAAACAATCTGAGGAAAACGTGTCAGTTCTGGAATCTCATCTAAATTATGCACAGCTCACCATTTATCTAGAAGTCACTCAAGAAATTGAGCATGGTTTTAAACATGAAACTAAAACCTGTACCTGTAAGAATTATAAACATCTGCTCCTGTATGAAAGTGGTGAAGCTGGTTCTAGCAAAACATTCTAAATTAAAATAATCAGCCCATTCCTACAAAACTTAAAAAACAACAACCTATCGGCTGTAGTAACAGCCCCACAGGTTTAGCTGCATACAACAGAGGTGGTATCACTTTAGACTGACTACTACTCCTCCCCATAGAAAACCTAAACAAATTAGAATACTACATATTGTCAGCAGAACCTGCAACTGAGGTAAACAGAATTCTAAAACAAATGAAAATGCTCCTGATAGATGAAGTAACCATGGTGTCCAACCTCATGTTGGCTTTAATTCATCTCAGAATGCAAGAAGTCCTAAAAACCAAATATGAGGAAATGTTTGGAGGAAAACATGTTATTGTATTCAGAGACATTCTACAGTTAACGCCAGTGAAAGGGCAACCTATTTTCAAAGCCTTAGGATACAAAGAATGATGTAATACTCTCAGCGGCATTGGAAATTTAAATCTCTGGCAACATTTTCACTACAGAGAACTAACTAAAAACATGCTGCAGACCTCACATCTAACATGCTAAAATTTTAAAAAGCATTAGAACTGGCGTGTTTACTGAAGACACAAAATCTATCTTAAATAGTAGACTAGTCCATGAGCTATATGGGTGAAACACAACTGCTCCTGATGTCATGGAACAATTAACTCAACAAAATATAAGATGTATGTCCTTAATGCCAACCCTTGTAAGCTGTAGTCAATTAAATGAGACAATGTTGAAAAAAGAAATGCAACCTATACTGCATATCTGCCCCACAGACAAATTAGAAGTGCACGGCATGACAATTTGTATGTGTCAACAAGCAACAGCACGACTAAATAGCTTAGAAAAATGTATCTCCAACACAGCTGGATTGGAGAAAATATTAACTTTGTGTCTGAACAGCACAGTAATTCTGAAACACAACCTTGACATAGAACAAGGCTTAGCCAATGGAGCAATTGGTACAGTTGTTGGCTTCCAGAGATATCCGCATGACAGCAACATTCAGTTTGTCAATATCAACTTTGACAAACTTGCAGGAGTAAAAAAAAATTGCCGAACAGTAGGACATTTCCTTCTTATCAAAGACATGTACGTATGCAGAGAACAATTTTCCCTGTCACTTGCATATGCTGTCACTATTCACAAATCACAAGGTCTAACCATAGATCAAGCATTGATTGACATTGGCAGCACAGTCTTTAAAGAAGGTATGAGTTACGTAGCACTTTCACGTCTGCGTACACTCAATGGTGTATTCACATTTAACTTTGATGCAAACAAAGTCAATGCCGACATTCATTGCATCCTAGAATACAACAGGCTACAGGCACTATACACGCCCATCTAGATATGTGCCTTGTCCCTCAAAAAAACAAACCTTATAAAAAACAAATAATAGAAACAGAAGCTTTAGCAGATTTCCCAACAATACCACTAAAAAAACAACAACCGACTCCTGCATCAAACAATACAACCACAAAACCTTCTAGTGCAAAGCCAACTTTACATCCATCAGAAAAGAAAGACACAAATGTCTCTTCTCCAGAAAGAGCTGCAGGCTCATCTAGCGATCTACAAACATAACTCTCTGGTCCATTTAAATTCAGAAACCTAACTGCAGTAAATTGTTATGCTAATGTGACAATGAATCTTCTCTTTCAATTGTCACCAATTGTTTACAACATTTACTTAAACAGCTCAGACTATGGGCCTCATTACACGGTAGGCGGTGAGCCATGGTGCTATTAGCGCCATGGCTCATGCCGGTAAAATACCGGCACCGCCTTGGCGGAAAGGGGATTTACCGCCCCATTCCAAGGTTGGAGGGGCGGTAAATCCCCTTTCCGCCATTGCCCTTCCCCATTCCCATTTCTGCCCCATAGGGCTATATGGAAATGGGGAAGGCGCTAATTACGCCACCGCAATTTTGCGGTGCCGTAATTAGCTCCGAGGTCCCTTAGCGGGTTGGATTTTAACGCCTGCAAGAAGCAGGCGTTAAATCCTCCAACCCGCAAAGGGACCTCGTAGTACGGCGGTAAGGGTTAACGGTCACCGTTGCCATTAACAGTGACCGTTAACCCTTACCGCCGTCCGTGTAATGAGGCCCTATGTGTGTTTGCAAATGCTCACCCTTCACAGAAATGCCACAAATAATTCTGACAACACTTACAGTGTCTCAGGTATAAGGCAAGAATTAGACTACTGTGCAGGAATGGTAAAATTTACCATAAACACACAAGAAGATCCCCAAGAATTCCTAATGTACTTACTACAAGTACTGGAAACCAAAAATATCCCTATAAATGACATCTTCAGATTTCATACACATGGAAGCATGTTTCAAAAGACCACATCCCTAGTGAACGATTTCTATATGTATTAATACAAAATTGTGAATCTATTCCATTTCATCAGCTTCTTCAGAATGCAAATCATGGCTTATTATGCCCTTTTTGCAATTCAGACAATTGTTCCACCATACAAATAAACTCAAATAGCCAATAAGTCACACTAATAATTCTAAGGTAGCATGCAAATGGTACCAAAAAAAAAAATGTAAGCCAAAAGGCGTCATGCACGGCCAAGTGTCTCTTGAAAAGAAAACCTTCACAATAGCAGGTATAAGACACCACGCTGGTGGCACAACTACTTCAGGGCACTACACTGCATACGTTAAAAACAGGTTGTTGGTTTGAATGTAATGATACCTCGTTACCCAAAAACATAGGTACCAGCAAATTTAACAAATGCTTATGTAAGGGAGGAAGGGTCGTTTGGTGCCCCCCGGACCTTCGGCACAAAAAAAACATAATGCTTGTGCAATAGTAGGGAGATGTCCTCCATTGCCCTTCCCTGACAACAGCGGAAGAGGGGCTCTTGCAAGACACATTCAGACTCCATTTTGTGTACCTCCAGGCTCCATTTTTGGACTAGGCTTCATCCTGATTTCTGAGAAGCCGTCTCTCCCATTGCAATGCCGTGCACAGTGAACACTGAAAGCCCCCACCTCCTCCACCCGTGTCTGTGCTGCCCAAGCTCATTTCTCACGGATGCTCTGGCGTGAATTGTTCCAAGTAAAAAGTGTATTCTTTTCCTTCCTCTGAGATCGCTGCCTTGTGTGTGACCGGGGCGAATCTTGACTTGTGGCCCATCCATCCCCACAAACCTGCTCCTCTCACCCCCACCTTTGGAAGTTATTGCCTGCACAACCTTTTGCCCCTCCATTTGTCCTTTGATGTAGTAAAAGTATGACCCTTCCCCATTGACCACCCTAGAGTGCCCCAACATAACTGGTTTCATGTCATCATATATTCCGACCAAAACCAACAACTATCAATCTATTCCCTGAGGCTCTGAAGCACCATGATAAATAAATCCTAGATCAAGCCCCCTCATAAAGCACCTAGAGGGCAAGACCCTCGTACCCTTTATTTCCACAAAGGCCTGAGGTGGGAATGTGTAAATAAGTCTCTGCAATTTACAGGTATCCCCACATTCTAGTATATGGTTTATTTTTTGCATTATTTACTGCATGTCAGGAGATATTGGGCCTCATTACAAGGTTGGAGGTAGCCTTGCTGGTAAAACCGGCAAGGCTACCTCCAAACTTGCAAGAAAGTCCGGCACCCGTGAATGGGCAATTACTGGGGTATTCCGGCCCCGCCGGACTTGATACTTGCCCTTTCGCGGTTGCCAGAATCGGGGATGCCTGTAGCACCAGCACGGTTCATAAATTGGAGTTTGCCGGTCCAGGTACAATGGTACTGGCAAGCTTACCGGTACCATTGTATCCAGACAAGCAAGCTCGTAATGAGGCCCATTGTGTAGCTTAGTTTAGACAGAACATTCTCCTCTTGTGGACCCGGCCTTTCATTCACCTTGCAAGGATGAGCCCAGCTGGCCCACGTGATGCCTACCAGACAGCCAAGCTGCCAGCCAATTGTGTGGAGCTGGTCCCTACACTACTATAATGTATCCATGCCTTTCACCAATCCCAATGTAACTTCATGTACCTATAGGGAAACGTCACTAGTGACGTTTCTAGAGCTTATAATGTACTGTTTTTGTATTGTCTGGCAGAGCGCTCTCGAGGCAGCAGAGTCCTCTGCATGCACCATTTCATATAAATCTTTGTTTTACTCACAACCTTTCTCTTGGTCTCATTCCCTACTGGGGTGTGTCCTTTTACTATGAGTTTATAATTGTATTTTTGGCGAATGACCACCTTCACTTACTTAATATTGCTTCAACCCAAATTTAGTCACTAAACTATAGCACAATTAACAGTTAGTATACGCCAGTAGGTATCTAAATGCATCCATAAAACTGCAAGAACACTTTTGAAAGTCAATCTAGTTAGAATATGCCAACAGTTATCTAACTACTTCAAAATCACCCTTCGTTGCAAAGCACTTCAAATACGCCATCTCAATTCTTATATGACAAAACATCTTCTAACCTCTAATGTAGTTATAATGCACCAACAGATATCTAACTTTTTCAAGCAGTCCCTTCATTACAACATACTTCAAACAAATATACTATCACCATTACACGTAACTTTAATCAGGTTTTTTTATCCAGTATGGAGTGTATTTCCCAATGACGCAATGATTATGTAATTGGAAAACAACAGCAGTGTGTCATACACTAATGTTGTACCAAACATAGCACCTAAAATGTACTGTTTATGAGGGTCTATAAAAAAATATGTATATTGAAAAATGTATACTACTACAGCTTTTGAACTAGCATGCTTAACCAATTGCACTGGGTTTTTTTCCACAGAAAAGAAACCAGAGATTGCAGCTTCATGAAGCTACAACAAGTAGCCACAGCGATTCTAATGAACTGCATATTCTGTGAGCCCTATCCTCAATTGTAATACAATCTTAGGTACTGTACACAATTCAATAACATAACTCCTCCATATTACAATTAACTGTATAAAAAGTACATATTATACATTGTCAACTAATAAAACTCACCCCCACGCCCCTGCAATCGAAATGATATCCGTGGACACCAAAATTGACTGCAGACCTAGCAGAATTTCCAAACCCTTTTTTCACCTATAAAAACAGCTCTACATTACCTTCATTCCACTCCCCTACCATTTCTAGGCCCTGTTTTAACCATCAAATAACCCCAAATGTCTTTCCCAAGCTATCCGTCCACATCGCTGTACGAGAACAACTGCGGTCTCCACAGACAGCTACGGCACCTGCCTGGCCTTTTTCAATCTACAAAAACAGCCCCATATCATCTTTTTTCCCCTCCCCCACATTTCCCAGCCCCTCTTTCTACCACCAAATGACCCAAAATGCGTTTTCCAGACTTTTCCCCCACCACTCTGTCTGCGGTCAGCTGCGGCAGACTGCAGATCCGTTATGGCGGGCGCTTCCAAAAATTGGACTCACCTCACGTTTTGTATTGAGCAATCAACGGGCATGCCCAATATCCACGTACCTCACGCCGGCTCCTGGGCCAATCGGAGGCCGGTCCGCGGACCAAACATGGACGTGAGTCCACGGACCGAATCCAGATATCACATTTATTTTTAACCTACTTTTTGGTCATTTTAAAAAAAAAATACTGCACTGATTTACACCAAAGTTACGAAAGCACGCTTTCGGGACCAAGCCACCACTCCTGCCGCAAATTTGGTGAAAATCCATCCAGCGGTTTGGACTGTAGATGTGAGCAAAATATATTTTCCATTGCATCTATGGGAAAAACCACATATTTTGGGATCCCCCTATATCTTTACCCCCCCTTGCGGAAACCTCACCAAACTTTGCAAGACCGATCTGACCGATCCATATACTTTTATGCTAATTTTTATGAGGAATCGTTCAGGGGGGCGAAGATATAAGCTGCCCAAAAAGTGCTCTGCATATGGGTTGAGCAACTTAACTATAACTACAGGGCCACTACCACAGCCCTTGTAATATTCAAGGAATTTTGTTGTTGTTGCAGGGATGTTATAGTGAAACCTTAATGCAACAAAACCCTGGAGAGTCAGCTAAAGCCACCTTAACTTCACGCCCCCTGTTGCGCAGACTATGACCACAATGATGACAGCACAGCTCACCTCACTGATGACATCATTAATTACATGTTGTATGAAAACAATGATGACATTACAAATCACATCACTGATGCCATCACTTGTGACAACACTAAATGCATTGTATATAACTGACTACATCAATAATGGAATTGGACATAACATCATTTAGAAGTTAGCTCATGAAAACTTTGATTACCCTTATGGTATGGTATGGTAATGTTTAGTTGTAAAGTGCCTATACACAAGGCAAGTGTTTCAAAGTGATCAAGGAGGGAGGGAACAAGGGGAAAGAACAACAGTCATTCAGAGCCCATGAATTTCTGAATGATACAAGTCTGCACAGGCAGAGTAAGTGCATATAATACAATTAACAGTGTAGATAACAGCAAAAACAACGAATCTGCAGTTTTCCCAAGTGCATTGAGGAATCACCATGCAAGGAGGGGCGACAGGGAAGATAGATAAACAATCTTTAAGGCATGGTATGTTCAGATTGTGCAAGTGAACAGATGGTACATGAGGGGGGAGGACAAGTGCGGGGGGAATACAAGTGCACCCAGTCAGTCAGAAACTGGGTAAGTGCTGAGAGATGCCATTCTCATGGGTCATTGACAAAGTGCTGTAGCGATGAGGCAAGTGCAGGCCTGGAGGCAAGTGTGAGAGGACTGGCGAGGGTGCCAGGGAACTGTGAGACTTTGAGGTACATCTGGCGGCCAGTCGGCAAGCTGTGTGGAAAATTAGGGAGAGAGTGATAGAGTGGAGAGAGAGGTTAGTAGGGTAGAGGGAGAGCGAAGGAAGAGGAGAAGATTAATGTCTTAAGGAGTTCCCGGAACTTAAGGAGATCAGGCTCAAGATGGAGGGCACCAAGGAGGCTATACCAGATGGAGGCCCCTGCTGAGGATAAAGATCTCCCTCCAAATCTCAGCTTGGGAAATCGGCTCACTTGTAGAAGGTTGGAGGTAGATTAGCGGAGGGATCGGGGGGCAGTATTTAAGTAGGCATTGTTGCAGATAGGAAGGTCCCAAGCCCCAGACAGTCTTGTGGACAATGCAGAGGGTCTTTAACTTGATCCTTGCAGCCACGGGGAGCCAGTGGAGGGATTTCAGTGCTGGTGAGATGCGGTCCCTGGGCTTGAGGACAAGGATAAGTCTTGCGGTTCTGTTCTAGATGAGTTGCAGAGGGAGCAAAGTAGAGGCATGTAGGTTGAGAAAGAGACCGCTACAGTAGTCAAGCCTTGAGAAAATCAAGGCTCTGGAGACAGTGAGTCACTGGGGGAAGGTGAGAAAAAGAAGAGTACCTCTGTGGAGGTGCAGTTGGTAGTTGGACTTTTAGAGATGTTTCGAAATGTGAGTGGAGAAGGAGAGAGTGGAGTCGAAGATGACCACAACGTTTTTTTGCCTCACAGGTGGGTGCGGGCACAGGGCAAGGGAGGCCGCCCAGAGTGAGAGTGGGAAGGCAGGAGCACAAGTCTTATTGCTGTTGAGGCAGAAGTTTTTTGCAGTACACCATGATTAAATAGCCGACAGACAGTCAGATATGAGCGAGGTAGAGGAGGTGACTGAGTGTAGCCTGAAGGAGAGTTGCGTGTCATCCGCATAACACTAGAAGTTAAAGATGGAAGTGTCAATCACACATTCAGGGCAGCCATGTAGACATTCAAGAACCAGGGGGATAGGTTAGAACTCTGGGGAATGCCAGAAGTTAAAAGAGTGATAGTAGAGAGAAAGGACCAAGTTCCAACTGGTATGGGTGGTCAGAAAGGAAGGAGGTTAACCATGCCAGAGCCTGACCTGTGATTCCTGAGGTGTCTCAGAGTTGTATGGTCAGGATGTTGTGGTTTACTGTGTCAAAGGCAGAGGAGAGGTCAAGAGGAATGAGGACAGAGGGACTGGTAGTGTCAAGATTTGTGAGCAGGCCTTCACAGGTGTCCAGAAAAGCAGTTTCCATGCCTTTGGATGCTCTAAAGCCAGACTGATGGTTGTGGAGGCAACCAGCAGATTCAGTGTGGAGGGTGAACTCAGAGATAGCCAGATTCTCCATGAGTTTTCCCAGGAAAGGGGTGATAGAGATGGGATGGTAGTTTGCCGGAATGGAGGGGTTGACAGAAGGTTTCTTAAGCAGTGGGTGAACAAGGAAGAGCTTAAGAGAAGTTGGGAAAACTCCAGTGGCAAAAGAGATTGCAGAGATCAGCCAAGGCTGGAGCAAGAGAGTCAATGTTGTCCTTAATGGTTTTGGAGGGGCAACCTCATCAGGTGTGATGGGAGTGAGAGAAGAGAGGAGAAGTGGTGGAGGGCCCAAGGAAGGCGCCAGAGGTGTTAGTGTATGATGTGGTATGGAAGTGAGAGAGGAAAGGATGTCTTGGGTTTTTGCAGTGAAGTGTGCAGCTAGGGCCGAGCAAATGTCTTGGGTGGGTGTGACAGAAGAGCAGGCTGCTGCAGGATTTGACAGTTACTTACAGACTTTGAAAAGTTTGGCCATGTTGTTTGATGCCACGGAGATGCAGGCTTGAATAAAGACTCTTTTCTTGGTGTGGATGCAGAGTTGATATTGCCTTTGAAGAAGGTGGCATGACAGTTTGTCAGAGGGTCTTCCTGACGCATTCCAGTTCCGCTCAGCTGCCCTGCACTTGCGTTTAAGGGCAGCCAGATCAGAGTCATACCAAGAGGTGCAATTTTTGGGAGGATTCAGTCGGACCCTCATGACAGGGGAAAGAGTATCAAGGATGTTAGAGATAAAGAGATTGAAGTTAGCGAGGGCTGTGTCAGGGTGGGAGTCAGCCACAGGAGTAGGAGGCGGAGATTAGGTGGAGGCAAAGGGAGCTAATGTCATTCTTTTCATAGGTTTTGTGACTTTGAAACCGAGTGGCCGTGCTGGGTGTGCCAATGCAAGAGGAGAGGAGAGCTTTACGTGTGAAGAGAGAAGAGAGTGGTCCGTCCAAGAGAGCAAGGTAGTGAGAGGGATAGAGAGAGGGATGTCAGTAGAGATGTGAGCATTCAAAGTGCATCAGTTTGGGCTGTGCGCTTTGGTGAAAATGTACCTTTTTTGTCTATGGGAAAATTAATGGGAAGTACACCACACTTTAGGGAAAAAAAACATGTATTTTACGCTTAATAACTTTGTTCATTTGTAACAAATATTTACAAAACTTTGCAGTCTAGGGGGGGCACAGACTTTTAATCACTTTCGAAATTGCAGCCAAATCCATTACTTGAATCAAAAGTTATTAACAATAGAATCTTGAGGGGTTCCTATTTGTCTCTGACTTACCTTAACTATAGGCCGGCGACCACCGCCCCATAATATATATGTATGTAAATATGCAAACAAAACTTGAGGGATGGCTACTCTGGGTCCCATCTGCAGTAATCTCAAACAGTCCAAAGATGTTCTCCTCCTAGCGCGCTTTCATGCCTCAGCAATCTTCAGAGAGGCTAATTGGATGCAGGTGTGCATGGTTGAATCCCTCTGCTATGTATCAGGCAGTGGCAGCAGTGAATCCTGGTAACTGTAGTGTAGAGCTAGTGGGGATCCAAATCTCCCCCATTAACAATGTTGGCCCTCAGTGGGCAGGGGGAGGGAGTTCCTGTCAGTATGGCACTCCAAAGTTAGGTAAGAGTAGCCCAGGTGCAGCCCCTCTGGAGCCCCAGTCTCCAGTTAGATGTGCAAACACAATTTGAGGTGTAGCAGGGGTGCTAATCTGAGTCCCAGCTGCAGTAAACTCAAATAGTCCAAGGATATTCTCCTCCTAGCACACTTTTATGCCTCAGCAATCTTCAGGAAGGCTGATTGGATGTAGGTGTGTGCAGGGCTGAATCCCTCTGGTATGTACTCACCAGTGGCAGCAGGGATTTTTGGTAACTGTATTGTAGAGCCAACTAGGAACCAACTCTCCCCCATTATCAATATTGGCCCTCAGGGGAGAGGGGGTTCCCATTAGTATGGCCCTCCAGAGTTAGCCATGAGTAGCCCAGGTGCAGCCCCTCTGGAGCCACAGTCTCCAGTTAGATGTGCAATCAAAACCTGAGGGGTGACTTGGGCGATACTCTGGATCCCAGATGCAGTAAGCTCAAACATTCCAAAGATGTTCTTGTAGCGCGCTTTCATGCCTCCACAATCTTCAGGAAGGCTGATTGGATGCAGGTGTGCAGGGTTGAATCCCTCTGGTATGTATTAGGCAGTGGTAGCAGGGAATTCTGGTAACAGTATTGTAGAGCAAGCCACGATCCAACTATCCCCCATTATCAATGTTGGCCCTCAGTGGGGAGAGGGAGGGAGTTATCATCAGTATGGCACTCCAATGTTAGGCAAGAGTATCCCAGGTGCAGCCCCTCTGGAGCCCCAGTCTCCAGTCAGATGTGCAAAGAAAAAATTGAGGGGTGGCAGGGGCACTATTCTGGGTCCAAGCTGCAGTAAGCTCAAACAGTCCAAAGATGTTCTCCTACTAGCATGCTTTCATGACTCAGCAATCTTTAGGCTCATTGGATGCAGGTGTGCATGGTGGAATCCCTCTGGTATGTACCAGGCAGCAGCAGCAGGGAATTCTGGTAACTGTAGTGTAGAGCCAGCTAGGATCCAACTCTCCCCCATTATCAATGTTGGCCCTCAGTGGGGAGGGGGAGGGAGTTACCATCAGTATGGCACTCCAAGGTTAGGCAACAGTAGCCCAGGTGCAGCCCCTTTGGAGCCCCAGTCTCCAGTTAGATGTGGAAACAAAACTTGAGGGGTGGTAGGGGCGCTACTCTGGGTCCCAGCTGCAGTAAGCTCAAACAATCCAAAGATCTTCTCCTCCTAGCATGCGTTCATGCCTCAGCAATCTTCAGGGAGGCCGATTGGATGCAGGTGTGCAGGGTTGAATACCACTGGTGAGACAGACACACATGATCAGAGTTAAAGGGTGTTTATTGAATTTTATCATGGGTAATAATAATAATACAGTCCTAGTGGAGTCTTGTCAAATAGAAAGTGCCTATACTAAAAACAAAATGTTTGCCAATCCTTACCGCTATGCTACAAATAGTGTGGGATAATGTTCACAAAGAGAAAAAAGTGTTCACAAAATGATAAGTCGGGATGTTTAGGCCGTTGGCCTCCCTTCCCCAAGTTTTTAGCAGGGGACAAGGTGTGTCACTGGAGCACAGCACACTCTTGGGCTTCATTGGCACAAGGTCACAGTTCCTTTTACCATCATCAGGGCCTTCTCTGCCCAAGTCTCTTTTATTCAAAGTCTCTTGCCTTAGAGGGCATGATGTACCAGAAACAACAAAAAAAGTTCCTTTCCAAATATTCAAGTCGGGCGATTCACTCTTCACCCTGGACTTCCCTCAGCCGTGCTAAGATACTATATTCACAATTAGATTCTCTCAGTTGGGTTCAGACCAACTTCATTCGCAGGCATCCCTCAGTCAGGTTCACATTTGCCACAGCAATATCTTCTCAGGTGTGTTGCTCTTCACCCAGGTTCCTCCTGTTCTGGGCTCAGACCCATTTTCTACAATTAGTCCCCCTCAGCCGGGTTCAGACCAATTTCAGTTTGCAGACAATCGAAGACACACGGGATTCAACTTAACCCGCTGCTGGACCACTTCGATTTCACAGTTCAATATTTTGTACACACTCAGGGGGTACCAAACAGAGACCTTCGAGTGAGCACCCACGTGGCACCGGAGCGCTCTGTATCTGGTACCTATTTTAGTTTAATAAAGTTCAATCGCATACAAGTTCTCTCTCTTCATACAATGTTGCTGCTTGCTACTTTGAGCGTAAAACAGTCCGGTCTGCTATCAGTTTCTCCAACTCACTGGCTGTGCTGAACTCGCTGGCGTTGCTTTACTGTCGGAGTCCAGGACAGTACCACAGTGGCAATCGCTTCTCCCCGCCTTGGCTATCAATGCAGGAGGGCGTTGTGTACCTTTGACACACACTACACTGTTTGGCAGCTACAATTCCCGGACTTATGTTTCTTTTCCTTAAGGCCTCTTGAAAGTCACAGTCCTTTGTTGAAAAGGGCAAGGGTAAGTCCTCTCTGGTCTCATCGCCTTTCTCCTAGTTTTAAACTGCCATCTTCGAATTGCTGCTTCCTCGTGCATTTGGCCTTGCTCAGAGTGTGCTTTCGTGCTCCACTTTTTATCAATGTGGGGAAGTGTGTTGGAAGTCAGGTGTGTGTAATTATCAGTAATTGCCTGACTCTGCCTGGCTCTTGCATTGGGACATATCAGGTATACGGCTCAGGTGTTAGACCGTTGTCGCTCACGATGAAATGTGTGTGAAAAAGTGTTTGTGTCAGGAAAGGGGGATGGTATTGAGTTTCTAAGTATCCTACCTGGTAGGATGGAGAAAAGGTGTTATAAGGAAGGGTATACCGTGTCTCACTCTTCAGTGTCCCACTTCCACTCCCCGAAGACCCCCTATCCAGGTGATCCTCTCACACCGGTCCACCCCCAGGAACTGGATTCAGTAGCAATTGCTGTGTCCTGGCCACCTGGATGACAGATCCCTGGGGACTAGTGTGTGAGACACCTTCAAGTTTCTCACGCACCACCGTGGAAACCACATCCTGCTCCCATGATATAGGAGAAACTGTACACCCCACCCTCCTTATTAACACAGCAAGCAAACATTACTGCTTCTATTTCTCGCCAAAGGAGCTGGTAATAACAGTGCTGACTTGAGAGAAACAGGAGAAGGTCAAAAGCAGCTTCAAGGGGAGAGAGCTTTCTGGAAGCAGACATGGAGAGAGAGATGATGGCAGCAGTCAAGCAAGAAGGGGCAGGGCAGACTAGTGAGCACAGAAATAGCCACCCCTCCTCTTGAAACCTCCGTCTCTTTGAGCCTACCCACAGAGGACATGCAGGATGGAAACTGCAACAACCAATCACAATGGAGCCCTCTCCTGCATGCTGTGAGGAGCCAGGAATGAGACTCGGACACAAGGGAGTCATGTTTTGGTCAAAGACTTTTATTAAAATAAAAGCAGGTGGGGCAGGGCTTCTCTGCCCCTGCTCTGAGTGGGGTTTCCCTACCTAAAACCAAAACTAAGGGTCTGTCAATGTTAGAATGTCCGAAGCAAAACTGTCCCATGTCCAAAGTACTATTCTGGCCCCCACATTCTAACAAAATTAACTCTATGGTGAAAAGGGTAATATCTTTTGCCTTGAGTTGTTTATACATGTTCAAAAAGGAAAATCTGTAACTCCAACACAAATGTACTAGAAGGATAGAGTTCCTTGTTCCAGAGGGTGGTTCACTTCCGCTGGATTTCTCTTCACTCTGCTGTGTATTACAAAAATATATGTTCCTTGGGTTTCTCTTGATCAACAACACAACTGGAAGATAAACCAACTTGGCTCTTTGTCTTTATCTTGTTAGGATACCTGGTGTACTCTCCTACCAGGTTTTCACTCCTTTTCTCTTGATCAGCACAGCCTTTTGCTTGTCCTCATATATCTTTTTCAGGACCTCTTTAGGTGATGTATTTCCTATACACTGTTCAGCTTGTCCTTGGTTGGTGTGTTTCCATACCAGGGCTTTCTTATATGAATAAACTTGCAATTGCCTGGTATACTCTCCTGCCAGGGCGTTCTTGTATGCACACACTTGGAACTGTCTGGTATACTCTCATGCCTGGGCTTTCCTATATGCACACATTTGCAACTGCCTGACATACTCTCCTGTCAGAGCCTTCCTATGTACATATATGTATATTTTCCTTGCAGCTTTAATTTGCCTGGTATACTCTCCTGGCAGGGATTTTCTCATGTGTGGCTCTGAACACACTTCTGCACTTCATATTCTCTTATGTCTGCTTTA
Source organism: Ambystoma mexicanum (assembly GCF_040938575.1). Taxonomy (NCBI): domain Eukaryota; kingdom Metazoa; phylum Chordata; class Amphibia; order Caudata; family Ambystomatidae; genus Ambystoma; species Ambystoma mexicanum. Next base: position 1,245,337,671 of record NC_090937.1, on the reverse strand, counting down.
TCTGATATTTTGTCTGCATGGTATACTATCCTGCAAGGGCTTTTTTGCAAACACTCACAAACATGAAAGTCTCTTACTTTTGTTCCGTTCTCCCTTTTAAAAGAAATGCTCACTTGATCTTTCTCTTTCATGTGCTTCATTTGCTTCTTTAACAATAAATTTGTTTTGTCATGGCTGCCAATATGCCCCGTGTCACTGCTTCCCTTGGGTGAACTCAACGGCTTTTGATGGTGTAGTCTGTTTCTGTAGCATCAAGCCGGTGGTGGTTGTTCAGCATTTCCTTCCTTCTTGCCGCCTCTGTTCCTCGGGTCCTCTGCCTCTGGCGGTTCCTTTTGGGCTCTTCTGCTTCATTTCAGGCTTCGGTCAGTCAAGCGCTGCCTTTCAACACCTGCAAATGCCCAGCAGCTCTAAATCAGCTTCTGGTGTTCCTGCAGCATCTTCTCTATTGCAGTCAGCTTCCCTTTTCCTTCTCCTCAAGCTGTTTGGCTTTACGGAATACTCTTCAGCACCACAGTCTCTTGGTCTGTACCGAGATGAGCAGCTTTCTCCCACCAGCAGCACGCTTCAGTCAGCTGCTTTACCTGTTTAAATTTCCAGCCACAGGTATGCGCTCGCAACAACTATAGTGCAACATATGCTCCTGGGATTCTTTGATCTGCATTACTCGGCTCATCTTTCTCGTCACAGTATTATTGTAGTTATGGGAATTGAAGTCCATTCTTGACGATTTGCATGTAAAGTCTGTGTAAGTGTTCTCAGTGATCTTTAAGTGCAAGTGAGCTCTGAGTGACTTGTAGGCAGAGTCAGAGAATGTGTTTTCACGAGTCTTAAAAAGCAAGCCAGATTTTGGCATACAGATCTTGTGAAAAGGTCTTTAGTACCCTTCCTAGGTGGAAAAGGGAAGGTATAACAACATGCCATTAAGGCATTAGCCATGGATGGGGTATACTCAAAAGATGATGGGAATACTATGTATCATCCAATGGTGCCCTGCTACTCTCCCAGAGGCTGCCTGCCCCCATGTGATCCTCCCTCACATAGCTGCCCCCAGGGTCTGTATTGGATAGCAGCTGCCGTCCCCTGGCCACATAGTGAGAGGTCACTGCTGGGAAAGGAATGATGACACCATCGGATTCATCACAATACACAGCTCCAGCCTGTTGTTCTAGAAGCTAGCCCAAGGGAAGGGTTAAGGTTGTATAAAACTAGCCACTGGGAACACAGTCGGTTTCTAAGATTTTGGAGCAGCAGAATGACAGTCTTGGAGTACAGGAGGAGAGCCTGCAGTGGATCCCACAGCAGGACACTGGAGGATCAGTGAAAGGGATGGAGTTGTTAAGGAGGAAGAGGGGGAGAAGAGGTTTAGTGAGCAGGGCACTATATCCCATGGAAATGAGCAGGGCAATATATCTCTTGTATGTGAGCAGTGCACCATATCCCTAGAGTGTTTGGAGGATAGGTATTGAAGGAGGGTGGTGGAGAGTTGAAGGCAGAAGGTGGGAAGTCATCAGATGAAGTGGTATGAGGTTTGTTGGAGGAGTTGGGAAGAACTATGCAAGAAATACAGGAGTTGTTGGAGGAGGTTGGACCTTTAAAGGAGCATGCTGGAATATTGTTCGAGGAGATGGGAAGGTGCAAGGATGAGTTACACAAGATGTTGGCAGAGGTGAGGCACATCAAAAAGGAAGCTGAGAAGTTGTTAAAAGGGGAGTTAGGATGAGATGGGACAGCAGGTGTAGTTAAGTAGCTGGATAAACAGCGAAATACAGAAGAAGGGGAAATTAAGGGCCAAATGAAGAGGATCAGTTAGGTGGTGGGAAAGAGGGGGGGTTGAGAGGGAGCTGCTGGAGCTGTTTTCTAGTGAGTATTGTGCAGTGGATCCTGACCCTGGGGGTGAAGAAGCAAGGGAGGATCACCTGGTTGCAGGGTGCTTGGGGATTTGGAGTGGGGTGCCCACAGGCAAGACATGGTATCCCCCTTTTTCTATTGAAGACCAACCTAACCCTTCCTCAACCTTTATGGGTTGCTATAAAGCTTTCCCATATTTCCCCAAATTTGATATCTGAGAGTACTGGGACGAGGAAGATGCCTGCAGAGTACTATGAGGGTCAGGCATGTCCCTTTAACTATGGTAAGGCAAGTCTAATTAGGCATCCACCCCTGCAGCCTGTCAAGGGGCTGCAGGTGTAGAAAGCGAGACCAGTGGAGCAGAGAAGTGAGAAACAGGGAGGCCTATGTATGAGAAACCAGGGGACCCGTCCCATTAGGAGGAAGCCGTAGTGGGACCTGAAGAGGAGCCAGGATGCTGGTCAACATCCCTGAGGTGGGGGAGCCTTTGTGATGGAAATAGAGCAGCTGGGGCTGCAAACAAGCAAGAAGGAGAGAGGATGCTGTACGCGTCCACCCAGAAGCAACATAGTTGCTGGTGTTTGCAGACTTCCAAGCGGTGTGTGAGCGGTGCTCGCTGAGGTCAAATCGCCAGTCTGGGAAGTCAAAGGAAGCAGCAAGATGCCAAGCAAGATGCCAAAGACCAGTGAGTGTTGGAAAATCCACTCAGATGCTGGGGCGCCCCGGGCGGGCTGCACATGAATAATGAAGCGCTGTATGAATTAAATCTTTAAACCGTGATGAGATATATCAATATATTGAATACCGAACTGAAGGCAAGTTTAGAATAGCGCTACACTACACATATTGAATACCGAACTGAATCAAAGTTAAAAACAGTGCTAAAACGACGCATATTGAATACAGAATTGATTGATAACCTGAAATTAAATTATGTTGAATACTGAACTGAAATACAACTTTACAGGTAAATGAATGAAAGCTCCAAAGGATAATGACCATATACACGCAACCTATGGGGAAAAACCTATGGGGAAAAGAGAAAGTATAAAGGAGTGCAACTAAAGGTCGGGCATGAACCAGACCACCACAAAGTGAATCGTATGAACTAATGCAATGTGGCAAGGCCAAAGACTGACAAGAGGTGTGTAATACAATGTGGAAATGCCAGGGGGCAAATTGAGAAAAGCCAGTAGAGGATAACATTCAACATAAAGTTCAGAGGCCAACAAAGAAAAGCCAAGTGAAGGTAAATCTGTCCACAGGGTCGAATGCAGAAGAACCTGTGTGGGCTGAGAAGCCTAAGGGGACCTGATTGTACACCCTCTGATGGGTGGACCGTGTGGTCTAACAACTGTGCGTCGACCAGTGAGCCACATATTGTGAAAGATAAAGCCATTGTGAAATCAACCAAGGAGAAGCACTGCAAGTGAGCTGGTTACACAAACCAGAAGGAGGGTCAGGTTGTCCCAGAGTTAGGTTTAACTTTGAAGGATTGGAACACACATTAGTTACCACGTTAATGTCTTGGGAAAGGGAACCCTGAAACTTGATGAACTACAAATACTGTCTTGAGGATGTTAGGCAGAATCATATGCAGTACCCTTTGGGAACACCGCCCACAAATAAGACTACAAGTGACAGTTCAAATACACCTTTGGTACAAGCCTGTACTACACAGTAAAGTGGTAGCGATGGCTGAGCAGCCCGACTTATCTCAAGAGTAAAGTGAGCAGTATCGACAGTTACACAAAGGACAGCAATTACTATGGTTTGAACAAACACTGACTCAAGGTTTCTGAGTAAAAGAATATACATTTATTTACACATTCATTTGTAAAACAATTCACTAAATAAAACAGCAGAATAATCCCACTCTTAATATACTACACAACACCCAATCAACTCTAGACAAGTTAGGCTCAAAATTAAGTGTGAGCAAAATGGCACTCCAGCAATTTAAAAAGGGAGGGAAAGACAAGGTTATAGAAAATTAAGCAGCACCAACAAGTAAGTAGGCAGGGCAATCTAGAAAAGGCTTGCTACAATGGGGATTCAAATCAATAGGCCTGGGCCAATGTTAATGGTTCAGAGTCTTTGCAGAGGATCACACAGTTCAGAGTAGTTTGTGGTTAAGTCTTTACCAAGAGTTCAAAACCATGTTGGTCGAAGGAAAAATTATTTAAAAGAGTAGAGAAGGACAAGCCCTCGGATTGGCGAAAGATTTCAAACACTTTATCCGCGGTCAGACAGGACGAACAACCCGGGTAGAACAGTACCTTAAATGATGAAGAAGGCTGTAGCTGAGGCAGCAGTTCCTGGCAGATCTTGCAGGCTCACGCTTCCTGAATCAACTGTCAGACTGACACAAAGTAGGAAGACTGGAAGGGTCCTGCATTGCCCAGGGAAGAAACCAGCAGCAGAGCAAAGCAACGAATAAAAGGTGCACTTCTTAAAACCCAAACAAGGTCCGGTCCTCCTAGCTATCTGGTTAACTGCAGCTGTGCACAGCAAATTCGACCGGGGATGGAGGCATTGTTTGGTGAACTAGTGTAAGGGAGAATTCTCATTTTATGGTTAATTTACCTTACCTATAGAGTCCCCCAGCAGCTTTGCTGGATTTGAAGGGTTTGTTTCTTTTTATTTCTGTATAACTTGTGCTTTCCCTCCCTTGTGAGAAATTGCTAGAGTATCCCTTGTGTGTGGTTTTCACTGTGCCGTTTTGCTCAGTTTTCCCTCTGATTCACTTGGTCCACAATTTAACTAGGGAGTGTGTATATTTTTCATTGACTTATTTTAACTTGCTAGATGACTGTGATAGATGTGTTTAACTAAAAGTGTATAAAATAAATATATATATACTTTTTAATACAAAGCTTTGGTCAGTGTTTCCTTGTGCCATAGTGCTGAAGGCCTATTGTGTAAACCCTGAATACTGCTCATCTCCCTCTTGAGATAAGTCTAACTGCTCAGCCACAGCTACCAACTAAATCTTTGTGGTACAGACTGATACCAAAGGGGATTTATTGCTCTCACCTGCAGTCCTAATCTTCTGTAGTGCTCCCTAAGGGAACTTCACAGGATTCTGCCTAACACTGGTGTACAGCGGTGAGGATAAAAGTATTGGATTTACATTTTAGAGTTCTGTAGGTACCTTGGTTCAAATGACCACAAGGCTAACTATCACAAAATGTTTATTTTGGACTAAGTCAAAAATATGGAAAGTTAAAGCAGGAGACCCTCCTTACTAATACTGCTGATTATTTAAGGGATCTGTGTAGACAGAAAGGTCTTCCTGTCAAAGGCAAGAAATCAGAAATGCATGATAGACTGTTAGAGAAACAAAGTCTGGACAGTGGTGCTGTAGTGCCCACTACCCAGCAAATGTAGCAAACCTTGAGGAAAATAATGTTGAAGATGTTACTGTTGAAACAGATGAGGAAGAGGAGGAGAATAGTGTCACCCCCTCTGGGCCTCTACCTGCTCAAAGGCCTCAACCTATGGCTACTGGACCCTTACCAGGTCCCACATTAAGTCCTGAATTTATCTCACTATAAAAACTGAGACTTGAACTAGAATTCAAAAGAATTAGTGCCCGAACTGAACAGAGACATCAAGAATTAAGGCTGAAAGAAATGGAGCTCAACCATGAGCTTGAGATGAAGAAATTGTCTTTGGAAAATGCTTCTCTCCCCAAATCCTCTAGATCTTCCAGTCCAAAAAGACCCTGGATGCCTAAACAGATTGTGGGTATGTATGAACCTAAGTTGGTTGTATTAGATTGGCTTGCTATGTTTGAATACAATCATGGGCTCCAGGATATCACAGGGAATCAGTTGATCCCCTGGTTATTCTCTAGGCTCCCCCTGTTGCATCTGATGTGGTAATGGAGTTGGGGGAGGTGGATAGAATGGATTATGAATGTGTAAAGCTAGCTTTGATAGCTAGATTTGGGATGACTCCTTCCCAGTACCTTAAGAGGTTTAGGACCCTCCCAAAGCATGATAGTACCCCTTGGGCTACTTGGGTGAATGAGTGTTTGAAGAACTTAGAGGGATGGATTAAGGATTATAGTGTTAACACTTATGAAGGAATGAGAAATATTGTAATGATGGAGTCTATTTATGATAAAAAACAAAATTGGGGCTCCCGCGCCTAATGTGGCTGTGAGCATGCGTTTAACTAAATCACTAAAGAGAACACACTCAGGGATAATTAAAAGACAGTACAAAAAACGAAGCCTAAGGAAAATACAACCTGGCCTCATTAGGGAATACGATTCACATAGAAATTTTAATAAAAAACATGCAAGTATTAAAATCAACTTAGTAGAACTAACATGTAGAATCTAGTATATGTGCTGACAAAATGACTAGTGTTTACAACACAAAGTGCTAAGTGCTATTAGCCATCTGGCTACAAAAGGGCAAGGTACAAACATCATACATGGCTCCAATTGTACATACAAAATTGTAGGCTGTTTTATCTTTTTTTGAAATAAGTCTAGTTCACTCTTTCAATTACAATACAACAAACAAAGAAACCACACAAAGTATAGAGATAGAGACCTTCTTTGTTGGGTGTCTCTAATTCAGATGCCTTGGTCAAAGAATACCTAAAAGTGCATCTATAAAGCAAATACTTCGCATTAGTAACTGTTTAAAGCCCAACATGTTTCGTTCCTATAGTCCTATAGATTATTGGGAGGAACTTCTTCAGGGGAAAAGGAGTTGTTTGTGTGTAGGGGTTGGGGCAAGGAGCACTCCCAACCTAGCTTCAAGTAATAACTGTCTGGCTGTCGTTAAAGTGAGAGGTCTTTTCCAATTATTCTTGACAGACAATTCTGAGAGATAGTGTCCATGTTATCTTGTTAGAAGTACAAGAAAAACGATCCTGGCCACACCTATTCAAGCAAAACACAAGAGAAACCACATATTAATTAGTGTGGTTGCTCGATAAGTTGCATTAATATTCAATTCTAATTAGAGTATGCACTTAGAGTAGGTGCTTACCATCTGTTGGTGTTGGTAAGCTGCCCGTGAGTACTGTCTGGAGTCACAGTGTTGCAGTCTCCAATGGGGTCCCTATAGATATACAGATACAAAAACACATACCTTCCTGTCAGGCCCAAAAGATTAGGGCTATAAATACAAAAGAGATATTGTTAGAAAAACTTACTTAAAGTCACACTCTTGTGTTTGGAAAAGTCGTTGAAGAATTGGAGTGCCTTTTATAATCTCGTTGGTACAGGCATACAGGGTTTAGTGCCAAATTCTGTAAATTAGAAAGTGGAACCCATATTAATTTATAGTTGAGGATAGTAGTTAAATATATTCATCAATGAAGGAAACCTATACATTGTAAAAAATGGAGGCAATGGGGAGCTGAATATAAGATATGGGACTATCAGATTCAAAACAATGTCTGGCTAGTTGTAAACCAGAGTGAATGCGAAATGGCTACCGGGTAGGTTACTAACATCAAGCAATCTGGCAATAGATAGCAGCCGGATGTCTAGGAAACATTATCTTTCCATGGATAAAACAGAACTCAGGTGGAACGACTTAGGCGCCAATTCATAGCTTGTTGCCAAATAGCAAAGTTGGAGAACGATTATCAAGAGTTCAGTTGCTCCCAAATCGAAGGAAAAACGCTGAATTTACAACCTATATTAACGCTACTCTCAAACAAGTTTGTGGCGTAGTACCTCACTAGGTAATGGATTACCTGAAATGGATGGTCCACAGGCGTTTCATTGTGGTGTGGCTGAATCGCACAATGGCAATCGGGAAGGAAAGCTGCTGTGTGAAGAGGTAACTTTCTTCTGCACTCAATCCGAAATGTGTCTGCGGCCGCGCATGCGTCAAGTGACTAGCGTCTGTACTGCCGTGTACGTGAAGATATCAAGATATAAAATACTGTTCGAGAATAAATCTCGGTACGTTTTTAATCGTATGTTTGAGGAATTATAGCTATCGCACAATGGCGATCGGAAAGGAAAACTACTGTGTGAAGAGGTAACTTTCTTCTGCACTCAATCCGATATATGTCTACGGCAGCGCATGCGTCAAGTGACTAGCGTTTGTACTGCCGTGTATTTGAAGATATCAAGATATAAGATGCTGTTCGAGAATAAATCTGGGTACGTTTTTAATCGTATGTTTGAGGAATTATGGCTATCGCTAAGTAGCTGCTAATAGATAGTGTCTATTAGCTTAATACAAAGAAAAAGCCAGTGCACCGTTAGTTGGAGAACAGAGTGTCTGACATGCGCAATGGTGAAGATGCTAGTCGCTATTCTACTGGAGCTGCTTAGTGACTGATGTGGACTAACGATCGCAGTCCTTGGAGTAATGTGGCTGCCTGGGACTCAAATAGAGTATATGAAGCATATAAAATAACAGATTCTGGAGCCCAAAAAAGAAAATGGATTGGATAAATCGACTAATGTATATAAATGGATATAAATGGAATTAGTGTGCGTACCCTCCATGAATTGTCATCTAATAAAAAGGTAAAACGCACAGTCGGAAAGTAAATATATTTGTTTATAGAGACGGCAGTAGTCAGGCATTGTTAAGTGCCTGAAATACAAAGGGTTCTGGAAGCGCTCCAGACAAACATCCTCCGAGTTAATGGAAGGACAAAACATGTTGTTCTAATTTTGCCGAGGGTATAAGGTGTACAGAATGGATTCATGTTATTAAAAGAAAAACACCCTGAGGTGTTAATGAAGTGTGTATGCATTGCGCGTGCACGCAGCTAGTGTTGCTAGGGATAAGGATATAAATAGAGAAGTGGCTAGGTACAGGTTAGAACACAAACACTTTAAGGCTCTAACGGAGCCGTTACAACTCATAATTGGATTATTTAATGAATACACTCCAATCTATATTTTCATTAAGCCCTTCTGGATAGCTTTTAGTCAAAAAAATCATTTTTTATTCTTGTACACTCAGAGTGTGTTTGTCATTAGAAAGGTCTTGTGTAGGTCCAATTTTCATCAACACTGTCCATTTCAGTTCTTCTGGTTTGTGTCCTTGGCTAACAAAGTGGCCTACCAGAGGTGCATTAATGGTATTGTTCCTGATGCAACTTTTGTGTTCGCCTATCCTAACTTTAATTTTTCTCTCTGTCTTCCCAATATAGAGTCTCTTACATGGGCACCAGATGGCATAAACTACCATTATAGAAATGCAATTGGTCCATACTCTTTGTTCCCACTTTTTTTCCAGTCCTAAATCAATGTCTTTAGTACGAGAAGTTTGGGCACAGCAATTGCAATGGCCACAAGGGCTATGACCTGTGGTTTTGGGTAGCCCCCAACTTTCAGTCAAGGTTTGTTGAGCACTTGTTTTCAATGCAACATCATTCCTTGTTATCAGTTCCTTAAGATTTTTGCTCCTACGGAATGCACACTTGGGTACTGATAGTGGGCAATCACCTTTTTCAAGTATATGCCAGTTTTTTCTCACAATCTTAGTAATAGCATTGGATAGTGGATTGAATGTACTAACAAACACAATGTTATCGTCTTTATCCTTTTTCTGCCTATATTCCAAGATAGCCTCTCTATGGTTGTTGGATGCTCTTTTATATGCGGTTTTTACAATCTTTTTCGGATAACCCCTCAAAATCAAGTCTTGTTTTAGATTGTCTGCTTCTCTCACAAAATCCCCTCTTTTACTGCTGTTACGTTTCATCCGCAGAAATTGTCCAAATGGTATATTTTGTCTTGTGTGTTTGGGATGAAAAATAGAGTATAGTAACATCGAATTCTTATCTGTTTCTTTATGAAAAGGTCTCACTTGTAGTGTCGATGAATCTCTATCTATAAAGATAGTCAAATCTAGAAAGTTAATCTTTTCAGCGCTCACAGTTTTAGTAAATTGTAAGAAGGGATTTTGTGAGTTCAGCCATAGTACAAATGCTTCAAAGTTAGCCAGATCACCCGTCCAGATCAACAGAATATCGTCAATAAACCTCCTCCATAGTTTGATGTATTTCATATATGGATTAGAGTTATTCATGATGGTGTGTACTTCAATGGTTTCAACATACAGGTTAGCAAGTGTTGGTGCTACAGCAGACCCCATGGCTGTGCCATGTATTTGTTTGTAAAATGATTTGTTGAAGGAGAAGAAATTTTCGCATAGTGCCATCTCTGTACACCAAAGAATGAATGAATTTGGCGTTTTCCCTGAGTTTCTGGATGACATTAATTTTTCTTCTACCATATCTAGAGTTGCTGCCTGAGGAATTTTAGTGTAAAGGGAAACTACATCGAGTGTCACTAGTAGATCGCTGGTGTCAATCTTTAATCCTTCCACTAGCCTGATTACCTCTGTTGTATCTTGTATATAAGATGCCATTAATTTGACATAGGGGCTGAGAAACCGATCTGCAAATTTGGAGAGTGGTTCTAGAAGTGAATTGCAACCCGATACTATTGGTCTCCCTGCAGGGTTTACTAGGGTTTTATGTATCTTTGGCAGGGTATAAAACTTAGGGACACTTGGCTGTAGAGGAGTCAAGTACTCTGCCTCTTGCTTAGAGATCCATTCTCTTTCTACTGCTTTCATGACTTTTTGATTAATTAGCGATTGTAGTCTCTTGGTAGGGTCAGTTTCCAGTAATTCATAAAACTGGCTATCACTCAGTTGTCGCTCACATTCGGTGATATAGTCTTGTCTATTGAGGATTACTATAGCTCCTCCTTTATCTGCTTTTCTGATGATTATATCTGGATTCGATTTTAATGTCTGTATGGCTTCTCTCTCTCTTCTACTGGTGTTCTGGAAGGTATGTGTAGGTGTTTCTTTCTCAGCTCGTTCCAGTATTTCTAGATCGTTCATGACTCTTTTCTTGAATACTGTGGATTCTGGGGTGTGACTCGCAGTAGGTGGATTAAAATTGGAGGGTCGACGTAGTCCTGTTTCATTTACTTCACCTGTGTATGGATTCATAGAAAAATATTGTTTCAGGTGAATTTTCCTGAAAAGCATCTCTAAGTCCATTCTGTTACCAAATGGATCGTAGCGGTTAGTAGGAACAAAGGTCAGTCCTTTTTCCAAAATGTCTTTTTCTGCAGCATTCGGGGTGTAGTTAGACAGGTTCACTAATAGAGTCTCTTGCTCCTTGTATGTCGTGGCTCGAAGTCCCAATTCATTTGTTCCTGGTCTAAAAAACTCGAGTTGGATCTATTATTACCTCTGCCTCTCCGGGGTCTTTGTGGTTGTCCACGTCTCGGACCACTCGGTCTTCTACCCCTTAGTGAACCTCTGCTGCTGTTGAAGTCATCATCACCTTCTTCTGTGTTTTCGTCACTAGAGCCATAAGAGCTGTAGGAAGTATTGCCAAATCTTACACGGCGTCCTCTGGAACTAGGTTGATCTCGTTGTTGATTAGGTTTGTAGTTATCCTGGGTATATGCGAAAGCTTTCTCGTGAGTGAAATTCAATAAATCTTTTTTCATCCTTCTGACTCTGTCTCGGGTGGTATAATCTTTAAACTCATCTATTTCTTTATTTATTTCTTCTAGTCTTTTCTTATAGATGTCTATTCATGATGCCTGCTCTCCTGAGCTCAGACAGCACTTGGCTGATTCAAAAGAACTGGATTCTAAGAAACTAGCTAAGGCTGCTGACTTGTTGGTCGCCAACAGGGCTACTCACAAGGATTCAGGGGTAACTCAGAAAAAGGATGAGGGAAAGCAGCCTAAGAAAGACAACAAAGAACATTCAAATAATTCCAATTCCAAAGAGGGCACCAAAACAAAATCCTAATGGTAAGCCACCAGGGAAACCTAATCAGGCTAGTGCACCTTCTGGTCCCAGACCAGAAGGCGGTCAGAAAAAGCCACCATTCATAAAGACATTTGGAAAATGTTATTTTTGTGGCTCTACTGACCATGTGAAAGGGGATCCCAGATGTAAGGGTAAACCTTCAGGGGTCCACACTGTCTCCTTAGCCTTCGCTCCAGAGGAGGAAGTACAAATGGCCAGTGGAAACTTTCAACTACTAGCTGAAGACCCCATCAGAGTCTCAGCTAGTGTATCTTTAGTCTCTCTAGGATTGTGGGAACAACAGAATTTAGATGTGTATAATTCTATCCCTCCTAATACTAAAGAGATTTATAAAGACAGTGTCCTAGTCAATGGTCAGGAGACTCCTGCCATTAGAGACACTGGGGCCAGCATAACTGTGGTGGACACATCTTTTTTCAAGGTGGAGGATGTTGCTAGGGCACCCAAACGCCTCACCAAGTTAGCTGGAGGGCCTGTGCAGATGCTTCCCCAATTACCAGCTCTCATCCAGTCCAATGAAATGACTGTCAGGATACCTGTGAGTGTACAATCTTAAGTACCAGGAAGGGTTCTGCTGGGCAATGATCTGAAAGACCTGGGGGTAGTGTCAAGTACTCCCAGACCTCCTAGTAAGAGATAACAGGAGCTTACCAGACCTGCAAGGGAGAGGACCTTGAGGGGCTCTCCTGAGGAGATGATAGAAAAAGAAATCACTCCTACTACACTGGAGTTACTAACTGCTATTTCAAAGCAACCAGAAGCAAAGGGGAAACCCCAGACTTCAAAGAAGAAACCAGCAGAAAGCACTCCAGTGCTGCCAACCAGGAAATCTCCTAGGTTGTCAAAAATCACACCTGTGATTCCTCCTCCAGCTGAGGCTGAGAGTGAGGTACAACCCTGTGTGGTTGAACTAGAGCCTGAAGATTCAGATCTAGTATGAGGCCAGGAACTCATTGGAGATATTGACCCTGTGGACCATTCTGAGCTGCAGTCTTTACTGGCAGAAGGTGGCCCCAACAGGGCAGACTTCAGTAAGGGACAAAGAGAATGTCCAACTCTGGAAGGTTTTTGCCGCCAGGCAGCTTCTCAGCTTGAAGGGCAAGAGCCTGGGAAGTATAGGTTACACTGGGAAGATGGCCTCTTCTATAGCGAACCGACAGAGTCAATCCCTGGGGACTACAAAAGACTTGTAGTGCCTCAAGCAAACAGACTCCAATTCTTGCAACTAGCCCAGGAGATACCTTTGGCTGGTCACTTGAGTTTCAAGAAGACCAAGGAAAGGCTCGCTCTCTACTTTTATTGGCCTAAAATGGGGGCTGAGGTAGATATGTATTGCAAGAGTTGCCACACTTGACAAACGTCTGGTAAAAGTGGCTCCAAGAACGTGGCACCTTTAGTGCCTCTCCCTGTGGTGGGAGTACCATTTGGGAGGGTAGGAATCGACATTGGTGGTCCCCTTGATCCTCCAACTTCTTCAGGCAACAGGTTTATCCTTGTTGTAGTAGACCATGCTACTAGGTACCCTGAAGCAATTCCTATGAGGACTGTTACAGCTCAGGCTGTGGCGAAGGCCCTCCTTGGTATTTTTACCAGGGTTGGGTTTCCTAAGGAGGTAATATCCGACAGAGGTCAGATTTTATGTCCCACTACATGAAGGCCATGTGGAAAAACTGCAGAGTTACCTACAAGTTCTCAACAGCCTACCACCCTCAGACAAATGGGTTGGAAGAAAGGTTTAACAGAACCATGAAGAGCATGATAGGAGCTTTAGAGGATCCCCTTAAGAAAAAGTGGGATTTCCTACTGCCATGCCTTCTCTTTGCATATAGAGAAGTCCCTCAGGAGGGAGTGGGTTACAGTCCCTTTGAACTTCTCTATGGCCCTGATCAAGGAGGGGTTGGAGAGTGCTCTTCCCCCCACACCAGTCAGAGTCACTATGTGATAGGACTCCGGAGGAGAATGTCACACATGATGGCTGAGGCAAGTGATAACTTGAAAGCAGGTCAGGCTCTGGTCAAGCATTGGCATGACCAGAGGGCCAACATGGTTGAGTTCGCTCAAGACCAGCTAGTTCTTGTTATGGTCCCAACAAGGCAGAGGGCCTTGCAGGACAAATGGATGGGACCCTTCAAGGTTGTGGGAAAACTTGGCGATGTGAACTATCTGGTGGACTTAGGCAACCCTAAGGAGGCTCCTAGAGTCTTTCACACCAATCGTCTAAAAGCTTATGTCTCGAGACCAGAACTGGGAGCTCTGCTTCTAGCTTCAGCTCAAGAGGAGGAGGAGAGTGAACCTCTACCTGACCTCCTCAGAGGCAAGCCTTTAGATGAGAAAGTAAAAGGAGTTAATCTCTCTTCTAATCTGACACCTGAGCAACAAGAGGAGTTCAAAGTTTTGTTAAATCAATTTGCCCCTCTGTTTTCTCTAGCACCAGGCTTGACCCCGTGGGGCCAGCATGATATCCATACAGGTGACTGTTTACCTGTGAAAAGCAGGGGCTACATGATGTCTGAAAATGTAAGAACCCACATCAAGGGAGAGGTCAACAAGATGCTTGATCTCGGGGTAATAGAGCCCTCTACTAGTCCATGGTCTAGCCCAGTTGTGTTAGTACCAAAGGCAAGATCCAAGGAGTTGAGATTCTGTGTGGACTATAGAGCCCCAAATGCAGTCCCTAAGACTGATGCCCATCCTTTGCCAAGGACAGATGAGCTGGTGGATAAACTTGGTTCAGCCAAGTTCCTCAGCACATTTGACCTCATGTCAGGCTATTGGCAAATAGCCCTGACTGACCATGCCAAGGAGAAAACTGCATTCTCCACCCCAGTTGGCTTATACCAGTTTGAGGTTGTACCTTTTGGATTAAAGAATGCACCTGCTACATTCCAAAGGATGGTTAATCAGGTTCTGAATGGGATGGAGGACTTCTGCATGGCATACTTGGATGACATTGCAGTGTTCAGCCCTACTTGGAAAGAACATGTTAACCACCTAGGATATGTTTTGCAGGCTCTGGAACAGCCCATCTAACCACAAAGGCAAGTAAATGCCAAATTGGTCAGAGTAAAGTGGTCTACCTTGGGCATGAGGTAGTAGGTGGTAAAATAAGGCCTTTGCTCAGCAAGATTGAAGCTTTGCAACATTGGACAACCCCTTCTACTCAAGCCAAGGTGAGAGCCTTCCTAGACCTCACTGGGTATTACAGGAATTTCATTGAGAACTATGGATCCATAGCTTCTCCACTGAATGTAAACTCTTCTAAGTTCCCTAAAAAGATCAAATGGAATGAGGAGTGCAATCAGGCCTTCGAAAGCCTGAAGAAAGTCTTTTGTCAAGCTCCAGTTCTCAGAGCTCCTGACTACCACCAACCCTTCATTGTACAAACAGATGCTTCCAATATAGGTATAGGTGCAGTACTCAGTCAACTGGATGAGAAAGGTAGGGAGCACCTCATTTGCTTCATCAGTAGGCCACTGAAGGAACCTGAAGCAAGGTGGACAACTATTGAGAGAGAATGTTTTGCCATTGTGTGGGCTTTGAAAAAGTTTAGACCATACTTGTATGGATCTACTTTCATCATTCAAACAGACCACCAACCCTTGAGATGGTTGATGCAAATGAAAGGGGAAAACCCAAAACTGCTAAAATGGTCAATCTGCCTCCAAGGGTTTGATTTTACCATTGAGCACAGGTCAGGATGTCACCACCAAAATGCTGATGGTCTCTCTAGGATGTTTTTAACCGACTAGAGGTAAAAGACTCATCCAGGAGTGGATTAGATCCTCCTGTCCCTTAGTCTGGGGGGGTAAGGCGAGTGTTAGGGAGGATTCTCATTTTATGGCTAATTTCCCTTACCTATAGAGTCCCCCAGCAGCTTTGCTTGATTTGAAGGGTTTGTTTCTTTTTTTCTTGCTAAGAGTGAGACTCTTTTTCCCACTCTTAGACATTTTTGCTATGTGTGTTCTAGGCTATTTTTGTGTTTAATGCCTATGGGGTTTCTTCCACCTCCATAGGAACCATCTTTATTCACATGTGTTACACAGCACCCTCAGTGCAGTGACACAGGGGTGTTGTAGCGACCCCCAAACATAGACTCCATACCCTGGGACTGACTACTGTCTCCCAGGGCATGTAAAGTCCCCATTGACTTTACTAGTCAATTTTTGTGAACTAAACCAGTACCACCCATCTTACTATGGAAGTACTGGGAAGGGTTAATAGTTCTCCCCTTATGTTCATTTTAGAGAGTGTACTGTACAGTCCCTCTCTCAAAGGTTTCTGGCTGGTGGCAGTGGTTACTACCAAAAATATTCGACCGTGAATATTTTCCTATGGGATTTTCCCATTGCTCGAGGGTACCACTTTTTCTGACAGCCTCTAACATACCGCCAGTGTATTTTACTATTAACTTTACTCCGGTAGGTTTTATTTGCCAGAACTTTAATATAACTTCTTTCTCGTGTCTTTCTCTAAACTCCTAACCCAGGTCGGGGATCCTTTGGTCATCCTTTTGGTGGGCTTCTGCCAAGAAGCTCTCCTTTCAGTGCCACTGAGTCTGGGGTGGGTCCATTGTGTGGGAGAGGGAGTAGGACCCCTGGACAGGGTTGCCTCAGCAACCCATGTTGCACTCTATCCTGATAGGCTGGAGGGTCTCCCGCCAAGATGATCACTCCACAGTGTGAGTGACAGCTAGGCTGTATGAATGGGGATCTTTTTGCATAAAAGCAGGGTCCTGAGGACTGGAAGAGCAAGACGTCGCCACTGGAACTAAGAAGCCGAAGAGGAGAGAAGCCAGAGACATCTTCAATGACTGAACCACCGGTGAAGCCCTGCTGCAGCTTCTCACCACTTTTCTCCACACAACGAGAGGAGATCTTCATCTGCGAGAGCCTTCTTCCCTTGATCTGGTGGGGCCAACCAGTTTCCCAATCGCCTTCCTGGACCTGCCATGGTCGAATCACCAGTACCCTGTACTTGGAGACCAGATAGCCAGGCACCCGTCCACACGGACCACGATTTAAAGGAGCGTACCTTTTATTCGTCGGGCAGCACCTCGGCTGTTTTCATCTCTGGGTAGTGCAGTAACTTGAACCTTCCTCCACGATGAGAGCCTCTCTTCCTCTGCTGGATCCCCCAAACTGCAGGAACTACCCGGAACAACTGACACCGCAGGAGCCACTTCTTCATTTTAAAGGTACATTGTTCCGCCAGGCTGCCCTTTCCCCGCAGTAGTTCTAAAGGTGTTTTAAATCCTTTACCTACCTGTTGGGTTGGCCGCCCCTCTCTCTTAACATTGTCTTTCACCTTCTGCATCCACCTTTTCGAAATCGTTAACCAAAGACCTGACTGCAGCGACAAGAACATTTTGCTTCTGGGGTAAAATAGGGTAGATACCACTGCCACCAGCCAAATCTTAAAGAAAGGGGAACAAAATAATGTTCCATGAGAAACAGACAAAAAGGGCTTTTAACCCTTTCCAGTACTATATGTAAGATAGTTTGTATTGGGTCTGTGCTTTTAAAAAAAGACTAATAAAGTCAATGGCAACTTTATATGTTCTGGTAGACAGAAGTCAGTCCAGAAAATGGAGTTTAAAAGTGGGAAGTCTAAAAAAGACAACCCTGTGTCACTGCACTAAAGATGCTGTGTAACACACAGTAAAAAGATGATGCCTATGGAGCAGGTGAAGCTCCACAGTCTATGAACACATAAATGTTAAACACACAGCAAAACACATCTAAGAGTGTGAAAAAAGTCTCACACTCTTACCAGGTGAAAAAAATAAATCATAGAAATCCAGCAAAGCTGCTGAGGGACTCGGTAGGTAAGGGGAATTAGGCATTCTGGAGAATTCTCCCTAACAGGATAGGGCCTTAAGACCCCTTTTGTTTGAACTGTGTTACTTTGAACTTGGGGAATGGAACCTGGTGGAACTATTTGAAGTCGAACAAGGTAAATCTTAGTGCTTTTTGTGGAACTTTCTTGAACTGGGAAAAGGAGAGCTGAAGAGGAAGTTAAGAGCTGGTTGGAGCCCAGAACTGTATGTTGAACACCATTGCTTTGATTATTGACATCCCTATATGTTGTTTAGCTTTGGTTGTGAGGGCAAGCATAGGTTTTGGACACAAACAGACTTTTAAGTTGAACTCTTGTACTCAGACTTTCCTTAGTTTTGTTCAGGTAGTGAAATCCCTCCTTAGAATAGGGCAAGTTAGGCCTTCTACCATCCTGACATTTGATTTAATAAACCATGTTATTGTTAACTTTGAATCTGCTGTCTGTGTCTTGCTTCATGATGCCTTCACAGTAAGAAGAGGACATTAAGAATCATAAGTCTGAAAAGATATTTGAAGATTAGGCCGGGACACATTAGTTTGGAAAGGAGGTGATTGAAAGATTGTTAGGAGCAGGATGGAAGGAACATGGAAGGAAGTTAAGACAGAGAGCTGAACACCAGAGTGAGCGACAAGGTAGTGTGAGTGAAAGAAAGGGGGAAGTCAGACTAGATCAAGAAGTGGGTGTAAGTCAACAAGAGGGTGGAAAGGATCAGAGAAGGATAGAAGTTTAGAAATTTGGGGTCGAGGAGGAGGGAGATGCCATAGAGAAGGGGGACCTCAAGCGACTGGGGTGTGGCTAAGGGAAAGGCCCCTATCTGAAAGGGCAGTCCTCATGGTTGGAGGAGGTACGAAAGCGATGCATGGTGGTGACGAAGGTAGGGCTGCCCTAATTGTTAGGGTGGGCCTATAGATCCCTCATTTCTCCTTGCTTTCCCAGAAACCTTGCTCCCTAATGATCCTTAGGGATGGTCATAAGAGACTAA
This sequence comes from Ambystoma mexicanum, assembly GCF_040938575.1. Taxonomy (NCBI): domain Eukaryota; kingdom Metazoa; phylum Chordata; class Amphibia; order Caudata; family Ambystomatidae; genus Ambystoma; species Ambystoma mexicanum. The sequence continues at coordinate 1,245,319,197 of NC_090937.1, read as the reverse complement.
CCCTCCCCATCACAGGAGAGCTGAATTGGTCATCCAGGCCTACCCTAGAACTGGGTAGTGACCCGCCCAATTTGTAGACACCATAGGGAAAGACTGCATATGTGATGTGGGACCTCCCAATGCATATCCGCACCAAGAACATTACTGAGGGCGACATTGACGCGAGGAGGGTTCTCAACTCAAGAACATGAGAGAGACATTTAAGTTTCCTTTTATCCACTCCATTTGTTATTTTGACCCCAACCTGTACACAATATATCTATATATTTGAAAGTCAAAATTTGTCTGTGGGTTTGTGGTGGGATTTGTGGTTTTGTGTGTTTGTGGCTTGGCGAAGCACTGCTCCTTATACAATTCCACACCATTTCACCAATCTGCACCATATTTTGCATACTTACCAGTTAGGAGCCTCCGTAAAGTATTGGCTACATGACATTTGGACACTCCACCTCTTTCCCCGGATTCCACCAAAAGTTAAAATGTATGGGTTTGTGGCTTGGCAAAGCACTGGTCCTTAAACGATTCCACAACGTTTCACCAAACTGCACCAAATGTTGCATAGTTACCTGTTAGGCCCCTTCAGACATTGTTGGCTACATGACATTTGGATACACTGTCCCTTTCCCCAGATTTAGGTAAAAGTTAAAATTTGTTTGTGGGTTTGTGGCCTGCCGACGAAGCCGTAAACCATGTTCACTGGGAAGGGAAACAAAAAATGTATGAGAGGCAAATGGACCTGAGAGGAGAAGGTCAAGGCAGGTAGCATTTCAGAAGTTTCCAAATGTTTTCTGCATCAGGTTAAATTAATTTTCCAGATGATTTTTGAGAGATGGTGCCTGCCGATGAAGCCGTACACCATGTTCACTGGGAAGGGAAAACAAATGTTGTTTCTAAAAAAGCTTTACAATGCCATAAACCATGTTCACTGGGAAGGGAAACAAAAAATGTTGCTTCTTAACCAGTCCCGAAACAAGGAACAAAATGTTTCTGAGATATTTGTACTGCAATGCACCACAAAGAAATGCACCACGCCATGGTGAGGTGACAGCTGGGGAGAGAGCACAGAAGGTCCCAGTATGCAGCAGCACACCAACTCTCGCCTTCCCCCAGCGTCTGCTCCGGGGTATGTCAGCCAGCCACACATGCCCAATCCCTGTGCAATTTACTTTGGGGTGCAAAGCATGTCCAGCGATAAGCGAATCAGAACAGTGACCTACAGAATCAGTGTTATCATGTCTGTCTACAGAACCCGTTTGAAGAACAGGCACTTCTGCTAGTACCAAATAAAATCTTGGACACTTTATATTTGAGTCATACTTGTCTGTTATCTCCAGTGACCATCCTGACAGGCCATACTGGACTACATTGGTTTAGCCACTACAGACTTGTTTGAAAAGCCACCATGAGGTGCGCTCTTATGTGGCCATATTGACGTCTATTTGCACAGCCTGCATGGACATGTTTTCTTGCAATGTTATTGCATTCTTTACTGGCATTATGGGAGAGCCAAAATTCTGAGTGTTCTTACATGGATATATTGACCTGAATGGTGGCGCTGCAGGTATGGGCATGTTCACAAAGCCAACATGATGAGTCCTCTTACATGGCCATACTGTTCTTCACTGGTAGATCCAGTATGAATGTGTTTCTTACAGAGGCATGACATTTGTACTAGCATTATAGCCAAAGCCAACATAAGTGTTGTTATGTTTGTTTGTTTGTTTGTTTGTTTATTTATTTGAAATGCGCACCAGACCCAAAGGTAACCGGGCGCAGCAGAAAGAATATGCAAAGCTTACAGTGTTACAAGAATAAAACAATGACAATGTTACAAAAATATACAATTTACATATTTACAGATGTGTGCAGATAATTTACAGAGAAATAATATACAAGGTACAATAAGTTTACAAACGATGTTGGAATGATATACATTTGTTGGTGGTTTTCTAATAAAACATCAATACAAACCAGTTGGGCTAAAGATACATGGGTATCTACAATTTATTCGAGTTGATGTGTTTGATGAAATTCCTTCTGAAGTGTGAGAAGGGTTGGTCTGCTCTCAGGTTATGTGGCAAAGCATTCCATTGTTTAGCGGCTATCACAGGGAAGCTGATGGCGCCAATTTTGGCAAGTTTACATTTTGGTACTACCAGGCAATTGGAATTGGCCGTTCTTATTGGTCTGGTAGATGTTTTTCTCTTGACTTTATCCATCAGATAACTAGGAGCAGCATTATTAAGGGCTTTGTGGGTCAAGGAGATCATTTTCAGATGGATTTCGTTATCAATAGAGAGCCATTTATGTTGGTGTCTAATAGAAGAGATATGCTCCCTTTTATTTATGCCAAGTGCGGCCCTTGGGGCATTATTTTGTAGAATTTGTAGTCTTTGTTGGCACTACTGTAAAGGGCATTACAGTAGCCGAGTCGGGAAAGTATTAGGGCTCTCGCCAGGATCATGCAGCTGTCGTTGGATAGGAAGGGCTTGCCTGCTCTTATTAATTTACAGGTGTAGGCTGTGGTAGATGCTAAGGAATTAACCTGTTTAGTGAATGACATGTTAGAATCAAGGTAAAAACCGAGCGTTTTTACTTCCCTAGAGACCTTAATGGTGTTTCCGTCTATGCTGAACGCGGAGTAGTCTGGGCCTAATTTGTTGATGTTGGCCTGCGTGCCCAAAATAATCAACTCTGTCTTATCATCATTCAGGCAGAGACTGTGAGATGCCATCCATGCCTGAATGATGAGATACACTCTATTCACCAACTCCCTGTCCTTACTATGATCCCTGTAAAGCGGGAGGAGAATCTGTATATCATCTGCATAGTTAGTGTAGGTGATACCTAGATGGTCCCGATCATCGAAAAGAGGGTTGGTGAAGATGTTATATAGTGTTGGAGAGACACAGGAGACCACATTGGCTGCACCAATGTGGGCATACTGGTCCACATTGGTGCAGCCAGTATGGCCATGTCTTCCATCAGTGGCATGGCATTTTTACAGGTATTATGGGCAAGTCCAACAGGAGAACCCCTGCCTAATCTGTGGTGGTTTGGTTGAGTGCTTTTTCTACTCTTACTTACTCCTGCAGAATCATGCAGAATGTTTATGCCCCTTCAGTCAAACAATTCATCAGCCGCATTGCTTTCATGTCTCCCTTTTTTTATAAGACATACCTTTTTCTCATTCTGTGCTGGGGGTAGCTCTTTGGCTTTCCCCCAAGATCGAAATGGCTCCTCCTTAATTTGTAAAAACACATCATCTTTACACATGAAGTTTACATTTTTAATTTGCTAAAATATTTGCATGTTAACATGTTTAATAAATTTCCTAGCAAATGCCCATATTTGAATGAGCAGCACTGTATCTTCTTTAAGAGCTGCATTGCCCTTATCTGATGTGATAAGTGTTTTGTGGCTGCCCAGGAGAAAAGGACAGCATCCACAATAGTGGGGAAATAGGCCTGCATGTGATGACTTGGGTTCACCGGCACTGAAGTAGTCCACTGCGTCCTTCAGTTTCAAATCCTGGCCCCCACATGCTTTTTTGATTAAGGCTCTTCTTACGTTTCTGCACCACAGCTGTGTTTGATACTAATGTAGAAGAGAATGCCCCAACAATTTCAAATTCAAAAAGGCTGACTTTTATGTCTCATGGTTCTCCCACAGTATTCTTAGGTTGATACCAACTTTAAAGAAAAGATCATGCTGAAATCGTCCCATCTCCTACATAAACATTAATACACCAGGCACTCATTGACTAGTCTTGCAGTCCCTCTCTTTCTCTCTCTGTCATCAGTTACTAGAGTCAATATAAGATCAGCTGGTACTAGAAATGGCCTTGCCATGGCAGGAGGTTTTCTCTTTGGCATGCCTGGTGGTTTCTAATCTGTGTACCCTCCACACTTCTGAGGTTTCCATCCACATCCAATGTTCCACTCCATCAGCAAGGAACAGTGCTTATTTTGCATTTGATGGAATAGAGGTTATCTGGTTGGGTTTCCAGCAAGCACATTGTCCCACAACTCCATCAACCTACTTTCTTCAATGGGTCATTTCATTGTGCAGTGCTTTTAACGAGTTCCATCCTTATCTGTGTGATTCCATGAAGATTCTGGAATTTCTGAGGGATGGTTTGCTTATTGAGCTATCAGTCTCCTCCTGGCACAGCCAGAGGACAGCAACCTAAATTTTCATGAATTCAAGTAGGACAATTCTGAAATGAAGAATTGGGTTTGGTGTTTGTTTAATTTATGGTTTTCCCCTGATTCTTGAAACTCTGTTTGATTCTCTCTTTGGGAATTTTGAAGAGACATTCTGGACCATGATTGTCCAACAAGCATTTCTCTTCTGCCAGAAGATTTGAGGATTGGGTTGCCCTTTAGATCATGATGGTTTTTTTACAACTATGTCCTCACTGGGTGGTCCTACGTTCATGGTCTGATATTCTGATCAGTCTCCATGTTTCATTTGGATTAGGACATTGTATTACTGTCTTTTTAAACTCTCCCTGAAATCTGCTGAGGAAGCCACACACCATACTTTGGATGTCTGAGAAGCATTGTTGATTTATGTATAATGGGTATTCTAGCTTCTGACTTGCTTCTCTCTGTTTTGATATGTTATTTACAAATGAGCAATGGCTCTTTTGTTAGGGTTCTCCCAGATTAGCATTCCCCTGCTGCCTGCAGTCTAGGGTAGTCTACTCATGGTATAGCAGCTAGTGCTGGGAGAGTTTTAAGAATGTTTGTAATACTAATAAGTCACCACTCCTCTTACCTTTTATTGCTTCTCTATTAAACCCATGAGATATATTTTGCAATCAAATGCCCAGGCATTCTCATCATTCCAGGCTTGGCCATTATATCCCTGTCATTTTATTAGTAGGTAAGCCCAACATATGCCAGAATCTGCCATCATCGTTTATTATATGTTTATGTCTTTATATAGCCTTTGCAAGATTACTGCTATTAGATTTCACGTACCATTATCAGGTAATGCTATCAAATGACTAGGAATACACACAGTTCCTAGATATGACCACAAAAAAGCCAGGTACTCACTGCATTGTTATGTGTTGCCATCAAAAGTACCAATACTCACAACATTGCCTGTCATTTCCATCAAATAGATAGACAATCTCACTAACACTATGTGCTGCCAACTAATGACCAGATATTCACATTTTGCCCAGCATTGCTAACATTTGCCCAGACACTACCATCATATGTCAGGTATTGCCACAATTTGCCAGGTATAGTATGGTGTGTCCAAATATACAATTTTCATTGTTTTCATATCTGCTGGTAAAATACCGCAGCGGGTTAAGCTTGTAGCTGTGATCTGTGTTTGATCAACAGGTTGCAGGTTCCAATCTCAGCAAGGTCAACTCAGCCTTTCATCCTTCCAAAGTGAATACCAATTTTGATTGGGTAATAATGTATGTAAATATGTTCCATGTAAAGTGCTTTGGATAAAAACCCTATATAAATAAATAGTTATTAATATTATATGCCAGATATTCTGATCATTTGCAGGTATTGCCATCAAACAGATAGGTACTCACTGAATTGGCATGCTTTGTTATCAAAACTCCAGATCTCCCTATATTGAAGCCATGGCCATTAAATGCTAAACCACTCAGATAATGTCAACATATTTCTATAATATGCCATGGTATACACATCATTGCTTGGTCTACCATTGAGATTAGAGGGCACACCTCTTATCTACTCTGCACCTCCCTCCTCCTGTCCAACTCCACCGTCTCTCTGCTTTTGAATATGGAGTAAGGGAGTTGAGTGGGTTGGGGAACTGCAACAATAATAATTTGGTTTTTATATAGCACTTTACATAGGACATATTTACATACATTACTACCCAATCAAATTGGTACTCATTTATCGACCTCGGACGGATGAAAGGCTGAGCTGGCCTTGCGTCATTTTGAACCTGCGACCTGCAAATCAAACACGGATCACAGTAACAAGCGCTTAACCCGCTGAGCCATTTTACCGGCCATACATTGCAGACGTGTCACATCCTTGTACTCCTGATCCTGTTCACCTCCCTGTTCCCTCTGTTTTTAAATGTGTTCAGGTGAGGTAAGAGGATGGGAACAGTCATGCTAGAGCACCCTCCCTGTTCCCCTGTCTTTCCCACCCAAATCCCTAGCTCCCTGTAAAGGTCAGAGATGCCATTGAAGTGGTCAGTCCACAAGGGTTGTGGAGGAAGTGTGCATTGTATTTGTTAAAATAAGTATGCTGTGTCATTTTCCCACCATGCTCTGACTTCAAGAAAAAAGTGGTATCAAATAGCATAACTTTTGGCATTTTGGGTGGAATATAAGAGTGAATAGGGGTATTGCAGGTCCATATAGTGGGATGTTGTTAATGACTCTGAAGAGATGAGGTGTTGGTGGGGCGGCTAGCAGGCCTCACATGGCAACGTGCCTGGAGGTGTGTGTGTGCATGTAATGCATGGTGATAAGAGATTGAAAAGGTCAGTAGGCTAGTTTAGGATAGGTCAGGATGGAGGGATGCGCTTGTTTTCCTTTTTTATGGTGATAGTTGGGTGGTGGCAATTCGGGGCGGTCACAGCAAATCTTTAATTCTAGCAACGAACTTTGAAAAACAAAGCTATCACAACCGTAGAAATGGCCACACATGCTTCACACTGTACTGTAGTACATCATTTGATACAGTTTGTACCTGTAATTGGACACAGAACTGACAGCAGATACGTTATGGAGAACTGTGTATGGTATTACTTGCTAGAAAAGTATGTGCGATCAAACAGCACTCATTAGAAACTGCTTGAACTTCATGACTGAACATGCCTCACTGGGTAAAAGGATCATTGTCCCAAATGCCCTGTAGGGGATGCTTGTTGGTGTTAGAGAAAAATGAGCTTCAGCAACACCAACACGCATGCGCTAAATATACCTTGTAGGTGTGTGGGACCTCGGCATGCATGGCACACAGCAAATGTTGCAGATTCACAGCACGCCCCCATGGTGGAGACAAGGAAGCCAGTCTAAGAGCAGTACTGCTACAGATTTCACGCTGCCACGGAAAGTGGTGCAAAGTGTCACATGCTAGCAGATAGGGAGCAGAAGACCTGGTTCCGCTGCACCACGTGTGTCAGAGAACGGCAGCTTACAGGGCCTGGGATCTGCATTCTTTCTTGGGAACTGGGCGGCAAGTCCTAATGTGAACCTCAAGCAGCCTGTGAGTGCTGTGTGTGTGATGCGCATCAGTGATTGGGCAACCAGGCTCATGATGGGGTATTGAATATGCTTCTTATGGAAACAGCGGTGTGGGGCATTTCAATCCATTGCTTCTTAGCTCGTCTGTGCCATTAGAGAAGGGAATAGCCAACTGGAAATCACTATTGAACCCAGGCCCAGAGGTAGCCCCCCATTCTTCAGCTGGCAGACTCTGTGCCCTCTGCAACATTGAAAACAGGGTCTCATGCAACAATAAACACGTGTCCCACAATGACACATGGCTATTCAATCCTTTTGTGACAGACTGGGTAGTACACATGGGGGAGGTTTTTTGATAAAATATGATGCAGGTTGTGCAATTTAAATAACACTGGTCAAAACCAGTGTTGTAGTAACTTATCAAATCGGCCCACACGACCCAAAAAAGTGGCCCACTTTTGCCAAATAAACGGGCCCACACTAGCGTTTTTGCGTTTTTGGTTCAGGCATTGCCCTGTTGCCCTGAAGGCCAGTGCGAGCCTGAGTGGAAACAAGGACTTAACAAAACGGGAGACCTGTTATAATGTGGGACTGAAATATACATGATTATTAATCATAGCTGGAAGCTACAGATGTTCTACTGATCCTTTGTGCTATGACTGCTGCTCCAATCAACATTACAAAAACGTGCATATTGCAGCGCAATTTCTTGCCCATTTCCCACAATTCTTGCGACGCTCTACGCAATCCTGCAACGCGTTTGGTACCTTTCAGGGCAGGGGTAAGCAGACCCCCACCAACAAATAACCTGACAGTGACGCACATGGTTTCCCGGAGTGAGGCCGTGCCCTCTGAACGCTTCCTCCACCTCGGTGGCCGCGAGCTGACAGCATCAGCTACGCATGCCAGGAAGACGCATGACGGCAAGCAGCTGTGTCAGATTGATCAAGTTTGGGCCGTTAAGGGCGAGGGCTAATTATGAGCATGAAATGGCAGTTGTACCAGGGCGTTGACATTGCCAGGAGTCAAAGAGGCATAGAATTAGGAACATGAGTAATTCCACTCGACAGCACGTAGGTCAGATGACACCCGGAACACCGTGTCCAGGGCAGTAGAGACCACGGTAAGAGGTGGCTCGAGGCCCCCACGCTCCGCTGACGGCTTCAGAATGAAATTGCGGCAGAAGTGAGTCAGTCACTGCTATGACAACGACATGCCAGTAAATCCCGAGGAAAGGTTGTGGACACGAGAGCATTATTCCAGTAGGAACCGCGAGCTATAATCACACGGGATTGTTAATTGTACAGCTAGTCGCCTTCACCAATGTTACTGGTTCAGTACACGTTAATAAGATACCATTTGAGACACCTGCCCACAAAATGCTCCGACAGAAACTACTCAACAGTTTGTTGCAATAAGTCAGGAAATGCAATGTGCACTTTTTTAGGTGCCAAGGTATATTGGTCTTCCTATCCGAGCGTACTTATATCGGTTGCTAAAGAAAACAGAAAGATGAATTAAATAAAAAATAAACATTAAACCATCTGTGCACCATTTTCTGCTTGGTGCCCCCAAATGATTCCCTTCAGATTTATGTGGCATTTTAGTGTGATTTCTAAAATTACAAAATGTCACATGTTTATGTTACCTTGAGTCAATATGTTGCCTGTTGTGGTACATACAATTCTTGAAAACATCTCTCTGTACCATCATCTTCTTAATAAAGGCTCACAAGTTATGTGAATTTAGCCATGTCCATTGTCATTAGCGTCCTTCGTGTGTAGCGTTCTCAATCAGGGATTCATGATAATTGGGAGGCCGGTCGCCACCTCCTGCTACCTGATGCTAAGGCTAGGGGAAGGTGTGCGGGAGACGCCCTGGCCTAGCTCATTATGCCCAGTCTTTTAGCCAGGGCTCAGCACGTGGAACAATCGCATGCCCCTATCCCTTTAAAAACACCCCACTGGGTGTCTTGAACATCCAAAATGGTGACAATGTTACTAGAAACTGGGAAACACCTTGTCTATAGCAAAAGTGTTGATCCTCAAATTCAAAAACCTTCAAAGAGAACAGCACACTGAGAAACCTTTGTCAGGCTGTGTTTCTTTAACTTGCTTGATGGTAGGATGCAAAGCTCCCCAACAGCAGCCTAGCTCACAGTGTCCCCAAATGGGAATCCAAAAAGGAGGGAGGAGGATAGAGGAGGTGGAAGGTGACATCAAGGGAGAGGCCGTCTGTGATAGATCGCCACACATGAGGGTGGACTGGACTGAGCTTTGTTTTAATTTTTCATGCAAAATGACACTGCAATTCTGTCTCAGAAAGTGAGATCTGACAATCAGACCTTACTTTTATAATGTTCTTTGCTGAAAAGTATTGTGCACACATGTATCTCTGCTGGGACTGTCTACTGGCTGCCCCAGACACTGCCTTGTAGTTTGACAACATGGTGGTTACTGAATACACGGGGGGCTGATTCACAGATCGTTTTTCAATGGGATTGTGCCATTATAAAACGCTTCTGTGAATCAAGCCCCATGTGTTCTTGCAAACAGCATGTGGAACTCAAAAGTTCCAACATCAATGGGTTTCCTTTAACCATGGGCAACCATGATCCAAATGATATGTATAAATCGATACCCCCACGGCCTGGCCTCAGATTAATAATGAAGTATATATAACTTTTCTATTTTGGTATGGCGTCTATGGGCACATACAATTCAAAACCCTTTGGTGTCATTTTTATCAGCTTAGTTTAGAATCGCTCATTCCAGTCACAGGATTTTATGTGTATTTGCAGTCTACGACTGAGCTTCACCAAACACAAACAGCCACTTGGGTCCAGCCCTAGAAACTCCCTTTCGTTCTTTATGGGAGGGCTTGTCACAACCGAAGAGGACAGGAAATATCCACATGGGTTAGCTGGGAACCAGTGCTTCAAAGGCAAACTCTTCCTTGGCAATGGAGAGCTCGCACCAGGGTGGACATGGCCGGAGTTCTTTTGATGGAGGTCATACAGGGGAAAGGGTGGAGTTACAGTAGCATGAAGCCGAGTCGCAGACTATTTTATTTTATTTTTTGTCTAGAGCAGGACCTAGCCCAAGAGCAGCGGAACATTTTACAGGGGGTTCCATCATCTTGGGATTTCTTTGGCCACTCATATTTCCTTTGCTCCCTTCCCACATACTGCAGAGAATGGATTCTGGTACTGATATCATAATGCAACAACTCATGTCATGGCAAACACGATTCAACACTTACAAGCCAAATCCCAGAATGTAAAATTGAACCATGGCTTGGATAGCATCTCCCAAATGGAGTTGGTTATTTTGACATGTATGTTACACCTATTACTGTGGGTGTGTGTGTTATTATATATGCCTTTGTAAAGACTGGAGGGGGGGGTCTGTACTTCTGCTCTCTATATGGTAGAGAGGCACAGAGGACTACAGCCAATATTCTCTATTGTGGTAGCAATGGATGAGCAATCAAGGCCTAGCTTCTCAGGAGGTGATGCGGGCTGGTTCTTAAGTACAGTGTAGTCCCCAAGCACCCACACAGGAATGTCCGCACACTGTATTAGTTAAAGCACACTCTTTATATAATTAATATTCAAGGTTATGTACAACATCACGATAACTCACTTTGTACTTGGTTATCTATAATGGCAAATATACAGTTCTACGTGGTAACACAATTACTATTAGATCTCTTTAAAGAGCATCTACTGTACGGTTGAATGGCACACAAATCAGTTTGTAACGGAAACCAACAATAGATATAAGAGGAAAGCAGCTGGTCAGGACAATTGGCAGAATACTGGCCCGATACCTAAACACAGTTCTGTGTGGAGATCCCCCCAACTGGGCAACCTGTAGAATAAAGATATATCACAAGCCCAGTCCATATATTGTTCACAAGAGACTTTCCAATAGTTCTGCAACCACAAAGTACCTGGAATTGTAGTGTTCCTCATCGGGGAATTGACTGCCCTTCTTGAGTGCTCTCACTTTAAGGCAGGAGTCATGGGTCGTCGAACGTCCGACGGAGAACAGGGAGAGCTACGATGGTGAAGTGGCAGCTTCTTTCTTAGTGGTGCTCATTGGCGGGGAAGCGTAAACTTCCTGCAAGGAAGAGTCGTGCGGGGCACCTCAGTGTCGATAGTTCAGGACGCCAAAGAGTTTGAAGAACTGTGGCCCAGCAAGGGCATCGAGTCGTTGGTGTCTCTGTGGTCTTTGGGTGGTGGGAAACCCACCAGCGGATGCTCCTTGGCGCATCGACGGCCTGGCCTTCTCCAGTGGGATAAGGCGGGCAGCGGTGCGGACGAGTGCGCCCGTGAATTGAAAGTTCTTAGGCAACGGGGGCTCCGGCCGGCGACGGCGGTTGTCAACGGTGGCGGACAGCAGTCCGGGCACTTCTCTTTGGGATTCCGCAGCAGTCCCCATCTCCGGTCAGCAGCCTTTCATAGGCCTGTCTACCAAGGAGCTTTGGCAAAGATCAGCTGGTGGACGATGTTCCCTCGTAGCTCGGGAAGAGAGCGCCTTACCAGTTCCTCTCTGGGTCAGTCCTTGGAGACACAGCAGCTTTCAGATTGATGAAGAGGGGCAACAGCAATTCTTCTCTTCCAGCGGGGCTTCAAGGTGAAGCTTCAGTTTCACTCCAGTTACTCTTTGTAGTTTGGACTTCAGCTTCTGAACATGATTCCTAGCAGTGAGATGCCCCCAGATATACTGTTGATCTCCCATTCATTCCGCTGGGTCATACTCAAGCATCCAATCACTGCGAAGGGCATTCATGCAGGCACTCAATCAGGTGCATAGTGCATTCAGGCCATTCACTTCTCTCCAGACACTCACAACAGGTTATGTGTATTGGGACAAGCACCCAGCCATTCAACATTCCACACTGTTTTCATACCAGTTTCGGACAGGGCTGTCTCAGTCATTGTGTCAAACACCAGAAACTAGACATCCACAACAAGAAGTGCATATTTGTCACACACTCCATTCACCCAGGTCCCACCCACAGATTTACCCACAACATACGGTCGTTGGGAAGGCTCCAGCCAGTCTGGTTGGCACTTCTCCACTCTACCATAGATGGAACTTCCACCCAACAGCCAGTCAGGGGGAAAGGACTGAATCAAGCCTTCCCAGGACTTCAGGAAGATCAAGGTAACAGGCGATGGAAGGCAGGAGGCCACGGGGGCCATCTTGTCTCCATCGGGAATCTACCGATTCCAATGACAGGGCCTGCGTATCCCAAAATGGAGGACGCTCAGGGCACCAGTCAATTCAGTACGAAGCTGCAACCAGCCCGTACCCTGCTCTGTGGGCCATACACAGGTGTCCAAAAACATACACTCGGGGTACAGGGTTGTACCCCCACCCATGGGTGCCACAAGAGTATCCCATGGGTCTGTTCACCAAAACCAAACAAAAGAGAGAGCTGCACTGCCAGGAGTCCCACATGAACTACTGCACATAAAACATGACAGAACACATGATAAAAGGCAGTAAAGGACAAATATAGGGAGGCCCTGTCCCTCCGATGCATTTCCAGCATCACAGCCTTTTATTAGAAATTGGTCCCTAAAGGAAAGAGAGGCTTGAAGCATAACATTCAAAGTTGCGCAGCCAGGTATCTGGTCATTGCATCAACTGCCAAACCGTTGAATGCCATACCCTTGAAAACAATGCATCGAAAATAAAGCATCAAATGCATTTTTTTTATGGTAAAGGGTTTAGTTTAATTATTTTGGGCTTCAAAGGTTAAAAAAGGGGGTTTCAGATAACCAGATGGGAGATAATTAAAAAAACTCCCCATTAAAAATGTATTTTAAAAAAAAGATGCATATTTTTCAATGGTATGGCATTCAACGGTTTGGTAGTCGGTGCAATGACTCGGAACCGCGCAGCCACAATGCCATATGCTGGGTTTCACATACAGAAAGGAACAAGACAGCTGATTTGACTGGTCATGGTAAATGGAACAAGACAGCTGATTTGACTGGTCATGGTAAATAACAGTTTGGATCACCTTATGGTAGCACACGCCAATCTCAAAGCATGTCTCCTCCAGATGCTTTGGGATGCAGTAGTGCTTTTTTTTCCGATGCATTTTTTTACAATGGTATGGCATTCAACAGTTTGGCAGTCGATGCAATGAATAGGAATCGCGCAGCCACAATGCCATATGCTGGGAGTGTACTCCGAGACCCCCGGTAGGCCCATAGGGCCGAGGTTTGCTCAGAAATACTTTAAGATGAGATAGCTGCACCCTTGAGATTGATGGGGGTGCAGATTCATTACTCCAACACCAATCAATAAGGACAACTCAATGGTTTGGCAAAGGTAGTCCATTTAATGACAAGTACAGAAAATAGGGAGTTATGGATATCAGCAGTGATGCGATCGTCCTTCTCGCTTCAAATCCAATGAACTTCATACAAGTTGTAACATTTTTACTCAGAAAATCGTCATCATTGATGTGTAACACTCAAAAGTTAACATGCAATTCTTCTGGTTGGGAAATGGTAACTTTACTATAGGTACTATATCTGTATATGGTAACGGAATGAGGGGATTGGTTAAACATTGTCAGGCGGGCGTCTAAGCCCTGCCTATAAAAAAAGACTACTGTAGACGTCACTAAAAGTACGATATCCCATTGGTTCTACTAACTATAGGACCCTAGATTATTTGGTCCATTGTGATGGGGTTGGCTCCAACCCCTTGCATACTTTTCTACTTCGCTTAGCAGCATGCAGAATGGTGGGCCAGGTGCGGGGTGCCCCTTAGTTCTCGGACTTCCTCCAATTATAGTTACTATCAATCATCACTTTAGTAGCCATGTGTCAATTAGTTCACTGTGGTTGGCCTCGAGACTGCATCTTCTGTTTGGAAAAGTTCTGATATCTCCACCTGGTCAGGTGCCAAGAGTATGTGTGAACCCTCACTTCTTCTTGCTCAGCTGGTCACGTTATTCCTACACCGTGAATTTGTCTCTTTTCTCTCAAGTGTATTTGATTCTCATTTAGCCCACCACCTGCCTTCGCCTTCTTATCTCGACCTTTCAGAGGCAGGATATTCTGTTCTCAGTTTCAATTAGATGTAGCTACTGTGCCCCTCTTTTATTAATATGACCTTGGCTTTCCTGGCACGAGTTGCCTCTGCAGAGTTTCGTTTCAGCCGTCTCTTCTTGTCGTGCTAAATATGAATCTTTCTCATTTGGCCTTTAGTTTCCTGGGTTGATTCTGCTTCTTGTGCAAAGTAGAGATACACTTATAATACTGTGCTTCGTTTTGAGGTAGTTTATGTATAATGGTGCTTGCTGCACTATTCTTCTACTAAGCATAGCAAGCCACACTGTTTTCTTAGCTTTCTTGTGGTTTCAAGCATATTTACAGGTATAAACTGGTTGAATGTCTTCATCTTGCTTACAGCTTTAAACTTACTCACAATATCCTTATTCATGGCGTTTCATCTCTTTGCATCATTCTCTGGTCGTCAGTTCTTCTATCTGCAAGTCAGTCCGGGTCCTTGTGATGTCACCATTCATCTTCCATTAAGACCTTTTTGGTTTCTTCCGGGACTGTCCTTAGGCAATCTTCATTTTGTTTCATTTGTTGGTAGGGTTTTCTTAATGGAAACCTTACTGTCCATGGTTTTCTTGGTATTGGTACTTCAATAGGTGCTGTTCTTCTGATAGGCACTGGGCAGAGCCCTGCTGCGGCTCTCTGCTGGTTTATTTGCTCATCATATGTACATATTTTGGTGTGAACATTCCTGGTACTTCGAACTGGATGACTGGAGTGCAGGCTTTATTTGGGACCTCCTCTACACTCCGCCCTCTGGGCGATTCATCAACCACTTTCACTTCCGCTTTTGGATTCATCTTAATCGGTTCTTCTGTATTCATCTTCACTCCATCTCCTGGGTTAATTCATTCTTCATCTTCTGGATCTATACATGATGGTTTGAAGAAGTGTCTCTTTGGAGTCCATGGGGCCTCATTACGAGGTGGGAGGTAAGGGATTACATGTACCGGTAAGGGCACCGGTGCCGGTAATCCCTCACCTCCCTACTACCAATTTCCTTTGTGGGTCCTTCCTTAACGCCTGGTTTTTGCAGGAGTTAAGGATGGGACCCCCAAATGGACTCTAGAGCTAATGATGGTACCGCAATTTGCGGTACCGTTATTAGCACCTTCCCCATTCCCACTGAGCCCTATGGGTGCTGAAATGGGAATGGGGAATGGCCCAAGTGAATGGGGAATTACCGGTCCCTCCGACCTCGGAATGAACCGGTAATTGCTCCATTCACCAGGGAGGAGTCGGAAGGGTTTTGGTGACAGCCATGGAGCTAATAACTCCATGGCTACCTCCAACCTCGTAATGAGGCCCCATATCTTTATTACTCCTTTCAGGCTTCCTGCTGTCCTTACATGTTCGTCTTTATTCCATATCATTAGTTGACATTGTCCATTTGGGCTGCAGTAGATCCATCTTCCCACATAATTTCGATGTTTCCTGGGGTAGAGAAACTTTGATCCCTTTGGTGCGTGAATGCTGGCCTTCACAAAGTCTCTTATTTCTGCATCAGTCAGGTCTTTAGGCTTCCATCCTGGCTTGACATCAATCTTGATCTTCATCCCTATGGCTTTTTTCACAGTCTTCTGGCATTGGGAGATTATTAACTTGATAACACAAAAGCCTAGTAATATCATCACTAGCAGGGCTCCCAGGAACTTGAATGCATTTGCCATCCATTGTGGGATCCATGAGAATAGTGATCCAAACCAGCTGTCATCATCCACTTCGTCAGTTTCATCAATCATCTGGTTCTGCAGTTTTGTCAGCATAACTATAGCTTCTGTTAAAGTTCCATTTTCCTCATCGTGAGAAGGTATAAATGTGCAACATGATTCTCTGATTTTTGCACACACTCCTCCAACCATAGCTGTGATCATGTCAAGCACCTATCTGTTCTGGAGAGTCATCAGTCGGATGGCTCTTAACTCTTCCTTAATCACATTGAATCCTTTTATTTGTCCTGTAAATGGTCTGCAATATCTCCCATCTGGTTATCTGCAACCATTTAGTATTTGCTCCAACTTGGAATCTTGGCATGAAAATAGTAGTGAACACTGATGAAGTGAGGCTGTACAGCCTATGTTCATATGGGATTGCATGAAAGGCTTTTTCTGATTTGGCAGAGAAGTATTTCTCTCTCTTCATCCGAGTTAGCAGTTCCACAGATCTCCTTTTCCTCAGGTGAGCATCTGCTTTTGGGAAACTGTCAATGTTCAGGTCACTTTTTGGGATCACCAATGCTGAACGTGGAAGTTCACTATTGTGCATATACCTCCCCAGTTTTTCGGCAGTCTGA
The DNA here is from genome assembly GCF_040938575.1 of Ambystoma mexicanum. Classification (NCBI taxonomy): domain Eukaryota; kingdom Metazoa; phylum Chordata; class Amphibia; order Caudata; family Ambystomatidae; genus Ambystoma; species Ambystoma mexicanum. Next base: position 1,245,302,598 of record NC_090937.1, on the reverse strand, counting down.
TGTATGCTTTGGATCCACATGCCCAATAATGATCCATAATTACTGCAGTTCCGTGCACCATTCCTGGAGCATCAAAAACTTGTCCACAGTTCTGATTCTCTCCCATTTTTCTTGTGCCATTATTCCTGAAGCAGAATTTTGGGTTTTCTAGTGGCACTATCTGCAAGGGTCCTCCAGGCTCTACATATTACTACTCCTTTCTTCCATCTGTCTGGTGAAAGTACTGTTCCCCAAATCTGCATTTGGCCTCTGTTCTTCCAACAATGAGCCTATTCTGGAGTTTTTCCTTGGACATTTAGCTTTGGGTTCACTTCCCATCTGATTTCTGCTCCTTTAACTCCAGGCTTCTCGTACCGGATTACATGGTTCCTAGTATGAGCTCTGTTTCTTGTCTTAATGTCTTAAACATAATCATCTTCATCAGGATGTTTCAGTTGCCCATATTAGGGAAGCATCACTGCCCATGAACTGCCCTCTAGTTTTGAACATGGCTACATGTGAACGACAGTTTGCTGTTTGGACATCACTTTCTACAGCTACAAAGATCTTGGACTTCCCCATGCTGTATGGTAGGAGTGCACAAACAAAGCATTCTCCTTCTGAATTTCGTCTTCAACTTCTTTCATGTGCTGGTACCAAATGTTGTTTCCCAAATGAGCTGTGCTGTCCAGGTAATCGTTTAGTTCGTTGTCATCTCCGTGCATACTCCTCTTGATTCTTACGGTTTTCATGTAGCTTGCTATTACTACATCCCTTAATGCATCTGTATGACTCTTTCTTGCTGGAGGATCTTCAGGTATACCGGTCCAGGGTGCAGGCCTCCTCATCTGTGCCATTTGAGTGCAGGAAAGTCTGGCAATTCTTTCTATTTCCTCATGCCTTTTTCAGGCTCTGGCTAATGACGGCCAGATGGATTCTGCCATCAGTTGTGCTCGTGAGATTTTCTTTGAGTTTGTCTTTGTCTCCATCAGTGTCGTCTCAGGGGTGTTTATTACTGTTTTTTTCTGTTGATTTCTTCTCCAACTCCTCTTGTCTTTCCACAATGTCTGTTGTGGAGTTTCTCATAGTATGCAGTCTTTTCTTCTCTGATGGTTTGGATTGTGGTTCTATAGTCATTGACACTAGGCCTGTTGCGTGTGCATTCTGTGTTTGCACGCGTGTGGTTGTCTGTAATCTTGTCACATTCATGGTTTGCCCACCCTGTTTCCGGCTTTCCTTTTTGTTTGTTACCACAAGTGTGTGTGTGTCATTGATAATCACATACATTTCAAGTTCATTCATTCCACCATCAGATCGTCTAGGGATGGGAATGACTTTGTAAGGTCTGGGTGCCTTTGTAGGCTTCATGCGTGCATCATTAGGTGGGTGCACTGGAATAGGGACGCTTTGTGCACCAATAAAAAATGCAGTTAGTTCTGATCGTTAATGACAGTAAAACAATGATGAATATAATACACAAATACATTATGCCCCTGTATGTTAGGCGGCAGCATTTACTTCCAGAGAAATAGGGACGTTGTTCCTCCTGTGGGAGGACGAGGTTGCTGCTCTGGATTCCCATCTCGATCATTCGCCAACATGTTAATTCTTACGATACTCCTTTAAACAATATTGTCTTTCGGATTCTTTGTTGTGAGTTTCAGGTGTTACACAATTCTCCCCCCTCTTGTAAATAATGAATTGTCTATTATCGCAGGATACAGTTCTTTTACTAAAATATGGGAAGTGTCAAAATGAAGTGATAGTTCAGCAAGTCTCTTTATTGTGCATGTTCAAAGTATGTCAGCTCCCAGTCCGTGCCCCTGATCTGCTTCAGTACCGAAGACATGTTGCCTTTGTTAATGGAAAATAAGAAAGGAAATCTCTGGCAATGCTCTCTAGATCTGTCCCTCGGCGGAAAGCTTTTAGAATCTCCTCAGATAGTTCTGCTGATGGTTCGAGAGTTTCACTTGCAGTACTATTCCATGCAAGAGCATGCCCATTCGTGCAATATTGGCTCGGTCTCTGATGAATGGAAGGACATCAACATTGATCGGTCTCCCCACTAGCTCTGGAAAATCAGTGACTAAGTGAAAGAGAACGTCGTGGGTCAATCTACTGTCTTCTGGTGACAGGGACATCTGTCCCATTTTGCTGATGTTCAGGACTGTATGCTTTCACTTCAATGTAAACAATGTCTGCACTGTCTGTTTGCGTGGAGTGCAGCTAAGATCACAATGTTATTTAGGAGTGTGCTCAGACGGTCTGTATTCGCTGGATCTTGGAGAAACGTGAGTGTGTCTGTCGTTCTTCCGACAAGATTTGGACAGTCTTCAATTATTCGAAAGAACAATGTATTGACAAGCTCATTTACTTTGTTCTCTGCTTGGGACATTTGGCTTCTCCTCGCTGTATTCAGGAAGTAGGAGAAATTGTTCGCCAATTACAGTAAGCAATCTTCTTATTGTCTTTTTGTTTTCAGGATCTTGAAGAAAGTCAGTGACACTGGTGAGTCTCCCCACCAATGACGGGTATGATCTTAGCACTAGATTAAAATATGTTACCACATCCTTAGTGATGTCACTACTGTGGGACACCATAAGTGATTCCGAATATGGTCTCAGTATGTAATGAGTCTGGATACTGTATTTTCTTCCAATTTATGTGTCCTCGATACAAATATGGCATGTTATTTCCTCGTCACAGTTTTAAAGTGTCTTGATCCAAAGTTCAAGTTCAACAGACTATGTTGTGGTTTATACGTGCAATTCTCTTCTTCACCCTGCAACTAGGATGCACAGAGTGTCCTTCGTTTATGTCCTTATCCCCTTTTTTGCTCAGAGGAAGTGTCCAATTTTAAGCCACAATTAGCAAAAAGTTCTTTGTATTTGTCTGGCTGGTCATGCATCCTTTTTCTTCGTCATGGATCTCGTCTGCACGTGCTGTGGTTCTTCCCCATTGCTCATAGCCTCCTCACGTTGGGGTGCAGGCAGGGGGCCCTTCTCCAATGTAGGGTTTGATATCACCCAAAAAAATCCAAGCTCTCCTGCCTTGTAGTTTCACTGCAGAAGGAGTGCAGTCCTCCACTGTAAAGGGAGAATTAAATCTTGGCTCGTCCCACCTTTTCCTCGTATGATTCTTTACAAGGACGCTATCTCCAGGGAAAACAGATGGTACACAAAGTCCTTGAGCTGTGCCTATAGTAGTATCTCCCTCTGTGTTCCATGCTGCCCTGTACCCTTTTCGTCAACACCGCAGCTGGTCTGAAATTACAATAAGGCAAGATGTCATGCAATTCAGGTAATTTTGCATTTCAGACCTTAAGATTTCTCCTGTGGACTGGGCATCACATATAGCTCTATATCGGGTTGTCAGGGAGTGCGTATTCTTCCTGTGGCGTAAGATGATGGTCAGAACTGGGTTGGTTCCGGAGTGCATACAAAGCCAAAGGAAGGCAGTGCAACCATCCCTTTCTTAGAGCAAGCTTCAACTTGGCTATCCTTTCCTTTAATAAGCCGTTGAGCTTCTCACAGAATCCGTTACCTTGTGGATGATATGCCAACAAAAACTTGCGCTTTATGCCAAGCAGCAAGCTTATCTGTTTGAATGTCTCATTTACAAAGTGAGTTCCATTATCTGATCTCATGACTTCACATCCCCCCACCTAAAGAACACTTCTCTCACTAAAAACCTGGCTGCACAGGTAGAGTCTGTATGTGTACATGGACCTGCCTCTATCCATCTACAGAATGGACTCACCACAACAATTAAGTATCTGTACCCGTTACATACTTGAATCATGCCGATGTAATCGACGTGCAAGTGCTGAAAAGGCCCATTTGGCCTGGGGAAGACTCCTCTCATTACTTTTAATGTGTGCTCAGGTGTGAATTGTTGGCAGATTATACATTTCACTATAAAAAATGCAAACTGCTTGGTTAAATTTGGTATGAACCACTCTTCTGTGAGCGTTGCTGCAAGATTCTCTTTTGTCATGTGTGCTGGATAATGTAGCTGCTGCAGTGCTAATTTTAACAGAGCTATAGGCATCACCAGTTTACCAGTGCTGTCTTGTCGCCACAAACTGGCAGAGGGGTTTAAAGAACACCCTCACCATTTCCATAGATTTTTCTCTTCCTGTGGTGCCTCCCCTGGGAGTTCCATCAACTGTGTTTGCCCTATATTGTTATAGCTTCAGGTGTAGTTCGTGCAACCATCATTCTTTCATTGGTATGGGTGACTTCCACTTCCATTATCGTCTCATTCTTGGCTGCCATAAGTTTGGCTTAATTGTCTGCTGCTTGGTTTCTGCGTGAGATAAAATTTAAATCTGTCCCTTTCGTGTTGGCGGCGCATTTCACAACTGCTATGCCCACTGGGAGCTGTTATGCCTTGATCAGCCTGTCCAATAATTGTTAATAATTAGTGACAAGGGCCACACTCTGTTTCCAGTCAAGTTTTCCTGCATTGACTTCTCCTCCAAACGTATGTTTTCATGACTCCATTAATCTTCAAGGAGGATGTATTTCTTTATCTTTTTAGGCGTGTCATCATTTCCTTTTCAGGTGTAACAGGTTCATTGACTAAAGTGTATCTAAGGATAATGGTACTTGTATTGTTTTTGCACTTTATTGCTCTTGCAGGTGACTGGAAACAACTCCCTCCATAGCACAAAACTTACCCTTGGTAGGGGAAGGGGGAAAGTCATTTTTGTGTCTCTCCATTGTTAGGCATGATGGCCCTGGTGCTGCAGCCTTTTGAGCCCGGGAATCCTGGAACATAATTGTTAATAATTAGTGACAAGGCGCGCACTCTGTCCCCGTGTAGTTTTCCTGCATTGACTTCTCCTCCAAACGCACGTTTTCATGACTCCATCAATCTTAAGGGATGCTGTATTTCTTTACCTTTTCAGGCATGTCTTCATTTTCTTTTCAGGTGTAGCAGGTTCATTGACTAAAGAGTCTATAAGGATTATGGTACTTGTATTTTTTCGCACTTTATTTCTCTTGCAGGTTACTGGAAACAACTCCCTCCATAGCACAAATCGTACCCTTGATAGGGGGGGGGAAAGCCATGTTTGTGGCTCTCCATTGTAAGGCATGATGGCCCTGGTGCTGCAGCCTTTTGAGCCTGGGACTCCTGGAACATAATTGTTAATAATTAGTGACAAGGCGCGCACTCTGTCCCCGTGTAGTTTTCCTGCATTGACTTCTCCTCCAAACGCACGTTTTCATGACTCCATCAATCTTAAGGGATGCTGTATTTCTTTACCTTTTCAGGCATGTCTTCATTTCCTTTTCAGGTGTAGCAGGTTCATTGACTAAAGTGTCTCTAACGACTATGGTACTTGTATTTTTTCACACTTTATTTCTCTTGCAGGTGACTGGAAACAACTCCCTCCATAGCACAAATCTTACCCTTCATAGGGGGAGGGGGAAAGCCATGTTTGTGGCTCTCCATTGTAAGTCATGATGGCCCTGGTGCGGCAGCCTTTTGAGCCCGGGATTCCTGGAACATAACTGTTCATAATTATTGACAAGGCACGCACTCTGTTGCCAGTCAATTTTTCCTGCATTGACTTCTCCTCCAAACGTATGTTTCATGACTCCATCAATCTTCAGGGAGGCTGTATTTCTTTACCTTTTCAGGCGTGTCTTCATTTCCTTTTCAGGTGTTGCAGGTTAATTGACTGAAGTGTTTCTAAGAATTATGGAAACAACTCCCTCCATTGCACAAATCTTACCCTTAATAGTGCGCGCCTCATCTCTATTTCTTCTTACTGCCTGTCCAATAAGGCTGCGTACTGCACTGGTGTGCCGTCTGCTCGGAGGTAGTCCCTCCTTTTCCAGCGCGCTAAGCCTGCGTGCACTGTTGACGACACATAGGCGGAGTCACTGTATACCGTTACTTCCTGGTCTGTGTGATTCTCAATGGCGAGTATCAATGCCAATAATTCTGCAGCCTGTGCTGAATAGCGAGATGGTATTCGTGCACTAAGGAGTACTCGAAATTCTCCATTTGCGGTGTGTTTCATTACAGCGACGCCTGCATATCTTTGCCCATTATTTTGATCGATTCTTGAAGAACCATCAATAAAGACATTTTCTCCTTCTGCCAAAGCATTTTCTTTCTTCCTGGGAATTTCATCATAGAATTCTTCATAGTTCGCACAGTCATGTATTGGTTCTCCTTCAGTGACTGGCTCTACTATAAACATAGCTGGGTTCACTATCTTACATCGGACTACTTTAATCGATGGATTCGATGTGATCACCTCATAGGCAGAAGCTCTCTGGGATTTCAACGTGCCCTTTGGTTTCTCTAGAATAGCAAATAGTGAGTGCTCGACGTACAACGTCATTGAGCAACCCATCGCAATGGTTGTAGTCTTCTCTATGGCGAACGCTGCAGCAGCTAAACTTTGTTCGCACAGGAAATGGCCTCTCATTACTGGGTCCAAATTTCCACTATAGTATGCCAAGGGCTTGTACCCCAATGTGGTTCTCTGTGTGAGCACTGCCGTCATAACGCTGCAATTCGTGTGTGAAAATAGGTAAAATTCCTCTGCATAATTGGAATCCCTAGAACTTGTGCTGTGCAAATAGCTTTTTTGAGTTCAGCAAATCCTTCCTCCATGGTCAAAGACCATTTAATTTTTTCTTTCTTCACTTGGGCCTTCTTTAGGGCCTGAAGTAAAGGCTTAGTGTAAGAGCTATAGTCGAAGACCCATGGCCTGACATTGTTACACATGCCTAAAAAGCTCTGCCTCTGTTTTATCGTGTGTGGCTTAGCCGTGTTAAGTATGGCTTCAGCCCTTTCTGGGGTAACTCTTTTTCCCTCATGTGAGATCAGCTGGCCTATGTACAGCACTTCTGGTTGACAATATTGTAGCTTTCCCTTGTCAACCTTATCATTTCTCAGCCAGTATAGTCAATAGCTGACAGAATCGTGCCTGCATTGCTCCTCTGTCATGCTGCAGATTAAGATGTCACCCACATATTGCAGGACAACACTTTCCAAAGCAATATTGCTCAGGTCCATCTGTAGGACTCTGTTAAAAATAGAAGGAGACTCACAGTACCCCTGGGGAAGCCTCATGCTTTTCAGACACATCTGTCTGAACGTGAATGACGTCAGATCTTGTGAGTCACAGTGCAACGGGATTGAGAAAAATGCATTTTTCAAACCAATCACTGTGAAATATTTTGCCTCAACAGGTATATTACATAGAATTGTAGCCGGGTTCAGGACGAGAGGGAACTCGGCCTCAACAATATCATTTATTGGGCGTAAATCCTGAATTAGCCTCCAAGACCCTCCCTTTGATTTCTTGATCGGATAAACCGCAGTATTGCATGACAACTCTGACATCACTAAAATGCCTTGCTCCATCATAGCCAAAATTGTCTTAAAAATCCCTTCATCTGCCTCTCTGGACATGGGATGTTGTCCGGCTCTTGACAGAATTTCTCCTGATTTCAGTTTGATTTTCACTTCTCCAAACTCTTTCAATAGACCTACGTCATATGGTCCTGTGGTCCACACTGGGACAGGCACCTGGGCCATGTCGTCATCAAAATATGCAGGACGGTTTCGTGCCATCATCATTCTCTGAGGCACTTCTCTTATGATCATTCTCACCCAAAAGGTGAGGCTCACTTCCACCATTGTCTCTCCCATATCTGCCTGCTCTTCAAACAGATCGTCATCAGTGACGTCAGTCAATCGATATCCTTCTTCAATGGTGATTACTGCGCACCATTGTCGGCCTTCCTCATCATAACCATCAATCAAGGCCATTCTCCCTCGTACTGCAGCTGTGTGTATCATTAAGGGAAATACTTGTCCCTTCTCCTTGTGCATCAGTATTCTTGGTCTAAATAGAAACTCATTTGGAGTTCTCATGATTTTGTCTGCAAGGCCTGGCAGCCCTGCCATTAGCACACCTATTCCATAGGCGAATATTTCTGGCTCTAATGAATGGTATAGCCCTCATGGCTGTGTGTCCTGCGTATGCTCTAATCATTTTGCATACATTTGAATAGTGCATTCCTGGAGTTGAACATACTATGCCCTCCTCCGTGAATGAAATTGTCATATTAAACTTTGTCATTAAATCTCGACCCAAAATGTTTACTGGGGTCTGTCGTATTGTATTGTATTGTATTTTTATTTATAACGCACAACCATCAAGCCCGGGGGCATCAGGGCACAATTTGTGCAAGGTTACATACAGAGTATCTATGCATACATATCAATTATAGACAGTAAAAAATAAAACTGCAAAGCTACATACAGAGCATATATACATACATATCAATTTCTATATACATAAATTACAAAGCCACTGAGGCATGGCAGCGACATAGCAGCAGGTGAATCCGCTGGTAGTCGGCAGGTCAGTGGGCCAGAGTATGTAAGACAAGGACAAGTCTTAGTGTTGGTTGAAAAGCCATGAGTTGGCTTTGGACTTGAATGTGTTAAATGAGTCTTCAGCTCTGATTGTAATGGGGAGAGCGTTCCATAGCTTGGATGCTAGGACAGGGAAGCTAGTGCCCCCAGCTTTTTGGAGTTTGAACCTGGGGATCTAAAGACAATGGGTCTGGGCGGTTCTTAGAAGTCGTGAAGTTGAGTGGCGGGACAGCCGGTTGCAGAGGTAGATGGGGGCCTTGTTAGACAGACATTTGTGCGTGAGGGCAAGAGTTTTTAGTGAGATTCTCTGCTTGACAGGAAGCCACTTTGGGTTGGTTCTGGATTCTGAGATTTGATGGTTTCGAGGGATGTTTAAGGCGGCTCTAATAGCGTTGTTCTGAGTTGTTTGAAGTTTATTCAGGTTCTCTTGGCTGGTGCCTAAGTTAAGGGCACTACAATAATCAATTTTGGCCATGATGAGGGTTCTGGCTAGTGTGACACTGTTGGGAGTGGTAAGAAACGGTCTGCAAGCTGCAATGAGTTTACAGGTGTAAGCCGATGCCGATCTGACTACATTTATTTGTCGAGATAAGGATAGGGTGGCGTCAAGGTAAAAACCTAAGGTTTTAGTGTCTTTCGAGATGCTTATAATGTTACCATCTATGGCAAATGATTGATAGAAGGGCTCAAGTTTGCTGAGGCGTTGTGAGGTGCTCAGAATGAGGAGCTCCATCTTATCGTCATTTAGGCATAGCTGGTGTTGGGCCATCCATGCTTGGATGACCAAGTAGACGTCGTTAAGGGCCTTGGTGTCAACTAGATAGTCACCAGTGATGGGGATGAGTATCTGGGTGTCGTCTGCCTAGTTAGTGTAGGATACACCCAGATAGTCAAGCACATCAAAGAGTGGTTTCGTAAAAATGTTATAAAGTGTAGGTGACACGCAAGATCCCTGAGGAACACCGCAGTGAATAGGAGATGGGTCCTCGGCTGCCGATGGGGCAAAGACCCTCATGGATCTATTGCTCAGAAAGGATTTGATCCAGGCCGTGGCTGAGGTTGAGAAGTGGGCGGCACAGTGGAGGTGCCTGCATAGGATCTGGTGGTTGACCAGATCAAATGACACAGAGAGGTCGAGGAGAAGTAGCATTGCTAGTTTGCCCTTATCCTTTAATACCTCACTTTGGGTTTTAAGGTCTATCAATGCAGTTTCAGTCCCATGTCTGGGACGAAATCCAGATTGTCGTAGGCCTAGAAGATTGTTAGATTCCAAGTAATCCTGAATCTGAAGGTATGGTGCGCGGTCTAAAATCTTAAGCAGAAATGGGACAGTAGTTATAGGTCTAAAGTTAGTAGTGGGATCACCCAAGCGTCCTTCAGGTTGTCGGGTACGATACCTGTTTTAAAGGAGGAATTAATGAAGGCTGTGATGAATGGGGCGAGATCACGTGCGGAGTCCTTAATGATGGGGGCTGGGCAGGGATCGCCTTGGCAGTTGGATGGTTTCATTCTCAGGATGATATTTTCAACCTCAGTAATAGTGAGTGGTGAGAATGCAAATGGTTTGACGGTAGCTGAGTGTAGTGGGGGGGCCCTTGCAGGGGAGAGAGGGTGGCTGTCGAACTTCAGGTTGTCCTGTTTGTTTTTCATTTCGGATTGTAGCGTAGAGATTTTGGTCAGTAAGACTGCTTGAATGTTGGCACACCATTTACTTTCTTTAGTGCAGGTGTCAGGGGGGGAGGCTGGAGTTTCTAACTCTTTTAGAATCCTGAAGAGTTCCTTTGTGTTAGAGTCGGCTTGCAGAATGCGGTTATTAAGAGACTCTTTTTTGGCAGTGATAATGGCATCTTTGTAGGAGAGTGAGGCAAGGAGGAAGCCATCTTTATGCTCATCAGAAGGGTGGCTTTTCCAGCTGTTTTCCGCACAACGTTTAGCTTTACGGAGCACTCTTAACTGTGGGGTGAACCAGGAATTAAGATGTGCTCGTGGTTGGACTTCCTAAATTTGATGGGCGCTATGGAGTCTATAGCTGTGAGCATAGTTCGGTTTTAGGTGTCCGCTAGGGAGGTGGGATCAGAGCATGTGTCGGTGGCTGCATTGAGGGATGGGAGTAGCATTGGGAGGAGTTTCTACTTAGTTATGTCCTTTTTGCTTCTAGTGGGGAGAGCTGGGGCTAGCTGTGTTGGGGCTCGTGGGGAGGCTTCAATATTAAGAGTTATGATATGATGCTCAGACCATAAGCAGGGGGTATTAGCGAGGATATTGATGTTAGAGTTAGAGGCGGCTAGCCCGTCAAGGGTCCTGCCTTTGATATGAGTCGGTTCTTGAATGTGCAAGGTGAAGCCGAGGTGGATTAGTACATTCTCCAGGTCTAGTGCAACGGGATCTTTTGGGTCACCAAGACCCAGATTAAAGTCGCCTAGTATGATAGTTTGCAAGTTAGCTTTAGTGAATATAGTTTTGTGAATATAATAAAGGCACATTAATTTCATATTCTGCTATAGAGACTAGATGTGCGTTTGTGAAGGGAACACGACTTGTAGCTCCTGTGAAACTGTGAGTATTTATGGCCTCACTGGACAAGGAAAACTTGCCTTCATGTATACATGAGCGTGTTACACCTGTGTCAACTAAGAAGGAATATTCTTTATCCCCTATAATGACATCCACCCTAGGTTCCCGGTGAGGGTCTGGTGTCACTGATAGGATAGAACACATCAGGGTTCTCAGTGAGCTGTCCTAATCCATATATAGCTTGGGCCCACCGTGTGCTGATGGATTTCCCCCATTGGCAATGTTACTTCCTATTCCAGGGTTCGTGGTCTGCCCTGAGCTCATTGTTTGTGACAATTGCAGCAGTGACTGTTGGGACTGCCCTTGTGGAAAACTCACTATATTCTGAGGTTGCAAACCTTGTTGCGATCCTGGCGCTTGTTGTTGCACCGTGTGATTTTGTGGAACACCATGCTGTAAAAATGTAAAAATGCAAGTGGATTCGCTGTCCCTGCTCCTGTCCCTTGGTTTCTGCATGTGCACGCTAAATGCCCTGTCATCCCACACAACCAATTTACTGGTGGTGGTCATTTGCCCATTTTACATATCTTGATTACCATATTGCATATTTTGAAAACCTCCTTGATTATTTTGAAAACCTCCCTGATTGCTCTGCCTTCCCCTTCCTCTAAATCCTCTTCCCCTTGGGTAAAACCCTGTATTACCCTGATTATTCTGTTTTGGATTATTAACCTGCTGCATGTTCAATTCAGCTGTGCAAGTTATCATGGCTCCCCCAAGAGCATATTTTGACAGTTTTGCATCCTCACCCTTTTGTGCAGCTTCCTTTTTGCGATTCTTTTCTTGTAGTAGCCTGCACTAGTGTGCGATGGTCAGCTGTATTTCTGACCATGGCTTAGCCTCGATTCCTACCAGTTTCTTGAGCTGTTTCTGTACCGGGTCTGGCAGCCCTTGGCAAAATATATGGTAGAACACAGGTATAGATTTCCCCCAAGATTCATGAGTCTCGAGTACCCAGGCGTCTTGAAAATTCTGTATGTAAATTAACAGATCCTCAGATTCCCTTATTTTACGTGTCATTATAGCTCCCATATCAGAAGTGTCTGGGTAAAGCACTCATAGTGCCTTCCATACTGCAGCTCTGCAATTGTGAAATGGAGCTCTGTAATGCGCAGTATTAATTGTGGTCACACCGGGGTAACCTGCCCTTGTCCACACATCGTCTGCTCTCTCACCAAGTATGACGATTAGGAGACCCTTGATATTCCCTATAGCTAACGTGTTCCCTCCTGTCAATTTTTCTAACTCGTGTATCCATTTTGCCAGCTCCCGATGTCAGCATTTGAAGCTTGTTTTTCAAGTTTTCTCGATCCATGTCTGACCATGGAATATATTGTGGTCTCGTCCCCCCCCTTTCTCGAGTAATGGAAATTGGGATGAATAGCTCTCGCTCTCTTCTCTCATTGTTCTCCTATCTATTGCAGGGGTAATATTCCTGCATCGCTGCCTGCCTGGCAATGACCTAAGCCTGTTCACATAGGGCAGTGGTAACACCCCGCTCTGACGGTGAGATGCTTATTTGTGTTGCTCTGACTGTGTGGCTGACTCTGATGCCCTCGGTGCGGACTCGCTAGTGTCTGACCACCTTATCCCTTTCTCACTTGGGAGTCGTCTTTCGCTTCTTTTCCTCACACTCCTCCCTTTCTGAGTCGGACATTGTCTGTGCCCAACTCGTGCCACTTCTTGTGTCTTCTTTGTTCCTACTTATTTCTAGTCTATCCAGGGGTAATTCTCTATTCCCACTACTTCAGGAAACATCCTCAGTGTCGTACAGCTGGGTGCTCTCCAGGCACTTGTCTTCTCCCTCACATTGGGGTATTTGTTCTAACTCCATTTCATCATACATTCTATCAATCGTTTCTCCGATGCTTCTGGTGTCGAAGCCATCCTCGATACTTGCCCTAGACGTTCCTGGTATCGAATCGTATTCAGAGAAGAATTCTTCTATATCTTTCCAATCTACTACTGGCTCAGGTTTTTTAACCTCTCTCCCCAGATATTCAAGATCGCGAGCTCTCTGCCTTCACTTATATTCTAAATCTTCATCGAATTCTCTGCACTTCCTCGCCTCTTCTCTGACCCTATCTTCTTCCTTTTTCTTTTCATTTCTACGTTCATTTGCCCTTTGGATTTCCTCATCCCTTTGTCTCTTTATTCTCTTCTCTCGTATTATTTGCTCTTCCTCTGACCTTTGCGGCTTCTGTCTGTCTTGATCATTGGCTGCTGTCTGTTTGCAATCGGGCTGTCTTTTTTGCTCTTCACGATATAGCTGTTCTCGCCTTTGTCTATCTTTCTTTCTTATTCTTTCATCTCTTACTTCTTTCTCTATCTCTTTTCTCTGTGCATCATCTAGCCTCTCTCTTTGCTTTGCATCATCAATGCCTTTGCCGTTAAGTTTCAATAGAATTTTCACTCCCATCCATTTGTTTTTTGCGAATGCTATCTAATTTCTATCTTCATTTCCTTTCAATCTTTTGCCTTCTCTCTATTTATCGAGAGATGCACTTGTCTGTGTCTGGTCCCTTCTTTCATCATCACGTCTCTCCCTGTACTTTGGGACTGTGGAGGTGATATCCTTATCCTTTTCTTTCCCTTGATTTTTGTCATTACTTTGCATAGGTGACTCATATGCCGGGTTGCTATACCCTGTAGCTGCTTTAAGTTCTCTCAGCGGGTATAATCCCTCGTCTTTATTTTCTTCAATCTTCGGTTCGGCTGGGGCGGGTAGCGCGGTAGGCATCTCACCCCCCTCTGAACATACATTAAGTATCCAATCTATTGGCGGCTCCTCTTCCTTCCCCTGTTCATACATTTTCCAAAGACAATGGGTCTGGGCGGTTCTTAGAGGTCCAAAGACAATGGGTCTGGGCAGTTCTTAGAGGTTGTGAAGTCGAGTGGCGGGACAGCCGGTTGCATCAAGCTCTAGAACAGCTAGGCATTTGTCTAACTTTTTGCCCGTGTATGTGGTGTGCAAATATGTCATCATGTGTTGCAAAACAGCTTTAGATAAGGACCCGCCCTGTGGCCATGGCATAAACATTTTGTGAGCGGTCCCCTTAACCCACCCTGTACTGTATCTTTTCAGCTTAGGTGAATGTTTTGGCAATTGTTTTCATGGGTGTGCCAATGGAGTTATGTCTTCCATGCTTGAATCTGTTCCCTTTATTCTTATATAACTTTTGTCAAAGCTTCACATGACTTAAACAGTTCCAACAATATGAGCGAGCACCGAACACTGCAAGCTCCGATTCCGATTTATTCACAAAATGTTTTATCTTCTATTTTACTCAAAAAACATCAATCTGTATACTATATTATCTCAGCTATTCAATCACGTAAAATTTAAGTCAATTTGTTAAAGGAAATGTTCAACTTATGATGTCACAACAAACAACATGTAAGACAGACGTTTAACAGACGAGACGAACACCAGCTGGTCACATGTATCTCTGCCTCTAAATTTTACCCCGACATGGAGTTTAAATGTATCCCTTTCGCAGCATCTTTAATCGCTGTGGTAGTCTATTTGTTCCTCTTTATTTGGGACTCTGGATACACGTTTCTTCTAGCCGCTATATTAGCATAGGAATAAGGTGAATCCTCTCACTTCTCGGGTGTCCTCCCCGGTAAACTCTCTCTTCTCGGGTGTCCTCCCCGGTATCTTTCCTTTAGTTACTTCTCAGTCACTTGAGTCATTATTCCCTTCCCCTTAGATATATGCATTCTTCTCTACTTCTACCTATATTTTACCCGCCTCCCTCCGTTACCTTTTACCTTTACTTGTTCTAAAGCATGCACTTTTGCCAAAACACTCTTTTTCACTCACCGTTCGCATGTTTCTCCTCTGGACCCTAGGGATCACCGCCTTCGTTACCACCTTGTTCGGCTTTTCTCCCGCCAGCTGCCTTTAGGAATGGGAAGGGTTTACATGGGGAAACACAGGTGGCTTCAGACATTGTCCTGCAGGTTTTGTTTTTTTACACTACCACTGTCTGCAGATAGCTTAACTTTCTACTCGCCCGAATGGCAAAGGACTCGTGATATTGCTGAAGACCTAGAGTTACTTTATGTCGATGGTCAATGGGTGTCTTATTCTAATCGATAATCGATAACCATCAATCCCTGCTACCAAGTGTACTCCGAGTCCCCCAGCCGGCCAATAGAGCCGAGGTTTACTCAGAAGTACTTTAAGACAAGATAGCTGCACCATTGAGATGGATGGGGGTGCAGATTCATTACTCCAACAACAATACATAAGGACAACTCAATGGTTTGGCAAAGGGAGTCAGTTTAATGACAAGTACAGAAACAGGGGAGTTATGGATATCAGCAGTGATGCGATTGTCCTCGCTTTAACTCCAACGAACTTCATACAAGTTGCAACATTTTGTTACGCTCACCTGGTATCCACAGGGACGCCCTTATGCCCTGGTTGCCGGATTCACCCTAGACGTTCCCAATTCTGGACAATGCCTTCTGTGGTGGTCGGGCCTGAAAACACAGGAGGACTGGACTTAGGAACAGACTTCGTTTCCTCCCACCAGCCCCCTGGACTCGACCTGATGGCCCACTCCTCATCTTGTTATGATGTCTGGCACGCTCTCCATCCTGCCTTCTGTGCAGGGGCGCGTAGTCTTCAGTGGGTTGAAGCGACTGAGTTAACTTCACTGGTTCTAACCCATTCAAGTGTCTTTAAGGTGGTAAGTCTGGTTATAGCAGTCTTTAAATGTCCTAGCTTTCCTTTCTTGCTAATAATGTCTTTTCTTGTTTGTTTCCCCTTAGGTGCACGGAGGTTCGGTGGGTGCACTTCTTGGTTCAGGCTCCTGCCAGGATGATGGACACAGAAGCATATGATGGATGGTAGGCTAAGCGCGAAGTGCGGTTCGGTAATGTCTTTTCTTGCTAACCTGTATTCTTTATTCCTTTTCAGGTCGCAATGGTCTTTCTGGGCGTGTGAAGATTTCCGGAGCGGAACCAGTCAAGAAATGCCCAGCCAGGTGATGATTTTGTGATTACTGCCGTGAATGCCATGAGTAACCTGTTTAACGTTGTCCTTCTTTCTCTCTCCCTCCAGGTGCTTCGTTCTGGTGCAAGCGTGGTGTCCGGATGATGCTGCCAACTGGATGGAAGACCGCGAGCAGCAGGAATCGACTGATGGAAAGTTGCAGGTAAGCAGAGACTGCTAATGATGTTCTTTTGTCTCCTCTGCAGGTCTGCTATTCAAGGATCGCCGGGTGCTGTTCTCTGAACACGCTGAGCGTCACGCTGCTGGCTGCAGAATAACGCGAAGCACGTTCTGTAGCTTGGGTGCGGTTTATATAGCCCTCTGTAAAGTAGTCCAGGCTACCACACTCTAAAACACTGCACCGCACAGTCTGGTTCCTAGGAACTACATTGTATAGGTGCCTCCATGTTGGCTGCAGGCCTTCACAGCAAAAGTGTATTGCAGAGACTTACAAGGATCGCTTTTTGAAAACGAACGTTTGCCCATTTGCAGCCTGTTCCCAGCACTGCGAGCCACAAGGGGCTTTTGCTAAAACGTGCTCGCCTTCAGGAGGAGGCGGAGCTTGCCAGCGTCCACGTGACTGATCACATGACCCTTTCACATCATTAAAGGGCGCTGACTGTTGTGCGCTGGAGGAGCGTGACATGAAGGTAACTGCCATACTGGCCTTTATATACATACTATTGAAGTGCTAATCTTCCGCAAATTGCCCTAAAATGGCCCCCGGTCCTGATTACAAGTTAAGTGCTCCTTCCAGGAAGTAGAAACCCGGGATATTGAGGAAGGCTACATTTACACAAATAAATTCTGCAGCGTGTTGATATCCTCTGGTTGTTTTGGTTAGCTCCTTCAACATACCCTCTTACAATGAAGGCACTAAATGAGACTTCGTAGTTCTCCTGAGATAGAAAACATGCCTGATCAGGAAGGCTCATATTTAGGTGGAGGGGAGGGGACGGGGATTGCAGCTCAAAATACCCCCGTTCAAAACCCAATCCAGCCAGCCCCGGTCATTGTACAAGCTCTCATTCACACACATGGCCAGCATATAAGGGGGAAAACTGCCCCCGCTTCCCTCATTCAGGTAGGATGGAAGCGGGGGCTAGAATACACTATCACAACAAAGAAGATCCAGAGTAGAATAAATGATCATTTTCCCAGGAAAAGAAATAAAAATGTGAATGATTTGACCAAATTATCTAATAGTATATTGCAGCCCTTTGATTGTGCCCAAGAGGGCAAAAAAAGGACATCTCCCTTCGAAAAGCCTCAGAATATTCCTCTGGTATTAGATGTAAGCAGGTAAAATGAGGCAATTTTTCCAACTTCTCAGGAGCTCCCTGATGGTTTTGCAATTGCCTCTACCAGTTCTCCATCTCAAGCAACCAACGGTACATTGGTGGCTCTCAGCTTCGTGTTAAATTCTTTGGTCTCAGTCTTTGAACTTTTAAAATCAGAGGTGCAGACCCAAGCCGGCTTATTGTTGGATCTATCTAACGAAATGTCAAAGAATCCATTGGCCATGGTTTCTCTTAGTAACATCATGAATACCATCCTGATTCCCACTCTAAAAGAAACACAAGTGGAAGGTGTGAAACAAGGTCTGGACATTACTCAAATTTACAGCCTATTGAAGGAGGGGACCAAGGGAAACATTGCCACGCAGGAACTTCTTAAAGATCTTCCAAGGAAAGTCCTAAATCTCCAAACCCATGGTCAGTCCATCAGTGAAGAGGTACCAAAGGATAATTCAATCTTTGACGACACCCCGTTATCAGAATCAATCTTGGAAGAATTCAGGAGACTTGCCAATGTGCACATCGATCTGATAGAAGAGACTTCTGTCAGCAAAGCCCTTCTTGTAATGAAACAAACTGGAACCCAGTGGCCTCTAAGAACTTTAAAGGGAGAAAGAGGCAAAAACGGAAAAGAGGGCACAGCGCAAAATCCACAACCTCATTCCCGCAGTTGAAAAGAACCCAGAAAAAGTCAAAAAATCAGAAGAAATGTAGCCACAAAACATACAGGAGTAAACTCTTTCCTGAAAAACCTGGCTCTACCAACTGACGAGAAAATACCAGAAATCATCTTACCGGCCTCATTAGTTTCTGAACTAGCACAGAGCTCTGTCCTTACACATATTAACTCTATCAAACCAGCCCCCGGGAATAAAGGAAAAAAGAAGGGCCTCCTACTCCAAAATACTGACCCTCAGAGCCCCAAAGTACAAACTATAAGCATTGGTCTGCAAACAGACCCTGTAATCTCTCCGAAAAAGGTCTCAAAGACTCAATGCCTAAAAATGGGGCTTGGAAACATTAAGATTGCCCCAATATTTTTAAAAAATAAGCCACGAAAGATCCAACAAGAAAACCCCATTCCAGAGTCTACAAAGGCAGTCATTAAGACTGCTGTGAAACTGGCTCCTATTTTTCTGAAACCTACGGTAAAACCAGTATTATCTATGGTCCAGACTGTTCCTCGTCAACCAATTCATACTCAAGAGGAAGGGTTTTTAAGGGCCATCACTAATGAGAACGATAGCTGGAATGGCGAGTGGAAATCAATAAATTTGCCATCTCTTACCCAGGGGAATGATGGACCTTTGGTCATCACACCTGTGGAGAAAGATAATGGTTTTGATGTGGTTGACTTCAAAATCCCAAAGGCGTGGTTGAGGCTGGTCAAACAAAATAAGAACAATTCACTTTGTAGATCTGTGATATTGGGCCTCATTACGACCCTTGCGGAAATGGAAAAATGATGGCGGAAATGCAATACCGCCATCGAACACCGCTCGTTGCGATCATGACCCGTCACCGTAAAGTACGATGCCATTAGCGACACCGCAGTGAACGGCAACGCTAACTGCACCAAGTACGCGCACGCGCGCCTTGCAAAACCGGAATCACCGCCATGGCGCAACGGTACGCGAATTCTGACCCTAGCGGACATGTACTGAACGCCATCAAGCACGTCGTAAAGTACCATTCCGCCATGGCGAGAAATACGGCAACGCGAACCAACCGTAAATGGCCCACTGAGTGCCTGTACTCCACTCCCTGGCCTCATTGCACAACTCCTGGCAGGCGCAATGTACACACACTATGCAACCAGTGAAATCCACTATTCACCCATGCATGCCAACGTAGAAAAGCATGCAGGGGCTCAAAGCGCCCCGTGAGTGGGCATCCATGTACGGCATGTCACCATAGCCGTACTGACGCAGCACAGGCATGTGAAGGTACAACACATCAAAATGAAAATCAAGAACACATGACACAAAACAACAGTAGTCCCCCATCGCTTGCCACCAGCGCAAGGCAACATCCACAACAGCATCCTGAGGGGGATTGCACCAGCCCTGTACTCATGCCAGTAAACAAACCAACCATCAGCAGAAGCATGTACCACACAAGTCAACTCAGAAGGCGGAACACAAAGCAGATCATCATGCAATACATACCGCCACAAAGCGAAAATCGCCACATCACCTGCAAAGAACAACGCAACACGACAAATATCGGAATACAATTTAAATGCACATCCAAATGACAAAGGCCCCACATCAATTTGCAAAATCCCACCAAAACAACCATCATCACCGAGGGCTGCATCTGCAATAATTGACCGGCTTCCACTTGTGTGACGCCCTGTACCATCATGGCACACAGGGCTTACATCAACGTTCCAAAAGGCAACATGGAAGCGGCAAGAACCGCAGGTCCGTCCCATGAGGCAGGCACTAGTCGAGCTGAAAGGCCGAAATGTTGCACCTAGCCACCAGTACAGCGTAAGGGCATGTGGCCCATTGGCGATCGTCCCATATGATCGAAATGGTGCTCCACTGATTCACCCGAAGCTGCAGGAGTCGAGAGTAAAAACCATCTGGAGGAGTGGCGTAGAGATGGCATCTGCAATAGGGCAGGAGATACCTGTCACCCAAAAGAAACACAAATCAACCGATTGCATTACGGGACTCATGATGCATTACAATCTTCATTCAACACACCAAATCCACACCCATATGCATGCTAGCCCACTCCAAAGGAATATACACACCCCTAATCCAGTATCGAATCACAACGAAACCAATCGAGCTAAATACACCATTGGCAACGTCGGTTACTGTGCATGCGTCCGTCAAGATAGAACCCATGACATGGGATTAGTAACGTGCCTAGACACAAGTGTATGAAGGCGCGTCGAGACAGGGAGGATCCGACAAGGGCAGAGAGACGTATGTCCCACTATGGCAGCCTTGCATCACATAACGCAGGGGAAGGGGAGTGAACCAAGAAACCCATGTACATGGCAGACCCTAAACGGATTCATCAGTCCATGCATCCACACATCATTCCCTCATCCCGCAATGAAAACGCATGAATATTCACTCACATAATATGTGAAACTTCCATCGCGTCTGTGCGTAATGCAGTCCGCAAAAACCACTGTGCCCCTGGCCGGATCTGTAGTGTTGTGAAGCAAGATGGATTTGGGAACGTCCTGCCTTATCGTCCACTACGCTATTGCGCATCCCATTCAATTCATATCATTCATTGCCTGCTCGTTATGGGCCATGTCCCAAGGACATTCTACAATAGAACGTTACATTTCCAGCCAGACCTGTGGGCGTATCCTCGCCGCTACTTCAAAACCAAAAATGCTGGCCTTCGAATTCCTCACTTGCAACATTACGTCGAAAAGGCTACTGTGAACGCTTGCATTCACAATTACATCAATGTAGTGCGGCTGTGTGTCATGATGCTAACTGGCTGCAATCACAAATGGCACGCCACGCCCGTCGGTGAAGTACGTTACTGTGCTGCATGAGGGTCGGCCATCGATCGAGCCCTACATACCACTGACTCTTCACAGGTATGTAAGCGGCTGCAATCATAGCATGTGTAACAATGGGAGCATAGCATGAAAATCAGTCAAAGTACATCACACTGCCATCGGGATTAGATACATGATTCCAATCCCAAGATGCCATGCGGCCAAATGCAGCCTTACGTGCGGGACGTGCTCGGCCAGAAGGGATTGCATCTGCCACAGATTCATTCAATCAGCACAGGTGGAGGCCATACAGGCCGACAGCACATATATTGCAGACCCAAACCCCTCCCACAACCACTCCCACTCCAAAATGCTACCGGCAGGACTAGCGATGTTGGGCCTGGGGTACCAGATAGCACTGCAAGTGCTACAACTACAAGAAGACGACGAACAACAACAGGTACAACAACCGGGCGCACAGGGGAGACGGAGGAGGAGGAGGAGGAGGAGGGCAAGGCAGGGTCAGCAAGGCCCACAAGCACTGCCACCACCACCACGCAGGCGGCCCGCAATCCCACGCCTCCGAGCCGATCCGTTCAACCTCACTGCTGAGCAGATCCACACCCTCTACCGTTTGGACCGGGACACCATAATCGCCATTGTGGACATGACACATGCTGACCTCGTGAGCATGATAGATAGCCCAACCGCCATCCCACCCCTACTGAAGGTGGTGTCTGCACTCCACTTCCTGGCCACAGGCACCTACCAGCACACAGTGGGACAGTTGCATGGCATTTCACAGCCACTGTTCTCACGGACACTCTTCCAAGTGCACGATGCCCTCCTGAAGCACGCCGACGACCACATCACACTACCACGCACGTACCAGGAGATTACCAACGCTAAAGTGGGATTCCATGCACTTGGCGGCATCCCGGGTTGCATTGGTGCCATCGACTGCACCCATGTTGAATTGGTTGTCCCACATGCCATGGAGGTCCAGTACCGCAACCGGAAACAATTTCATTCAATCAATGTGCAAATGGTGTGTGACTCCAACAAGATATTTACGCATTGTTGTGCCAGATTTCCAGGATCTACCCATGATTCTATGGTCCTGAGGAACACAAGAATACCACGCTACATGGAGCGACACGCAGGGCACAGATCCTGGCTACTCGGTGAGTCTCATTTCATGCATGACATCGTGGCCCATTTGATGCGTCAATGACCTTGCAGGGGGGGGGGGGGGGGCTACTTAGCACTATCATTCCACTGACACCCTTTATTCGTCTCATACAGGTGATGCCGGGTATCCACTGAAGAGATGGCTCCTTACACCAATCCGGAACCCACAGAACGAGCATGAGGAGGACTACAACCATGCCCACTCACGTACCCGTGTGGTCATTGAACAGGCATTCGGCCTACTGAAGGCTCGTTTCCGCAGCCTCAGCAGGTCTGGCGGGGCACTCATATACAGCCATGAGAAGGTTTCTAAGATGGTCATGGCATGTGTCATGCTGCACAACATGTGCATACGTAGGAATGTGCCCATGCCCCCTGACGCTGTACTGCATGCACCTGAAGATGATGATGATGATGAGGGTGGGGATGTGGAGGCACCTCAAGGAGTCCATGAGGCACAGGATGCACGTGCAATCCGACAGAGCATCATAGATGCATGCTTCTAGCAACCACGCATGGTGCCTATTACACGGAAAGGGGACCTGTGGCACTGTGTGTGTGTAGTACAGGCACATTGTGGACTGTACGCCTATGAAGGCCTCGTACGCAAATATCAATGTCCACACATGTCATTGGATGATAATGAGGTGCTGTATTGTTGATGTGATTTGATTTATACACCCTATGGACCCGCCACCCAGTGAAGCCCAACACACCCCCTCCACCCTACTACCTCCCCCCCCAACACCAGTGTCCAAATATGCATGCTGTCCGTGGGTAGACGCTATTGCAAGCCCCCTCTACGGGTATCAGGGGCACCCCTGCCCGTGGAGCGCAGGTTCCTGCCAGATCGGCGTTGGGGGCTGCCCTGGACGGAACTTGCCACGGATGAGGTCTCTGCCTGCTCGCGTCCATGCATGTCTCTGAGGGTTTGTGAGAGCTCCGAGAGCACACGGCGCACAGCAGCAAGTTCAGCACAGACGTCTTTGGACGTCGCATGCAGTTCCCCCCTCAGGCTCTCGGTGCTTTTCTCCATTTGTGCTCTCAGGCTCTCGGTGCTTCTCTCCATTTCTCCCCTGGGGCTCTCACTACTTTTCTCTATTTGTGCCCTGAGTGTCTCGGTGGATGTTTCCATGGCTGCCCTGGAACCCCCGCATTCATTTGCATGGTCCTTGAGTAGCGTGGACGCTTCCTGCTGTTGCTCGATCAGCAGGTCGAGGGACTGTTGCCTCTGCTGGGCCATGGACATTTGCGGTGGTGTGACAGGGGGGCTGCTCAACACATGTTGCCTTGGCACAGGACTTGTGGGGGTTGGCCAGTCGTCGTCTTCAGGGTGCCCCTGCGTGGTTTCGTCATGGTGTAGGGGATGGGACATGCAGGGGGATTGGGAAAGGTCATGGATGGTACCTACGTCGCCAGCACTGTTTTCCGTGTCGGAGCATGCTGGCATGACAGCTGTGTCCCCTATGGTGCTGCTACCACCAGAGGCGGTGCCATCAGATACGTTCTTTGGGGGGACCTGTGGTGCTGGGGTTGTGGACTTGCTGGCTGCTGGGGTGCCTGTTGCAGTCCCCTCCAGTGTGCTGCCACTTGATTCCTGCTGCTGCCGTGTCTTGATCCTTGCACCTGAGGTGGAGGCTCTTGGGACGTTGGTCCTGGCCCTCTTTGCAGGCGTGCTGGTAGGGGTGTCCTGCAGCTCGTCGTTGGTATCGGACCCTGTGGTGGAGTAAAGAGGGGCGAGCGTTAGTTATGGGTCTGTCGGATTTGGAATGGCAACGTATCAAATGCATTGGGGTGGTACATGAGGCTGGTTTGGGACTGGGCCTTGGAGGTGGTCTCATTTTCGTGTGGATTGAGGATGCATTCATTTGGCTGCCTGCAGTTAGGGGGTGCATGCTGCACATGTAGGGGTTGTTTATGGCTTCTTGATTGATTTGTTTGTTCATTCTGACTTTTAGAGGGCGCTGTCAGGGCTAAGTATGTATTGCACTATGGGGTCACATGGTACTGCACATGTTCGTGGTTTGTGGATTTCGCATTGTTTCTCTTGGCCAACCTACCTGATTCTCCGGATGTCGGCACTCCTTTCTCCATCCCTCCGACTCCCTCTATGCTCTCCATTCCTATGGTGGAGGCGCAGATTTCCTCCCAGGGGGTCAACTTGATGGGCGACTCTGAACCCCCCCCGGTAGCTGTGGCGATGTTCCTGTTCGCAGAAAGTATGCTGCGTACGCGGATCCGCAGGTCGTCCCACCGCTTGCGACATTGCTGTGGCGTGCGGGGTGTTGTCCCCACCGCACTTACGCGCTGTGCCACCAGGACCCATATGGCCTTCTTGTTGGCAAGGGCCGTCCTGGTCATTTGACTGGAGAAGACGACGGCGGAATTTTCCTGTAGGGTCTCGGTGAGCACGGTCAGTTCCTCTCGGGAGAAGTGTACCTGCCGCTTGCGGTCACACGCTTTCTTGGCTACCTTTCCCATATTTATTTTTTTAACTGGGGTTGCTAACGGGTTGGGATGTGTCAGGGTCGGATTTTTTATGGTTGTGTTGGGATTCGGATTTTATAGTTGTGCGGCGTGCTGTTTCCCGTTCCGGCCACATGCTTTTACTTCCGTTTCCGTATATTTACGGTGGCCGTAATTTGCGGTGCACGCTCGTTACGGTGACCGCTCATTACGGTGACCGCTAAGATGGGTGGCGGTATTGCACCTGGTGCAGCGTACGGCGGCGGTAAGGGCCGTTTTGGGGTCATTTCCGCCATCGCAGCCTTTCGGATTCCGCCATGGCGTAATGCTCGTGCCCGATGGGTCGTGATTGGCCGCACTTTGCTCCTTCGTGCAATGGCGGAAACGCTATTTACGCTGTTGCGGTCCGGTCAGTCGATTTCCGCAAGGGTCGTAATGAGGGCCATTGTCTAAGTTAAAAAAAATCACAATCTGTTCCTTTTTACATCAAAGGAAATAGAGTATATTACATTTCCATTATGGGGGGATAAGTTATTCGTGGAAATCGGATTGAATTCGACCAGAGCCAACAAGCCCTGTTCAATAATAAAAATGAACTTACCAGAGATGGCCTGATGGTGTATAAGTCCAGTGAGGCAGGCATCCTTGAGAATAATCCCAGCTCAAAAAGAATGGGGGCAGAGGAAGTCGAAAAAAATGTAGGACCAGTTGGGAAACAAAGAGAGTCTGATAGACCCATGGTGGCAGGAGCAAGCACAAACGAGAACCTCATAGCCAAACTACCAGAGATCATCTCCCAAATAATCCTGAAACTAGGAGTAGAGGAAAATAGCTTTTAGTCAAAGGGGCTTAAGAGTAGTTTCCTGGAATACGAGAGGCCCAGGTTTCCTGAAAAGCAAAAAGGTGAAGGAGGAACTTTTAGGGCTAAATGACATTCTGCTATTCCAGGAATCATGGCTTGTGAATCCTATTGAGATAGAGGGCTTCACAATTCTAAACCTATGGGCCTCTCAAAAACTAAAAGGGAGACCAGCAGGTGGGATGATAACTGCACTTAAAAACTCCAGCATAAAAGAAATTACACCATTATCTAACAACGAAGTGGGGATCCAAGCTTGTAAAGTAACATTGGACATGGATAAACTTCATTTCACCGTGGCAATCATCAACATTTACTGGAATCCCGCTATTTTTTAGAAACCCTGGACTCCGTACTAACAACGGTGAAAACCGACCATGAGGGTGCACACATTCTCTTACCAGGGGATCTAAATGCAGACTATATCCACCCTAGGATTAGAATGCTTAGGAACCCGAAGCTGAGTAAATTGCAAAAAGGAAAATTGTGGAGGGATTTCCTGACCTCTTGGGATCTTGAAATGATTCAAGTAAAACTCAAGGGTGATGAAAAAGTGGAAGATACCTGGCGTCAAGGGATCTTCGAGTCCACTCTAGACTACATCTTTGTATCTCCCGGTCTCTCAGTCCTCTATCCAAACTTTTCCCTAAACTGGAAGGGGGGAAGTGACCATGCAAGCTTGGAACTCCTGTTCCCTGATATACAGAAGTCACAGCACCTTTATAACAAGCAGGAACTTGAAGGTCTCAAAGGAAAATCGAGAGTAGTAAAGTATAAACAGGGTGGGAAAACACTGAACAAACTACTGGAAGCAGTTCCCCCCTTAATATGGTGTGATGAATTCCACCCGGAGAAATTCGGAAATTTTGTTTGGTCTATCCTTCCACCAAGTGAAACAAAGGCTGCAGGTATACAAGAACATCTTCATCCCTTCGATGATGAAACACAAAAGAGAAAGAGAACCTTGCGACAAACATTGCGTCGTATAAGATTCCATCACATGTAAAGAAAAACTAAGATTGGCCAAACAGGCCTATAGAAACTGGTTAAAGAATCATAAGTACCAGAAACTACAGGAAGATGGAGAGAGAATGCTCTATCTACTCAACGCAAATAACTGTAGAAACGTTTGGGCGGCGTTGAGCCAACTAGAGACCGGTCACAACAGTTCTCTCTGTAATTTGGTCCCAGAGCAAGAGTGGGTGGCACATCTGTCAGACAACTTTAAACCAACTGGTTCCGCAGATTTCATCTTGCCGTCAGACCCACATCGGACCCTTTCATTCGATGAACAGGACATCGTGGAACTCATACTATCTTCTTCCACATCGAAAGTGGCAGGTCCCAGCGGTTTTACCTATCAGGTCCTTAAAAACAATCTGAAAATGTGGGCCAAGCTGCTAAACCGCCTCTTCAAGGAAATTCTGCAAAACAGGGTTTTTCCTCCATCATGGAACAATGCATTAGTCATCCCATTTTTCAAGGGGGGCGATCGGTTAAGACCGGCAAATTATCGCCCCATCGCCCTCCTTGATAGTGACAGTAAACTCTTAATGCGACTGCTGCTAAAAGACCTCACACTCTGGGTGGATTCCAGGCAGATCCTCTCACAACACCAAACAGGTTGCAGAAAAGGGCTCTCTACCAGCCTTAACGGGCTCATTCTGAACCTACTCATCGAAAAGACAAATGAGAAAGAGGGTGCCCCCCTCTTTGGTGCTTGGGTCGACCTGTCTAAAGCATTTGACCTAATGGATAGATCCCTTCTGTGGCGGAAACTCCATAGTTGGGGGATTCAGGCTCCACTACTAGCGATGCTTATGGAACTCCACAGGAACACCACCATAAGACTGAGGTTGGACGATATGGGTCACCTGTCAGATTTAATGCAGATCTTCAAAGGGGTGCGGCAAGGTTGTCTGGGAGCATCCCTGTTCTTCAATTTATTCCTGTCAGATCTAGGAGATTTTCTGGCTTCATCATCACTTGCCAGTCTCAGGATAAATGGAAGGAGAATACATTGACTGGCCTACGCAGACAATCTAGTTTTGCTGGACAGCTCGCCGATTGGTCTGCAGCGGCTTATGTCCAAATTAGGGGAATATGCTTTACAAAATGGGCTACTAATCAACCCTTTGAAATCCAAGATTCTCATCTTTAAACACCCTAAAAGGAATCTGGGCTCTAGAAAATGGGTCTTGGATGGAAAAGCAGTTCCCCAGGTCGAAGAAGTTACTTATCTTGGCTACGAAATCTTAGCCTTTCCTGCTCAGAATAAAGTTTCTACGGCCATTTTGGACAAAGCCTCTAACATCATCTCGCAAATGAAGAAAATGAATGGTAAATTCTGTAAGTTCTCACTTCTCCCTCTTATCAAATACTATACGGCCAAGGCAGTCCCGGTTCTCTTGTATGGACTGGAAGCAAAACCTCTGCTTTGGCATTACAACTGGGATAAAATCGAGGGTCTTCTATGGAAAAAATCTTTAAATCTCCCAATGTGTACTCCACTAGTAAGCCTTAGGTTTGAATTGGGACTGACGTCACTGGGTTGTCGAGCAGATTGGAAACTTCTTTCCCTTTACCGTGAAATAACAACAGCTGGCCAGTCCACTCTTTACTTTGATGTAAAGGAACATCTTAAAAAAGCAAAATCAAAGTAACTCAATGGTCTGGAGAGGAAAGTGGGAGGCATTCTACTTAGTCTCGAATCAACACCAGATACTCTTGACTGCAATCCCATGAAAGTAAAATAACTCTTGGAAACAAGAGACTGGATCACTACCATCGATGGAGTAAGGAACCTAAACCCTCCAAACCTTTTTCTCAAGGCGGATAGAAATCTTGGTTCCCTTCCTCGCTATCTCCAAAAGTTTCCAGAAAGAGTTATAAGAAACAGTTTCATGAGATTAAGACTCAGTATAGCCCATTCGGGGGAAATCTTGGCTAGAAGAAACCAGGGGGACAAAGTTAAAAAACTTTGCAAATATTGTGATCCTCCAAGCCACCAAACCATCTGCTAATGGAGTGCGAAGGCTCTTGGGAAACAAGATTGTCATTACTTAGAAGATTTGTGGCTAAAGATGAGAGTTTAATGGGTGACCTATTCTGGGACAGACTGATCGCTAGTCAAGAAATTATGCTCACGGCCAAAATAGTCAAAGTTTTGGAAACATTTTCCATACTCTCAAGCTCAAAAGCCATTGACTAATTGTATAAGCAAAAGGAGGGCCTCGTTCGGTCTTCGCTTGGTTTCCCCTGGTTATCTCTGGCTTTTTATATTCTATTTGTATATTCTATTTTAATATTTTTTCTTGTATTGTTCTCTTGTAGTACTGAAGTTTTGTAAAGGGTTTGTTTTTCATTTAAAACCAAAACAAATAAATAATAAAAAAAGAAAAGTCCCTTCAAGGTAAAGCCCCAATCTGAACATGAGCCTGGTGCCAAAGGCACCAGGACTGACTCCAGGAGAGTCTATGATGATAATGTTAGGCCCTTGGGGCACCAAATGAACCCTGAGTCCTGACCCTACGTGGCATGTGACCATGCCAGTGGGGTTCTGGGTCACGGGTCATGACAGCACTCCCCCCCAAGGCCCCTCCTAAGGTGATTCTCCTGTCTGGTCCAGGCTTGTCTGGAAAGTTTTGATGAAACGTTCTAATTAAACGTGGTTCATGAATGTTCTCACTAGGTTCCCAAGATCTGTCTTGAGGGCCGTAACCCTTCCAATCTACTAGATAGTATAGTTTGGATCTAGTATATTTGGAATCCAGGATTTCTTTCACTTTGAATTCGGGTTCTCCATCGATCATTATAGGTTTAGGTGGTGGTTTAACTCGTGTACCGAGTTGTACTGGTTTTAGCAGTGAGACGTGGAATACTGGGTGAATTTGCATGTTGGCTGGTAATGCTAGTTTAACTGCTGCTTGGTTTATTATGGCTTGAACAGGATAGGGTCCCAAATAGCGAGGGCGAAAAGTCTGGGTTCCTTTTAGTGGTATGTACTTTGCGGCTAGCCAAACTCTGTCTCCTACCTGATAGTCAGGGGCCTTTTTCCGATGTTGGTCAGCAAACCTTTTTTGCTTATTTTTGGCTTAGATTAACTGTTCTGTTGCCTTTTTAAAGGCTTGAGTGATGTTTGCATGAAGAGTCTTTACAGCCGGTATTTCTAGACTGGAAGGGCTGTCTAGTTCAGAAGTACGTGGATGTCTGCCGTAGAGGGTGTAGAAAGGTGTCTGACCAGTACTGGAATGCAATGAATTGTTGTAAGCACATTCGGCTATCCATAATAGGTCTCTCCAGGTTCCTTCGACTTGGTGCAGCATGCATCGTAGGTATTGTTCGAGAGTCTGGTTGGTCCTCCGTGTTTGACCATACGTTTGGGGGTGATGACTTGTGGATAGCCTGATTTCGATGTGAGCCATAGCGCAGCACTTTTTCCAGAAGTTAGATACGAATTGGCTGCCTCGATCAGAGACCAGGACTGAAGGGAATCCGTGCAGTTTGATAATGTTTTCCGAAAACACCTTTGCTAGATGGGATGCATCCGGAAGGCCTTTGAAAGGGATAAAGTGTGCCACTTTAGAAAATAAGTCCACTACTACTAAAATGGTATTGAACCCTTGGCTGGGAGGTAAATCGGTAATGAAGTTGAGAGAAAGTGTGTGCCATGGTGCTGGAGGTATTTCTAATGGTTGCAGGAGGCCAGCTGGTTTTTGCTTCAATGACTTGTTTTGTGCACTCACACCCCACATGACTGAACATATTGTATGATGTCTCAACGCCAAGTGGGCCACCAATAATTGCATTTCACTTTGGCTAGGGTTTTGGCAATTCCGGGATGACCCTCCATCAAAGAATCGTGATAGTCCGAAATGATTTGTTGTTGTAGTTCGGCTTTAGGCACGTACAGGCGTTCATCAAAATATGGCAATTGATTTTTAACTGTGTATTGTTTTCCTTTGGTATGCCATTCCAGTAACTCGTTCGGGGTTATTTCATGTTGGATCACGTTTCTAAGTTCAGTTTGTGTTAAAGCTGTGGTGAGGCCTAAAAGCTTGTCCTCAGGTATAATGGCCACTGGATCTGGGGTTGCATATTCTTTTTCATCGATGTCCATGCGAGATAGTGCGTCAGCTTTCCCGTTTCTTACGCCTGGTCGATAAGTGATTACATAGTCATACTCGGCGAAGAAAAGGGCCCATCGTAATTGGCGCTAAGATTGTGCTTTTGCTGTTTTTAAATATTGTAAGTTCCAATGGTCTGTAATTACAGTGACTGTATGCCTGGCCCCCAAGAGATAATGTCGCCATGCCGTGAAGGCGGATTTTATAGCAAGCAGTTCCTCATCGGTGATGGCATAACTGAGTTCAGGAGGTGTGAATTTTCGCGACCAGAAGGCCACGGGGTGCAATTGGCCAGTTTCAGGGTCTTTCTGAGAAAGAACCGCCCCATAGCCATGCTGGAAGCATCTGTTTCCACGATGTAAGGGAGATCTGGATGAGGGTATCGTAAAATCGGGGCTGAGGTGAACCTTTCCTTAAGTTCTTGGAAGGCCTTTTTGGTGTCTTCTGTCCACATGAATTTTTTTATTGTTTTTCCGCAGAAGTAACGTGATCGGATGCACAATCTGAGAGAAGTCTGGAATGAATTGACGGTAGAAGTTTGCAAAACCTAGCATGCTCTGGACTCTTTTTAACAAGGTCGGAGAGGGCCATTTAAGTATGGCATCCACCTTGTGTGCATCCATTCGAATGCCTTTCAGAGTAAGAACTAAATCAAGAAATTCTACTTCGGTTACGTGGAAAAAGCATTTTTCAAGTTTTGCTTATAGTCGATGTTGGCGCAGTTTAGCAAGGACAGCACGGACGTGCTTGACATGGTCTTGTTTTGAGGTTGAATACACTAGGATGTCGTCTATGTAGACCAGGGCGAAAAACATTGATCAACTCCCTTAGGACGTCGTTCATAAAATATTGAAACGCAGCCGGGGCATTTCAAAGCCTGAAAGGCATTACCTGGTACTCAAACAACCCATATTTAGTACAAAAGGCTGTTTTCCATTCATCTCCTTTTTTAACTCGGACCAGGTGGTACGCTCCTCTGAGGTCTAACATAGTACATATGTGGGAAACTTTGACATGATCCAGCATCTCTGGAATAAGGGGTGGGGGGTAACGGTTTTTCATGGTGGTCTGGTTCAGGGCGCAATAGTCAATACAGGTTCTCAAGTCCCCTTCCTTTTTTGGTACAAAAAATAGGGGACTGGCTGCCGGTGATTTGGATGGGCGAATGAACCCATTTGCCAAGTACTGATCCAGATAAGACTTTAAATGCTGGTTTTCTAGTTCTGTGAGCGCATAGATTCTGCCACAATGGATCTGTGCACCAGGTATGAGGTCAATCTGACAGTCAGGGAGAGTACTAGTTGCGCCAAGTGTAGATATACCAATTCTAGGATTCCTAGGAAAATTGAAACTGGACTTGTTTTCTTGGAAATAACAGGTGGAAGCGCAATCATGAGGAAAGGTCAATTTTCTTGCACGCCAATCTATCCGAGGGTTATGAGCAACTAACCATGGCATCCCTAATATTAGCTGAAACTGAGGTGCCTTGATGAGATCAAAGGAAATAGATTCCAGGTGTCCGTCCTGGCACAGCAGGGTTGTTCCTGCTGTACATTGGGTTACTGGTCCGGAAGCAATTTCAGTCCCATCCACTGTGGTTACCTTTTCTGTGTTTGGCTTAAAATTTAAGGGAAGCCCCATCCGTGCGGCCAGGTCTCGATCAATATAATTCCCAACTGCTCTGCTGTCTATGTAAGCTTCAACGGAATGCATCCTTGAAGGTTGTTGGTGATTGATTAGGATCACTGGTATTGCAAAATGTGAGGTCGGTGGCTCATTTTTCTCACTCGACAAACTGACCTCTACTTTTGTCGAGCTAGACAGTTTTCCGACTCCTTACTATCATCCTTTTCTGTAGCTCCCACAATTCGCTTGGGGTTTTTATTGACAGTCTTTTAGGAAATGCCCTGATTGTCTGTAGTACAAACATAACTGCTGTTGCCTTCTCTTGTCTCTTTCAGCTTTTGTTAACGGTGGTCGTTTTCCCCCAATTTGCATTGGCTCTGTGGTATTCTCTGACGTGTGCGGAGTAGCATCCTTGGTTCGTAGATACACGGCCCATGTGTCTGATCTGGACTGATCTGCTTTCCGATCTTGTAGTCGATGATCTAGTTGCACCACCAGATTGATAAATTCACTACAGTCTCTAGGGGGATCAACTACCTGAGCCAAGATGTTCTTTAATTCCCCTTGAAGACCTCTGTGAAACAATGTGGTTCTCTTGTCTTCAGGCCACCTGATTTTGGCCACTAACCTATTGAAGGTTGTTATGTATGTTCGTAAGTCCTGATTCCCCTGCCGGAGTGATAAGTGTTTGTTGTCTACAGCTTGTTCATGGGTGTGTCGAGCAAAGAGCTTTTCCATTTCTCTTTGGAAGCCCCCAAAGTCACATAGTAACGGATCATCATAGCTCACAAGCGGCACTGACCAATCTGCTGCACTACCGCTCAGATATGACAAAATAAATGCTACTCATGCCTGATCGTTAGGGAATGCGCCCGGTCTGCAGAGAAAGTGAAGGCGACATTGATTCATAAATGCAGCATACTTCCTTGGATCACCTGAAAACCTTTCTGGCTGTGCTAACGGTCTTGTTCCGGGTAAGGTGATTTGCACTGGAGCGGCAGACGACATGGTCAACTGTGCCTGTGTATTTGTCCCGGGTAATGGAGCTTGTTCGGCCTGTGATTGTAGTAATTGCCTACTGATTTCTTTGGTGCGATCCTTGGTGATGACAAGGTCTCTTCACAGGGTATTAGTCTCTTGCCTAGCCGAATGCACTTCGGCGCATAATTCTCCTAATAACTGAGCCAGTTGGTCCATTTGTGAAGTCTTCATGGTGCCCAGGTGGATAATGTTATGAGGCTTTGCGTTCTGTTACGCTCACCTGGTATCCATGGGGACGCCCTTATGCCCTGGTTGCCGGATTCACCCTGGATGTTCCCAGTTCTGGACAATGCCTTCTGTGGCGGTCGGGCCTGAAAACACAGGAGGACTGGACTTAGGAACAGACTTCATTTCCTCCCACCAGTCCCCTGTACTCGACCTGATGGCCCACTCCTCACCTTGTTATGATGTCTGGCGTGCTCTCCGTCTTGCCTTCTGTGCAGGAGCGCGTAGTCTTCTGCAGGTTGAAGCGACCGAGTTAATTTCACTGGTGCTAACCCATTCAAGTGTCTTTAAGGAGGTAAGTCTGGTTATAGCAGTCTTTAAATGTACTTGCTTTCCTTTCTTGCTAATAATGTCTTCTCTTGTTTGTTTCCCCTTAGGTGCACGGAGGTTCGGTGGGTGCGCTACTTGGATCAGGCTCCTGCCAGGATGATGGACACAGGAGCATATGATGTATGGTAGGTTAAGCCAAAGTGTGGTGCAGTAATGTCTTTTCTTGCTAACCTGTATTCTTTATTCCTTTTCAGGTCGCGATGGTCTTTCTGGGCATGTGAAGATTTCCGGAGCGGAACCAGTCAAGAAATGGCCAGCCAGGTGAGGATTTTGTGATTACTGCCGTGAATGCCGTGAGTAACCTGTTTAACGTTGTCCTTCTTTCTCTCTCCCTCCAGGTGCTTCGTTCCGGTGCGAGCGTGGTGTCCTGATGATGCTGCCAGCTGGATGGAAGACCACGAGCAGCAGGAATCGACGGATGGAAAGTTGCAGGTAAGCAGAGACTGCTAATGATGTTCTTTTGTCTCCTCTGCAGGTCCGCTATTCAAGGATCACTGGGTGCTGGTCTCTGAACACGGTGAGCGCCACACTGCTGGCTGCAGAATAACGCGAAGCACATTCTGTAGTTTGGGTGTGGTTTATATAGCCCTCTGTAAAGAAGTCCATGTAAAGTAGTCCAGGTTACCACACCCTTAAACACTGCACCGCACAGTCTGGTTCAAAGGCGCCAAGACTGACTCCAGGAGAGTCTATGATGATAATGTAAGGCCCTTGGGGCCCCAAATGAACCCAGAGTCCTGACCCTACCTGGCATGTGACCATGCCAGTGGTGTTCTGGGTCACGGGTCGTGACACATGTATACTCAAAAATTGTCATC
Source organism: Ambystoma mexicanum (assembly GCF_040938575.1). Taxonomy (NCBI): domain Eukaryota; kingdom Metazoa; phylum Chordata; class Amphibia; order Caudata; family Ambystomatidae; genus Ambystoma; species Ambystoma mexicanum. Next base: position 1,245,268,167 of record NC_090937.1, on the reverse strand, counting down.
ATTGACGTGTAACTCTCAAAAGTTAACATGTAATTCTATTGGTTAGGAAAAGGTAACTTTACTATAGGTACTATATCTGTATATGGTAATAGAGTGAGGAGATTGGGTAAACACTGTCAGGTGGGCGTCTAAGCCCTTCCTTCAAAAATGACTACTGTAGACGTCACTAAAAGTACGACATCCTGTTGGTTCTACTAACTATAGAACCCTAGATTATTTGGTCCATTGTGATTGGGTTAGCACCAACCCCATGCATACTTTTCCACTTTGCTTAGCAGCACGCAGAATGGTGGGCCAGGTGCGGGGTGCCCCTTAGTTCCCGGACTTCCTCCAATTATGGTTACAATCAATCACCACTTTAGTAGCCATGTGTCAATTAGTTCACTGTGGTTGGCCTCGAGACTGCATCTTCTGTTTGGAAAAGTTCTGATATCTCCACCTGGTCAGGTGCCAAGAGTATGTGTGAACCCTCACTTCTTCTTGCTCAGCTGGTCACGTGATTCCTACACCGTGAATTTGTCTCTTTTCTCTCAAGTGTATTTGATTCTCATTTAGCCCACCACCTGCCTTCGCCTTCTTATCTCAACCTTTCAGAGGCAGGATATTCTGTTCTCAGTTTCAATTAGATGTAGCAACTGTGCCCCTCTTTTATTAATATGACCTTGGCTTTCCTGGCACGAGTTGCCTCTGCCGAGTTTCGTTTCAGCCGTCTCTTCTTGTCGTGCTAAATATGAATCTTTCTCATTTGGCTTTTAGTTTCCTGGGTTGATTCTGCTTCTTGTGCAAAGTAGAGATGTACTTATAATACTGTGCTTTGTTTTGAGGTAGATTATGTATAATGGCGCTTGCTGCACTATTCTTCTACTAAGCATAGCTGCACTGTTTTCTTAGCTTTCTTGTGGTTCCAAGCATATTTACAGGTGTAAACTGGTCGAATGTCTTCATCTTGCTTACAGTTTTAAACTTCTTTGCATTTCGACATCGTCCTTTTACTTTAGGTTCACGATATCCTTATTCATGGCGTTTCCACTCTTGGCATCATTCTTGGGTCGTCAGTTCTTCCATCTGCAAGTCAGTCCGGGTTCTTGTGACGTCACCATTCGTCTTCCATTAAGACCTTTTTGGTTTCTTCCGGGACTGTACTCAGGCAATCTTCATTTCGTTTCATTTGTTGGTAGGGTTTTCTTAATGGATACCTTACTGTTCATGGTTTTCTTGGTATTGGTACTTCAATAGGTGCTGTTCTTCTGATAGGCACTGGGCACAGCCCTACTGCAGCTCTCTGCTTGTTTATTTGCTCATCATACGTCACATATTTTGGTGTGAATGTTCCTGGTACTTCAAAATGGACGATTGGAGTGCAGGCTTTATTGGGGACCTCCTCTACAGGGTTCACATACAGAAAGGAAAAAGTCAGTTGATTTGACTGGTCATGGTAAAGAACAGTTTCGATCACCTTATGGTAGCACACACCAATCTCAAAGCATGTCTCTGCCAGATGCTTGGGGATGCAGTAGTGTCAAATACTTAAAGGAGGCTCAGGGCATTGTAATATTATGAAGTCTAGGAAGCGTTTGGTACACGTTTGGTACATACTTGTCCATTGTGGTCCCAGGGAGAGAGTGGTACCCTGGTTGTTGATTTCGGGCCACGCTGGCCCAATTTCCTTTCTTTAGGCTGCCATTACTCATTGCACCTAAGCACTCTTTCATGCACATATATCCCATCCCCTTCTCTGTTTACCTGGAGCAGTCGGGATGCTTTCCTTTCCTATGCACATCATGACACTAAACTTGATTGCCATGATAAAATGCTTTCTTGAAGAATTGAACAGATGTTAATACATTGATAAATGTATTTCTAAATATTGCCAAATAAGGTATAAAGGCAATTACATATGTGTAAAAATAAAACACTCATAACTTCTTGGTCCCAGTTCAGAGTGTCTCTTGGATTAAATCGGACACCAAACAATTAATTCTCTTATAAATTTTATGTCTCCACGAGGAACAATTTCTTGTTGTATTTGAGGGGATGGTACCCGAGCAGGATGCACAGCAACACTGAAAAGCAATGCTGGGATTTAAGTGTGGACCTGCCAGCACACACAAGACCTTGCTTGAACATAATCCCTGCCCTAACTCTGTTCCTTCATCGGCATGTAAAAGGCAATTTTTATAGGGTGGAGAGCAAATGTAGGAAAGGGGATATGGTACTATGGTTACCTCCGTCCCTTCTATGGGTAACTTTTATTTACTCATCCATCCCATTCCCATATGCGGATGGAACACAAAGTTTGAAAATCGCAGAGCAAACCATTGATCATGTGAAGACCTAGAGGAGAACCACCTGACCACATTTTGCTTTCATAAGGCTTTTAAACACCAAATTGTGCGGTTTTTGCACTCGCCTACTCATAAGGAGCAGAATTAATGGTGTAGATAACAGCAAATAGGTCTGGCAACGATTCTGTAGTTTTTTCAAGTGCATTGAGGCGCCAACATGCAAGGAGGGGAGACAAGGGAAAAACAGATAGACGATCTTCAGGGCATGGTGCGTTCCGAACGTGCAAGTGCGCAGACAGGTGCAGGAGAGTGGAGGGGAGAACAAGAAACACACATAATATTGGCATCAGTTTAGATTCAGTGGGTTTGATCAAGATGAGTGTGCAGTGAGTTGATGTAGTTTCCCAGATTGTTCAGTCCTGGCTCTATATGGCAGAATTGTCATCTTCACGCCGTGATATTGTTTGAAAGACAAATGCGAAGCGAAGGGTGAGTACTAACATATGTCTCGGTAGTCAGGTAATAAACACACTCAAAGGAAATGAAGGCATGGTTCCTATTGACCCATGAATGGCATTGTGGTGAAGGGTTTGTACTGGGGAGTTTTAGTTTAAGTAAGGTGCCCAGGTTGTCGCTTGTACTGGAGATCATTTGCAGATAGAAGTCCGTGAATTACAGGGACACTTACATTTTTAAAGCCATATCATTTGTAAAGTAAGTACATTCCAGCCTCAACTGACTCTGTACTATTTGATACCAAACACTTTACATCTGCTAAATGTTATCCTGGTTTGGGGTAAAAGGGAGAGTGCTTGCTGCCTGTGATGCCTTCATATCTCGTGATAGAAACATTGAATGATTAGCCTAGATTTGAAATATCCTTAATCAGATTTAATAAGACACAGGTGGCACAAGAAGTGCTTTCTGCTCAGGTAGGACGTTAGTTCACATCTAGACTCCATGAGCACATGGGTGGAAATGTGGCTTAAAAGGTAATTGCCTTGCAGCATGTTGCCAGTGTTGGCCATTAGGCACAAAGGAAGTTATTTGGTCTTCATTTGTTATGGTCTTATGTCTGAACGAGCAGCTTGTGAAGGCATGTTACTCCAGAGTAAGGCCAAATATTCCTTATAATAAGGATATCACTGACCACATCGAGCAGTTAATGTATGGTTCGACCACTGCATCAAAACAGTCTTAAGAGGTACGCCGCACCTTTTAAACATTCGACCTGTAGCTCTAATTCTGGTGTTTCTACAAGCTGTATAGCCTTAATATCATAAGATATAGATCGCACACAGCCTTATTCAAGTTGGATTACTAGCTAGCCCACAATGGCCAGTAGCATAATACTAATTCATGTGCACTACCATCACCAGACTATTTGAACCTAGGACTACAGGGTGGAGGAATGTGTTAAGAATACAGTTGTCTTTATAAATACGTGCAGTGTTGGAATTTGGTTGAGCTACGATCTAATAGAGATGAACTAGACAGGTTAATTTAGGGACTAACCTAAATTATATAATATGCCCCACAGAGTTATGTTAGTTTTTAATAAGCACTTGATATCCATATCATAAGGGGCTATATTCTAAAACATAGCGAGATGCTAGGATTTTGTGATTTTGACTATGGTATATGTCTTGGCTTGTTTAGACTGCAATGTAATGTGATCTGTAAAATAAGTACATTTGGATAGTGGGAACTGAGTTCTATTGACAAACAGAACATCAGTAAGCTGCAGTTGGGTTGGATTTGCCAATACCGAGCTGGTGTGCATATTCTTGTGTATGTTCCTTAGTTGTATGTTTGTCTTTTTGTCTGGGGTGTATGTGTATCTCTTCACAAGGTGGGAAACATACCCTTTAACAGTGTTGAACAACTCCAAGAATAGCGTGAAAGTAGTCTTGTGGAATGTGAATGGTGCTAACTGTGTGAACAAAAGAAGGAGGATATTGGATTGTTTGCAGGAAATAGGGGCAGATATTGCTCTGTTACAGGAGACACACGTAGTTGAAGCTGATGCAGAAAAATTGAAACAGGGATGGGTAGGGAATGATTTTTGTTCTCCATTTACTTCCTGCTTGAGAGGGGTTTGTACATTAATTCGGAAAAATGTGCCATTGTCTGTAATTTTAAGCAAGAAGGACAAATATGGACGGATAGTCTGAATCACTGTGAATGTACACAATTTAGTGTACAGAATATGTAATTTATATGCACCAAATGGGGTGGATGGTTAATTATTTCTTTCCTTGGCACAGTTTATACAGAGTCTGGGCCAAGACAACCTTAACAGAGGAGGTGATTTCAATGTTACATTGGACCCACAAATGGATGAAAGTGTTGTTTCATCCAGGTCAGAGACTGGAGTTAATCGGAGGGGGGGGGGTTAATAGATCTAATGGAAGAGTTCCAGTTTATAGACATTTGGAGACTCAATCACCCTCGAAACAGACAGTATACATTCTACTCAGGATGTCACAACATGCATTCCTGCATTGATTTGTTCTTGACAACTGGTCTATGAACACAGAACTTCAAAGCTGTGGGGATAAGTTATATCTTGATTTCAGAGGTTTTATGTGATTTTACAGACCACAATTACAGAGTGGTACATTTAATTGCGGTCAAAACACATAATTTCTTTTTAGTTTGGGGGGTTCCCCCCAATTCTCCAAATTTTCCACCCTTATAACGCCACCCCAAATCCATCCCCAGCAATTTTAACCCCTTACCTACCATCCACCCCATTTTATATATTTATTTGATCGTTTCTGTGTTTTTTAGTGTTATTGCCAGCTCTGTTATGTACCACTCTGTAATGGTTGTGATAAAATGACTGGATACCGATTTCAGACAATGCACCTATATCAATTGAGATGTCAACATCATTCCCAATACCAAAAACCAGTTTCTGGAAAATGAGCGTTAGTTTACTTGATGATATCGATGTGCTGGATGAAATTGTAAAGGAAGCAGAATTCTTTGTCAGAGTAAATTGGACGAATGTTGTGCCTCTGGAATTCATATGAAAGTCATTTAAATGTTATATGAGGGGTATGTTAATAGGCCTCTCTATGAAGTGGCAAAAGATGAGGGATAGTGAGATGAGATTGCTAGAAGAGGACGTCGTCTCTACATCAGAGAGGCAGTCAATGATGGATTCAACAGTGGGTATAAGTCCTGAGCTGAAACACAAGAAATATTCATTAGAAAAAATGCGAACAGAAAGGGCAGTGTTCTTACTATGAAAAAGGAGAGGAATGTGATTGGCTGTTGGCTCATTGACTTAAGGTCTTTCAAAGTGAACTATCGATTAGTTCAATTACAAGCAAGATAGGTGTACTGACATATGAGGCAAAGATGAATACGGACAATCTGATTTAACCTACTCTGAAGAAGGACAGGCCCGCAAAACATTTAGGCAGCTATAGACCTATAAATCTGATAAATACTGACAAGTCGATTGAAGTGGTCATGATTTCTCAGCAATGGTGGCTTCTGATTACTGTACCAGTCAACAGTTGAGCAGACATGGATTCGGTTGGTGCCAAGAGAGAATCAAGTATTTGAGAATTTGGTTAACTAGAGATGTGGATCGCATGATGGATGTTAATTTGGGAAGTATAATTGAGAAGTTGATTAAAGATTTGGACAGATGGACTGAGGTAAAATTAAGCTTGTGGGGGAAGGTAAATGTTATCAAGATGACTTTGGTGCCATGCATCACTTACATCTTAAGTATGATGCCACTTGTGGCTAAAAAACAGCAAATGAATAAAATTGACAGCATGTTACAATCTTTTCTGTTGAATGGAAAACAACCCCTTTTGAAGTTGTGGAAGCAGCAGCTGCCGTGTGAGAAAGGGGGTTTGGGAGTTCCAGACTTTGCAAGATACCACCTGTCCTTTGCTGCAAGGCACTTGACCCCATTTATTGAGGATGCAACAGATGTGTGGATGTTAGCTGAGACAAGTAGATGAACGCCTCTATCACCTAGAGCACTCCTAACAACGGAGGATGCAAGAGCAGGTAAATGTTACCCGCCGACTACATTCTTGAGGCAATGCTGCAAAACTTGGGGAGTTACCAAAGGACTCTGCTTCTTGGCTACAGAGAAGGAGTGTGCTGGACTTCAGTCCTCTTTTGCTGTTTATTACATCTAAACTGCTTTACACTGCGGAGAGGCCGCCATATCTGCCGAAGAGTCTTTTGGTCTTCGGGCTCGTCGGCATGGTCGGCTTATATTAGAAGAGTCATCGCATTAGAAGAGTCATTGCATGCATTCCAGTTCTCCCGTCAAAATCAGGCTGTCCAAGTTGGTCTAAGGCGGTAAGACTGGGGCCCAGGGGTTTGGGGATGCGTGAGTGACTGGTTCATATCCTGGCACTAAGGAATAATACTTCCCCCTGGCTCTAGCAGGCCTCGTTCTAAATATGCTCACTGTGGAACTTTCCAGCTTGTGCCTCTGGTTTGCTTGGGATCGGAACATTCAATCATTCAGAAATCTACCTGACATTTGGCTTTCACAAAGTGCTCACTCTTCTTTTTGTTACTTTGGTTCATCTGGTACACTTGGAAAATGCAACATCGTAAAGAAACGATCACAGCATTTAAATCCTTTACCACTATCGAGGCCAGAGGGAGTGGCGCTCTCTCACTTTTAACATCAGACCCGTGTGTTCCTCTTGTCTCTGGTGGGGACGTTTTGAAAAAACTAAAGGGTTAGATTCAGAGAAGACCATTTGGGATAGGTATTCTCGGAGTAACAGTTCTAAGAGTTACACTCAATGAAGTTGCATAGCACAATCTTCATGATACTAGAACCCCTGAGTGGAATGGTTCTTTTATGGAATTAATGGCTGCACCGGGCAATCAGGCCCTGCTGAGTGATACAATTATCTCACCACTTAATTCAACTCTTCAGACTCGAGCACAAGTGCACACGCAGCAGCTCCAGCATATGCCTCAGGCGGGGCAAATAACAAAGAGGGATTCTCAGAAATAATAGACTTGTGGAAACGTGGAATAGAATACACAGTGACTACAAAAAGATAAAGAGAAAAATGTAAGATCACTTTGGCAGCAGAAGGACTAGGAGAATGAATGATCTAGTGGGGGAGCTAGGTCAAGCTACCTTCCTGGCACCTACACCCACACAGGGGGCTCTGGTACAAGACCCTTCAGTAGGAGGCACTTTCCCAGAGTGCTTGTATCTTGGAAAGAGAGTCAACACAAGATAGTGCCCCCCGAAAGGAGAGACCCATTGATCACAAGGAGTTTACATCAGAACAAGAGAGAAGACAGAAGAACACAAGTCAGCTAATGAGCCCATTGGCCGCCTCCGAATTGCCAACATATCCACAAGCAAATGAAGCAACACTATTGGCACTGAACTTTGTTCTGAATTCGCTAGTTTCCGTTTTTGAACTTCTTAAAACAGAGGTTCAATCCCAAGCAGGGATACTTCTTGAACTCACCAGAGAAACTACGAATTGTGAATCTTTGTTGGTGGGATCACAATGTAATTAATTCAATACTGATCCCCACCCTGAAAGAGTCAAGGCTGGAGATAGCTAAACAGGGGCTCAATTTCTCAGCAATCTAAGTAACTCTCAGCGCGAAGAAGAAAGATGAAGTTGAACATAGACATCTGCTACAAGAGCTCCTGAATCAGTAGAAACCCCCAATATCACAAATGGAAAGAGAAGGAGAGGTGGGGAGGGATGAAGAGTCAATAAATCCTTTCAACGACACCCCTCTCTCCGAGTCAATCTTAGAGGAATTCAGAAGATTAGCGAATGTGCTTGAGAGGATGGTCGAAGGTATATTATATTTCCCTGCACATTTTTCCAGAGGTGAATCTCCAGGGGCAAGAGGAAGCTGCCCCAAATTGGACAGCGGCGGGGTCACAGTACTCTCGAGGTAGAAGGAAAGTCAAGAAAAGAGAAGCAAGAAAGAAGAGATCAAATACATTCTCGATACCTCTCGGGAAAGACCTAAAAAAAACAAGAATCAGAAAAACTTAAAACCCAAAAAATCAGAAACAAATTCTTTCTTCAAGTCCATCTCGAACCCACTCAGAGAGGATGACTCAACTGGAAAATACAAAGTTAGCTCAACAAGCAGGATCAGGAGGCACCTAAGAGAAGCCTCTCCATTAGAAAGTCTGCATGGGAAAAGAGGAAAAAAGCAAAAAACTGTGAAGATCGCTCTCTTGGGAGATATGCAGCAAACAATTGAGATCCTAAGTGTGGGTGTGGGGCATTAAACAGACCCACAAGAACACCATCCTGAGGGCTGAGACCTGCCAACTAACAAAGAAAACCTGAAGGACCCAACATACTAAATAGGGGTTCAACAAAAAAAGTGGGTTCTGTGGTCAGTCAGTTCCTTTGGCCACAAGGCTGCCATGGGCTCCAATAATTTTGAAGAAAAATCACCCTTCAGTAACGCCAAGGATGTCCACTATTCCAGTAGAAACCTCAAGTGTGAAAATAGCTCCAATATTCTTAAAACATCTTGGCATGGAGCAAGCAAAAACTCCCATTGTGGAGGAAGTCAGGACTGGGCAAGGCATGCTTTCTATCCTCCCTGAAAATGATAATGGAGCTGGAAAATCGACAGTGATTGCGGCATATGAACAAAAGGCTAGCCCGGCTAAATATGACTTGGGGAAGTACACCGCTCCCCTGAAGTGTAACGATGAAGGAGCATCTGACTTTGCGGTCCTGAGAGTTTGGCTCAAATAAGTAGGAAACAACACACAGCACAAGTCTCTGAGCAGAAGTGTGATCTTATCACACTTGAAAAGGGTGCCAAATCTCTACCTATTCGCCTCAAAGGATATAGAATTTGTAGGATTTCCTGTCGTCCATAATCTATATATTGTGGAAGTCGGTTTAACATCAAGAAAAGCGCAAAATGCTTTTCTGAGTGCGACAAGTGAACTGGAGAGACAAGGTTTAATCGTTCTTTGCTTAGCACCAGCAGAAGAAAATATTGGAAGACAATCTGACATGCGCCATTTGAATAAGACATCGTTGGGCTCTAAGACAAATTTGAGGGTTTCAGACACCCTCGGAAAGAAAAAGGACCCCCGACAAGATTCCCAAAACAATGTGCTTACCCTCCTTTCAAAAATATTGACTCAAGTGCTGCAGAAACTTGGGTTGTGGTCACAGTCTCAATAGGCAGAATGAATTTCGCCTGATAAGCTTGAACACACCAGATCCCAATACTTTTACATCGAAAAAAAAGCAGGATCATCTATTCAGCGATATTGATATTAGAATCCTCCAGGAAGCCTGGCTTGTTAATCCAATAGCTACTGAAGGTTATCTAGTACATATACTACCTGCTCATCAAAATTTCAAAGGCAGGCCATCAGGGGGCCTTCTGATGGCTTTTAAGAATTTGCCAAGCAGGGAAATAACCCCCATTTTAAACAACAACATGGGCATCCAAGCTTGCAAATTTACGTTACTATCTAGTGGAACCCCACCTGGATCGAACTTCAGGACTTCCTAATCACTCTGTTGTCAATGTTTGAAAAGATTAAACTTAATCACGGGGGTGCTCACCTAATTCTAGCAGGGGATCTGAACACTCAGTGTGTCCAAGTCTCAAAGGAGAAGGAAGTAATCAGTTTTTCGAGAATCTCTACCAAAGGAAAAAACTGTGTGGAATTTATGGACGCATGGGGCTTGAAAATGATAAATGGATCAATTCCGGGATCATTCCTCAGGCATCGACTTGGTTCTGAAGGCAGTCCTCCTCTACATTAGATTACATCTTCATGTCAGCAGGGCTATTTGTTACGCTCACCTGGCTCCCACAGGGGCGTCGGTCAGACCCGGACAGCTGCGGTCTCCACCCACGTGATGTGTAGTGCAGCGATGACTGACTGGATCTGCCCTCCTAATCTTGTCTGCTTAACCCGTAGAAATATTCTCCTGCAAGTGGAGGGATGGATTTAGCCACTTGTGGATTCAAGTGATGGCACCCCCACAGTCCTCCCCAACTAATCACCTCCGAAATGCCCTCACAGCAATCTCACCTTATATTCTTGAAAGATGAGCTCTCCATCCTGCGTGGATTTGCAGGGGCGCGTCGATTCCAGTTACTTCACTGGTTTGAAGGCTCGGGAGAGTTCCGGAGAGTATTGACTGAGGTTCCTGGTGAGGACCAGCAAGTATTAAGTTCATAGAGTTCAATATGTCCGATGTTCACTCTTGTTCCCCCTTCCTTTCTTGTCTTCCAGTGGGCTCGTGAAAAGATGCTCTTCTGGCAGCTGGTGGCACTCAGGTAAGAGTCTGTATTACCCGGCACTGTCCAGTAAATGTTGCACGAGGAAAACGTGTTGTTTTGTCTTTCTTTGCAGATGCGGCACGTGAAAATATGGAGAGTCACAAAAGGATGCCTACGGTGGTAAATCAGGTAAGTCTATGGTGGTAAGAATTATATTTGTTGGTTCCCTCGGCTCACCTTTTGGTTTTCTTTTGTCTCCTAGGTGCCGAAGTTCGGCGAAGAAAGGATGGAGGCAGCGCCGACCCGAAGGATGCTGTGAAGACTGGTGAGTATGGTGCGGCGCGTGCAGAAATGATGTTCTTTACAGGTCCGGAGACAAGATGGATCCAGAATCAGGTGTGGAATAGAAATAAGTTTGTTTTCTAACCTTGTCCCTTTCTTTCCTCTTTGTTTTAGGAGCTCCGGATTCGAGGCGGGCGTGGCAGAAGACTGGATGCAGGCTGCAGGCACGGTGAGTGTTACGCTACTGGATGCAGAATAACGCGAAGCGTGTATTGCTGGTCGGGCGTGGTTTAAATAGCCTCAAAAGTATTCACAGGTAAGAAGTCCCTAGAACCACACACAAGTAAAAAATAGTCCCTATAGAAAAATAGTCCCTTTCAGGCTTCATGTTGGATTGGAGTCATTTGCAGCATGGTCTGCCTGAGGTAAGTAATGACCATGAGCCTGGCGCCTTAGGCGCCAGCACTGATTCCTACTATGAGCCAGGCGCTTAAGGCACCAGGACTGAACCCAGATAGTCCCTAGCCGGGGCTGCTGAGGTTTTACTAAATGTCTAGATGCCTGCTCCCGGGGCTGATGGGCTTGGTCCGGACGCCTGGGGTTAGGCATCATGACACTATTCTCCAAAAGCTTATTTTTGGAGATTAAGCCTGATGGAGGTAGCGAGCACACACGGTTAGAGCTGTCATTTCCAGACATCTCCATTACCTTGTTAGACAAACAACCACAGGATTTAATAACTAACAAGGGAAGAGCATGCCTTTCCAAGCAAAGACTGGAAGGTAGAGTTCTTAACAACAACTTATTGAGAGTTCCTTATTACGTCCAGCAGGAAATTTGCCAGCCAGTTAAATTTGTAAAGTTTATCTGGTCTATCTGTCCGCCAAGCTTGGGCAGAACAGGGAGGCAGCATTTTCACTGCCATATATTTGACAAAGAAACCTGGCTGTACAAAAAGTCACTAAAACAGAAGCTGAGAAAGTTGAAGAGACTGAATCTCTGTCCTGAGGCACTCAAAGAGAGTCTAGGAATTTATCTATTGAGTTTAAGCATTGGTCAGTGGGCAGAAGGATGCTGCACCTTCAGAAAGACAGAGAAATGATGCTGAGTACAATCTGCAAAAACAACTCCAGAAACTTCTGGTCGGTTATCAACCAGTCAGAGAAAACCCCCAATTGTAACCAATGTAATTTAGTGCCTGAGACCAAGGGGATAGAATATATTACACAAAAAACTCCCACATGGTCCTACATAGACCCGGCCAAGATGTCAACTGGCACCTGTCTGTTGATGAACAGGACTTAGCGGATTTAATTGCCAAATTATCCTCTTCCAAAGCAGCGGGCCCAAATGGGCTGACCTATTAGGTCTTAAAGAATAACATAGCTGTTTGGTCTACAATGCTACACTGGCTTTTCAAGGAGATCCTCAAGAGGCAAATGTTCCCTCCTTCATGGGAAATTGCCACAATTACTCTGTTTTTCAAGGGGGACGATCGTTCACAACCGGCGAACGATATCCCAATTGCCCACCTTGACATTAAAAGCCAATTGTTCCTGAAAGTCTTACTAAACGATCTGGAAAAATGGGCTGAGAGTGAGCAAATCCTGTCTAAGTTCCAAACAGGGTTCAGAAGAGGTCTGTCCACTGCCCTAAATGGGTTAGCTCTTAATTTGATCAGTGAGAACACCAGGTACACGGGAGAATTACAACCGTATGGGGCTTGGGTGGACTTCTCAAAGGTCTTTGACCAGGTTATTAGGGAACGTCTCTGGAACAAGTCCCAGAAGGCATGTTGTCAATGCTAGTCAGCTACACAGGGATACTACCCTGAGAGTAAGACTGGACGACAAAGGACATCTGTCGGATTCTATTAGGGTTGAGAAAGGAGTAAGTCAGGGTTGCCTGGGGGTACTACTCTTTTTCAACCTGTATTTGGCAGATATGGGTCCCTATCTGAAATCATCGGCTTTGGCCAGCCCGAGAATCAATGCAACCAAGATCTACTGGCTGGCCTACGCCGACGACATTGCACTTTTGGAAAACATAGCTGTGTGGCTGCAACATCTCCTAAACAATCTGAGTGATTATGCCAAGGAGAACAGGCTTTCTATAAACCCACCTAAATCTAAAGTAGTAGTATTCAGGCACATGCGTAAAAGGGTTGATTTTTCCCAATGGGTGTTGGATGGTCAGGTCCTCCCGATAGTGGAGGAAGTAGTGTATTAGGTATATATGGTTTACACATTTCCTTCATTGAATAAGGTGGAAATGGATGTACAGGACAAAATTAAACAGATCATGCCACAAATGAAAAAGGTCCTTTTTAAATTCTGCAAATTTTTTGATTGTCCCCCTGATTAAATTTTACACAGCAAAATGTATTCCAGTGATCTTATACAGGCTGGAGGCTAAGCACCATTTGTGGAGCATAAATTGGGAAAAATTTGAGGGCTCAGTTTGGAAGAGAGTCCTCGGACTCCAATGAGCCTTTCAATGTCCAGCCTAAGATTTGAGCTGGGTTTGAAATCCCTGAGAACTCCTGCAGAATGGAGACTGATCTCCCTTTTTCATTTAGTTATTACAGCCAGGAATGCACACTATATGCAGACATTAAGGCTCACTCGGAGCACTCTAAATCAAAAACATTGTCTCAGCATTAAAAGTAAAGGAGATTTTAACCAAGGCTGAAACTGATCTTGAGACATTAATTTCCAACCCAGTAAAAGCCAAAAAAGCCCTAGAACTGATGGACTGGATCTCAACAATATACAACATGTGGACTGTAGTCCCCTTAAACTGATTCTTGTCATTGGATAAGAAATTAGGGACTCTGCAAGATACCTTGGAAAGTTTCCAGATTGGAAAATTAGGAAAAATTACCTTAGAACTCACCTAAATTTGGTCCATACTGGAGAGGCTCTTGTTAAAAGGGGTCAAGGGGAGGCCACTAATAAACCATGTGGCATATGTACAAATGCGGAGAACCAATTTTTTAAACATCTTTTGTTGGAATACGAAAAGGTACCTGACCACTAAGATCTGCCCTATTTACCGGATTTATGGCTAGAGAAGATGGAATAGTTTCTGAAATGTTCTTGGACAGATTGATCTCCGGCTACGACACATCATTAACAACATCTGTGATTCAGGTTTTGGAAAGAAGTAACATAATAATATGAAAACATCTTTAGATCACAATTGCTGTTTATTCTTGGTTTGTATGTGCCTTTTCTGCCTGAAAGAATCTGGGGGTTTCATGTTTGTTTCTGTTTGGATTATGATTGGAAAATTGCTCACTGTGTCTTTTTTTTTACTCTTATGACTCAAAACTGTTTTATTGCTCTTAAATTCTTTTTATTTTTATCGGTGTTTTTTTGATTATTTGTTAGTAGAAATATGAGTTGTCTGTTTACGTTGTAAAAGGTTTCTCATAACCAGATACAACAACAAAAATACAAAAAAGGAAGAAGTCTTTTACTCATCGCAATCATCAGTATGACTGAATCCTGCGATCATGCTGGATGGGAAAACACAGTTCTGGCCAAATTGGTTCCTGTGTGGAATCCAATGGCTTGGTGACCTGTTTACAGATGGGAAATGTATCACTAAATTGACTGAGTAAAGGAGTATACAAGATTGCACATATACGGAATACAGAAAATTGAGGAGGGCTGTGGATGAAAGGATTCCAGGTCAAAACAAGGAGCTTGCAGATTGGTTGAAGGAATTCTCAGTGGATGGCCATATAGCACCAAAAGTGTACAAACAACTGTCGAAAATGCAAATTGGATAATGAAAATCTGCTTAATGAGTGGTAGGAAACTATTGGATCTGAAATGCACATTTACAGGTGGGAAAATATATGCAGAAATGTGCAATTGACATCACTAAACCTTGGAGATAGGTTTGAAAAATCAAAATATTAAACATAGTGTTCTGGACACCACAGAGACTCTACGAAACAGGATTGCTCGAATCCAATACTTGTTGGAGATGCAAAAACAGGGTTGGTTCATTTGAGCATATGATTTGGTATTGTAGCAGTGCAAGGGTATTCTGGAATGATATAAGAGACAATGGGCCTCATTACGAGTCTGGCGGTAACCGTGCCGGAAATTCTGACAGGTTACCACCGGACTCGTATTACCATTCCGCCTCCGTGATTGCCGTAATCTTCATGGCATTACAACCCCAGTGACCTGGTAATTCCGGAGGCGGAAATCGGTAATTCCCCATTCCCATGGAGTCCCACAGGACTCCATGGGGATGGGGACCATGGAAATACCTTCTCCGTCTATGACAGAGCCGGTGTTTCCATGTCCGCCTGCAGGCGGATGGTGTGAAACCCGCCAGGTCAGACCTGGCGGGAGTGACACCTCCCGCCTCCTGGATTCTTAATCAGCCGGTCCGGAAAGAACGATGGTGGTGGATTTACCACCACCGTTCTTTCCGGACCGGCAAGGTCGTAATGAGGCCCAATGATTTTCTGACCATCATCTTGGTAGAGGAAGATCTAATAGAAGGTCTATCATACCAGCAAAGGTGTTGGTTCTACAGTGCTTTTCCGTCAGCAAAGAAAATAGTATTGCGGCATTGGAAGGGTGAGAAATTGCCTACTGTCTCAGCATGGTTGGAGGTTCTACATAGAATGTCTATGCTAGAAAAGGTGATATTGTATGAGAATAAGAAATGCAACCTGCATGAAGAGATTTGGGGGAGGTTTTTGGAGTTGTAAATCATTGTTCTGTTCTCCAAGCTGTATAGGGGGGTTGTGGGGTGTATGTTATATTGTATTGGTAATGTAACATCTTTGATTGTCAACTCTGAATGCTGTTCAATAAAAATGTGGAGGAAAAGCATTAAGCGAATACTCCTTGGACATCAGAAGGAGAAGCTTTCACCTGGAACTTTATTACGTTCAGTCTGCCCAAAGTCATCAGCCATAGAGGTGAAGAAAAAGATCCTACCACCACCCATTCCAGAGGGACATTTGGCATAAACTGCTGTTTGGGCAAGCCCTGCTTCTGCCCGAACACTGGAACCAGGATACTGCTTACTATAGGTGTCAGCAACTGAAAATGCTCTGTGACAGGTTCCTAGTTTGGAAGGGCAGAACAAGGACTCACTTTGCCCATGTAGACCCTGGATAAGGTCCCCAGCAGCTAAGAATCTAAGACAGTGACGGATAACCCATTAGGCCAAGTAGGCATCAGGGGATCATAAGGATCAAAATAAAACAGTGCAGAAAATGGAAAACGTATTAGGAGATAATTTGCGAGGGGGGCGGCTCCTGACGTTTTGACTGCCTAGCTGCATCCACAGGGTTTAATCCGGGACTGATCCAAGGAACAGTTCTGGGCGCTGCTTCCTGCCTCAAATCACTTTCAAGCTGATTTGGCCACTTTTTACTCATTTTTTGAGTTGCCACAGGCCCACTAGTGCTGACATCACCTGCCAGCACTCCAGCCATATTCAAACCGATTACCACTGTAGAAACACATTGCATCTCCTGGCACTTATGGAATTAACTTGACCGCTTTGAGATGCTGACTTGACCATCACCTATCTGTTCCTCAGCTGACTCAAGCTGATCACTCCTGCACCACACTGCATTGCTGGGCCACGTTGTACAGACTCAACTATCTCAACATGAACCCTATCCATTTGGGAAATCTGACTCGGCTATTTCAAGGTGATTTCAACCCCTGAGCCGCCCTTAAGCCACCCAATAAGAATATAAAGGGAAATTATACTGTTTCCGTCCCCTTGGCCCATCCTTCCTTAGCTGGGTCAGAGGGAGACCCATAGGGTGGAAATATTGTAACAGACCCCTAATCTATACCTGCCATTGCCCACCGATTAGGGTGGCCAGTAGATGGCCCCAGTCAGTGGTCCCTACCACTTCTCTTATCCACCTCACACCAGAGTACTAACAATTCCTTTCCATTCCTCCCAGCTTACATACTTAGCATGATATACATTCCCCTTTTTAAACATTAACATGCCTCATACCTATTAACTACTATCATACATAACCATAAATATATATGGATAGTGATCGGTGGTGAGTGAGAACAGGGAGCCGATCCCAGGCCGCCAGACACAGGCTGCAACAAGTGTGCAACAAGTGTTGCGACGAGCAGGAGAATATTCTCATAAGACACATAATCGTTCACATCCCCTTGAAAAGGTGCACAGTGAGCTGAGAACCATTTCGGGTCCCAGGCCTTGGGACGTCAGTTCTAGCCAATCATAGTTTACCACTCTAGGAGTGGGTAGCAATGGCCAAGAGCCAATGCTAAACCCACTATTCTGCAACAATGTCTTGGTAAATTGGGGATGGGACAAGCAAGCCACCTTACATGTGAGAGCCAGTAGAATAACACATATAGGTACCCACATAGGTTATTACACTCCTGACGGCCAATCCCACACAGCGATTTCTTTGGAGAGATGCCCAAGTAATGATGGAGTAGTGACGCAATTTTGCATTAAAACTGGCCTGCGAGCCAGAAGGCGAGCTGTGCATGAATATGTCTGTGTTCCTGTGCTGATCCCTGTTGGTTTTTCTTGCAATAAACCGCAGTTTGAACTTGCCGTTGACTGAGACCTCCGTGTATACTAGGGAGGGAGTTGGGCTCTCCTAAGTCTGCGGACTTCCAGCATCGCTCTGGCATACCTGGGAGTCTGTCCCAACAAGTTGGTAGCCCAGCACAAGGTTGTCTCCCCCGCCACAAAACCTGAGAGGCTGCAGGACCCTCGCATATTTTGAGAGGACAGGGACACGTACCCATTGAAAGGCATCAGGAGCCATATTGGAAATCATCCTGCCAGAAGTCAGCGAGGAGTCCACGCAGACCAGGACGGGGAAGTTAGCACCTTCTGGTGGACACAGCAGCACCAGCAGACCACGGAGTGTAAGCATTGACCCAGTCGAATGGCAACTGTGGGTCTGAGGGAGGGTATTGAATATCATGGAGTATTGTTACAGTACCGTCGAGTATTGTGAAAGTATTGTTTAGCATTGTTGAGTAGGGACAGGAGCGGAGGTAGATGTCCCTCTTCCATGTTTAGGGCACATTCCAGTTTAGAGTTAAGCAGTTCTTGTGAATAACCTAGAATATCGACTCGAGGTCGTGGATGACAGAAGATATGTAAATAGTGGATTTCCTGTGGGTTGGGCTTTTTAGCTCGGGTCATAAATGACAGTATCCCTGTAAAAGTTAGCAAGGGAAGCTGGCCCAGATTGCGGAAGGTGATTTGACTGGTTAAGTCTCCTGGAGTGAGACGTTTTGCATGCTAGTCAATGGAGAGGGTACAGTTCAACCACAAGAGAATATTGGTATAGTCGGCCTGGAATCGGGAAGATAGCTGTGGTGTTTCTGTGTGTTTTGGGAGTAACAGGTTATAACAGTGTGTATGTAGTATTTCATTTCTTAGCGCTACCTTGCTTAGTAAAACTGGTGACATCACCTATGGGTTTGCACATAGGACACGGAGAGCACAAGACAGTGAGGAGCTAGCATTTGGAAATTTGGGACTGATGAGATGAGGTGAACAAGTGGTGGTGCACGAAGGCGCATGCACAAGTTTGTGGGTGTACCTGAGGAGGCAGTGACGCTGAGTTTGCGATGGGTTGGTGCGCAGAGCACGCCTGATAAGTTGTGGAGCAATAGAGGCTTGTACCTTTCTCATTAAGCAGTGGATTTTCGAAACCCTCAACTCGAGGTCAGGTAAAGACAAGAAAAATGTATCTGGGGAAGTGCAGGGGTGACATGCCCCTACAACGCCTGTGTGAGACACTCCCACCCTACAGGAAAAATATGTAAATATAGCATAGAAGAGTCCAAAAGCACTGAGGGAAAGCTAACTAAACCATGGCCACAGTGCGGAAGTTTCTCCAAAGACACGCAGCAATCACTACTGACACACATACAGGGTGCCTGTAAGGGGAAGAAGTTAACGAAATGCATGGCCATATTCAATTTGTGGCACATGTTCCAGGAGGGCGGCAGAGATGCAGCAAGGCATCAATGGTTGCTGAGGCAACAGGAGGTGAAGGAGCCAGGGGCTCATCCCTCCACTCCCCCACATGTTCCTCCAAGTGTAGCATCAGATGACACAGATGACAAGAAAGGGATGTACCCGTTGAAGGAAATAAGAGCTTTACGGGAATTAAGATCAGCAGAGGGGTATTCGACATATAAGCCACCACCATATACGAAGGAGGAGAGCTCGAGGGATGCAGGGCAGCCAGCCACTGAACGAGAGACGAGCAGTAAGGCAAAGAAGGCCAAGAAGGAGGGGCTTGGAAGCATAGCCACGAATGAGTGGATAGGAGGACAGATACTCCTGAAGCTGGAAGGGAAAACAGACAGGGAAGTCGGAATGGGCAGCTAAGGCAATGGAATGACTGATGGGAAGCAGCAAAGCAACCGACTGGGCTTAGATAATGGGTGAGACAGGAGGGAAAACGAACGAGAGGAGAAATCAGAGCGAGAGGACAGGGAGAGACGAGAGAAGAGAAGTTGGAGAGAGAAGATATGGAGCAAAGAAAGGAGGATGAGAAGGAACAAACGGTCTTTGTCCGTTGCTCCGACTAATTTCTTGGATGGTTTCACCGGGCATTCTCAGAGGAAGTGCCCTGCTTTCCCACAGTATAAGCAGAGCTGCTGTGACCTTCTTTTCTCCCTTTCAATCTTGATGATAGGACTCCATAATCCACTGATCTGCATTGGTTCAGTCTGTTCATGTGATTTGGCTTGATTGTCACGGGGTCGCACATAGACCGACCTCCCTTCAGCTCTTGTTTGGTCCATTTTTCGATTCTGCAATCTGTGACCGAGCTGCACAGTCAAGTTGATGTATTCCGCACATCCCTCGGGGGGCTTTACCACTTGAGCTAGAACATTCTTGAGTTCCCCACGCAACCCTCGATAAAAGAGCCTAGTTCTCTTTTCTTCTGGCCAGTTTGTCTGTGCTACGAGACGATTGAAGGTTGCGATGTAGGTCAATAGGTCTTCGTTTCCCTGTCTGAGTGACAATAATTCATTGTCCAGAGCTTGTCCTGAGTATGCATTGCAAACAATTTCTCCATCTCACGCTGAACTTCCCCAAAATCCCGAAGCAGAGGATCATCATGGTTTACTAAGGGTATTGACCAGTCCGCTGCGCTGCCTCCTAAATATGAAAGTACAAATGCGACTTTGGCTTGATCGTTAGGAAAAGCCTCAGGCGGGCACAAAAAATGAAGGCGACATTGGTTCATGAATATAGCGTGCTTATTAGGGTCGCCAGTAAAGCGTTCGGGCGGGCTAGTGGCACTGCACCTGAAAGAAGCACCTGAACTGGTGTTGATGGCTGTGGCGTGGGATGATGGGCAAATCCAGGTAGTGGAACCTGACTTGCGTGGGTCTGAAGCTTTTGTCTTGCCAAGTCGTCAGTTTGTTCTCGAGTTACAGAAGGTTTCCCTCCTTAAAGCATTGCTTTCCTGTCTGGAGGCATGGACTTCAGTCCGTAATTCCCCCAATAGGTGGGCCAACTGGTCTGTTCCCGAAGTATCCATAATGCCCAGGCAGAGATTCGTAGAGGCTTCACGTTCTGTTATGCTCGCCTGGTCTCTGCGGGGACACAGTTGCAGCACTCCCTGGAAGTGGATGACCCCTGTCAGGCTTCTTCCCTTGCACATATGCTGTGGGCTGTGACAATTGGTGACACTGCTCCTGCGTGGATATGAGAGATCGTGAGAATGCTGCTATGTGACTGTTGTCTCTCTCAAACCCTCCTTCCCAAAGTGTGGTGAGCATGCGCTGTCCCATATAGGCTCACCTATTGATTAATGATAATGAGCTCTCCGTCCTGCTTCTCACTGCAGGGGCGCTTCTTGATGGACCGAGGTCCTTCACTGGCCCATTGTACGTGGCAGCCTAGACCAGCTGCGGCTTAGCCACTCCTGATGGTAAGTGTCTTATGGCTTTAAAATATTGTGATGTTAGTTCCTGATTATTGTCTGTATCTTTTAATGATGTCTCTCTTCTGCTTTCTTCCAACAGGTGAAATTGCGGCCTTGCGGTAGTTTCGGTGCCTGAACTGAGGCCAAAATGGAAGAGAAAGGAGCCCACGATGCTCTGACAGCAGGTGAGTGTTGGTTTAAGGTTGAGCATGAAGATTTGTCAAAAGCGCGACCTTAAACGTAATGTCCTTGTAATTTCTAATCTTATCTTTATCTTTTTCTCTTGCAGGTGCCGTCTTCGGATGAACTGCTTGCCGTGCCGCGATATCAGGGTTGAAGTGCTGCTTTCCTGAGGTCTGGAGATGGATGATGATTGCCAGAGTCAGCTGTGATGCGTGCCGACGAGAACAGGTCACAAGGTAAGTGCTGAGGCTGGTAGCTGGATTCAAAGGTAGGATGCGCTCAGGCGTCAGTGAGCGTTATGCTGCCATCAGTGCAGAATAATGCAAAGTGCTTGCATGAAGGCTGGGTGCACTTACATAGTCTAGCTCTGGCCACGCCCATTAGCCTTGGCTTACCGGCCACACCCTGCCACTGTTAAAGGATGCTGCACGTGCAATCTAGTTTTCCCCAGTAGTCACGCCCAAATAAATGCACGTTGAAGTTCCTGCAGGTGAAATAAAGTACTTTTGCACCAAATAAAGTGTGTCAGCTTACACTTGTTCATGAGCCTGGCGCCAAAGGTGCCAGGACTGAGTCCAGCTGGGCCCTCTATGCTTTATTGTCCCAAAAGGACAATTAAAATTTGTTTTACCCCTTACCCTCATCCCCTGATGGTGCGGGGTCTGTGTTTTAGGGCCAGTGGCCATGACAATACTAGAACCAATGGATGTGTACGCAGGCATTAAGGTGACAGACAGGTCGGACTGACCAGAAGCACACATGGGGAGGAGGGTTTCACACAGATGCCCTTACTGAAGAGGGGCGGGGTGCGACCTCAGTATAAACCATAGAAACTCGCACCCAGGAGAACGTGAAGTGTAGACTGCACTCATTAACTGCGGGTGCAGGGAAGTGTATTTACGAAATGGAAAAGCTGACAGCGGGAAATAGGTTAGCAGTGGGAGACATAAATGGACTACTAGTGGCCGCAGGGATGCTGCTGATGATGTATGGAAGAGGACACGGTTCCTTGGGGTAACATCACAAAGCACGGTGCATGATGGTTTGCCGTTTACAAACTGCAGAGCGGCTGTATGGCGAGTGTTAAGGACACAATACCATGACACATCAGATATTGGGGCAATTACGTCCCGGAAAATGAGGGAAGATGAAGACCCTGTGCTCTGGAGATCCAAGAGCTTTGGCACCTTGAAACGCCAGAGCAGTGCGACAAATCTATAGCCATATTCTACCATATACTAGTACAGGGGCTTCCAGAGCCCATCCAAAAGCACTGAGGAAGTTGGTAGGCATGGAAGCAAAAGCTTTGCCAGAAATACAATTCCTGATAGTCCACCATTGTAGGCTCTGGCAGGAGAAGCTTAAGAAAAAGGTGAAAGACAGACAGATAGATGAAGCAAAACTAGTACACGAAAAACTATTGTTGTACCAATGGAAGGGGTGGTACTAACCAGCCCCACCCCTCAGGGGCAGCAGCAGCCAGAACAAAAGCAGTTTGTACTGCCCATTGGGGGAGGGTTCATAGGGCGGGGGAATACTCAGCAAGTGTTTTGAGGGAGGGGGGCAACCGAGAGGATGCAGGTTTGGACCGCAGATATATCACAATCAAGGTGGCTTTCTAGAAGGGTTTAGGGGATATGGGCAGCAGGTGCAGCAGGGCCCAGGGGATTTTGTCAGGGGGTTTCCAAGGGCAAGGGAGGGAGCCACCACAGTGTTGGACGTGTGGGCAATTAGGACACATTTTGAGAGTGTGTAGAGGCAGGGGGATGCAACATAATTGGGGAGCACAGGGCTAGCAATCATATCAAGAAGGCCAGGACAACTACTATGCAACTGACCAACAACAGCAAGGACAGATACAGGGCAGGCACCACTGGCTTGCGGGAAAACATAGCAATTGGCACAGATACAGAGCAATGTTGCAGCAGCACATGTGGACTCCATGGCAACCGTTCCCGTTAGACAACTGTGAGGAGTTAGCATGGTAGGGAACAACCCCTTTACAGGGAATGGAATGTCCTTTTACCCTCAATAGAACAGCACACAGATGAACATGATGTGTCCCATCCTGTCAATCACACACAACCCTGCGGAGGTACCTTGCATAGGGTTGACGACAGGTGACAAAACCTTTCCTTTCTTGTAGACACAGGGGCAACTAGGTCCTGCATTAGGGAAGGAGCATTTAAATTGACAGGCGATGCCATGAATACTCAAGGATTCTCTGGGGCTCGGGACGTGGTTCCTTTCACAGATGATGTCTCACTTTCTATAGGAGAACACAATCTATCTCTGCCTTTATTTACTCTCAACAGACAACTGTAAATATACTGGGATGAGACATTAAGAGCAGACTGAACATGACAATTACATTCGCATACAAGGGGATAATATGCTCCACACCAGGAATATACTTGCTAAATGTAAGAGATCGTTCTAGCTTATTGTGTATGGAGGGTACAGAAGGGGGTGCCAGTGGATGAGGAAATGTTCCAGTACGGTACTGACATTGTTATTGCATGGCTCCCAGCCATTGCAGGGAAAATGTGGCAGGTTCAAAACAAGTACCTATTCAGGCCTGAGCTATGAATGGACGAGGAAGAGGGAACGATAGTGCCAAAAGAAATAGAGGCAGTGGTAGAGAGAGAGGACTGGATAGCGGTGCATTGGATGGACGACACAGGACGAGCATGGAGAGCGGTGATCGCAGTGGCAGAGGGGTGCAGGCTGACCACAATGACAGATGAAGAGTTATTCAGAGAAGTGAGGTTAGAGATTGTAACGCTTACCTTGTCTCCACAGGAGTGTAATGATCCAAGGCCCCTGTTGATCTACTAAAAGTGGTTCTTTAAGGGTTTTTTCCTGTCATGAATGAGAGATAACAAGATGGGAGGTACTGTAATTAATATGAATGGTAAATTCTACTAGGGCTCTCTCCTGCCTTCCAACCTAAAAAGCTCCTCCTTTATTTATAAGGCCCACACTCTCCTCACTTGTCTTTTGTGTTTTAGGAGCTCTCCATCCTCCAATCATACAGGGGTGCGTAGGTCTTGAGGATCAGAATACTAGATGCTGTTGAACTCTGGTAAGCTTCTCAGGGTAAGTGTCTTCTTACATGATAAATGTCACTTGTCAGAACCAAGGGGAAAAGGCAGATGTCTCTGAGGAAAAATGTTCTAAAGTTGGAGAGATCTCTCTTGCTGAATTAAATAATTCTTTCTTCCTTTTGCAGGTTCTCTGAAGAATAAGCTTTAACTGAAGAAGTCAGCGTTATCAAGGAAAAAACGTGAAAACCTTTTTGTGCGGTTAGTTGGCGCGCTTGCTATAGTTGAAGTGCACAAGCAGGGTGTCTTCAGTAGCCTGATAAGGTTTTTTCTATTGTGGTAAGTATGCGGGCGTATCTGGGAAAAGAGCGCTGCACAGCGTAAGTTCGTTTTGAAAAACTACTGCCTTCTTCTGTGAAGCATGGCTTTTAACTGTGAGGAAAAAAATCATGGGAGCTTCAGGCACATATTCGTACAAGTACTTTCATTCGCCTTTAATTCTGTAATGTTCGTCATTTAACTTTGGTACCTTTGTATTGCAGGTCTTCGGAAGTCGGAAAAACCTTGGACTGTTGCTGCAGCTGCGAATGAAGGCTGATGACAAAAATGGGAACTATGACAGAAGAAATCTTCTGTTGGAGGACTGCAGCAGCGGAAACTTCGGTCAGGTAATACTAGTCTGTGGTCTGTAGATATTCTGTGAGCTTTTCAGATTAATAATATTACTTTTAATTTATTCTGCAGGTTCTGTGAGATGAGCACCGGTAGCGTTACACCGCTGTCAGAGGACCTAACGTGAAGCGCGCATTCCTGCAGAGGCGGGCCTTATATAGCCATCAATGCCCAATGTCTGATTCTCTATTATAACTTATCAGTGACCCACAGGGCGGCCATCTTAGAGGTGTTGGGATACTATTGAGTTTCTATGGAAGTCTATGGTTAACTAAATACTGTGGACTGTGAGAATGCCATGTTTGCCATGCTAAAACCCATCTAGAGCCTATAGATCTATACAAAGAACCCCGCCTGGCCTGAACTCCTGAATCTAAACCAGAAACCCTGGATGTGATCATGACAGAGATGGAGATGGTGTTTGAGATGAGTGTGACTTATTGGTTGAGGATACACTACATGGAGGTACCACAGAGGATGGCAGTGGAGCTGGAGGTGCCACCCCCATTCTGTGAGGAGGATCTGGCTAAGGTGTCCAGCCCCTTGTGGATGACAAGTCCCTATGATGTGGGGCTTCGGAAAAGCATAGTGGGAGTGAAGATCAAACTGAAACCAGAAGCAATTTTACCTCGAGTAAAACAGTACCCACTCGCAAAGGTGGCAGATGAGGGCATTTATGAGACAATTTCAGCACTAATTGAGAGAGGCCTCCTGGTGCTATCTGAGTCCCCATGCAACACTCCAGTGTACCCAGTGAAGAAGGCGAAAGATGGGTTGTGGCGTTTTATACAGGACTTAAGGCCTCTTCATCACATTGTAGAAACAGAATATTCTTTGGTTGCCAACTCAGCTACAATCCTGTGCAGCATTCCAGTAGAATCTGCCTGCTTCACGGTAATTGACTTGAATAATGTATTCTTCTCAGTACCACTAAACCCAAACTCACAGGACCTGACCAGCTTTATGTACAGAAACCAGAAGTGGGAACATGCAAGACTTCTTCAGGGTTACTGCGAGTCACCATCTATCTTTAATAGATTGATACAGATGGACTTGTGCAACATACAGATGGAGAGCACAGTGCTGCAGTATGTAGACGACATTTTGATTTGCAGCAAGACGGAAGAACAATGCAGATAGGACTCAGTACACAGAGCTACAAGGTGGACAAGGCCAAACTAAAGTACTGTCGGAAGGAAGTGCTGTACATCGGACAGACGATCGCACAAAATGGCCGACAGATTACCCCAGAAAGGGCAGAGAAAATATGCAAGACAGCTGAGCCCACAACAGCGAGAGAGATGCAACAGTTCTTAGGGTTGTGCAACTACTGCAGAGCATGGGTTTTTGACTCCAGCACATACACAAGACCCCGATTAGGAGCCCTGAAGGAAGCACAGAAGGGACACAAGACACTGACATGGACCACAGATTTGACGGATTCATTTAACATGCTGAATGAGGAAATATGCACAACCCCAGTTTTAGGGATCCCAAACTACAAAAAGGAATGTTTCCTGTTCTCACACACTGATCATGACAGAAATGGTGTTTGAGATGAGTGTGACTTATTGGTTGAGGATACACTACATGGAGGTACCACAGAGGATGGCAATGGAGCTGGAGGTGCCGTCCCCATTCTGTGAGGAGGATCTGGTCAAGGTGTCCAGTACATTGTGGGTGAAAAGTCCCTCTGATGTGGGGCTTCGGGAAAGCATAGTGGTGTTGGGATACTATTGAGTTTCTATGGAAGTCTATGGTTAACTAAATACTGTGCACTGTGAGAATGCAGGAGCAATTTTATCACAAGTAAAACAGTACCCACTCACAAAGGAGGCAGATGAGGTCATTTATGAGACAATTTCAGCACTAATTGAGAGAGGCATCCTGGTGCCATCTGAGTCCCCATGCAACACTGCAGTGTATCCAGTGAGGAAGGCAAAAAGGGGGGTTGTGGTGTTTTATATAGGACTTTAGGCCTCTTAACCACATTGTAGAAGCAGAATATCCTTTGGTTGCCATCCCAGCTACAATCCTGTGCAGTATTCCAGTGAAAGCTACCTGCTTAACGGTCATTGACTTGAAGAATGTATTCTTCTCAGTACCACTAAACCCACACTCACAGGACCTGACCAGCTTTATATACAGAAACCGGAAGTGGAAACATACACAACTTCCTCAGGGGTACTGCGAGTCACCATCTATCTTTAATAGAGTGATACAGATGGACTTGTACAACATACAGATGTAGAGCACAGTGCTGCAGTATGTAGACGAATTTTTGATTTGCAGCAAGACGGAAGAACAGTGCAGATAGGACTCAGTACACAGGGGTACAAGGTGGACAAGGCCAAACTAAAGTACTGTCGGAAGGAAGTGCTGTACATCGGACAGACGATCTCACAAAATGGCCAGCAGATTACCCCAGAAAGAGCAGAGAAAATACTTAAGACAGCTGAGCCCACAACAGTGAGAGAGATGCAACAGTTCTTAGGGTTGTGCAACTAATGCAGAGCATGGGTTTTTGACTACAGCACATACACAAGGCCCCGATTAGGAGCCCTGAAGAAAGCCCAGAAGGAACACAAGACACTGACATGGACCACAGAGATGACTAAAGCATTTAACATGCTGAAGGAGGAAATATGCACAACCCCAGTTTTAGGGATCCCAAACTTCAAAAAGGAATGTTTCCTGTTCACACACACTGATGGTGTGGTGATGAAAGCAGCACTGACGCAAAAGACAAGCTTAGGGCACAAACCCATAGCATACTACAGTGAGAAGCTTGACCCAGTAATGAAAGGACATTATCAGTGCGAACAAGCTTTGGCGACTGCTGCATTCACAGTAGAGAAATCAGTAGCGATTACCATTCTCTACATGCCCTCTTTGCGATATGCAGAGGCCAAAAACACACTGACAACACCAAGAGCATCAGGATATGAAGTCATACTATCCAATACTGCTCTGAATATAGAAGAGAGTGAGACTATTTACATGACTGTGCAGAAAACATACAGGCATTCAGTGACACTCATGAAGTACACGAGGACACACTTGATGGGGGAGATTCTGTACATCAACGGGTCATCAAAAATTGATCAGACAGATGGGGTGAGGCATACAGGGACTGCAATAGTGAGGCTGAAGGAAGACGGGACAAGTGAGGTAGTGGCAAGTGCGCGATTACCATCCCATTACTCAGCACAAGCAGCAGAACTTGCATTGGAAACCAGCAGAGACACAGAAGTGACAGTGTACTCTGACTCAGCTTATGTGACATCAACAGTACACTCAGGGCTGGCACGATGGATCAGGAGAGGATTCAGGAGGGTGGATGGGTCACCAGTACAGCATGCACTTCTGTTGGGCAAATTGTTTGAAGTAATTGCCTATCCAGCACGGGTAGCAATAGTGAAGTGCCAAGCACACACTAGAGGGGAAGATCCTATCTCAAGGGTGTACGAAGCAGCAGACTTTTAAGCAAAATGCGTAGAATATTTTGAAGAACTATTAGAAATGGAGGGAGCATTACATTCTCGAGAGTGTGTCAGGAACATGGTACTGAAGGAAGCATACAATGCATTGCCAGAAACACAGATTATGGAATTGCAGGGAGCTGCACCCAGGGAAGAGAAGAAATTGTGGGTCAGGGGGATGTACAATGTCTCCAACAGATGCCCTATGGAGGCAGAATAACACAGGGAAAGTGATCATGCCACTAGCATTATTACACACTGCACTGACACAATTGCACCACCCAACACACACGGGGAAAGAGGTAATTGCTGCTCGCATTA
The DNA here is from genome assembly GCF_040938575.1 of Ambystoma mexicanum. Lineage (NCBI taxonomy): Eukaryota > Metazoa > Chordata > Amphibia > Caudata > Ambystomatidae > Ambystoma > Ambystoma mexicanum. The sequence goes on along the minus strand of NC_090937.1, from coordinate 1,245,239,687 downwards.
GAGAAATATGGTTCTGCCCTAATCTGTCAGAACACGTGGCTGAATTTGTAAGTAATTGTTTGACGTGTAATCAGTTAACAGCAGGGCATACATCGAGATTTGTAAGAGGATCCATACCTCGGCCAGTTACCCATTTCAGCATTTACATGTTGACTACGTTGACATGATCCAAGTGTGTCAAGGATACCACTACATGATAGTGGTTGTGTGTCCATTTTCCAGGTGGATAGAGGCCTGCTCACATGCTGGCAAAATGTTTGGTCAGGGAAGTGGTCCCAAGATGGGATGTGTGTGAGGTCTTGTGGACTGACAATGGCCCTCACTTTGCCAATGAGATGTTTCAGTACGTCACTATTTTGCTGGGCATTCAACATAAATTCGCCTGTGCGTACCACTCACAAGCAAATGGAGTGTGTGAATGCCTGATCGGCCTCCTGAAGGAAGCCATAGCCAAAACATGGCAGAGCACAATGAAAAATTGGCTGCACTGCTTGCCTCTTGCTTTGCTTGCATTGAGCAATAAGCCTGGGTCTGACCACCATGTAATGCCCCATGAGGTGGTGACAGGACAGCGCATGCACCTTCCATTGGCTCCTCCCACATGAGCACTGAAGGACTGTGAGAATAGTGCAGATGTGTTAGGACAAGAGATGATGAATACATCACTTCCTTGATTGCTAGTGCTTCTTTTATCTCTTGACAGATATAGCGACACCAGGGAGGCCCAGAAGACAGCGGAGAGAGCAACTGCGACAACGCACCACAAGACACCAGACTTAAAAACCCAGTGAATGTAGGGGTCATTGTGTTACTAAGAAACTTTATTAGACACTGTAATGCATCAAGGTTTACAGGACCTCACATTGTAGAAAAGGTGGCAGACCGTGCTGTCAAGCTCGAGGGGAAGTCGGTCTGAAACCACCTCTCAGAAATCAAGCCCTACAAAGCAGTGGCCTCACCTGGCAATGTTTCTGACAAGGCCAACGTTCAGCAGCTAGGAGAGCTACAAGCGGATTCTGAACTTACACTGCTGGATGAAGGACACCGAATGGTTACTCATTCACGGGCAGCAGAGTTAGGGCATGGATTTCTGATCAACTTAGAGTGAGGATACAATGTCTATTTTTTATTTTATTCTTTACACACCTGCAACATGTAAGCCAATGTATCTGTTGATGTTTGTTCATGCTGCCCGCTGCCTGCCACCCAGATACTTTCTCAAACCAATTCGTCCATACTGTAAGAAGGCCCAGTCGGTTCCGTGCATGATCGCCCATAGTTTATTATCTTGCCTTCATAGAATACTTGGCTCAAACACACTTACAGTTTGAGCACAGAGATCCCCCTATTCCCTCCACTCTGAGAGAACCATCAGTAAGGAAGGTGTGGGAAGAAGTTTTTGTGTTTGCCATAAATCATTATTTAGTTTGCAGGGTTTAAAGAGTAACTTACAACAATAACACATTTCTTTGTGCATTTCAGGCAGGCAACTATATCTCCAGGCTGCGGGAGGATCAGCAGCACGGGTAAAAATGAGTGAAACAATAAAGAATGTAGCTATCTTGATGTTTATGATTATTCCTAGCGGCCTTGTTGTAGTAATATTTTGGAGGATATCTTTTTGTTGCTAGTGCTACTGCTGTATCCTATATATATCCTTACATTCCCCCCACACAAGCAGGTAGAACGACCATGTCAGGTGGACAGGAAAGCACTGCTGATACGGTACGAAGAGGTAAGTGCAGTGTTGACACAGCCATGACAGGGGTAAACATGTATCTCACTGACACTACCTGAGTGTCTAATAACATGTGGTACAAGCACATAACAAAAGTAGGTAAGGAAACCAACGGGGAGAGCTGTTATGTCTGCTCACTATTCCCCTATGCCATGAGTGCCTCCAGAACATTAATAGCAACTGAAATACCAGCAGCAAGCTCTCAATGCCTGATGTACCTGTTGACGGTAACAACTCGAGGAAGATTTCAAGGGAAAACTACGATACTAAGGTGGATGTCCCGAGCAACGTTCCCGTATGAAGATAGTTATATAAAGACATTAGACATGATGAACAATTATTGGCAGCTCGATGAAGGAATACAATACATCAGTGATGGACCCAACTAAGGAGAAACAAAGACTATAATACTGATGGAATTGCCATGCCCATGGACAAGAGTGAAGGATACAGGCGGAGAACCTGATTGCTGGGAGAGACCACATATACTTGTGTATGGCCAAGTGTGATGCTGGAAATGCATCTGAGGGACAGGGCCTCTGAATCCTTGTCCTTTTTCTGTTTTTACCGTGTGTTCTGTCATGTTTTCTGCCCAGGAGTCCAGTTGGGACTCCTAGGCAGTGCAGCTCTCTCTTTTGGTTTGGTGAACAGACCCATGGGATACCCTTATGGCACCCATGGGTAGGGGTACAACCCTGTGCCCCTAGTGTATGTTTTTGGGCACCTGTGGGTGGCCCACAGAGCAGGGTATGGGCTGGTGGCAGCTCCATGCTGAATTTGACAGGTGCTCTGGGTGTCCTCCATTTTGGGATACCCAGGCCCTGCCATTGGAATCAGTTGATTCCTGATAGGAAACAAGATGGCCCCTGTGGCCTCTTGCTTTCTATTGCCTGTTATCTTGTTTTTCCCAAAGTCCTGGGAAGCCCTGACTCTGTCCCTTCCCCCTGACTGGCTGTTGGGTGGAAGTTCCATATATGGTATTGTTGTGAAGGCCCAGCTAGACTGACTGGAGCCTTCCCAGTGACGGTATGTTGTGGGTACCTCCTGTGGGTGGGACCTGGGTGAATGGAGTGTGTGACCAATATACACTCCTTGTTGTGGTTGTCTGGTTTCTGGCATGTGAGACAAAGACTGAGACAGCCCTGCCCGAAACTGGCCTGAATGCAGTGTGTAGTGTTGAATGGCTGGGTACTTGTCCCAATCCACATTCCTTGTTGTGAGTGTCTGAAAGGGAGGAGTGTGGCCTGAATGCACTGTGTGCCTGATTGGCTGACTGACTGCATGAATGCCCCTCTGTATGATTGGCTGCTGAGTGTAGGCCAGCAGTGTGGATGAGAGACAGAATAGTATATCTGGGGACCTCTCACCACTGTTCAAGAGGTTCAGGAACGTTCAGGAACGTTCAGAAGCATCCTGGAGCTGAGTCTCCACTCTAAGAGTAACTGGAACTGCTGATCCTCGACGTCCAGCTGGAAGAAGAAGACTTGCTGTGGCATTTGCTTTGACCGATCCGAAGGCTGTCGAAATCGTCGACGACTGACCCGAGAGAGGACCTGGTAAGGCGCCCTCTTCCCGTGCTCCGAGGGACCATCGAGCACCGCTCCATCTTCGCTGAAGCGCCCTGGAAGACAGACCGTCGAAAGGCTGTCGACCCGAGACGGGACAGCCAAGGAGATCGAAGTGAAGCATCCGGACATCGACGCCGTCGAAGTCCATTGCCGTCGACCAGGGTTCGCAGGTTTGTGTAACCGCTGGAGGCCCGTCTAAGTTGTGTTGCCCAGCCGTGGGAACCACTTGACGCCGTGCCGCCGACGACCGGAGCTGTCCGCTCCTTTGCCTAAGAACATTCAATCGAAGGACTCTCTCGACCGCATCGTCGACCGCTTATCCTGCCGGAGAAAGTCGAGGACGACCAACGCGCCGAGGAGAAACCTGCCGGTGGGTTTCCCGCCACCCAACGACCTCAAAGACTCGGACGACCCGACGCCCTTGCTGGGCTCCCGTCTCTACAATCTTTGCGGTCCAGAACTATTGTCATCGAGGTGCCCCGCACACCTCCGCCTTGCAGGACACCGACGCCCCGACGCCGACGAGCACCGCTCGGACGAAGCTGCCGCCTCTTCGACATCGTTCTACCTCGTTTGTCGACGGACGTTCGACGCCCCGTGCCTCCCGCTTGAAAGGGAAGGCATTCAAGAAGGGCCGTCGATTCCCCGTCGCCAAACCCCGAGTTCTTCGACGTTTCTCGACGCCTCTCGACGATCCGTGACTCCCGCTTGAAAGGGGGTCGCTCAAGAAGGATCCGTCGACGCCTCTTCGAAGGACTCGACTCCACCAGGTACATTGGGGGGGTAAAAACATTGTAGGAGAGAATAAGACTATTGAACAACATATGGACTGGGCTTGTGTTAGATCTCTTTCTTTTACAGGTTGCCCAGGTGGGGGGATCTCCACACAGAACTGTGTCTAGAGTTAGGGGCCAGTATTTTGCCTATTGTTCAACCCCCTTATTTTCCCTCTTTCCTCTATTGCTGGTTTCACTTATTGATCTGTGTGACATTTTTGTGGATGCACTTTAATGAGGTCTAATACTAGTGGTACCACTTTAGAATTGTAGATATTTACCATTATTGATTTTCCTGAGCACAAGGTGCGTTATTGTGATAAGTGTACATAACCTTTGAATTAATTATATAAAGACTGTGTTTTCAGTAATACAGTGTGTGGACATTCCTTTGTGGGGGCTTGGGGAATACACTGTACTTAAGAACCAGCCTGCATCACCTCCTGAGAAGCTAGGCCTTGATTGCTCGTCCATTGCTACTGTATTAGAGAATCTTGGCTGGGGTCTTCGGTGCCTCTCCTCTACCATATAGAGAGCAGAAGTACAGACACCCCCTACCGGTCTTTACAGCTGGTGGCAGCGGTGGGATGCTTATGGTTTTAAGAATCAGTGTATAACCGTGCCACTTACAAAATATCCGCACTTTATTAGATTAAGGTTTGGGTGTGTACCAAATAACTGCATTACAAGCAATGGAGCCCATTGCAAATGGTAAATTGACTCGGATGAGCTTAGAGGCTCTCCAGAGTACTTGTGAAGCCAGGGAGCTAGACTTTGTGGATAAGTCTAGGGCTGAGCTGATAGCTGCCCTGGTGGACTACCAGACTGATGGTGAAACTCTTGATGAAGGGGGGGGTGCAACCAATGAGGACTCTGCCCCTGGGGTTGTCACTGAATCTGTTTCTGGGAATGCCACCCTTCCTGCTGCCTCTGTTCCAAACCCCAGCAATTCCATGGAACTTGAGTTATTAAGGATGAAATTGGCCTTTGAATATCGCAAGTTGGAAATAGAAGCTGAGCTTAAGAAAGAGGAGCTGGCACAGCAAGTGGAACTCAAGAATAGGGATCTTGCGCTCAAAGACAAGGACACTGAATGTCAGAGAATCCAGCTAGAGAAAGCTAGAGTGGAGACTTCAGCTAAAACCAGTGAGAGTGTCAGGTCCCCAGCCACCAAGTTTATGAAAGATTTGGTTGGTGTATTTGTGGAGGGCTCAGATATCCTCCAATGGGTTGAAGCGTTTGAAATGGCTTGTGCAATTCATGATGTAGATAAAAGAGATTGGGCTAAGTGTTTGTTAAGCAGAGTGCCTCAAACTGGATATGACTGTATTCTGAAGCTGAGTGTGGAAGAAAGGGGTCAGTATGAGTGTATGAAGTCTGCTTTGATTGCCAAGTTTGGCAAGACACCTACCCAATACCTTAGAAGGTTCAGGGATTTTAAGAAAAGAGAGAATGTGTCTTGGGTTGACTGGGTGAGTGCTGCGCACATGAACATGATGGGGTGGATCGATGGGTACAACGTTAAGACTTTTGTTGAATTGTCCCACCTCTTGTTTTTTGAGCATTTTTCTGAAGCCTGTTCACCAGAGCTGTGTCAGTATGTCGCTGACCAGAACATTTTGGACCCCTTTAAGCTGGCTAGGTTGGCTGACAAGTGGGTCTCTCACCGGGTGTCCCCTAAGGACTCCAGTGGGAAGGACAAGGACAAAGAGAAGGGGGCCTCTCAGAAAGCTGAGGAGTCCCCCAAGCAATCACAGTCGGGTAAACCAAAACCTTCCTCTCCTAAGACCCAAAAATCTAGTGGGGATAAGTCATCTGTGGGTGGGAATAAGAGTAGTGGTCCACCTGCTGCAAAGCAGGCTCCCAGTGGTTCCAGTACCGTACCCCGCACTCCTGGCGCTTGTTGGGACTGTGGGGCTCTGGATCACAAAAGGGGTGACTCCAAGTGTAAAGGTAAGGCACTTGGAGTACAGGCTGTCAGCCTGACCTACCCTTACCCCGTGTCTGAGGTGGAGGCCACTGTCCTCCCCTCCTCTACCGGGATCACATTTGGTGCTCCGGTAGAGATTTCCTTAGTGTCCCTTGGGGCCTGGGACCAGTACGCGGAAGAACTGGCGACTATCCCACAGAACACCCGTAGGTTTTTGAGAAGTGTCCTCTTGAATGGCCAGCCTTCTACTGGTTTGAGAGACACTGGGGCAAGCATGACAGTGGTGGACAGGACCCTGCTCAGGCCAGAGGACTATGAAGGTGCTCCTCTGCAAACCACCAGGTTAGCTGGTGGGCCTCCCAAATTATCACCTGTAGCCTTAGTCACACTCATGATTGGAGACAAGACAGCGAAGCTTCCTGTCCTGGTTCAGGACAATGTCCCTGCTAACATTTTGTTAGGGAATGATCTAGTAGAGTTGGGGTTGATCTCGGATGGTCTTCCCATGACTGCTGCTGCAGTCACTAGATCACAGGTGACCCCGGGTCTGGCTGTGGGTCAGATACCCGAGCCAAAGGCGAGGCCTAAGGCAAGAAGGCGGAAGACCAAGAAGGCCACCTCTGTGGAGGGAGCACCTTCTCTTCCTGCTGCACCCATTGGGATCCATGCTCCGGACGGGCTGGGTCCAGTGGAAAACCCAAACTCAACTCCTTTGGGAGAAGAGGCAGAAGACTCTCCTGTGGGAGAGGTTCTCAACCCGGAGGATCATCCCGACCTTTAATGCTTGTTAGCTGAAGGGGGACCCTCCCGGGCGGACTTCTGTAAGGGACAGAGAGAGTGCCACTCTCTCGAGGGTCTGAGGAAACAGGCCCTGTCCCAGGCACAAGGAGAAGTGCCTAGGAATTTCCGGATTTATTGGGAGGGTGAGCTCCTTGTTAGTGAGCCCACTAAGCCTGAACCTGGTGCCCGCAAGAGGTTGGTGGTACCCCAGGTTTACAGGCCCTTCCTTCTGCAGTTGGCGCATGAGGTGCCCTTGGCTGGTCATCTTGGGACCAAGAAGACTAAGCAGAGGCTCTCTGCCCATTTCTACTGGCCACGGATGGGAGTAGAGGTGGAGTCCCACTGCAGGACCTGCCCCACTTGTCAGTTGTCTGGCAAGACTGGAGGCAGGGTCATTGCCCCACTGCAGCCGTTACCAGTGGTTGGCACACCATTTGAGAGGGTGGGCATCGACATCGTCGGTCCCCTTGACCCTCCCACTTCAGGTGGACATCGGTTCATCCTGGTCTTGGTAGATCATGCCACCAGGTACCCTGAGGCAATACCCCTTCGGACTGTTACTGCCAAGGTGGTTGCCAGGGCTCTCCTGGGCATTTTCACCCGTGTTGGATTCCCCAAGGAGGTTGTCTCTGACAGAGGATCCAACTTCATGTCTAGTTACATGAAAACCATGTGGAAAGAGTGCGGGGTAACCTACAAGTTCTCCACCTCTTACCACCCCCAGACCAATGGTCTGGTTGAGAGATTTAATAAAACTCTCAAGGGCATGCTAGGGGCTTTGGAAGAACCCCTAAGGAGGAAATGGGATCTCCTCCTGCCATGCCTGCTGTTTGCTTACAGAGAGGTACCTCAAGAGGGTGTTGGTTTCAGCCCCTTTGAGTTACTCTTTGGACATCCCGTGAGGGGGCCCCTCGCCTTGATCCGAGAAGGCTTGGAAGCCACCCCTCCAGGTCCCACCAAGCAAGTGGGGGACTATGTGTTAGGCCTCAGGCGGAGGATGACACAAATGATGGGTCAGGCAACAGCAAATCTCAAGGCCAGCCAGGAATTGAATAAGTACTGGCATGACCTTAAAGCTTCGCAAGTGGATTGGACTCCGGGACAGGAAATCCTTGTGATGGAGCCTACCAAGCCTAGAGCTTTGGCAGACAAGTGGACTGGACCCTTCAGGATCATCTCCAAGATGGGCGAAGTCAATTATCTGGTTGACATGGGAGCCTCTGGGGTAGCCCCCCAGGTGTTCCATGTCAACAGGCTCAAGCCTTTCCACAGGCGAGCAGAGGTCTCATGTCTCTTGCTAGCTTCAGGGCAAGAAGAGGATGAGAGTGAGCCCCTTCCTGATTTGCTGCATAGCAACCCTCAGGATGGCTCAGTGCAGGGAGTACGTCTATCTCCAGATTTGACAACAGAGCAGCAGAGGGCCTGCAGGGCTTTGCTCCAGCAGTATGCCTCTCTGTTTTCACTGACACCGGGCCTTACACCGTGGTGTAAGCACGAAATTGACACTGGTGACAGTGTGCCTGTCAAAAGCAGGTGCTATCGTATGTCAGATACAGTCAAAAACCACATCCAGGCTGAGGTCGCCAAGATGTTGGATCTGGGTGTTATTGAACCCTCAACCAGTCCCTGGTCCAGTCCAGTGGTCCTTGTCCCCAAGGCAAGTTCCCAGGCGGGTACCAAGGATTGGAGGTTCTGTGTGGACTACCGAGGAGTCAATGCCGTCACCAAAACTGACGCGCACCCATTGCCCAGGGCTGATGAGCTCGTGGACACCATAGGTGCTGCCAAATTTGTGAGCACCTTTGACCTTACCTCAGGCTATTGGCAAATAGCTCTGACGGACCATGCCAAGGAAAAGACGGCTTTCTCAACACCTGAGGGACTCTACCAGTTTAGGGTCATGCCTTTTGGGTTGAAGAATGCCCCTGCCACCTTCCAGAGATTGGTCAACCATGCGCTCAGTGGGCTGGAAGCCTTTTGTGTGGCTTACTTAGACGACATTGCCGTCTTCAGTTCCACCTGGGAAGAGCATTTGACACATCTGGATAAGGTGTTGCAGGCCTTGAAAAGGGCTAACCTCACTATCAAGGCCACCAAGTGCCAGATAGCTCAGGGGAAAGTTACCTATCTTGGTCATGAGGTAGGAGGGGGTCAAATCCAACCTCTCTCCAGTAAAGTACAGGATGTACAGAACTGGGAGACTCCCACTACTCAAACCCAGGTGAGAGCCTTTTTGGGCCTCACTGGGTACTATCGCAATTTCATGGCAGACTATGGAACCATAGCTGCACCCCTGACAGCTCTAACTTCACCCAAACAGCCTAGGAAGGTTAATTGGACCGAAGACTGTCAGAGGGCCTTTGATGGCTTGAAAGAAAGTCTGTGTAGGGCACCTGTGTTGTGTGCACCTGACTACAGCCGACCCTTTATCGTCCAGACGGATGCCTGCGACACCGGAATTGGAGCTGTCTTGTCCCAGTTAGATGACAAAGGGAGAGAACATCCTATCATATTCATCAGTAGACAACTCAAGGGTAGAGAACTTAGGTGGGCTACTGTTGAAAAGGAGTGTTTTAGCATAGTTTGGAGCCTTAGGCGTTTTAGGCCCTACCTTACGGGGTCTACCTTCAAGGTCCAAACAGATCATAAGCCCCTGAAGTGGCTTATGCAGATGAAGGGTGAGAATCCGAAATTGCTCAGGTGGTCCATTAGCCTGCAAGGGCTAGACTTCACCATAGAGCACAGACCAGGGAAGAGTCACGATAATGCAGATGGCCTTTCCAGAAGGTATGTTGACCGTCTGGATGAGGGTGTCTATCCCGTGGGAGATTAGACACCCTCCACCTCAGTCTGGGGGGGCGACTGTGATGCTGGAAATGCATCTGAGGGACAGGGCCTCTGAATCCTTGTCCTTTTTCTGTTTTTACCGTGTGTTCTGTCATGTTTTCTGCCCAGGAGTCCAGTTGGGACTCCTAGGCAGTGCAGCTCTCTCTTTTGGTTTGGTGAACAGACCCATGGGATACCCTTATGGCACCCATGGGTAGGGGTACAACCCTGTGCCCCTAGTGTATGTTTTTGGGCACCTGTGGGTGGCCCACAGAGCAGGGTATGGGCTGGTGGCAGCTCCATGCTGAATTTGACAGGTGCTCTGGGTGTCCTCCATTTTGGGATACCCAGGCCCTGCCATTGGAATCAGTTGATTCCTGATAGGAAACAAGATGGCCCCTGTGGCCTCTTGCTTTCTATTGCCTGTTATCTTGTTTTTCCCAAAGTCCTGGGAAGCCCTGACTCTGTCCCTTCCCCCTGACTGGCTGTTGGGTGGAAGTTCCATATATGGTATTGTTGTGAAGGCCCAGCTAGACTGACTGGAGCCTTCCCAGTGACGGTATGTTGTGGGTACCTCCTGTGGGTGGGACCTGGGTGAATGGAGTGTGTGACCAATATACACTCCTTGTTGTGGTTGTCTGGTTTCTGGCATGTGAGACAAAGACTGAGACAGCCCTGCCCGGAACTGGCCTGAATGCAGTGTGTAGTGTTGAATGGCTGGGTACTTGTCCCAATCCACATTCCTTGTTGTGAGTGTCTGAAAGGGAGGAGTGTGGCCTGAATGCACTGTGTGCCTGATTGGCTGACTGACTGCATGAATGCCCCTCTGTATGATTGGCTGCTGAGTGTAGGCCAGCAGTGTGGATGAGAGACAGAATAGTATATCTGGGGACCTCTCACCACTGTTCAAGAGGTTCAGGAACGTTCAGGAACGTTCAGAAGCATCCTGGAGCTGAGTCTCCACTCTAAGAGTAACTGGAACTGCTGATCCTCGACGTCCAGCTGGAAGAAGAAGACTTGCTGTGGCATTTGCTTCGACCGATCCGAAGGCTGTCGAAATCGTCGACGACTGACCCGAGAGAGGACCTGCTAAGGCGCCCTCTTCCCGTGCTCCGAGGGACCATCGAGCACCGCTCCATCTTCGCCGAAGCGCCCTGGAAGACAGACCCTCGAAAGGCTGTCGACCCGAGACGGGACCGCCGAGGAGATCGAAGTGAAGCACCCGGACATCGACGCCGTCGAAGTCCATTGCCGTCGACCAGGGTTTGCAGGTTTGTGTAACCGCTGGAGGCCCGTCGAAGTTGTGTTGCCCAGCCGTGGGAACCTCTTGACGCCGTGCCGCCGACGACCGGAGCTGTCCGCTCCTTTGCCTAAGAACATTCAATCGAAGGACTCTCTCGACCGCATCGTCGACCGCTTATCCTGCCGGAGAAAGTCGAGGACGACCAACGCGCCGAGGAGAAACCTGCCGGTGGGTTTCCCGCCACCCAACGACCTCAAAGACTCGGACGACCCGACGCCCTTGCTGGGCTCCCGTCTCTACAATCTTTGCGGTCCAGAACTATTGTCATCGAGGTGCCCCGCACACCTCCGCCTTGCAGGACACCGACGCCCCGACGCCGACGAGCACCGCTCGGACGAAGCTGCCGCCTCTTCGACATCGTTCTACCTCGTTTGTCGACGGACGTTCGACGCCCCGTGCCTCCCGCTTGAAAGGGAAGGCATTCAAGAAGGGCCGTCGATTCCCCGTCGCCAAACCCCGAGTTCTTCGACGTTTCTCGACGCCTCTCGACGATCCGTGACTCCCGCTTGAAAGGGGGTCGCTCAAGAAGGATCCGTCGACGCCTCTTCGAAGGACTCGACTCCACCAGGTACATTGGGGGGGTAAAAACATTGTAGGAGAGAATAAGACTATTGAACAACATATGGACTGGGCTTGTGTTAGATCTCTTTCTTTTACAGGTTGCCCAGGTGAGGGGATCTCCACACAGAACTGGGTCTAGAGTTAGGGGCCAGTATTTTGCCTATTGTTCAACCCCCTTATTTTCCCTCTTCCCTCTATTGCTGGTTTCACTTATTGATCTGTGTGACATTTTTGTGGATGCACTTTAATGAGGTCTAATACTAGTGGTACCACTTTAGAATTGTAGATATTTACCATTATTGATTTTCCTGAGCACAAGGTGCGTTATTGTGATAAGTGTACATAACCTTTGAATTAATTATATAAAGACTGTGTTTTCAGTAATACAGTGTGTGGACATTCCTTTGTGGGGGCTTGGGGAATACACTGTACTTAAGAACCAGCCTGCATCACCTCCTGAGAAGCTAGGCCTTGATTGCTCGTCCATTGCTACCGTATTAGAGAATCTTGGCTGGGGTCTTCGGTGCCTCTCCTCTACCATATAGAGAGCAGAAGTACAGACACCCCCTACCGGTCTTTACACCAAGTATACCCAGAAGATGGATGGAAGGATGGAATGGTGTGGAGCAAGGCGTTGACACTAGCGCAAACACCAGTAAACTAGTTACATGAAGAAAATGACAAGTGCCTGAAGGAGTGGGATGTGAGAGCAAAGATACTGATGTGGATGGAGAATGAAGCTGGACCAATGCTGATAATATCCCTGAAGCCAGCACTGTGTTATCAGAAGCTTAGAGAACAATGGGGCAATGAAGGCAGGCACAGCAGTACTAATGGGCCACTACTGGGTGTGCAGATCGAAGGCTTACGAGAAGCTGCCACCCAACTGGGGAGGAGTTTGCTCGTTGGTACACATCAATATGCTATCGATGGTTGGGCATTGAAAAGATGTGAAGCTCGAATTCCCGAAGATGGCCACAAATAAGAGGAAGAAGAGATCTGTGGAAGGGGAACAAGCAGTTAAGGCAGAAAAGCCAGCTGAATTAAGCAGAGTAAAGCAAGGAGGAAATTACTTCTCAGAAGCATCAGAGACAGCACTAGATGAAGTTCCAGCAGAACACAGACTGTTCAGCGGGACACAATGTTCTTTGTAGTAATAATACCATCTGTATAAACATACACAAATGCGAATTGGCTGTATATTACCCGTTGGGTCTGATGGTGGAGATGTACTCCACAGTGATTGGGTTCAACGCAATAAAGGAAGAGCTCCGAGACGTGAGGTTGGTGGCACTCCAGAATAGATACATTCTGGATCTGCTTACAGCTATGGAAGGAGGAGTTTGCGTACAAATTGGGAGTTCCTGTTGCATGTTCACACCTGCCAATGACGAAGACAATGGTATCCCATCAGATGCAGTATTTCAGCTATCCCAGATTCATGCAAAAAATGAGAAAGAAGCCAAAGGGACTGGGAAGGACCAGAGGTGGATAGCATATATATGGTCATGGAGGCCATCATGGCTGTCAGATGGACTAAATGTGAAAATAGGAGCACTGGTACGAGCAGCAGTGTCTATATGTGGGGTGAGAATTTGCCTTGTGAAGTGTAAGAAGACGGCTGAGGAAGCTATCGGGATGCAGGTCCTGATGGACGTGAACATAGGAGGAGCAAAGGACGGGATTGTGGCAGAAAGAAAAAAGATAATAGTGACATGTGAATTGTTCCTGCTTGGTGCGATGAAGTTGGACAACCTATGCGATGTGAAGTACTATGAAGGGAAATGGGTGTGGTGCAACCCCAAAGGATTGTGCTGTTAAAGGTACTGTCCTTCGATGATCATACGAATTACTGTGGACACCTCGGAGGAATGTTTGTTTGTTTTGTTTGTTTATTTATTTGTATAGCACTCCGAACCCAGAGGTAGAAGGGCGCTTGAGATGATGGTTACATAATTGAGAAGTATTTTGTGTTACATACTTGATACATACATACATGCTTATAATATATACATATATTATATAGGTATACAATGTTACAGCTATATATTTACAGAATATACAGTTTGCAATATACAAATTCAATGTACAGTCATTTACAGTGTGTGAAGCAATATGCCGAGCATGGGAGGTGAAGTCAGGAGTTGGTGATGCTACTCTTTGTTCAGGAGCCAGCTGATAACCTGCTTCCTAAAGATATGGAAGGACTCGATAGTTTTGATGTTGAGAGGTAGAGTGTTCCAGAGTTGGGAGGCAAGTACTGTGAAGCTGGTTCCTCCAGCTCTTTTTAGTGGAATCTGGGCACTGTCAAGCATAGAGTGTTGGAAGATCTAGTAGTTCAGGTGGCTGGTTTCATGGTGAATTTATTAGTTAGATATGGTGGTGCTAGGTGATTGAGGGATTTTTACGTGAGGCATATGGTTTTCAAATCAATTTTCTGGCGTATGGAAAGCCATTTGCATGATTACCTAGCAGTCGAGATATGCTCTCGCCTGGGAATGTTGAGGGCTACGCGCAGTGCGTTATTTTGTAGTACCTGTAATTTGTTGATTACGGATTGGTTAGCACCTAGGTACAGGCTGTTGCAGTAGTCTAGTTTGGATTGTATGAGGGCTCTGGCAAGAGTGAGGCAGCTATTGGATGATAAGAAGGGTCTGCTGGCTCTGATGAGTTTGCCAGTATAGGCTGAGGCTGAGGCGATCATATTGGTTTGTTTGGAAAGGTTAATGTTGGCATCCAGGTAGAAGCCGAGGGCTTTCACACTTTTGGTAATAGGCATGGTGTGTCCATCGATCGTGATGTTATTGTAACTGGGATTAAGTTTAGCTAGGTTGCTGGGGGAGCCTACAATGAGGAGCTCAGTCTTCTCATCATTCAGGCATAGGCCATGAGAGGCCATCCATGCCTGAATGATGGAGAATATTTCGTTGATCCCGGTGACGTCTGCTTGGTAATTGCCTATGATGGTGAGGAGTATCTGGGTGTCATCAGCGTAATCCGTGTAGGTGACACCCAGACGGTCCAGTTGGTCAAATAGAGGCTTTGCAAATATGTTGTACAAAGTGGGGGATACACAGGAGCCCTGTGGGACCCCACAGGAGATGGGGATGGGGTCTGCTGCAGCTGTTGTTGAGAAAACCTGCATGGTTCTGTTTGCAAGGTAGGATTGTATCCAGGCAATGGCAGAGGAGGAGAAGTGAGCTGCGGTGGTTAGGTGATTGAAGAGGATTTTGTGGCTGACCAAGTCGACGGCCGCTGAGAGGTCTAGGAGGACTAGAATTGCGCATTGCCTTTGTCTTTAATTTCATCAATCTGGCTTTTGAGATCAACAAGGGCGGTTTCTGTACCCTGTTGAGGTCTGAAGCCAGGTTGATGTATTCCTAGCAGTTGGTTGGATTCCAGGTATTCCTGAATTTGGATGTAGGCGACTCTGTCCAGGATTTTTAGTAAGAATGGAGCTGTGGTCATAGGCCTGTAGTTGGTGGGTATGGCTGGGTCTAGGGATTGTTTTTTCAAGAGTGGGAGAACCCATGATTGTTTTAGGTTGCTGGGGACTGAGTTATTGGTGAAGGATAGGTTAATAAGTTTGGTGATGAAAGGGGAGAGCTCTCTAGCTGCATCTTTTATGATCTGGGCGGGACACCTGTCCCCCTTGCAGTTTGATGGTTTTAGGGACGTGATGATTTTTTGAATTTCAGCTGTGGTAACTTTCTTAAAAGTGAAGCACGATCTGGTATTGTTGGGCGTGGGTAGGCCAGGATTGGTGACCGTGTTATTGGTCATGTATAATCTTATGTTGTGTTATGTTATTTGCATTTATATAGCGCCTTATGTACCATTTGTATGATCTCAAGGCGCTGGTAGGTTGAACGCCCTCGGGAACCAAAGTTCAAGTCAGTAGAGAGAGAGAGAGAGTCATAAGGTGCGTGTAAGCACTGGAATATGTGTGCGGCAGGTGTGGCATTTGTGTGATAGCTGCTTCTTAGCAGTAGGTGTGGTGGTTGGGAGATCAGGAGTATGTTTTCGTTCTGGCAGATTGTTATCCAGACCGATTATGGCTGCGTTAGGCCTGAGGAGAACTCTTAGGCTGGAGGGTTTATAACCAGCTGTGTTTAATTAGGATGATGGGGAGTATGAGGCAAGTGATGGTATGAGAATAGCCATACCGAATGGTGTCCTAGTACCGCTGTGTTCTAGTTGAGTGGTGGTGTAAGGAAGCGAGTAAGCGTGGAGATGAGATATGGTGGTTTACCTTAGATGCTTGAGATCGAGCACACTCAATAGTTCCACGCATTCCAACCGTTCAGTGTAGACTGACCATTCCATGCATTCCGACCGTTATACCCACTTCACCCGTTTCGTCTACACAGTTTGAACTTGCTATTGACTGAGTCCTCTGTGTATACTGGGGAGGAAGTTGAGCTCTCCAAAGTCTGTGGACTTTCGGCATCGCTCTGGCATACCTGAGAGTCTGTCCCAACACAGGCCACACCTGGTATATGAGGACCTATCTGCTAGTCCTGCCACACTTGATCTAGGGGCAGGTTGACAGAGAGCATGTCTGGGTCACCCAATTTGCATCACCACACCCACACGGCCTGGACTCAGCATCTCTCCTTTCTTTGCCCAGACTGCCTGCATGCGGGGTCAGGGGCTTTAGGAAAGGGCCAACCTGTTCTGACCTTTAGCCAGGCCTACAGCCATCATGGCCCCGTGGAAGCCCGGGCCTAATGTATTGATGCCAGGCCACCCCCCAAACGAAACCCTGATGTTTTAACACTTGTTCAGCCCTGGGCGGACCACGTGAGGCCATGGCCCACCCCAGAGAACGGCAAGTCTCTGCTCCCTCTCTTCTCTTTGTTTTCTCTCTCTTTCCCTGTTTTCCTCAACCACCTTTTTTTCCAAGGGTTTCATTTGGCATTCTTTCCCCCCTACGCAGCCCACATCTGAGGCAGGGGAGCTCTGTTCTCTTTTTTCGTTTTCTTTAAGATTTCATCTAGCTCCATCATGGGTTGGATGGTTCAGTCCTTCCATCTAAACACAAACACTACACAACATTCACTAAATTCAATTAAATTTTTCTTAAACCCTGGTGTCTGGGTCAGTTTTTTTATATTTCCCTCGAGGGAGAAGCTTGTAGCCGTGCCTTGCCAGACACAATTTGGACCATGGGCTACAAATGTAAAATCCTGTTCCTTACCTTTTTGAGTACACCTTTGAGAACTGGAAGATCACTACAGAGACTATTGCCTGTCTACTCCTGTCTTAGAAGGATGAGTTATAATTAATTTATTAGTGTGCTTTGTATTTATGGTCTGATTATAGTCTCGTATTTTTGTTTATAGAACCTTGATTGGGCATTGCCTATATTTTGGTATCACAGTACTATTTTTATGTGGATATTTCTTTGCTAGCTGACACTCTTGAATAGCATAGCCCACCCCCTGCCTAGGTTACCTCAAGAAGCGAATACGGTGTACCTGATGGGCTGTGTCTGTTTCACCTTTATGACTGGCATCACTGCTGGATTTTTAGTACTGTGGGCCTGAGTAGGAGTTTTATCCACTACCCATCCCTGTACTAATGTAGAGCAATAGTCATTTTATCACCACATTTGTGGCTTTTTATTGAGATCTAGCACAGCCAACAACTACAGCTTATTCAGCCAAAAAACTTTAGAAACACTGACAAGCGGTTATTCGATTTTTTTTCACACAGGAACTGAACATGGATTCTGTGAAGGGCTTAAAATCTGGAGCCCATCTGATCTGTCAGCTAAGGGGAATACCATATGGCAGTAAATTTGGTAAACCCAAAATGATTAAAAAACTCCATGCTGTTGAGGAAGCGAGAATGACTGAGGAGTCTGTAAGGGTAATAATACCCTTGAGCCTCAAAGCCCAGTACCTATTCTGGTGGGAGTCGAGGTAGTGGATGGCGACAGTGACAGTAAGGTCTGTTTCCACCATTCTTCCCAAAGGGAGACTAGTGTGATTTCCCAAGAGCATGAGTTTCAGTAAGGTCCCAAGTTTCAGTTAGGTCTTGACAGCCAGTCCTCAGGGTAGTCTCACTTGGTCAGAGCTTGACTGGAGCAAAGATTTCTGTTGGAAAGCTCCACCTGGGAGGAAGGAGAGTGGTGCTGGACGAGAACCAACAGATGGATTTAGCAGCTCTAGAAGAACAAAAGCAAAGGGGTTCTGTTATGCTAGAGCTGTAAAGGTTTGATCTTGAGGAGAAAAGGGAGACCTGCAGACAATCCTCTGAGGGGGAGTGAAGTGTTTTTAAGCTATGTGTGAGAAGCTGTGGCCATGGTGCTAGCACTACTGTGAACCAAGGCAGAACTAGCGGGCATGCATCCGTCACCAGCCGGAGCAGTCAGTATGTAACAGTTGTAGCAGGGCTAGGTAATGCACAGAACCATGGTAGATGTCATATTTGTCCCCAGAGTAGGTGCGGCATGGAGAAGCGAGCTGCACACAAAGGAAACAGTAAGCAGGGACTCAATTTCCCAGGGATCCCATCTGCATACAACACAGGTCCAGGAAACACCCAGGACACGCACGTGCAAACGAGCATGTAGATGCAATGACCCAAGAGCGCCTCTCATGCTCAGGAATCCAGCCCGATTGGATGCAAAGCTCTGGACTCTTTTGTATGCGGAAGTGGGGATGCACCCTTGCCTGCCCTCACACCAGGCCCTGCTTCTGACGAGATAAGTAACGCAGCAGAAGTCATGTACCTTACTAGAAAAAAACAAGTTTTCTCAAACCCACATTTTGATTTTTACATGATCCATAATCACTGCATGCGCTGAGGAACTCCATGCCTAATCCTTTTCGCTTTGGCATCAGACTAACATGCATGACAAGCATGAACCTGCCTTGAGCTGCGATCATTTACGTATTGATGGTGTTTTCTTTTTTCCCAGACATTTGTACTGACATAGTAACAGAAAGTAACAGAAAAAACATCCCTCTGAGGCATGGGAGCAGAACGAACAAAAGACGCATAGAACCCAGAACTAAGTGGCTAATGCTTATGTCTGTTCTTATGTATAGTAATGTAAACTGTGTTTAATTACTGAATACCAGGGGAATCTTGCATGAGGCCATATAAGGTTTGCACTTATGGAAATGGCACAATCGCACAAAGTGATAACAGGGTCATAGGAGAGTTGAAGGAGATCCAGAGAGGTATCTGGGTAGCGACTGCAGTTACCAGGATAAAGCAAGCCCAGAGCTGTATGCATCTGATTATTGTAAGGAGGCAGAAGCAATGGAGTGACACAAAAGGTGGTATGCTTTTGGCTATGGACTGTTATCATGAAAATTAAAGGAAAAACCTAGCTACCCCTATTGCTAAAATGGGTTTTCCTGCCTCAACTAACAAATTAAGGGTTGTCAGAATGTTCAGCAAATCATAAAAGTTCACCATCGTGTCAAACCTACTTCTGTCCCTAACACTTATATTCAATTAAGGATAATGCCTCTACGGGATCCAGAAGGATGCTTCCCTCCTTCTGGACAGGTGATCTTGCAAGTTATTAGTACAGTTTGTCAGACAAAGGGTTCCTGATGAAGAGGTATTTGTCTTCTCTTGCTTCTTCACTTTCTTTGTTGATGGGTTACCTGGGTGGCCTCACTATCAGGTAACTATCACTATCATAGTCTGCTGTTTTGGGTGGTCTCCCTGATGCACTCTCCTGCCAAGTACTGTGACTAGGATGATCACTCTTGATGTTCAGCTTTAGACTTATGGGTGCAGGTCCCAGACTCACATATCCTGCCTTCAATTGTAGTCCACCTGGTATACTCTCCCGCCATGTACTGTGACTGTGATGATCACTCTTGATGCCTATGCAGTCCAATATTGTTCTTGCGGTGGGTCTGTGCTGTTGTCGGGGCTCTTCAAATTCTGGCTGTCAATGGTGTAGTTTTCTCCCTCTGATTTGCCGGCCTTCAGTCTGAGCCAGCCCCGTAGGGTCAGCGTTTCTCCTGGCAGCTGAACTTCTACTTCTCACTCTCCACAACCTCCTGCTTCATTGAGAGTTTCCTCTCTGTCTCCCGTGGCTTCTGTGTACCATTTTCTCTGGTCTGAGACAATGTCGGGGTTCTTCGGATGTTGGCTGTTAAGCGTGCACTTTCCTCGCCATTTTTCACCTGCCTTCGGCCTGTGGCGACTATGCTGGAGCAGTATTTCTCCAGGCTGCTGGACGTTTTCTTCCCACTCTCCACACCTCCTGGTTCATTGGGAGTTTTTTTCTCGGTTTCCCCTTCATTTCTGTTTGACACTGGACCGTCCCTGGACTCGCTTTCCCTTCTCGTGACATCCCAGTCTGCTCTCCTTCTCCAGCTGCCTCCAACTTCACGGTTTCTCCAAGCAGGGGGGTTCAACAAAGCTAGTCCATCCTTTCCATTTTAAGAACCCACTGCAATTCATTGTCCCTATTGACTAATCTGCGCATTTTGGTTCTTTGGCATATTCTTCAACACTCTGCACATCTTTCTCATTGCAGTCTCCTCACTGATGTGATTTACTGAGTTATTGATGCTCTTCCCCGTCTCAGATTTTCTAAATGATGCACATGGGTAGTCCCTATTCTTCCTCGTCTCAGTACTTGTTAAGTAGGTGGAAGTGTCTACCTTACACAGGTACATGGAAGTATAGGGGGCTACAGGATCTTCTTTGAGGTAAGAGGTTGAGAAAGATTGTGAAGTGGTTGGTAAATACTGCGTTCTCCCTAGAGTGTCATCCCTCATTCCATAAGAGTTTTCCCTTCCCATGTAATCCTCCCACAGTGCGCCACCCCGGGGGATTAATTGACTCTGGCCACACCACCCTGGCCCCATGAGAAGGGTCCCCCCATATGGGATAAGGGATGACATCCAAGGATTCATCACAGTATTCACCTGCAGCAGAGTGTGTGTGTGCTAGTGAGGTGTCTGTCTGTGTGCAAGTGTACTCAGTGCATACGTCAAGGAGCATCATTCCCTGCTATCGCCTACCCATCCATTGCCTCGCCCTAACCCTCTTCTCGGGTTCTCTGAGAAACCAAAGGGTGTCTCACCTGCTAGTTCTCTGGGACTTGTCATCCAGGTGGCCAGCACATGGCCTTCACTTTTGGATCCAGTTCCTGTGGTGGACCAGTGTTGGAGGATCACCTGGTTGAGGGGTTGTCAGGGAGTAGGGATAACACAGCTGATGGTAAAATGCAGTATTCCCCCCTATTTTGTTTAGCCAACCCATCCTATGTTTTAGGATGCTCTGAAGTCCCAACTCCCTCCCCCCCTTTTTACACAAACACTGGGCCAGGAAGAGGGTGTCTGAGAGTAACAACATTAACTTTCACACATTTTACTGAATATGTCCCGCTAATCGGATCAGGCAAAGTCAGGCACTTTATTCTAAGTACATACACCTGATATCAATTAGCTCTCCTCACACAGATAAAAGGCAGAACCCGAGTACGAGCAGGGCTTCTGGGATGAAGACAAACCTACTGGAGCAGAGCGACAGACCAAGGGATGAGACCAGCGGGTCGAACACTCCAAGAGTTCCCTACTGGAAGTCGTTGCCTCCGATAGGCTGTGAAAGATCCCACAAGTGAAGACTGCATTGTGTTTCAAGGACACCAGCAACCCTCCCGGGTGAACAGTAGAGTTGGGCAGGCGAGGCCAAGCCTGTGGTACTAACCTTGACTTGTGAATTGGGAATCACAAAAGCAAGAAGAGACGCACATAACCAGTTAGTTGGCAAGCAACCTGAAAGACCGGTGTGTGTTAAAGTTTGAAGTCGCAACATTATCGCGCAAGTGAAGGCTGCACACATGTGAATGTAACGTGAGGTGAGGCAGACCTGTGAATTAACTTTTAAGTAAAAGACAGCTGGAAAAGCAGTGATACTAAGTAACGGAGTGGTCCGGTGAAAGGAAGTAGCCCACTGGAAAGTCTCATTGAAAAGCAAATTGTTTCAAGTGAGAAAGCGATGAAGGGAACATCTGGGTGCCATGTACCCAAAGACTGATGTGAGGAAATATATTTGTGGCTTGATTGAGGCACTGCAGTTAGCCTTTCTGCTCCAGGAGGTGGAAAAAAGGGTTGTGGAGTGGTGCCCTTATGAGTCGCTTACCGACACAGGGTATTGATGTTATCATCTTGCTGGCTCTGAGGAAAGGCAAATTTATTTTAAAATGAAAGTGGCCATTCTCAGGTAGTTTCGCAAATCCCAGAAAACCACCGGAGGAGTTTTAGAGAACTCACCTAAAGGGCAAACAATCTTTTGAGGCGTTTACACATTTGTCTCACAAGTATTGGCGTTGGTGGGTGACTGGAAACAAAGTTGACACATGTGAGGGAACGTATAACTTGGTTGCATGCGAGAATATACATAAAACTTGTGAGGCAGAGTTATACCATCATCTAGTGGAGAAGAACATCAAAGACCCAAGAGAGCTCACAAATCCTGCTGACAATTTCGTGAGATCACATGTACAGAAAAATGCTCAGTTGTGAACACTGAAAGCAGAAGATAAGGCTTCTGACAAATGTAAACACAAGTAGCTCAAGGCCAAAGGTTCTAATGCTTGTTCCATGAAAGGCGCTCCAAAATCAGATGGGAAATCCCAGCCACATGGCTGGTATGCTTCCACAGAAAAGTAGAGTGACGGTTCTACTAACATTGGGTCACCAACGTTCTGAAAATCCAAAGGATGTTTTCTGTGTGGAGACCTGGCCCACCAGTATGGATATCAAGCCTGTAAGAGCTGACACACCCAGGCCGTAGTCAGTGCTGACCTCATGGAGGAGGCCATAGTCAATATTGGCACCCAAGCAAATGAATTCCCATTAGGTCCAGGAGTGGCAACTGATCTCTAGTACTCTGAGAGGGAAGAGAGAAAGTTACTGGGTTCCCACAGGAGGCCTCAGTTCCTGCAAAAACACCAGATCTTTTTGAAGCACATCTTCATTAATGGAGACACAGATACACACAATACATGACGCAGCTGCTGTTGCCACAGCTGTCAGGTGACAGTTGGTGCAAGAAGGGCAGATCATCAAGGGCCCAAACCACTTGGTCATAGGGTGTGATGGCTTTAACCAGTGCCCCATGGCAATGGTCGAGTTTGGATGGAGGGGGGAGACGTCCAAGCGTTTTTTAGCACTTAAAGTCTCCATTCCAGTAGCAGGTCTCTTAGGGTATGACTTACCTCAATTAATTGTGGTTGTTAGTACAGCAAGAGCTCTGTTCAGGCAATGAATAAGCATTTGATGCCTTGGGTCCCAAGGCTTTTTCTGCTTCAAAGTCTGAGAGAATGGAGACTCTGTTAGCATTTAGTCCCAATCCTAAATCTTGTACAAGCCTGTGACATGTGCCAGTGTCAACGTGTGGCCAGTTACATGCCACGTCATTAATAAGACTTCATTGCACAATGGTTGTTCTGAAATAACAGCTGTATTCATAAAAAGAACAGAGTTTTTCTGAGCATCACGTAAATTTATAATCTCATTAGAACAGGTCATCCAGAGGGTCCAAGTGACGTTATAGGACACTTCATGCAGTATCAAAAAGGTCTGAACTTTACACAGGAAGGCACACGGGCATATGAGTCGGATCAGGGATAGAAGCCCACGGCTGAAATGTTCGAGGGAGAAAAGACTGAAAGTTATTTTTCCGAAAATAACTTTAGGTCTTCTCTCCCCTGAACATTTCAGCCTTTGCCCTTGCCCCCACTCCCAACCCCATACCCCTACTTACCTTATGGTGGCACACTTCGCTGTGCTTTCACTTCCTTGATCGGGATCTGGCACTGCAGGGTCCTTTACTTTTTCTTTTCTTTTTGTAACTATTTTTGGGACTGGCTGCAGCAGACGACCCATGACCGACACTCTCAATATAGTGCTTGCAAGAGTAATTTGGCACTGTCCATCATTTTCGAGACTATTGAAAGATTCTTCAATAAGTTGCTCTGTTATTCTGAGGAACGGAATCTGCTGTCCCATGGGGTGATTGCTCAGATTAAACAACACTTGTAACAGATGCTTAGCCCAACCTCTAAGTGTATGTGCAGATGTGAGCGCTCCTAAATGTTCTTTTATCAGTCCATTAATTCTTTCTACCAATCCCAAGGCTTGGGGATGGTAACTTATGTGTAATGTCCATTGTATACCTTGCTCTTGGGCCCAGCCTTGCACAGCATTGCCTGCGAAATGATTACCTATGTCACTTTGTAGTTCTTCAGGAACACCATAATGCTGAATGGGGTAATCCATTCCTTGCAGAGTGGCTTTCCGGCCAGCTATTTTCGTACAAGGCCAGAGTCGGTACCAACCATGACCAGAATGTATTGCTTTCCTCCAGCAGTCTGAAGTAGTCTACGTGCCAGACTGCAGCTGTTCTGGTTCCTTTCTTCAAGTGTCCATGAGGCTTGCATTCTAGAGGGAACTTCTTTACCTCTGCACACTACTTGCTTTGCTTGGTCCTTTGTGATAGGTAGCTATCTCATGTGGGCCCACTCGAATGTTGCATGCTGTCCCAGATGCCCTGCTGTTACATGTGCCCAATCAGCCATTGCTTGTTGGACAGTTGGATCTTATTCTGTCATCTGCACAGGGCACACTTGGGTCATCTGGTCCACTTCATTGTTGATCAATGCAGCTAGGTAAGTTTCAACAGGCATATGGGCATCCACAAATCCAATCATGATGTGACTTTTCCCTCCCTTTGCCCACATGGCTTCCCAAATAACTGGTGCACCCAATATGAGAGAATTCTTTACTTTCCATTGTTCTTTTCGCCAAGTCGGAGCCCATTTGGTTAACTTCTGGTAAATAGCACAGCTGTCGGTGTAGATGTGCACTGGATCACCTTTTGCAACTTGTTCAATGACAGTGGCTACTGCTTACAGCTCTGCATCCTGGATGGAACCAGCCTTCTCTTAGCAGCCAGAGTACTTAATGTGGCTGGAAAGTGACAGCTTGCCACCACCTTTTTCCTTTATCAAACTCGGCTGTTCCATCGGTGAACCAAGATTTCAGTCTCTCAGTTTAGGGCAAGGGTTATAGGGTGGTGCAGATATGAACGGTGACTCTACCACAGTCACCTGGGATGTCGCTTCTTGAACAGTGTGATACTTTACTTCTCCAAGCATGTTTTCTTGCAGACGGGACACCCCAATTGGACCTGGCTTCACTCTCTGTTGCAGGTACCACTTCAACGTCATGACTGTGGTTTCTTGCACCCGCCCAACTCTGGTGCCAGCACCCCCCTCTCAAACCCAACTCATGAGGGATATCTGAGTCCTCAGTGTGACAGGTGGCTCTCCTTTGACTCTTTCTGTTTCCAGTATACTGCAGCGAGTTATTTCTCGAGTGAAGTGTATCTGATCATTGATTCAGTCAGCTTGCGAGACCACAAACCTTGTGGCACTCTGTTTCTGCCTTGTCGCTGCCACAATCTCCACACTGCCACCCCATCGTGCAACATTACTCCCAGCTCAAAGGGATCATCTGGGGCTAAGGGCCCAAGTTCAAAATAGTTATCTTCAAGTCCCCAGCCAAGCCCCAGCCAAGCCACAATCCTCTAAAGGCTCCTCTGAGGTACTGCAAAAAATTCCCTGACAAGGATCTGCGGAAAGTATATATGCGTGCTCATTTGAACTTACTTCACACCAGGGAAGTTTTGGCAACCAGAGCTCTTGCGTCAGCTTCGAACTGCTGCCTATGTGGATCAAGTGGAGACAGTCCGCCATTTTCTTACATCGTGCACAGCATAGGCGCTGGAAAGGCAGGCTTCCTTGGAACCACTCATTACACAGCCGTCAGTCTTAGATGAAGAAAACATATGGTTCCGGCTGATTGCAGGTGACTCTACCAGATGTTCGAGATTGGCAGCAACATTTTTGTAACTGGCCCTTAAAAGAGCCACCGCTCCAGGCGTCTCTTCCCATATGGTACCTGGTAAATAGCCTCCGCGACTACCTGATTTCTAGAAAACTTTTGAAAAAGGAAACGTCTCGTTGATCTGGAGTGGTGTCCTGAGGAGCCTTCACAAGACAGAAAAATAGTGCGGCAAGGATTTTGTAAAAAAACAAATTGGGTTAATAAACAAATGCAAAATAAAAAATAAAAAGAAATTCATTCTTTTTCCTGGTCACCTTGTAAATGGGCTTCAAGATGAGACTCAAATGAGGAATGTGATTGCACCAGAACCCTATGAGACCTATACAAATCTGGGTTTCTGTTTTGTTACTAGGTGGAGCAAGCTGATGTACCATATTGATCACAGTCTCAAGAATTCTCATTACAGGTCCTGACCATGTAGCCCCCCCAGAAATGTCACGTCCTTGGATGGGAACCATATGTTCTTTTGGTTTATAGCCCACTCCCTGTCCTGCATGTGTGTAATCAATTTCTCTAGAACCTGCTCTACAATCTCTTTTGTCTCTGCTGTAATCAGGACATCATCAATGAATTGTGACATGTTCACATTTTCCAATTTCAACATGGATAAATCATGAGCAACAATTCCTGGCAAGGTGCAAGACTGTGCACATAGCTCTGGGGCAATTATTTCTCCTATCTCTTTCTGTCCTCTTGGTCTTCTGTACTGCTTGATGTGCACTGGCTCAGGAGGTGGGCACAAGGCTAAAGGAGTCAATTTTGCATGCCTCAACAACATGGAAGAAACCTTTTTTACATAAACACTCTGAATTCCAAACACAAACAATCGCCAATCTGTTTCAACTGTTCACATCAGAAGCAAATCCATACCAATTATGTATTCAAGTACCTGGGTAATTCACACTGTTGCATTGAATGGTGGACCTTTCCCATTTGACATTTTGATTTTGGAGGGTTTGGCTATGGTCTCTGTACCTCCATACCCATTATAGATAACTTGAGGCCCTGGTAGTCTGTCTGGGTTAGCGCTTATCAATGTTACTTCTGCCTCTGTGTCTAGCAGCACTAAAACATGATGTCTGCCTTTTCTCTGGTAAATAGTTATTGAAACATAGGGTCTCAGTTGTCCAGGGCTGGTTTCCTTTTATTAGCCGTACCCCAAAGAACATGCCACCCCATCAGCCAAATTGCTCAGGAACCTCCCAATGGTCTGGGAAACTAGGGTTCATTTTCTTTTCAGGCTTCTTTTCCTCACCTACCTCTGAAGCTGGTTCAAGAGGGGTTGAAGGCTTGACTGCCTTTCTCTTTCCCTTTTGTAATTCTTTCCAATTACAGGGGCATTTCTCAGCATGTGTGCCCTCATTCCTGATGTAAACACGTCTACAACTGGACCCTGGTTATTTCCAGCAGCATAACATGCAGCCTGCATGCCAATTTCCCACAGCTGCAACATGTCTTCTGCCAAGCCTTTCCATGGCCCCCATGTCTCTTCTATCTTCTAAGCCAATCGGGGTAGGGTACACTGTCAAAAAGCAACAATCAGCCATTCTAACAATGAATATGCATTTCTGTTTCCCTGCACCCCTCCCAATATCTGTCCTATCATTTTATGACAGGTAACTGAACCCATTTCAACAATTCTTCTGGAGTTAGCTATACACCCTCTGTCACAGTGCCCCATTGAAACAAGGGCTCTCCAGCTTTATGTCTAAACATGCAAGCAATTTCAACAAGTTCATTCTGTGTATAGTCTCTGCCCACATGAGGTTCTTGTACATTTCCTCCCTGAAAATCCCCTTTTGACTTGTTTGTAACCCAAGGCATTTTCATCAAACAACCCTGTGTCAGTTTCTTCACTTCCTTCCAACTCCACAAGACGTACTTCAACTTGCTCATTCCAATGAAATTCCTCTTCATCGCTGTCTACCACCATGGCATCCCACAAGTATGGATGCCACTCAGTTCCTAACCAAAGCACGCACTCTCACTACTGACTGGGCACAAGAACACTGTTTTCTTCCCTGAGTGGAAACTCATAAAGCTAAAGCTGCAAACATAGTTTCCATAACATCACACATCTAACTGCACTTTTAAAAGTCTCTCTCATGACCAAATTATGCTCCTTTAACTTATTGACTTCATCACTCAGCATGCTAATCTCTTTGCCTTTCTTCAACAAGTCATTGTGTACAGTAGGCATTTCTTTGTGAAATATCCATCCAACATCCCCCACACATTTCCGACCTGCTTTCAAAGCATCAATATGTAACACCCCCAGGTCGGTTCTTAAAGTCGATTGTGTAACCATTTAATCAAGTTCGGCCCACTGTGACGAATCCTTGGATGCCATAACTTCTTCACGAGGGGGAGCCCGTTCCCATGAGGCCAGGGAGGTGAGGCTGCTACTCGATAGTCCCTTGGAGGTGGTTTTCAGTGGGAGAGCTCATGGGGAAGGATTCCCCTTATGAAAGCATGGCCGACTATCCAAGTCGAATGTGGCATACTCCACTCCAATTCCCATCACCTATCCCACCCTTACCTTGTCACCCCATGTGCATGTGCCGTTACCAAAATCATAAGTACTAGGATGAGGAAGAATCTAGTCGACCCAAGGGAAAAGTATAGTTTAAGTACTGGGATGAGGAAGTGTCTAGCCCACCCAAGGGAGGACTATAGGATAAGTACTGAGAAAGAGATGCTATGCGGAAGCATGAAGAGCACTCGTGGAACCACTAGTGAACATTATAGTGGCTCCGAATTTCTATTGGTCAAGTCACATTCAAAACAGAAGAGGGAAAACAGGAGAGGAATTTAAGCCCTCCCTGGAGGAGCTGTAAGCAAGTTGGCGGTGCGTCAGAGAGAAGCAAGGCAGACCGGGACGCGAGACAAGAAGGCGAAACGTCCTCGAGGGTCA
The DNA here is from genome assembly GCF_040938575.1 of Ambystoma mexicanum. Lineage (NCBI taxonomy): Eukaryota > Metazoa > Chordata > Amphibia > Caudata > Ambystomatidae > Ambystoma > Ambystoma mexicanum. The sequence goes on along the minus strand of NC_090937.1, from coordinate 1,245,211,393 downwards.
GAAGTTGAAAAGCCCTTCTCCCTACTGGAAAGCAGCTGACTTATCTGCCGGAGGAAGAGGGGCCACGCAGTCTACACCAGTAGAACAGCTCAGAGGGAACCCACAGCTGCAGAGCCACTATAGCAGCAACAAAGTAGGCGGAAGGCACGCCAGGACCAAAGACCAACATCAACGCTCCCTGAAGGTATGGGCCAACATGGGCCGGCCGGTGGGGACAGAAGAGAGGCTAGTGGTCCAGATTAGAATGGTGGAGATACCCTGGGAAGAAGGGCTGAGAAAATGGCCTGGAGAAAAGACTGTGGGAAAGTAATATGTGAAGTAATATGGGTCTGGGACCCGCACCCACAAGAAGAGAAGTTCATCAGTCACCTTCATTGCCACAGTACCTGGCAGGTTAGTGAGCCAGGTGTGCCACACTACCAGCAGAGAATGCTACAGGTCTGATGCCCACATCCACAAGACTGGAAGCCAAGCCTGTGTTGGGGAGATGTTTACAAATCATAAAAAACCGGAGAAAGAACAGGGGAAGGGAAACAATCCCCCTTGTATTTTGAACTGTGATAACAAGCTTGAGAAAGACCAGAGGAAGGGAGACATTCCGCCTGGCATTGTGAACTGTGAAGTAGGCCTGAGAAAAGGCCTGGGGAAGGGAGTGATTCCCCCTGGTGTTGTGAATTGTTAAGTAAAAGCCAAGAGTGTGTGAGAATAAAACTACGGAAACTGTGGGGATGGAGGCATCCCCTTGCATTGTGAAATCGTGAAACCAAGTGAAAAGGGAATCCAGGGGGAACTGAGTCATTCCCACTGGCTTTGTGTGGGAAAAAACACAGAGAGCAAGATACATGGAGAATGGAGGCATTCTCCAGAAACCCAATAGTGAAGAAACCACTATGGGCAATAAGGAATGTTGATGTTTAAACTGTAACTTTACCTTTGTGATTTTGAACTGAGAACGTTACTACTTTTTAGCATTATAACCTGGAGCTTTGTATTGTGCCTGGGAAAGGGATTGCAACCTGGGGAAGTGAGTCATTACCACAGGTAAATATTACACCTAACTATTAGAACTGTGATCCTTTGTCCAGAAGCAGGGAGCCATTCTTCTGGACCAAGAAGATCTACTACCTCTTTATTTTAGTTATAAGTGTAATGGACAGAAGTAGGTTTTTGACACAGGACGGTAGACTCTTGATTTGCATGGACATACTGACTGAATCCTTAGTATTTTTGTTGAGGTAGGGAAACCCCTCTTAGAGTTAGGGAGAGGTAGGTTTCCTCTTTATTTCTGGTATAATAAAAGTTTATCTGAGCAACTGTTCCACCTGTATGTCAGTCTCCTCCTTCTGCACCCTTACACCACGAGGAAGGCGCAGCAAACTTTCCCAACCACTCTGCCACTGGATACCAAATATCGCACTCAGGATACCCAGAAATGTGTTTACTTTTAGCTTCCACATTCTCTTTCTTGCCAAACAGTGGCATGGTACCAATTGTCTTTTGATGGTGTTTGTATTGCCGCCACCAGAAGCCTAACTGCGGAGTAAGAAATGGTGTGAAACAGAGCCACCTCTGAGTAGAAGTTCTTTGCTACAGTGGTGAAATGATGCCACATGCCACATGCCAAAGATTACCACAAAAGGCCCAGATCCAAAGACTACTTTTATTCTTTAATTAATCAACCAAACGAAAAAGCAAATATAACAGGATTCAAATATGCAAAGCAGCAACGAAGCAGCAAAGGGGAAGGGAAGTGAGAAAATCTGGTAGATTAAAGTGCATATAGAGTTTCAGGCTGTCTCACGTTCCTTTTAGATTCTTACAACTGGGCTCTGGAACCTTATCGCCACATCCTTCTGTGTAATGTGCGAAGGCCTTATTAATCTGATTGTGCGCTTCTTTGGTTAATAACTCTCAAGATGGTATTGTTACACGGCGGGTGCACCGGTCTGGGTGGCGGTGGGCTCTGTGTCTGGCGATGTGCGTGATTCACCACATGCTTGGCTTTCCCCATCTAATAATAAAGCACTTTTCATTTCATATGTTTTCTCGTCTTTCATCTGAAGTTGTGTAATGTCAACAAACACATCAGAAAACAGGGCGCGTTAACCAGAGACAATCAAGATGGATGGCAGAACCATGTGTGAATAAGCAACTTGGCAAAGCTTCACATTTCTACCTCACTTTAGCAAATGCAAAGCTTGGTAACTCGGCAGGTTTGATAAACTCTGCCTGTGGCTAAGAATCTGAAACACAGAGATATATTTTGCTCGTCATTTCAGCTGCTATGAAAAATATAACACTTTTCCCATGTGATGGCTATTTGCTATTTTCGGCCCAGTACAGTGTGTGTTGCAGGTTTGTGTGCCATAATTGATGTGTTGTAGTGTGTGTGTCATAAGTGTGCTCTGTAAGGGCATGTGGCGGAGCACATGTGTCACAAGAAAATTGATTTTAAGAGCATATTTGGTAAGAGCAGGTGGCGTCAGATCATGTGTAAGAGTGTGTGGCATAGGAGTGTGTTGTATCTGTGTGTACTGTGAAGACAAGTAGCACTAAAGTTGAATTGGCGATTAGAAAAGCATCAACATTATGCTTTTTTGCAGATTGCCAGAAGCAATACTTATTAAAAGTCTTCTCTACAATAACAGCGAGTATTGTTCACCCCCCAAGAACCTGTTCAGGTAATTACCTGTTATATAGGTTGTATGTTCAATTTAAGAACTGAAATAGACCTTTAGCAATGATAGCTTACCCCATTTCTTTTGTTTTGTTTTTTATTCTGACAGATCAAGAGTAAATGAATTACTTACCAAGCTTGATGATATAAAGTGAATATACAGTGAAATCTCCTGATGAATGTTTGACAAAGAACAGAAACATGTTGAGACCATAACCTTCTGTATTAGCACATATGAACTAGACGAGTTAGAGGACAGAACTCCACCCATAAGCCGAGTTCTTAGTTTCTTGAACCGGATTCCACTAATGGTTTCAAACAAGCCGATAACATCCTGTGTCTAGATATATTCCATTTCACCATTATCTACTGTTGAATTACACAACATAATCACTAATGTTTTCCATTTTTAGTATATATGCATGTTTTAGATATTAATTGTGTTTGTATTATAATACATGTATTTTATATATGCTTATCAACTAGTTAAGTATCAATTGGCCTCTTGTACTGTCACTTAACCATCTCTACCTAAATATTATGGGCTTTATGTATGTGTGTGTGTGGCATAAGAGCTTGGCATAATAGGGTGTCTTGTAACAGGGTGTGTTGTATGTGTGTGTGGTGTAAGGCATATGAGTGTTTGGTGTGTAAGTGTCTGGTATGTGTGTCGCATATACAGTAGCATATGAGTGTTTGGTGTTAAAGTCAAATGAAATCCACATGTCCAATAGGCCTCCTATATGTATGAACACATTAAAGTGTCGTTTGACTTTGATACAAGTTTTTATACATATTGGAGTTGTATGAGTGTAACATTTGGTACATGTATGCAATCTACATCTCTTATATGTCTTATATAGGGGATATATTTTAGTCTCGGGAGGATACCTCAGGGGCAATGTCCTCATCTTGGAAGCAAGAAGACTCAGAGCAACACGGGTTTGATCCCCCCGGTCCATGCTTAGAAACCTCTGACTATTAAGTGTGTTATACATAACTAATTATAATTATATAGATATCAAAACTGACATCAAAGTCAGCTGACTATGATATGAGTTTTTATTTGTACATTAGTGTACATGCACGAAAAGTTACATCTCCTACACATATCTGTACAGTGTGTATAGAAGATGTGCCTTAATTCTGTGCATGTCGTTTATGCCTCCTATATGTGTAAAAACCGACATTTAAGTGAGATGTACCTTTCATGTGGGTTTTTATAGATGTAGGAGGGGTTTTGAATTTCATGTGACATTTTGCATCTCCTATGTGTCTCATATAAGTATGAAATGTACATCTAAAACAAAGAGGTGATGGCTGGAAGGTTTAGAATTAATCTTAACCTCTGACATTGCTCTGGGCAACCCTCCAGACCATCGTTCTTCATCTGCCAAGCCATTACAGAAGGGGAAAGACCATATGCTAATCAGGCTTGGCCCACCCCAAAAGGGGCAGTCCAGCACAAACTGCTAAACCACATCCCTTCAGCATGAGACCACAAGCATC